>NC_133411.1:23142500-23767500 GCF_049350105.2 Macaca mulatta
TGGGCAGAATTGGAATCTTATGAGCTGATATGTATCCCCCCAAATTCACATCTGGCAATCTTAAACCTCAATGTGATAGTATTAAAAGATGGGGCATTTGGGAGGTAATTAGTTCATCAGGATGGAGCCCTCATGAAGTTATTTTTACCATTACAAAAGGGACTATAGAGAGAGCTCTCTTTCTCTTTCTCCAGTGTCTGGAAACAAGGAGAAGATGACCACCTGCTGAAAAGGAAGCAGGTCCTCACCAGACGCCAGATCAGCTGGTCCCTTGATCTTGGACTGTCTAGCCTCCAGAACTGTGTTTGTAGCTTAAGTCACTCAGCGATATAGTTTGGCTCTGTGTCTCCACCAAAATCTCATCTCGAATTATAATCGCTACATGTTGAAGGAGGGTCCTAGTTAGTAGGTGATTGACTCACGGAGGTGGTTCCCCCATGCTTTTCTCATGATAGTGAGTGCGCTCTCACAAGATCTGATTATTGTATAAGTGTTTGACGGTTCCTCCTTCACCCGTTGTCTTTTGCCTGCCGCCATGTAAGATTCGCCTGCTTCCTTTTCCGCCATGATTGTAAGTTTCCCGAGGCCTCCCCAGCCGTGTGGAACTGCGATTCAATTAAACCTCTTTACTTTTTAGATTACCCAGTCTCAGGGCAGTTCTTTATAGCAGTGTGAAAGCAGACTAATACATCCAGTATGCATTAATGGATTATAGCAGCTAGAGCTGACTGAGGTAGTATTCATGTAACTACAGGTGATGGATTCAGATAAATTCAAAGAGCAAGTTGCCTATGCTCTCAAGCCATTTCGTGAGATTTCACTATATGCAATTACTGTGTTAAGGATACCACTGAAAACTTGATCCATTGTTTTAATCTTTACTTACCACATGGTGTAAAATCTTACAAGATATTTGTCTATTGTATGTCAATAGAAGAGAGTGTTTTGCTTTAAAAACCTACTTAATGTTTTCTTATTTTGGTTCTTGCATATCAAGCTTCAATCATTTAGGGACAGAAGATTCAGAAACAAATCTCATACTTGTCTTTTAATCCGTTTCCCAACAGCTGTAGGCATGCAGCAGAAAATTCAAGCATACAATAGAATGAATGGGGGAAAAAGTCTCAAAACATACTGCTGGGTCAATGTATAAGTGAGGAAAAGGGAAATTGCATTGTCTTGATAGTACTAGTGGAATTTATGTGTTGAGAGAGTGGGAGAGAGATGAGCAGGAAGCAGTTCCTTGCAAAGTGTGTGCTTTGAGCAATTTTATAAATTCATTTTACTCTACGACTGACTCTAACTGTGCCTCTACTCATTTCACCTCAAACCCAGCAGACATGTTTTACACACTGGAAAAATGACATGCAAATTGCAATAACTTTTTCAAACACTAACTTTGTGTAAGGGGTCAGAAAGTTTAGACTAATTATAAAATGTATTAAAATTTGTCTATTATACTCTAGGCACTTCCAAAGTATCTTAATATCACTAATTATGAGAATCATTCTCTAAAAGGTTATATTATTAAATCCCATTTCTACATGAAGAGTTGAGATTTGTTACCTTGAGTGACAGGAGAATCAGACCTCTAGTGGTTGTAACTCCACTAGTAAACATTGTTGCAATAGTTGATAATGTGTTTTCCCCCAAAATCCTATATCACTTCCTCTATTCTTATGTAAAGTTTTATGTTTTCAAGCATCATATTCTATAATTAAATCATCATGCAGTTTTGGACAGATAATTGGTTTTCTTGTTTTTGTTCTTGTTTTGTTTTGTTTTCCTGAGACGTAGAAAAGAAAATGTTTCCTTTTCTCACCTAACAGCACTGCTGCCTACATCCAGGTCTTGAGCAGTGACAGCGCCAATGATCGTCCCGACCGGAGTGTCTTCGTAAACCTCCATGGTGTAGAGCGGCTTGCTGAAAACCGGCGGCTCATCTACGTCCAGCACGCTGATCTTCACCGTCGCTGTGTCTTTAAACGGGCCCGCCGAGTGAAACCGGTGGTCAAGGTGAAGGTTGGAAGCCTCAACTTTGAAAGTGTATGCCTTCTTTGTTTCAAAATCTAAAGGCTGTAGCGAGGACAAATTAAGAATAAGGAGTACATTTATGTAGAATGTGACAGAAAGGGTCAACATTACTTCAGAGCAATTTGCAAATTATTACCAATTGTATTGGTTTAAAATTTTCATTTTTCTTCATAATTAGTGGGTAAGGGCAGTACAAGGAATTTTTATTTTTTTATTTTTTTGAAAGTCTCTTCCTCTCGCCCAGGCTGGAGCTCAGTGGCGCGATCTCGGCTCACTGCAACTTCCGCCTCCTCCGGGGTTCAAGCGATTCTCCTGCCTCAGTCTCCCGAGTAGCTGGGATTACAGGCGCGCGCCACCATGCCCGGCTAATTTTTGTGTTTTTAGTAGAGACAGGGCTTCAACATGTTGGCCAGGCTGGTCTCGAATTCCTGACCTCAGGTGATCCACCCACCTCGGCCTCCCAAAGTGCTGGGATTACAGGCGCAAGGTAAACATTTTAAGAAAAGAATCACCTCCATGTAGAAGTTTCTGGGTAACTTGTAAAGATCATCAGTTGCAAATGTTTTTTTTTTTTTTTCTTAAAAATCACATCATTTACATGCAGACATACATGCTAGGTAGGTTTAATCATTTTACGTGAGCAAAGTTAAAACAGCAAGAGAACAGATGTTCAGGGAAGCATTTCTCTGCTCTTATCCAATACTGACATCTAGTGGAACAAAGCAATGATTAAAAAAAACTGAATAAAAATGAAATAGGATCATTGAAGATATTCCAGATTCTAGCTGCAAATTTGGTATTGGAAAAGTGGTCCCATGAAAACTCCATATTTTGTTGTCTTATTTTATGGCATCTTATATTAAACACTTTTGGATGTCTACATCTTTTCTTTTTTTTACTAGTAAATGTCTGTATCAGTATTTAAAAGCATACATATTGCTAATTTAAAAATAGTTTTGCTTTTTGTGTGTTCTCAGAACCGTATATATAAATTATGGGCACTGTAACACATCATCAATACACATTACCAAGAATTGGGGCTTTCAGTATCAATATATATGACCAAATTAGAAAAGGCTGTGAAACATAATATAATATAGGAAGTCATTTTCTATGGAGTCACGGATGCTCAATTTTAGCTTATCACTGCTTACTTGCACCCTCACTGTAAACATTAATTTTATGTCTGCAATAACTGAAAATATACTATTCCTGAAATATGGTGCTGCTGTGGTGCTTTGTTTAAGTGATAATTTTAAGGTCAATGGCACTGGCCTCTCATCATCTAAGAAAATCTGAGACAGCACGAATTTAACATTAACATAGTGATTTTCTAGGACCTTTAAAAATTTCTGTTTTCTAAAGGAATTCCCTCAAGTCTGATTCCAATGAGTTGCTAATTGTAGCGTCAGTACCTGTTTCTTTACTGTAGTACACCTGGGGAAAATAAAGGAAGGATATTTTTCTCCTTCTAAGATATGATTGTTTTATGCATTTCCTCTGAGGAACAAAAACGAAAAAAAATCAGTTTTAAATCTTCAAAAACTCTCACAATTTCATGGAATTTATTGTAACAAAATAGCAATTTCACTTGAATATGACATCATTCTCTTTCACCGTACTTTTTTATGCAGCAGGAACTATATTTATTAATTCCCTATAGGTATTCCTTTTATTTATCGTACTTTTATTCATGTGTTTACCTGCTTTGTAATCAATGCTTTCTTTTTACCTTTCTATATTTTAATTTGCTCACCTCATACCTGTTAACTTATAATACTGATCTCCTTTCATTTTCATGTTTCCCCTGTTAGAAATTTTGATTTCTCTTAATACCTATATAAGCAAAGAATAGTACGCATAAGATGCGATGGCTGATCATATGGCCTTTGATTACTATATACTTTAACTTTGAACCAAGGATGATGATAGTCCCTCCCTATAACTGATCCCCTCCTTGTTCCTGGGCCAAAACCATGTCTGTAAAACTAAAGAAAGGCCACAAGATTAGGATTATGACAGTGGCCTGAATTCTGCTAAAACATAGGTAGTTTCTATAATCTGTTACTGCTCAAGAATCATGTGATTAGAGGTCACAAGATTTGTAACTTCCCTAATTGCCCCTACAGATTACATCACTATTGCAGAATGTAAGATTGGTCTTTTGAGATGTTTTTCACTCTAATCCCACCCAGATTTGTGGCATATGACTCAAAGAGTCCTATGGCTCCCTGCCCAGAGATGGACTCAGCATGGGGGGACTATATTTTACACCCTTACGATGTCATCCCCAACCAATCAGCAGCACCCATTTGCTAGTCCCTTGCCCATCAAACTATCCTTGAAAAACCTTAACCTCTGGGCCGATCTGAGTAACAATTCTATCTTCTGCATGGCTAGCCTAGTGTCAGGTAAGCTCTTTACTGCAGTCCCATTGTCTCAGTGAATTGGTTTTGTCTGTGCAATGGGCAGGAAGAGCCCATTGGGGTATTACAGCACCACTTTCTCTGTTCTTACTTTGCTGAAATCCAGGTCACAAAAAACTAAATGAAATGTTAAATGCCAAAGGATTTTCTCATTTCAAAGGGAAATAAGCAATTTTTGGCATAAATTATAAGAGAATAGCTGCCTGGGCTCTTCCAGGGCTCCTCACGCTTCCAGATAATGTTGAGTGGAAACGGATAGCTATGGTTATAGATATTTTGAGGAATTTGAAAAAATGATAGTTGCAGCAGGCAGAATTCTAAGATGCTCCCAATATTCCTGCCCCCAATGACCTATACTCTGTGTGCAATGACTCTGCCATTGATTGTGTGAGAGGCCTGTAAATTAAATGATATCTCACTCACATAAACTTATTAAGTTTTATGGCAACATAAGTTGTGCAGATATAATTAGGGTCCCTAATCACTTGACATTGAGCTCATTAAGAGATATTTTACTTGAGAGGTGTGACCCCTTAAAAGAAACGGGTGATGCAGATGTCTAGAAATGTTTTATCTGAAAAAAAGAGAGAGGATCGCCCAATGATGCTCCTTTGATCAGCCTAAAGCTTGAATACTGTGTTTTGTTAAAGAAATCAGACTCAAGAAAAGACAACTTGTTGCAAGACTAGAATGATAAAATATTACCAAAGTCAAAAATAAGAAACCACTACAATTACTGAGTGTGTTTAGATGGAATGAAGAAGATCAAGGCAAGGAAAGACACACATTTTCAAATACTTGAAGGGTCATTATGTTGATATTACCTAGGATTATTCTTTATGCCTCTGAGTGGTAAATTAATAGAAATTTGAGTTATTAAGAAGAGTAATTTAGGTTAGAAAAAGGAGAAATCCTCTAATAAATAAAATCATTCTATAGTGAATTTAAACACACACACACACACATGTAGATGTTTTACGAGGTGGCAAGGCTTGAGATGCATACTGTGAGGATGGGAAAATGAAAACATAAATAAGACTTGCCTTTCAATTCATTCAAAAAATTAAAGAATATTGCCATCTTGCTTAATGAATGAGTTTGAAGAAGTACCAAGTTCTCTATAACTACATGTGTTTAAAAGAAATTGAATATGTTAGAAGCTGTAAGAGAGAGAATGATGTATAAGATAGAAGCGTGCACTAGCTAATTCAAATTAAGGAACGTATAAAAATATATTTTCTGTTTTTCCAAACTCTAAATGCTCTATAAGTGTTAAACAACGTAAGTTGTCTATGATAGATATCCTTAACTTATAGTATAAGAATACTTTGATTTTTATCACCTTAGGGTTCCTTTTGCCTAGAAAGCAAATTGAGCTGATCTGGCTCATACTAACTTCCCTTTTTTAGGCAAAAATTAACTTCTATCTTAGAATGTAAACGTTACTACCAATCATTCCCCATTTCCCTCTCTATTTTCTCACATGTGGAAATACTTCCGATTACCTATATGATTTGGCAAATTCTTTCTAGATAAGATCTTAATTTTTTTTCCCTACTTGATTACACACTACTGTTAGCTGGATAATCTTGACTCTCTACTGGTAACTCCTTTTCAAGCCAGACACAAAAGGAGAATTTTGAAACCTTTAAAAGAGATGAGATGTATTCCATGCCTTTTAAGAACCTCTGACCTATCACAGCAGGCAAATATCTGGTTGTCAGGGAGATAGAGTGAGATAAAAGAATCCTTCTGTACATACACATTTTTGCAACTGAAAACTTATAGCCTGTAGTGATCAAAGAACGAAAGAAAATTGTAAGAGAAATGCCACCATAGTCTCCTAGGTGACCCTGACCTTTAGGCAATCCCACTTTACAAAATGGTATATAGCTCAGAAAGGGCAAAGAGAATCAGCAGTGATCCCTCTCTAATTGACTTCACCTACCCATCTGACTGACTACCTTCCATTTTTGCAGGGAATGAACTCTAGTTTCACAATCAATAAAAATCCCAGCATTTGAAATAAATATAGAATAAATAGGATTCCTTTCAGTGCTAGAAAATGAATCATATTCTACAATAGACATACATTATTGTGAAGCTGAACTAATTTATCTCTTGCACAATAAACAGAAAACTTTGTGGCACTGCTTGGAGCCCATTTAATGGTTATGAATTTTTCCAAGGGGCAGAAATGATTGACTAAAGAGAATGTAGTTGAGCAGCTTCTTTCTCTTTAGGTTGTTTCTATAAGGGAAGATTAGTGGCACCAGAATGTTCAGGAAACAATTCATCTTATCGAATTGTGCAGTAAGAACCACAACTATAGAGAAATAAAGTATGATATACTCAGTTGCTCTCCAGAGATTCAACGGAGGAATTGGGGAAGGGGGGAGTTTTGCTTCTTTGTTTTTTGCCACTGAAGGAAATAAAAAATATTTTACCCCCAAATGTATTTCTCTGATGGATTTTGAAATGTCTGCCACAGGGCCAGAAAATATAAGTGGACTTGCAAAGCTGTCTTTTGTGGAAGAAAAATTGCATCTGTAAAGAATTTCCATTAATGTAGGCAGGTCTTTTCTATGCCTTTCCCAGACCTAGGAGCCAATGAGAGCCTGACAGTTTTAAAAGTCTGAAAATAAATAAGTATCACCGATTTTCTCTGAGCGAGGTTTCATTTACATAACAAGTGGCTTTGCTAACCAAGCCACTTCCTTTCTCCCTCTCATAACCTTTCTTGCCACTAAACCTGATTTACCAAGACAACCTGATTTTGTCCATGCTTTGGGCCACCATTCTTTCTGTAACCTTGAGATGGTAATTAGATTCTGTAACTTATTGGAAAATTGGGTCTTCATTCTGAAGGCGCCTGTGCATGTTAAATAATTTGTTTGCCTTTTATTATTAATCAATCTGCCTCGTGTCAGTAATTTTTCAGCAAACCTTTTGTGGCCCAAGAGGCTATGCCTCCCACACGGAAAACACCTTTGCAAAGATTATGACAGTGAGGGAAGTCTAGCATGGTAGACGCCATCTTGCTTTGAGCCTCACAGGCTTAAAATCTTTGCTCATTCCTTGGCATAGCCCAAGCTAACCATGGAATTTAGTTTATACTTTAACTTTGAACCAAGGATGATAATAGTCCCTCCCTATAACTGATCCCCTCCTTGTTCCTGGGCCAAAACCACGTTTACAAAACTAAAGAAAGGCCACAAGATTAGGATTATGACAGTGACCTTAATTCTGCTAAAACATAGGTAGTTTCTATAATCTCTTACTGCTCAGAAATCATGTGATCAGAGGTCACGAGATTTGTAACTTCCCTAATTGCCCCTACAGATAACATCACGATTACAGAATCTAAGATTGGTCTTTTGACATGTTTTTCACTCTAACCCCACCCAAATTTGTGGCATACGACTCAACTAGTCCTATGGCTCCCTGCCCAGAGATGGACTCAGCACGGGGGGACTATATTTTACACCCTTAACGATGTCATCCCCAACCAATCAGCAGCACCCATTTGCTAGTCCCTTACCTATCAAACTATCCTTGAAAAACTTTAACCTCTGGACCTTCAGTGAGACTGATCTGAGTAACAACTCTGTCTTCCACATGGCTAGCCTAGTGTCAGGTAAGCTCTTTACTGCAGTCCCATTGTCTCAGTGAATTGGTTTTGTCTGTGCAATGGGCAGGAAGAGCCCATTGGGGTATTACAGCACCACTTTCTCTGTTCTTACTTTGCTGAAATCCAGGTCACAAAAAACTAAATGAAATGTTAAATGCCAAAGGATTTTCTCATTTCAAAGGGAAATAAGCAATTTTTGGCATAAATTATAAGAGAATAGCTGCCTGGGCTCTTCCAGGGCTCCTCACGCTTCCAGATAATGTTGAGTGGAAACGGATAGCTATGGTTATAGATATTTTGAGGAATTTGAAAAAATGATAGTTGCAGCAGGCAGAATTCTAAGATGCTCCCAATATTCCTGCCCCCAATGACCTATACTCTGTGTGCAATGACTCTGCCATTGATTGTGTGAGAGGCCTGTAAATTAAATGATATCTCACTCACATAAACTTATTAAGTTTTATGGCAACATAAGTTGTGCAGATATAATTAGGGTCCCTAATCACTTGACATTGAGCTAATTAAGAGAGATTTTACTTGAAAGGTGTAACCTAACCAGGAGACCCCTTAAAAGAAAGGGGTGATGCAGATGCTTTTTGTCCTGCCTTATAAGATGTAAATTTGTCATTATAGGAGATTATATGGCAAGTGCTCAAGGGGTGCCTGTGGGAACTGAAACCTGATATTTGGCAAGAGCTAACAAAATTGTCATAAGAGCCACAAGGAAGTAGTAATTACCACAAAAACAAAACAAAACAAAACACACACACACAATGACAATACAAAACAAACATCCACGAGGACCTGGCTCCGCTAGGAACCAGTAAGGTTATAAAAGACTCCAAGACTCAGATTGGATCTTAGCCCCAATCACGCCTTGATGTCTGCCCAAAAGACCCGAGCAAAGGAAGCAGTTATACCATATTATGACTCACCGTAGCCGTGGTTTTGTCCCTCTTTACTTTTTAGTCTTCTGTATTACTTCAATTTTTATAGTAAGCCTATATTATTTTTACCAACACAGGAAAGCCATCACTTTTAGGAAAATATATCCTTGAGTGATAAGGCTCTACACGCTCAATTATCTAGTAGGTCTTAATAGGCAATGGGAAGGAATACTGTCAATGAGTGCAAATGATTTGAGGATGTAGGCTTATCAGAAACAGACTAGATTCTTTCTAAGACAAGCAGTTAGAAAACAGATTTATACCAGGCTGAACCAGGATGCACAGACACTAGGAGCAAGCTCTTATAAATAGGTTTATTACACCAGGCTGAACAATAAAGATAAGATGTTCAGAAGAGGCATCATTTTAATGAAAAAGCAGGCTTGCTAAAACTTAGTGTTATGATCAATATAGTAGTCAATTCTTGTCTGGGAAGAGATGTGGGAGAGTTTATGCATATCTCATCATCATTGACAAAAGGTTGCAACTCAATATTTTATGTAAAAGAGCTGGTACTTGATGAACACAAGTTGCCACTATATCAGGTGAGAATGTCTCTCTAACAAAGGGAAAACAATGAAATGCAGTGAGTTTTAAAATGTAGATTTTAGTTTGGACAAAATTTCAACACCATTTGTTAGAAAATTAAAAATATATAAGCTTATAAGAAAGGTAGAATTACTAGGCAAAAAGTGTTTGTAAACAAAAATATTTAAATGAAGAAACATCCATTTTATATAACTTATCTTTAAAAATATTTGTAACAAAAGTATTTATTAGAAATGCACTAAATTTTTCTGTGGACAAGTTATTACTATACTTTAGTGTTTTGCAGCACTGCAAAATTTTCGTAGTTTTAACAAATTATCTTAAGAATCTTAGTCATTATAGTAATACCTGTATTTTAGTGTTAATTTTTGGAATAAATTTAGTAACCAAGATAAACAAAAAACAAACAAAACAAAACAAAAAAGAATTGCAAGAAACTCTAGTGCTTCTAGACATAGGTTTTTAGTGATGTTTTCCCTCAAAAATTACAGAGGGTTTCATCATATATTATAAATGCTAAAATAAAATATGTGTGTCATATACTCACACAGTATAAATCATGAATATCAGGGGAGGCCTGTTTCTTTTCTAACATGTATTGTTGTACACAATAATTGGAAGTATGCTCTTTCTAAACATATACTATGACTTACAGCAAGCTGTGTGACTTTGAAAAATTATCTTCCTTCTTTGAGCTTCAGATTTCCTGTTAGTAGAATCAGTAAAACATATTTTTCTAAATACTTTGCAAAACATTCCAAACTTTACATGCTATGTGAATAAAAAGAAAAATAATGTATCAGAAATGAAAACAGTAAAGCAACAGAGGATATTTGTTCTTTTAGTTGACAACAATTTTAAACATCTTATATATTTCAGACATTTCCTTACTGATGGGAAAATAAACACAGATACGGAAAAGTGCCTCCAGGGGCTTAAAATAGAGTAGGAAGAATCAGTTGTATTTTAAATATGAGAGCCATGTAAGTATCATAGATACTTTGACAGAAATGTTGATATTTGGGGACAGAATTAAGGAGTGATCAACTTTGCCTGAGGGACTATAGGAAGCCTTTGTTGAGAGGTAAGGAAGAAAAATGTTAAAGAATGTATAAGAATTCATGAAGATACTGATACAGGACAGGGAGTTCTATGCAGAAGGAGGAGAACCACAATACCACTGGTAGACATTGCAATGAATTTGGTGTACTTGGAATGTAGCTTGTATATGTGTGTGTATGCAGCAGATAGTAATAGAAAATGCACTCTTTGATTTTTATCTTTCTATCAATGGGACTAGAAAAGGATTTAAGTAAGATGAACAGGTTTCTATCTAAACATCTAAATAGGTTTCTTTCATTCCCTCTTGAATAACAAGATTTGTTGGAGGAAAATAATGTGTGAGGCTGGGAGAATAGCCATTGCAGTGCCAAAAAGGAGTCAAGAAGAGGGTTTTATGGCAAATTCATAGGTGGAGAAAGGAAAATTTTAACCTGAGTTCTGGAAAAATCAACAACCAGCCTTTGTGCCCTATTTGGCAAGGGGACAGCAATAGGAATGGAAATGGCATTAGAAAAATCATAGGTTTTTGCTTTAAGAAACTGGAAAGGAGAAAACATGAGTAGGCAGACTTTTGTTGGGAGCAAAGAAAGAACTCAGCTTTAGGCAGTGAGTTTGAAAAGTCTATGGCATGTGCAGTTAGAACTGTCTACAAGACTACAGAAAAATCTGCAGTGGTTATGTTGATTTGGGGCTAAGTTACAGTTGATGAGACTGTTTAGGGAAACTAGGCCAGGTATTACAAAAGAAGGTGAAGACAAATATTTAGAAAAGTAGAAACATAACACTTATAGAAACAATGGTATTTACGTGTTTTTTCTTTAATTAGGTACATTAGTGTGGCTAAAAATAGCAGTATTTTAAACTTAAACCGAAGCATATATATTTGGCTATCTAAAATATTCCAAATTTTATTAGCATTTTGTTCTTAAGAGTTATTCAGAAATTAACCACATGATGGTGCTATGCTACCAAATCATATGACATGAACTAAGTCATTTGTTAAGAGCGAAAAAAGAAAAAGTTATATTGATTATTGGGTAAATATAAAGTATACATGCCCAGTGGGACCAATGGGCACCTTAGTCTATTTGTTAAAAGGCTCCTTGTGAAGAGCAATATCATTTATCTCATATGTTTTCAGGGAAAAAGAAAAATTCTGCCTTCGATTTAATGTGATCACACAGTTATGTTAATTTGAAATAAACTAATATTGCCAAGTAACATCAACATGGTAAACACTGTTTTCAATTCCAAAAAAGCTTTACTTTTTAAAAAATAAATAGGAAATCACTTCACCACTCTTCATTTTAAACAGTTTCCAAGAGAAACTTTTGTAGAAATGGTAGAGAACTGTTCGAAAAATTATACAGGATATTAGATTATTATTTTGGATAACTTTAGTATCCACTTAATTATTTTAATTATTTAAATTTTGCAATCACTTTGAAGAAAATTCAAGTGCTTCTATAACCATATTTGGATTTTGAGTTGTTGAAAACTTTTAATTCATGCAACTTATTATTCATATTTATGTATAAGAAGTATATATTTTATTCCCATTTATTTAGTAGCAAAAAAACACTAGTGACTAAACACAAATTTCATTTAGGTTTTCACTAAGAATGAAGTTGTTGAATTTAGAAACTCTTATTCTGTCATTGTAAATGTAGCTCACCTCTTAATTTCGAGACAATTTGAATTTTTTAAAAAAACTTTATTCTGATTTTATTAGTGTTTTATTGCTATAATACTTAATACCGTATAGGACAAGTTCTTTCTTTTTTTTTTTTTTTTTTTTTTTTTGTAGTTTTCTCAGAGTAGTAGGATGTGAGGGTGGAATAAAGGCAGTTTTTATTTTGTTTTGTTTTGTTTTGTTTTACCAATATCTTATGCCTTGGAGCAATTTATAAAACTTCATAATGTTCCTCTGAATTCAAAGTGTCGCAGTGAAATGGCGTTCTGTCACAGTGCTCATAAAGTGAATCAAAGTTAAGGTTAATAAAATAAATAAAAATGCCTTTCTTCAGTCTTTTCAGTTCATGTAAACCTGACCATCATTTTTGTTTCCTCAAGCCCTCCCTCTATACAGGAAATAGAGGAGAAAATAGTAAAAGAGAAGCAAATAAAAGATTTTGAAGATAAAACAATAATAACAATATGTACTTCAGATCATTAGCATTTTAATGTATTCTTAAGTGCGTTAAAAAGAGAAAAACTCTGAAAACAAAGCATATCGTGCCTCATTCCTCTATTGCAGCTCAAAATCTGTTAGCTAGAAAATTAAAATAACTGGTGTTTAAAAAAGGACTACATATTCAAATGTAGAATATATATTTGGGACTTTCTAAATGCATTTAGTATACTTAAAATGTAATTTCTGTGTGAATCTGATTTTATGTCAGAATTCTTGTATTGCAATATTGAAAGGGAAATCTTAACAAACAATTTAAGATCATTCTGGATCTGCAACACTACTGTTGATGTTTACATTCACAATTATTGTGATACACCTAATTCTTTAAGGATTACTAATGATAGTTGCCAAGATAAAGTTTTCTGAGAACTTATTGTATATATGCTTTAGTGTTATTTTACAGTCTTTACCCAAAACATTCTGTATTTTAAAAATTGTAGTTGTTTCAATTGATTTTGAATTTTTATGGACTTTATTCAATGAGATATTTTCTCATATTTTTGTCAAGTCATACTGTCATGTTTAATTGAGTGACGTATCTATGTGTTGCTATGTGTGTACAAACACAATACACAATACAATATATACAATAGATAGGTGGATAGTTTTTAAGTTTCATTACAAAAATGTCCTGAATTTTTTTTAAAGACTCAATAGATGTAGGGTACAGGTTACAATTTTCTAATAGAACACTAAGTTAGTGTAGGGGATTGCCTCTAGTGGATCCATATTTAGAGATGAAAGCAAATTACACACTGAAAGAAAATCCATGTGTTTTATTAGGCTCTGAAGTCCTGAAATGCTTGGTGTAATTTACCAGATGATGACAATATTTATACAAATATGTTTTGGCTGTTCCTTTAAAATTTATTTAGAATCTCACAATCTCTCACCATCTCTGTCACTATACCATCACATTCCACATTTCTACCAGTTTCCTGGATCACTTCTATGGTCTCTTAACTGAGCTATTGCTCTCATTATTTCCTAGTTATTATTGTCTTCAGACAACCAGAGTCACCTGGGTCTACAAGAGTAAGTTGAGGCTGGGCACGGTGGCTCATGCCTGTAATGCCAGCACTTTGGGAGGCCAAGGCGGGTGGATCTCCTGAGGTCAGGAGTTCAAGACCAGCCTGACCAACATGGTGAAACCCCGTCTCTATTAAAAATACAAAAAATTAGCCAGACGTGTTGGCAGGCACCTGTAATCCCAGCTACTCGGGGGGCTGAGACACGACAATCGCTTGAACCCAGGAGACGGAGGTTGTAGTGAGTCGAGATCCCTCCGTTGCACTCCAACCTGGGCAACAAGAACAAAACTCCGTATCAAAAAAAAAAAAAAAAAAAAAGAGTAAAGGTGATCGTACACTCAACATGGGCTCTCTATATCATGATCTGTTAATAATTCAACACCTTTGCCTGGTCTACAGGGCTCTCCCTGGCGAGCCCTTCATCTCTGGCCAAGGGCCTCTTCCTTCACTGCACTCCAGCCCCACTGGCCTTCTTGCCTAGTACACTCCCAATTCAGAGATTTTGAAATTGCTGCTCAAACTTTTAGGAACTCACATGCCCCAGATACCACATGGTCAGGTTTTTGCTCATATTCCCTTCTAATAAAGAAGCCTTTTTTTATTTTTCACCTCACTGTAAGATACTCTCCACCCTCCACATGCCTTGTACCCCTTCACCCTGCTTTAAGTCTTTCTAGCTTGAATTCATCGCTGCTGAAAGTGATTTCTAATTTGTGTATCTTCTCACATCCTCAGTTGAATGGAAACTGTTTGAGTGCGGGGAGTGTGTCTATTGAGTTCACTGCCCTATCTCCATAGTGGAGTCTGGAAAATAGTGACTGCTTCCAAAATACCTGTTGAATGTAGTGAAAGTTATGGACATTGAGATTTATTTAGATAATGAATTTCAGGCCAGTAAAATGGACAACAATGATTAATCCACCACAGGAGAAAAGAGAAGAGTGTGTGTGTGTGTGTGTGTGTGTGCTTTTTTATTTGCAGATATACTTTCAAGATTATCTACCCTATCTAAATCTATTTTAATACAAGTGTTATATAATTTTGCATATTTCAATTTTAATACAGTTAAGAAGTATAAAAATTCTAAATAAATTAAACACAATAAATACAAAAAATAAATAACATGACTCATTCTCTGTAGATCTTTCATAATGAAAAAGGCAGGTATGTTCTTATTGCTTTCATGATAGTTGAACTTATATAACTGAATGATTACTTTCAAAGATTAATGCTTTGATATAATAAGATAAAGAATTATTATTAAACCATACCTTTTTCAATTGTGTTAAAAATAAATAAGAATGACATATATTTTTCTAGATTGACACCTAGACATTGATTACTTATTGGTATAGATGGTAAATATGTGTAAATAAAAATGATGATATAAACATAAAACTGTGTGAATATAAAATATAGTTATAATAATTAAATATAAACAAGTATATAGACATAAATATATATAATGTATATCTAGAATTGAATCTTTTGTACTTTAATTTTACTTTGGAAGTATACTTAATTTTATATTTAAATATCATGACTTCTTAATTTAAAATATTTTTTATATTATTAATGATTTGTATTTGTTTCATTTGAATAGATGTTTGTAACCTATTTAAATGTGATTTCTTTGGTGGAGACTTTCTTAGGGAAAATATTAAGTGAGAAGACTTTACATTGATTTGGGATTAAAAGAAAAAGAGAAAAACAAACTAAATAATAATAAGGGAGTAAACTGGATAATAATTTGACATATTTTTCTAAGAGTACTTTGCAAATTTAGCATAAATGCTTAATGGAATATAGTGGGATCATGTGGGATCTAGAAATTAAATTAATTTCTAGACTAAGCATAATTTATGCACAATAGCAGAAATAAAAATATGATAATCTATTTGAAAAATGTGTTTCTTTTTCAGAGTATTTTCATTATCATATATATTGCTTTCTTGTTAAAATTCAGAGTTCCTGAGCAAATATGGGAGGGGCATGCTGATTAATGGATCTGAATGCAAAATATTTATTCTGGTCAAAATAATTACAATGAGCAAATGAGTATTGTGTACTGCAGTTTGGGGTGTATTCTCCACAATTCTTCGAAATAGAGTGTGTTTTGTAGAAGAGGAGGAAAAGGCTAAATTAAATGAGCTTCACTTTTCTGCCTTTACTTTGTTATTGGAAATTTCTATAATTTGCCTCATTATTATGGAAGAAAGCTGCACACTTTAAATGCCATTATAATTTTTCTTTCTCACATTAACAGACTCCTTCATGTCATCACCCAACAAAAGACAAAACTACAGACACTGAAAAGAATGATTTCTTCCTGATATTTCAACTAACTTTGCCCTCTGCAATCCTCTTTGGCTCTAGTCCATACGCCATCACTGAACAGCTTCCCAGCACAGTCTGTCTTTCTCTCTGTCTGTTTATTGGTAAATCTTTTTCCCTTTCCTCCGTATAGCCCTCTCACGTCCATTACTGGCCTTTCACATTTCTTCTACTTCTCAGGGGATTAGAGCTTACACACATCAGTATGCCTCCACTGTGATATCAAACAACATTGTGGTGAATTAGATATTTATATCTTTTTTTTTTTTTTTTTTTTTTTTGAGACGGAGTCTCGCTCTGTCACCCAGGCTGGAGTGCAGTGCAGTGGCCGGATCTCAGCTCACTGCAAGCTCCGCCTCCCGGGTTCACGCCATTCTCCTGCCTCAGCCTCCCGAGTAGCTGGGACTACAGGCGCCTGCCACCTCGCCCGGCTAAGTTTTTTTTTTTTTTTTTTTGTATTTTTAGTAGAGACGGGGTTTCACTGTGTTAGCCAGGATGGTCTCGATCTCCTGACCTCGTGATCCACCCGTCTCGGCCTCCCAAAGTGCTGGGATTACAGGCTTGAGCCACCGCGCCCGGCTAGATATTTATATCTTCAGAAGAGCCATAAAAAGGCGCAGTATCAAGGCTGGTGGGGTTAGAGTTACTTTTTGATCTTGTTTTTAAAATAATCTTTATATGTATAGTAATAAAAAATTAGGTTACAATTAAACTCCAGTAAGAATCTTTTTAAATGACATAATCAAATTATCAGGTCTAATTGTTCAACATAAAATAGATAATAGTTGAATCACAAAATAATAGCACCTGTAGAATTAAATACTCAGCATCACTAGGTCTTCTTCTTCTTCTTCTTCTTTTTTTTTTTTAGTTTAAAATACAGTTGACTCTTGAGCAACACAAGTTTGGACTGTGCAGGGCCACTTATATGTGGATTTTCCTCTGCCTCTGCCTCTGCCATCCCAGAGACAGCAATACCAGCCCCTCCTCTTCCTCCTTCTCCTCAGCAATGTGAAGATGATGAGGATGAAGACCTTTATGATGATCCACTAACACTTAACAAATGTAAATATATTTCCTTTTCCTTATGATTTTCTTAATAACATTTTCTCCTCCCTAGCTTACTTTATTGTAAGAATACAGTATATACGGCCAGGTGTGGTGGCTTAGGCCTGTAATCCCAGCACTTTGGGAGGCCGAGGCGGGTGGATCACGAGGTCAGGAGTTCGAGACCAGCCTGACCAACATGGTGAAATCTCATCTCTATTAAAAATACAAAAACTAGCCAGGTGTAGTGGTGCATATCTGTAATCCCAGCTACTCAGGAGTCTGAGGCAGGAGAATCCCTTGAAACCAGGATGCGGAGGTTACAGTGAGCCAACATCGTACCACTGCACTCCAGCCTGGGTGGCAAGATTGCCACTCCATCTCAAAAAAAAAAAAAAAAAAAAAAAGAATACAGTATACAGTATATACTATGTATAACATACAAAATATGTGTCAAATGTTTATGTGATTGGTAAAGCTTCTGGTCAAGAGTAAGCTATTAGAACTGAAATTTTGGAGGATCCAAAAGATACATGCAGATTTTTGACTGCATGGAGTATTAGTACCCCTAACTCCCACATTGTTCAAGGGTCAACTCTATTGCTAATTGAAGGAAAATTAAAATTACTTGTCATTTTCAACATTTATTTTTTATCTTCTTTAATTATTATTTAGTAGTCAACTGTCCAAACATTTGTCTATATACCTTTTTCAATTTGATGACTCCCTCTTGTGTATCCTCATCTGTGACGATGTCAAACAAATTTCCCCCATCTCCTGGAACGATATTGTATTCAATTTCTGCATTTTGTCCAAAATCAGGATCCACAGCTCTTATTCTTCCAATAGCTGAGCCAATAGGGGAAGACTCAGGAACTTTCAGGTGGAAGATGCCTGATAAGACATATAAAATTCAAATTGACAGTCGGGTTAGTAAGAGATATAGTAAGATTATAAGGCTTGAAAAATAGAGTCTACTGAAAGTAAATCACATTTAGAACATTATAGTGCAAAATGAAAAGGCATTTTGCTGTCACGTTTAGGATTATGATTAGGAGTAATAACTTCACTTTTCTCTTCAATATGAGCTGCTCTAGAATTTTAATTGGGCATTATAAATAGTAGAGAATGCTAAAGTAAAATTATTAGCAGGACTTGTTTTACACACTTATTGACATAAAAGTGTACCACATGTCAAATGGGAGGGTGGGACTATTCATGAAATTAATTAGTACTAATACTACAGACTGCAAGACGTAGGTGAAAAGTTATAGAAGATAGATAGATAGATACATACATAGAGAAAGTTGAGGTTATATTTCCTGAAACTAATGACGTCAATAAGTATACATTGAGAAAGTTGAGGTTGTATTTCCTAAAACTAATGACGTCAATAAGTATATATCATTAAACTAAAAATAACCTGTAAAATGATAATCTGTATAGTTAACCAAAATTCTAGTAGATGATAGATTGAAATATAGTATATTATAGACTAAAATTCAGCTTCTATTTAGTAAATTTTAACTTGTCACCCTTCTATATACTTTTACTGATATTTTAAGTCATAAAGTTCTATCTCCCAAAGCTTTTTAATAGCATTAAGAAAGAAAAAAAAGTAAAATGCTTACTTTTACCACCAGGTGGAGCATTCATATTGTAATGAAATTTATACTGAATCAGCAAAACATAGATAAAACATGTCAGAATCATGGAAAATTGTAATACTCTCAAAAAAAAAATAGACATGATTTTAAGGTTTTGTAGAATTTTTAAAAGTCTGACACACAAGAAAGATAAAAAGTATGCTCTTTTACTGATATTTCATTAAAGCAAATATTAATGAGTTTAACAACAGTCTGTTCAAATTAAAATAAGGAAAGGAAGTGAGAGAAAATAAAAATGAAAAAACAAAACTAAACACAAAAATCTAAAATTTCCATTTGATATTGGAGTTCCACTTTCAATTTCTCTTACTGGATTTAGAATGGCTCTTTCCCATGGGCAAATCAACTGTGGTGATTCATTCATTTTAGAATTTTAGTTACATTTATGGAAAATAAATTAAGAAGATACTAAAAATGTCTGTTGCATAGAAGTTAATTAAAAAATCATATTACAATATTACAGTTATTTTCTCCAGGAAAGTGTGAGAAAAAAATCACATCTTGTAGAGTTTCTGCCAGATATTTTATTTTTGATTTCCAATTATTTTTGAGGTCCTATGGTTCTTTCACAATCAGTTTCAAAACTTGCAACATTTAAATCTCCCATCTTCCCTCCTTCCCCCAGAAAATGGTATCTAGCATGTGTCTTGCATATGCAGACCAGCCATATTTAAGTCCAGCATATTATGTCCATGGAATGTATATGTGATTTGATCTCAAGATAGCTAAATACTCAACTAAAATTTGTTTATTTTACATACAAGACAAAATGATACTTTACAGTGGTCCATAAGAATTATATTTAAATAATCAGCTTAGTTAATTCATAGTATATCTACCTTCAAAGAGGATATGAGGGCTCTTTCTAAAAAATGCACTTAAAAGTTTAAATAGATAAAAAAAATATATATAGACCTAACAACGACAACAACAACAACAACAACAACAAACTCCCTCCAAGTCACAATGCTAAAGTGTTACATAGATATTATGAAGAAATCTCAGTTAAGAAAAGTCATATTATTTGATCGAAGTAGTAACTTCTCATAGTCTAGGATTATTGTTTTATTTTTATTTCCTAAGCACTTAACATGGTAGCTGTCATTTAGGGATGCTTAATGTTTGCTGAACTTAAAGCAGTGATTGAACTTGAGGCAATCAAATCAAAGAAGAAAAACAAAAGAATGGGTTACATGGCATTCCTATTTTCTACCAGAAGGATAAAGCCAGATGTTCAAGAAGAATCTATCCGATTTCAAATAGACTTAATTACATGGCTTTTGGAACTACTTTCTTAGGGCATAAGTTTTCTTAATAGATAAATTAAAACCTGATCCTAGTGAGGCACTCCTGAGATAATAGGAAATATGAGGGTCCCTGAACTTCTGTATAATGAGGCAAGAAAGCATGTGACAAAGTTTTTACAGTTGTACTAAACTTAAGGACAAATTCCCCAGAAAAAGGACAAGGCACAGAACATGTGAGTAATTTTTCATTTTCTTTTTTTTTCCTTCTTAAATGCCCGTTAAATGAAAATACAACTTATCAGAAACTGTGTTTGTATCTTTTGCGTCTCGTTGTGTGATTGTGATGAAGAATCTGAAGGAACATCAAAAGCTTTGAACTTACAGTATGATTGGTCATAGCCCAAACTCATGGTTCATAAATGAGTGTTAGAAAAAGTCTAAATTTTTTTTTCTAATAAAAGAGAGAAATGGAGGTCTATGTTGAACAGTGTACTAGAAATCCTTCTTGATCAGGACTTTTAGTTGGAAACTTAGGGCTAAACATCATCAAGGAAATAGCTGAACAAGTGTTCAGAGAGACAGGGAGCCGTCGAGTATAGTGGATTTCAAACTTCAAATGTGGCCAGCAGTAGGGGTGGTAAAGGTGAAACAGCGAGAGTCATAAGGAGAGGAGTAGTACGGGAATGTTAGGAACTCATGGGCATCTCACTTTACAGAGCAATGGATTTTCTACTCTTTACATAGCAGACATACATTTTAGTAAGGTGGAAGTCACGTTCATTAAGACAAGTGTTTCTTAATAAAATATTACAGCTGGTAATAAAGTCTGCAGAATATGGATCAAGTCAGAGAAACTATGCATTTGTCATGTCGGATTGTGTAGGTTCTGTCGGTTTATTTCCAATGACTTGACATTTTATCATTTCTAGAATCTCAACAGCAATAAAACTGAGGTCATTCAGATTAATTCAAAACTGTGAAGTAATCTTCAGCTGTGCCAAAGTTGGATTGTTCATGATGTACTGTGTAATTACACCGCCATCGTCTTTTAGGCGTCCTACTTTTGATGCATATGAAACATCTTAATGGCACTACCTGTACCACAAGAATTGAGAAATGAAACAGGTGACAAGAGATTGTCCACAGTCAATAAAAATATGTATTTACCTATTCATCAAATATACATATTATGCTTAACCAAAATCACCATTTTCCCATGGAGAAGGAGGAAACGGCATGCAGTGAACTAAGTATATTGATCAAATTCTTAAATATAATATTCCCTGTTAGTTCCAAGAGTAGAAAAAAAATCAGGTAGTTATAAGCTACATAAGTATCCTCTCAGTAACTATGTCATTTGAAAAGATACTGATTAGGACATAAACTGTGGGTTGGGGGGTAGAGGACATGCATTGCTACTTAAAAAAAAGGATGTGAAATACATTTACCTTCCTTTTTTGTTTACTGCAGGAAATTTCCAGATACTGATGAAAACACCAAAATAAATATATTTACTTGACAAAATATAAATGAAGATCTTTACTTAAAAATAAAGATTATAGGACCTGAACAAATATATTAAGTGAATGCATGACTTTAAAAATACCACAGCATTCAATAATACCAGTAGCAAGTTAAAAAGAAGATAAAATACAAACTGACTTTTGAAATACATTTTATTTTATCTTTATGTAACAATAATTCTAAAGTTACTAAAAAAAAGAAGTCGATGTTCAGCTGCAAAAGAGTTACCTAAATACAAGTAGCTAATGCAAATATAATTCATATTTAATAATACAAGAATACTAGAAATATTGGAGGGCTTAAGAACAAATTATTTCAAATTGATGAAAATGTTAAACATTTTTAAAAACTCAAAAACATACATTTGAGACCAACTAAATAGACTATGATTTGAAATATTACATTTCAATTTAAACTTCAAAAAATTATATATAGCACTGAACTATTGATTCAGTAATTGAATTCAACCATTAGATTGTTCAAATGATCCTGCATACTTTTTGTGTGAGAGTGATTTACCTTCTAATGGCTTAGAAATAAAATTGTGTTGTATCAGTATTTTATTTTTTTAATGACTTAAATATATATCACACAGAATTATTTCACCTTACTTAAACAACACGAAAAGGAAATACAAGTAAACAACATATTGTGTGAGTAAAAAGGAACTTTATAGAAATTGTGCACCTGTAGCTCTGTGACCTTGAGGAAAATATTTTAAATATCCCTGTTTTGCTGATCTTTTAAAATATCTCTCTTTTCCTGATCTGTAAAATTAGTATAACAATATCTACCTTACAGATTTGTTTTTGAAAGTCACTTATACAAAAGTGTATGAAACTCATACAGTATTATCTATTATTACTAGTTAACTTTATAATAATATTTGTATAGTCTATACGTCTTATAATTTTTCCTATCAGAATGGCAATAGCCAACAGGAAACTGTCTATAGAGGTGTGGAGATGAAAGAAAGATCTTAAAACAGTTCTAAAAAGTCATTTTAATTTTAATTGAAATATTTTCCCATATCTTGAAAATTGGAGGATTCAGGACGAAAAAAATGTTTTGGTGGTGGAAGAACATTTTATGCCCTCTATTTCCTTACAAGCCTGAGGCTATATTTTCAATAAGCCCAAATTAAAGTAATAGAAATATTGTTCACTAGGAAGAACTATCCTGATAACAAAGCTGGATTCAAGCTGGATTTTAGTCAAGCATACTAAACATACGGCGAATGGAATCTCTCAGTAATAACAGAAACATCCACTGCTGCTCATTCCCAGGATGAGGCTAGGATGGACTTTTTTTTTTTTTGAGACGGAGTTTCGCTCTGTCTCCCAGGCTGCAGTGCAGTGGCGAGATCTCGGCTCACTGCAAGCTCCGCCTCCCGGGTTCACGCCATTTTCTTGCCTCAGCCTCCGGAATAACTGGGACTACAGGCGCCCGCCACCAGGCCCGGCTAATTTTTTTGTGTTGTTAGTAGAGACGGGGTTTCACCATGTTAGCCAGGATGGTCTGGATCTCCTGACCTCATGATTAGTACGTCTCAGCCTTCCAAAGTGCTGGGATTACAGGCGTGAGCCACCGCGCCCGGCCAGGTGGACATAGTTTTTTATGTGTCAACTATTTGGCCCTAGAGGTTCACTTGATTGGTTAAATTACTTCACCTTTAAGATGTTATAATTGCCCATTCTAGATTTTAACTAACGATATACATGAATAAGAATTGCCATGCACACAATATCCATCATATTAATGAATCAAGATTTATAAATTATCTGTAACAATAGCAATATTTCTTGTCTCCGAACAATGAGAAATTTATTCCTGTAAACTTTTTCTAGTTCTGAGCAGCTAAATGCAATAAAAAAATTTAAGGCTGGATATTAAATTGTCTTTCAAAAATTATCTTTGCATAGTAGATTAATTGCTGAATTTTCCTGTATCTCAGATGATTGATATTTGACTCAACTACAATTTTTAGTGGTCTCCTTCATGGAATGACAAAGAAAAACACAAACAAAAAGACAAGTGTTCTTCTTGATGGCATTTATGGTCTAGTGGGAGAGAAGTCAATTAAACAATCACACAAACAAAGTAAAATTTTAGAGAAACACCATTGCCCTAAAGGAAAGTTACACAATTCTATTCAATGTTTAAATTGAGAATCTGAGCTGAGACAACATAACGCTGGGGTCTATGAGATCAGCTAATAGAAAACATTCCAAAGAGAAGTAACCATATGACAAAGGTGATATGATCATAGTTTCCAGTCTTACCAGTTTGTTTGTTCAATAACTCCCACTAGGACCTATCATCTCTAATGTCAGAACCACCTCTAGTAAATTAACCTACAGCCTATATAGCTTGGCCATGTCCTTTTGTTGCTGCAATTTGGCAAACCCTAACTCTTGATGATGATAATTATCTTCCTTCTGAAGGAGGAGGGATGGTTCACTGAGGAAAGCCATAGAGAAGCAGTTAGATATTACTATAAATTATGATCATTAACTTTGAATGCCCTTCAAAATTGCTTAAAAAGCACACAGATTTGCAAAGGTAACTGACTACCGTTCTCTGTGACTTCTATTTTGAACTGCTCTACTGTCCTCAAATATCTGCTTAATTACTCACTTACTACTTCCTTTCTCAGGTGGTGGCCTTGCCTTGTAGTTCACAGAAAAAAAAAACAAAACGATGTTGCATAGGAGATTGCTCAGCTTCCCCAACCTTCAAAGGATCCCACATCAGTGTGACTCATAGTTTGAACAATCATAACATGTAAGATATAGTACAAACTTTTTTTAATTTATCTCTCGCTGTTCCTTTAGACTTTCTTCTGTGGGAGTATGCTTTGTCTTGGAAGAAAACAATGGTGAGTAAATGATGTTTCTTCTCACTATTAAATAATAGTCCTATGTTCACTTTAATTTTAAAAACCTAGATTTGGAAGTTAGACATTTCCACTAAATGACATTAACTAATGCATCAATCCATATGCAAAATGAAGACTTCTCCCGTTGGCCACCCCACCCACCTCCAAGCCAATTAGAGCCAGCAGCAGATAGGACATTGGGTTGGGATCTGGATGGATTAGCAGGCTTTCTCTGTCCAAATTTTTAAATTTTTCTTCATCATCTCCTTTCCTGGGGTGTTTTTCACCTTATCATTGGAGGCAGGAAAGCTAGGAGACTGGACTGTTCTTACTTGATGATGTGGTTTTTGCTTCTCTGGAGCTGCACAGTGCACTTGGGGGCAGCTCTTGGAAGTTTCTCTTGCAGCAGGCTCCCACACCAATGGCATTGCCTCTCCTTTGATGGACTATGACCTCAGCCTCCAGATTTCTGGCGACCCGCTCCACATGCAGATTCTCACTTCAAGGAGAATCTCTTTGTCAGGACTTAGCATAATGCTGGGTTGGTTTTCCCTTCTGCTTACTCATTTCTTGCCATTCCTTTTGTTGTCATACAATTACTTTCCCAAACACAGCCTTGTTCTCTTTTCCTTTCTCTGCTGTTTTCAGGACATTTTAACTGTCCTCAGCACAAGACAGGTATCAGTCCAGGAATTTCCCTCATTTTCTGGGAAAATATGTTAGAGTTTATTATTGATCTTAGCTGAATGGAAGGCCCTATTCATCAAACTTGAGAGGAGTAGGAAGGGCAATCCCACCACTCACTTTTAGTAGATAGAGACTAAACATGGCTTTCTCCAAAGAAATCCTCTGCACATAATTTTCCCTCTACTTCACACTCTACAAAACATGCTTTAAAAGACTAACAAAATATTGCCTGGGTGCAGTGGCTCAAGTCTCTAATCTCAGCACTTTGGGAACCCAAGACGGGCCAATCACTTGAGGTCAGGAGTTCGAGACCAGCCTGGTCAACATGGTGAAAGTCTATCTCTACTAAAAATACAAAAATTAGCCGGGTATGGTAGTGTGTGCCTGTAATCCCAGTTACTTGGGAGCTGAGGCAGGATAATCACTTGAGCCAGGGAGGCAGATGTTGCAGTGAGGTGAGATCGTGCCACTGCGCACCAGCCCGGGGGACAGAGTGAGACTTTATCTCAAAACACACACACACACAACAAAACAAACAACCAAAAAACCCCCCAAAAAACAAACAAACAAAAAGACTAACAAAATACCTTACTATGACCGAAAGCTACAAGATTCTTAAAAGCATCTGATATTTCCATTGTAAATTCTGATCTGAGACCATACTCTGCTGCATAGTATCTATTATGTGTTAGCTTTATAGTTCATACTTCAATATTAACCTCTTGTTATAGCTGTAAGCATTCTTTCAGTTGAAGTGTCCTTCATCTCCACTTTTTCTTCTTAAGCTCCAGCAATTTGTACACATTGTACTATTTTTAGAGAATCAGTTTTCTCTGCACTCAGTACTTTCTTCTCAATGGAGATATTCCCGATGAGACACAAACAGCTCATAGTTGAGCATCTTAACAAAAATTTCGCCTTGTCCCAAATCTGATTCTAGTTACCCCCATCATTTTCTTTTCCCTTTCCAACAGAACTTTTCCAAGAGAATCACTGTTACCCATTCCTTCTTAACCACTCCACAAGCAGCCTTACCCGGCTGACTGAACCTATCATTGCGTAGCAAAGTTTCCCCTGAGATGTAGTGACTTCCTTGCCACTAAAATCCAGTGGCAATTTCTTAGCTGTGTTCAACACTCTTGGCTATTCCCTGTTTTCTGAAGCACATCTCTTCTGCGACTCTACAGTTGTGGTTTTCTAGCACTCTACTATCATAGTTTCCTCCCACCTTGCAGCTCTCTCCTTGCCAGATTCCTTTGTGGGAATTCTCAGAAAAGATCTGGATAAGTGATTCTCAAACTTACTGCATTTCGGTATCATCTGGAAAGTTAAACAATTTTTTAAATGCTCTAGCTCAGGGACCATCCAAAGAGATTCTGTTTAGTTTTTCTAAGTTTAGAGCTGGATTTATTAAATTCCCTCCTGTTCTACTTTACAAACGTGGTCAAGAATCAATTTTGCCAGCTATGTTTATTCAGTCTTTCCTTTTCCTAGGTCACTTCCTCTCTCCCTTTTGCTTCATTTACTATCATTATGCTAAACATTCTTTTTATTTTAACTCCAACCTATATTCAGCTTTTGAGTTTTCATACTATACTTGGCAAAATATCATCTTATTCCAAAACATTACTTGGATATCTCCAAGGTGTCTCAGTTTTGACATATTCAAACATGAGATCATAGACTTGCCATGCCTAGATGAAGATTCTCCTACTAGTCACTCTCTCAGCAAGTAGTATTTCTACCTCTCCAGTTCCATGAACTAGAATCTGCTTCCTTGTAGCAAATCCACTGCTATTGTTGATTATTTTACCTCCGAAAATCACTCAAATCTGTCTACACGCTACCATTTTTCACGATGGCCCTGGTCACCACCATCACAGACTACACAACTCACACTTCTTTTCTGTTACTGCCGATGCCTGCTAATTGGTCTTCCCAAATTATTCTCCTCCCCTGGCCTGAGATGTCTTTTCCATGCTGCACAGCAAGGATGGAGAGGTCATTTCCATCACTTCTAAGTAAAAACTCATTTTCTTCTTTCATATAGTCAGGAAATTACCCTTTTAGAAAATCCGTGCGTGTCAACATGAAGGAAAGGAAGAAAATTTTAAATAGAAATTACTCTTTAAGTGGAACAGACACTTAGTAACAGCAATCGCTTATATAGCGCTTTCTATTTTCCAGGTACTTTTCTAAGCACATTTCCATTATTAACTAATTTTTATCTTCACAGCAAGACTATGAGATACCCACTATTATTGTAACTTCCAGTCATTTATATCCTAGTAAATATTTTAGAACTATATTGGGATAGGGAGAAAAAACAGGTATAATCCCTAATTTTCAGGATCTGTTCATTTCTGTGGTGTAAGAGTTCCCACCATGGTCTATATCAAAGTACTGTTGTGATGTCTTGAACAGAGTGTTGAGAAGAAACATGCACAATTGGTTCTGCTGATCTGGTAGAACCTACTATCAGTCTACAAATGAGCAAGTTAGGGCTAATGGCCATGAGGTGAGTCAAGCAAGTAGTATTCCTGATTGAAAACATAGTTCCTCATTTTGTCTGTCCGTTTCTGTTGACTTGCTTGTGCTGCCTGAAAGTCAACCAAATGGATACAATATTTGGTTGATCCATAAGATATTTTAAAATTCAGGTAATTCAGAATTCTTAATTTTAGCTAGACTGAGTGATGCAAATTTCAATTCACTGAGGACTGAGTGGCTTGGGCACACTTGGGGAAAGTTTCCCTTTTTAGTGATTGGAGAGAAAAATCTATGAAAACATCTAGAAAAGTGGCATTAGGAGATGTGACAAGGTTCTAGAAGGGGATGGGGCACTAAACATAAAATGATTCTGCTACTGCACCCAAGAAAGAAAGGAAAACCTATTACATCTCTTTCTGTCTATCCAATTCTTCCTTTCTTCTTACAATGCCACAACATTAAAGTACAAAATATTATGTTTAATAGTATAGTTCTACTACTTATAAGTTTTATAAATACATATCTGCAAAACTAATTGTCCATTGCAACATTATTTTTTTAAGCAAATGCACTAGAAATTCCAACCAACCTAATTCCAAATAGACTATGGAGCAAAACCAACTTATATTACTTAATGATTTTCAGAATAATTGGGGTTTCTGATTCTCCAAAGTGTGTATTTTTAATATAAGTGATTTATATAACCACTATTCTCGTTACATAATAATAAACATGTTGGAGATTTTGGCAAGAGTTCACAACATTTCAAGTGCATCAATAATTTTTCATTGTTATATATTTAATGAAGTACATTTAATATCTCTTAAAACCTTCATTGAATATTTAAACCTTTGTTTATGTTGTCTTTATCTATGTAATTTCTGATGCATTTGACGATATATAGTAAATAAAACATTCTCAGTGATGCTGCCTAATAGCATTACAAAAATATGCCAGAAGCAACACTAAAAGTTTTTTCCTAAATTATAAATAAATTTAACATCTTATAAAATAAGCTCTTGAAAACCATTGGAATTTATTTTTTATTTTTTATTTTTTGAGATGAAGTCTCACTCCATTGCCCAGGCTGAAGTGCAGTGATAGGATCTCGTCTCACGGCAATGTCTGCCTCCTGGGTTCAAGCAATTCTCCTGTCTAAGCCTCCCAAGTAGCTGGGACTACAGTCGCCTGCCACCAGGCCCAGCTGATTTTGTATTTTTAGTAAAGACAAGGTTTCACCATATTGGTCAGGCTGGTCTCGAACTCCTGACCTCAGGTGATCCACCCGCCTCGACCTCCCAAAGTGCTGGGGTTACAGGCGTGAGCCACTGTGCTTGGCCAAAAGCATTGAAAATTTTAAGTCAGCTGGGGATATTTACTTACTCACAAGTTTGACTTCTCACTAGTTTTCTTCTGAAACATGAGGAGAGTTGTCTAAAAAAGATGAAATTTGGTAATGGTCTCTTCCTATGTATATTTTGCTTTCTTTTAGCCAAAACTAATTATTTCAATAACAACTCATTCACCAATTTGCAAATTTGATTTGTGAATATTCATCATATATCACATATGGACACAATGGTTTAAATTTTCTGTCATTTCCTGCATTTTTAAAAAATATTTTCTGTTATCCTTGTTTTCCTGCTTTTACCTAAAATGTTTTACTTGTCTACTACTTCACATATTTCTATGTATAAAATCTATTATTCTTTCTGGGACAACCTAAAGCCACATTTTGATGATATTTTTCCTTTTGTCTTTGCAATTTTATTTGTTTCACACTTCTATGCATACATAAATCATATGTCCTTTTTTTTTTTTTGCAATAGTCTAAATATTTAGGAATACATTGTTTTTACTCCAGATGGTATAAATGTGCGTTAACTTAAAAATCTCCCTACCTGTCTGGGTGTGGTGGCTCACGCCTATAATCCCAGCCCTTTGGGAGGCCAAGGTGGGCGATCACCTGAGGTCAGGAGTTTAAGACCAGCCTGGCCAACAGGGCAAAACCTGTCTCTACTAAAAATACAAAAATTATCCAGGTGTGGTAGTGCATGCCTGTAATCCCAGCAACTCAGGAGGCTGAGGCAGGAGAAGAGCTTGAACCCAGGAGGTGGAGGCTGCAGTGAGCCAAGATCGTGCCACTTCACTCCACACTCTAGCCTGGGCTAGAGAGAGAGATTCCATCTCAAAATAAGTAAGTAAGTAAATAAATAAATAAATAAATAAATACCAAAAAAAACCCTCCCTATTTTTACACTATCTTTTGAAGAGAAGAAATTAAAAATTTTATCTTCTTTATGCAGTGCAAAATGAAAATGACGGTTTTTTTTCCTTTATACTGTAATGAAACTTGCAGTGAACGAAACATTATTCCTGAAATGATACACTCCCTTGTGTCTGGCATTTGTTAACAAAATATATTTCTTAGTACCAGGTCTTTTGTTTCCGTGGTTTTTAATATTGCTCAGATTCCTGTTAACTTTCTTAAAGAACTACTTTAGAAGTCTCATTTCCTTGTCTATATAATTTCTAAGACCAATAATAAGGCAAATAGGAAATAGAGAACTGTAAACATTGTGAAATAAATGGTGACTTTAGGATGCTTTCACATCTGTGACTAAAGATTGCCGTTGCCATCAGAAATCTATGCGTTAAAGAATTGAGGAGGTTGTGTTTAAAGTCCTCCTCGTAACTTCATTCTCCTACCTGGGTTTTCTTATACACAAGACTTAAATAGAGCTACGTCTTTTAAAATCTGGCTAAGTATATCCATTCTCCAAACCTCATTGATCACTTCTATGTTTTTGTCTCTTAGAAATGTTCCTTTGGGCCTGGTGTGGTGGCTCACATGTGTAATCCCAGCACTTTGAGAGGCCGAGGCAGGTGGATCACCTGATGTCAGGAGTTCAAGACCAGCTTGGCCAACATGGTGAAACCTGATCTCTACCAAAAATAGAAAAAATGGCTGCGCATGTTGGTGGGCGCCTGTAATCCCAGCTACTTGGGAGACTGAGGCAAGAGAACTGCTTGAACCCAGGAGGTGGAGGTTGCAGTGAGTCGAGATCGTGCCATTGCCCTCCAGACTGGGTGACAAGAGTGAAACTCCTTCTCAAAAAAAAAAAAAAAAAAGGGAAACGCTTCTTTGACTCTCACTTCTCTTTTGAGATCCTACATTTTCAACCTCCCATCTCCACTCAAGCACATTGAAAAGAGAAAGAGAGGAAAATGTAAGAGGGACAAGGAGAAGGAAAAAATTAAAAATAAACATCTTTACTGTCAGATATTTTAGTTGTATTGATTTACTTAATTCTCCCAGAAGCACAATATATTATTATTAATATGGCTATATAATTTATAAGCCAAACAGAGCCACTTTTGAGAGTAAAACAAATCAGTCTGAGTAATTAATTTGAGGTCATAGGTATAAAATGGAATTATCTCTGGCACACAAATATAGCTGATCACCCTATTTATTATCTCAATTTGATTATGTAAAAGCTTCGGGTCAGAGTTTATTCAGTTTACTCAGGCCCCAGTGAGTAAATAGCAGAGCTGCGTTTCCCATCTGTACCTTTCCAAGAGTCTAGGACTTCTGTGCTTTACAAATCACTTTATAAGCTTAAAAATATTCACAATGGCCAGGTGCAGTGGCTCATGCCTCTATTCCCAGCACTTTGGAAGGCTGAGGGAGGTGGATCACGAGGTCAGGAGTTCAAGACCAGCCTGGCCAAGATGGTTAAACTCTGTCTCTACTAAAAATACAAAAAAAGAAAAATAGCCCGGCATGGTGGCGGGTGCCTGAAATCCCAGCTACTCGTGAGGCTGAGGCAGAGAATTGCTTGAACCTGAGAGGTGGAGGTCACAGTGAATCGAGATGGCGCCACTGCACTCCAAGCCAGGGCGACAGAGAAAGACTTTGTCTCAAAAAAAAAAAAAAAAAAAAAAAAAAAAATATATATATATATATATATATATATATATATATATGTGTGTGTATATACACACACACACACACACACAGAGATACTTTAAAACAATGTCTTTTCAGTTTTGATTAGTGGAGCAGTGGATTGAAAGCCCCATATTCATGTTTAGGGCCCGTACTCCTAGCTACTGGGACAATTCTGATGTTGGAAGCAGGAATCTATATTTTCATAAACATCAATACCATAGCTCTAATGTGCTATCCACTTACGTTCTGCTGTATCATACATGTAACTACAAAGTTTCTGGCTCCATCTCTCACTATCTCTTTTTCTTTCAGTTTCCTCTTCTAAAAATATACAGATAAATAGAACCTACTCATACGGATTAAGGAAATTAATATGCAATTTTAATGGTGTCTTTACATAGTACAGGTGCAATATATGTGAGCTGCTCTTCTCTCTGTAATAATTGCCTTATTCTCTAAAGAGAAGTGGCAAATGTACCGCCTGGGGAAATCTGGGAACTGGCTAATGCAGTTCCAGCAGCCAAATTCAGAAAAGCAGGCTAAGGACTTGTGAACTTGCAGACTTAGTAAGTAAAGGAGAGATATGGGTAGATCACAGTCAGATGTTTTATTATGACTAAGTTGGATAAGTTCTGTTTCTAGTATCCAGGTACTTGCCCTGATTCTCAGGGGATTGTCAAGAGAGACAAATTTCTCCTATGTTTGCAGAAAGGCCAAAAGGTGGGGACAGAAGAGCTTTCCAGTTCAGGTTTTCTTATGTTTTAATTTGTTTGCCTGTTTAGGAACTTACAGGTTTTAATCTCTCATAGGTAAAGTCTCATATTTGAGTTGTATGGTAGACTACATAACACTATATTATTCATGCCACTCTGCCAATATTTTAAGTTCTAAAAAAGTCACTTAAAGTGAGCTGGAAAGTAGACAGATTAACCTTAACAAATATTATAAATATTAAATGGACCCATGGGCTTTAACATTATTTTTTATAACATTGGTCAGATTAGGGGCAATATCTTTAATATCACTTCAATTTTAAGCATTATTTAATACCTTTCCAAAAAATGATTTAAAACTAAAGATCATATTTCTAAGGGACCTGTCAATGTTATTGCTCATATGCTAGGTTCTTCTGAGACTCTGCTAACGGCACCATGAAACAGTCATGTTACAATCTTTGTCCTTTAGCACATGGTGAACAGAACTAAGTAAGTCAAAGAAAATGTTCAGCACCACTTAAAAATGATTCATGCTCTCGTTAGCAAAGGACAATGTGATAGTAATAATAATAGCCATGAGAATTTTTTTTTAAATTTGTTAATTTTCTTTTTGTATGCTTACATCGGCCTATATATAGCCCAGTGAAACTCATGATCTCCTTGTGGGAGAATCTGGAGCACAGTGTTTTTCTCTGAGCTTGCATTCAAATTGCATTCAGTTCCAACGTTAGCCTCGAAGCATCTGTATCTGGCAGTGTTAAGCTATTTGGAAGACATCTAAACAAGATATACCACTATATATGAGTGTTTGTTTGTTTAGTTAGTTTAAAATGAATACATTTTAATATTTAGTCTTTACCCAAATATATCTGTAGGACTACAATTTTGCATGAATACAAAATATTCTCATGAGATACACAATTAACTTATTAACTTATTCACTCTAATAAGTAATGGAAATGCTTATTACACATGATATACATGGTATATACATTATATATAATATATCTTATATGATCATTATATATTGATCATATATGACATATCATATATTAATATATTATATAATATATATCTCATATGATATATAATATATGTATATCATGTATCTCATATATATTCATACACATTATTCAAGGAATCAGCACTTGCTGGCTCATCACGGTAAACCAGTGATCTTCAGATTTGCTCTGTAGACTACCTGTATCAGAATTTACCACAACACTTACCTAAAATTTAGATTTCTTAGGTCCAAGCTATGTCAGTTGAAACAAAACTTCCCTCACTGGGGATATGGGATCCCAAGGGATTCTTCAGGCAAATGTAATTTGAGAGCCACTGTAAGATCTACTGGAGAGTGGGGTCTGGGTCTACGTTCTCATTGCCATGCGTTACCTTCAGCACGTAGTCATTTTTGTTTACTTTTATTGAAGTAGACAAAAGACCTATTTGGTAATTAAATTAGATGTGTTTATTCCACTTAGAAGAAAAGCTGGTTTTATAACGTGTCTTGGCTTATTTTTCAAAAACAGGAATAGTGTCATCAAATGTGATGACTTTTTTCCATTACTCATGCCTATAATTATTATGAGACTCAGGGAGTACCCGAATACAAGGTCATGGCTTTTTGTTTAATATTTTTAAATGCTTATATTTACAGTTTTATTTTTTATGCCTTTTAAATGTTTCCACCCCCAAGTGAGAGGATACACACACACGCGTACACACAATTCATAAAACATATATATCTCATATATATGCATACACATAAATACACACAACATCAAAGTTCTATTTGTCTATTTTTGTCTTACTCATATCTTTGGGAAATATTGACCAAAAAGGTAATATATTCATGTACAGTATCTAAATAATCCAGGTTAAAATATTAATAATGTCCCAAATACTACTTTTGAAAATTACATTCTCTTCCTACACTGGAGATATTTAGAAGAAAAGCATGGTCCTGAAAACAGTAGATTAGGTAAATTTGTCATCAAAGAATGCTAGCAAAGTGTTATCTGTTTGAAATTACTTAAACATTAGTAGAAATAGAATTGTGAGAACTAAATTGTATACTAAAATTGATGCTGAACAAGCACCAGTCCTACATTTTAGAAACAAACACGTATTTGTATAATTGAAACATTAACATATCATGAACTTTTTGTATTACTATTTAAAACCTCCACCTGCTCTCGATTAAGGAAAACCTTACCATTCATTTTGTAGTCAAAACTTCTTTATTAAATTATATGATAGATAATTATACATTAACCTTGCAGATCAAATTGGCCCACACCATCCCTTCAACCTCAGTTATTTGAATAAGCTGAAGTAGTTCTCCTCATTTAATAGTAGTAGATTTCACCTAAGAGCCATTATTTTAGCCATACTTCCTTGGCATTTTCTTTCAGAGTCCTTGCAACCATCTTTTTATTTTCCATCCATTTACTTAAGAGAGCATACCGCCGATAGTGATAAGAGTGGCAATTCACCTTTGTTTCACCCTCTGGGGAATCATTTATGTGCATGCTGGGGGTGTTATCAGTTGTTTGCACTTGTTGTGCAGGCAGGCAATAGACTCTTAACCAGACTTCCCAGGAAATATGGGAGGTGAGAGAGGCATATAATTTACTCACAACAGTAACAAAGTCAGCAGCACATTGTGGGTAGCAGATTGCCTTCTCTGGACTCAAATAACGGGAAATATTTTATCCTAGAGTATGATTTCATGACTTTGAGACTCTATGAATATACATATACACACACACACACACACACACACACGTTTCACACGTTTAGCTTTATAACAATTTATAAAGAGTTATGAATGCGCAGAATGTATATATATGTGTGTGTGTATATATATATATATACACACATATATACACAAATGAATTTACATCACAGAACACTTGTTTTTTAGCAGGTAATCTCAGATATTAAGACAGTCAAACATTAAGTACCTGACAAAGTATAAAGATGTGTTTTTATATGGCAAAATGTAACTGTCAAAATTCAATTAGCTTTTCGCTATTTATGCAAAATGACTTATTATATGATTTTATCAAGAAAATTTTAACCCTAGAAGTTTACCATTTTCCAGGTTTAAGAATGCCAAATGGTAAACAACGAAATAGACTTTGTGGCCACATCAAGGTGTAGCTGAATTCATGTTTATTCTAAAATCTTTATACGATACATATTTTAAAAAACATTTATTTAAAAAAAAGACCTGTGGTAGATTTCAAGATCATAAAAGAACCTGGGTGCCAAATACATTAATGACAGGATGAAAAGAGAAAATATATTTTACTTAAACATATCAATATTTTTAACTGAATAAAAGTACAGTTATTAGCATGTTATCTTTAATAATTCAATAATTAACCTGGACATCTTATAGTCTTTCTATGTCATTAAATCTACAGGAGAAGAAAAAACACATAGATGCATATGTATGTGTACATATATACATGCACATACATATATATGTTGTTTTTAATCTGACAGCTTACATAAACAAAGACAAAATATTGTTCACTGTTCTGTAAGCATTTTGGCTGATGCTTTTACTACTTCAATTTTATTTTGACATTTTTTGTTAATTTCAGGATAATAAGAATTTTTATATCTTCAGGTGTTAACAAGTTAATAAACTGTGATATAATACAACTATGTTTTATTCTGCAATTATTATGTAAATGAAGTATTACTGACTTGTAACAGAATAAAGAATAATAGGTCGGGCGCGGTGGCTCAAGCCTGTAATCCCAGCACTTTGGGAGGCCGAGACGGGCGGATCACGAGGTCAGGAGATCGAGACCATCCTGGCTAACACGGTGAAACCCCGTCTCTATTAAGAAATACAAAAAACTAGCCGGGTGAGGTGGCGGGCACCTGTAGTCCCAGCTACTCGGGAGGCTGAGGCCGGAGAATGGCGTGAACCCGGGAGGCGGAGCTTGCAGTGAGCTGAGATCCGGCCACTGCACTCCAGCCTGGGTGACAGAGCGAGACTCCGTCTCAAAAAAAAAAAAAAAAAAAAAAAGAATAAAGAATAATATAGCTCTTAATAGAAACTGTCAATACAAACACGTTTGTAGATATTTAATCAAAACAGAATTGCTTTAAAATATTGTTGTATTTATGAGTAAGAAATTTTCTTAGAACAATTATTGATGTACTATTTTCTATGTTCAAATCCATTTACCATACAAACAATTATCTTATATGTTATTATATTGAAATAGAAAGGAAAACACACATACACACACACGCACTCTTTTACATTTTCTATAATGGAAAACTCTCCTTTCATCAAATGTTGTAGACAGAGTACTTTATTTTACTTAATTTGTTTTCATATTTCTTACAAAATTATCGTACAGAAAAAGTGACCAAGTGGGAAAAGTTTGAATATTTTGCAAAATGAGAATTAACGACATCACTTAATTGATTTAACCTTACAATGTATAATTTAGATCAGCTTGTTAGATGGTTTTGTCATTTAAAATTCATGTATTGGAAGCCATCAGCACTTCTCTGTAGCTTATTTTAACAGATGGAGATCCTCTACAGATATCCTTGGCTGTAGTAGATGGAAGCTATTTAACTCTATGGAAAACATTTTGTAAATAAATTATGTTGTCTTTATATAACTTCAGTAACAGCTCTTTTCATATGCCATGTATCATTTCTATTTCTGAAACAATATTACTACCTTTTTGTGAAGACCGTTTTCTGGGTTATCTGTAGGATCTTTTGGGGAAAACACAGACATTGAAAGCAAATTACCATTAAAGAGGGAGAGTGCAAAAAAGTTAGGGTTCTTAGACAAGTTATCTATCCAACCACTCTTAATAATATAGCCTTGCTCCTTTATTTCTAAAAGTGAGAAAATGCTATACAGTCGTAATGAGAGTTAAGTGGGAATACACATGCAACTCACTTTCTGTAGTGCATGACACACAGTGATTTATTAGTCCATATCCTCATCACATCATCATATCAAATTGGCAGTGATATCTGGTATGTGATATCTCAGAAACTATATATTTTACAACAACAATAAAATAGGAAACTACACATGCATGATACAAATGCCTATGCCATTTACATTTTTTCCATCTCAGACTAAGAAGTCACATACAGAAAGCCAAAATGCTTTACGATTAGTACTTTTTTTTTTTTTTTTTTTTTGAGACGGAGTCTCTCTGTCGCCCAGGCTGGAGTGCAGTGGCACGATCTAGGCTCACTGCAACCTCCGCCTCCCGGGTTCAGGTCATTCTCCTGCCTCAGCCTCCCGAGTAGCTGGGACTACAGGCGCTGCCACCACGCCCAGCTAATTGTTGTATTTTTAGTAGAGACGGGGTTTCACCATGTAAGCCAGGATGGTCTCGATCTCCTGACCTTGTGATCCGCCCGCCTTGACCTCCCACAGCGCTGGGATTACAGACGTGAGCCACCGCGCCTGGCCACGATTAGTAAATTTTAAGAAATTTATCTGTGTTGCTTAAGCAATTAAAAGAGTATCTCATAAAGGTCACCTGGAGAAAGTTTTTTTTTGTTTTTTTGTTTGTTTGTTTGTTTGTTTTTAGCATGAATGTTGAACAATCATGAACAAATATAGTTAGTTGTGGGAAATTCTTTCTTATGTACATATGGAATATAATGGAATATATTTTATTGACTTCCACATTGAAAAGGCTATTATTTCAGTTTGTAATTCTATATCACACTTGATGGTTAAGTGTGCCACATGAGAAATATTCCTGAAAAAAGAGCATTGGCTTTTAAAGAATTGGCTTTTCTCTTTTTAAATGTTTTGCTCTGTCTTTTCCTCTAAAGGATGTAATTCAAAATGACAGTGTAGTAAAAAGTCTTAACACAAAAACATGTAAAATTTCAGGGAGATGAATTTCTTTTTCATTCAAAATGTGAAAACCTCTTCTTTTTCCTGGTTCAAAATATCCCCCACCTGTTAGAGTTTCAGACAATAAACAATCCAAGTGTACATGTAATATAAGCAGAAAATAATTTGATCACAGTGATCTCTTTGATAGATTTCTTCTGCCCTCTCATTTCCCTGTTTATGAGTGGTGACAACATATGCCATGATTTTTTTTGCAAATGTGCTCTAAGATTTTAGAATGACAGAGAAAGAAAACTAATAACTTTTATTTTAATATGATGTTAAACTGGAAGGGATTTGAACTTCTGATTTTTTGTTAAATCAGTTAATTTTGTTGATCTTCAGCAAGTTATTCTTTATAGGCCTCAGTTTCTTAACAGTAGTAGGTGAAAAATAGTGATCTTAGAGTATTGATGTGAAAAGGTAATCAAGATAGTAATGATAAAGTTCTTGACGCATATGTAAATGTTTTAAAAGTTTCAATGCCAGTCAGGCGAGGTGGCCCACGCCTGCAGTCCCAGCACTTTGGGAGGCCAAGACAGGTGGATCACCTGAGATCAGGAGTTCAAGACCAGCCTGACCAACATGGTGAAACCCCGTCTCTACTAAAAATACAAAAATTAGCTGGGTGTAGTGGCAGACCCCTGTAATCCCAGCTGCTTGGGAGGCTGAGACAGGAGAATCACTGGAACCTGGGAGGCGGAGGTTGCAGTGAGCCAAGATCACGCCATTGCACTCCAGCCTGGGCCACAGAGTACTCCATCTCAAAAAAAAAAAAAAAAAAAAAAATTCCAATGCCCTTATCCTCCACATTTTTTGCAAGTACATCTCACAGACTTTCCCTTAGACCTGTAGATTCAACCTTGAATAAATGTCATGCAGGACTACTACTTTATTCAGACACTCTTTCATTTGTTAAGATCTGAAAACGACCATCTTGTTTCAGTGGGAGTAAAGGACGCCATCTTGGCTTCCTAAGCATACTCTGGCTTCTTTGCCATTGAGCCATTGTCATCATGCCCCTTTGCCCAGTCTCTTTGTCAGGGTCTCCAGTCCAACTTCTACAAACCAGCCTTCATCCATACCCATTAAGATTACATTCTTCTACTTGCTATAACTTCGTATCCCTGATTTAAGAATCCTCACTATCACCCATGTGAATGAGGATATTGACATTATCTAATAGTACATTGGCTATTTCCTACACTCTAGATTGAACATATTTCATATGCACAAAACCCAAAACAAGACCCAATTTCACAATGCCACTTTATATGTATGAGCAGTCTCCCAATCTGTCCTCCTCAACTAGCTATTACAGCTTGCCACACTTAAATAGTTAAAAAAATAAAAATTTAGTGTTTTTAGAGTCGAGATCATATTAGTCACACCATATATTAGGGAAACAAATGCATTATTTCTTTCTCCTTTTAAATTTCTTTTTTCCTGTTTTCCTTAATAACAAAATAAGGAAAAGCATTGCTTTAAGACTCTCTGTGTTATTAATCATAGCGTATTATATAGTAGCCATTTGTCAGATACATTTATATGCAAAAGTACAATTATTTCTTGTTTCTTTAATTAGTTATTTTAATTGACAAACAGAAATTGTTCACCTTTAATATGTACAACATGTTTTTAAATGTATGTACTTATTGGGAGTGGGATGGCTCAGTCAAGCTAAAACATATTCATTAAAGTATAATTATTTCTAATTGCCATTCAAAACATTTGGCCTTTAGACTTTCGGTCACTAAATTAAAACATTTCCATCAATAAAATAGAGGTTTATGATTTTAAGAAAAAAATGACAAAGTAGTAAAATATGGAAAAACATATATATAGCCAAAGGAATAAATAAAATGTTCATTTAGCTAAATATCCTCAATATTATATATTTTAGTAGATGAACTCGTAAACTGTCCTGGAGTGGAACGAGAAAAAACTGTGTTTTTTTTAACTGTTTATGCAAATGACTGCCTAGTGACCTAATTAAGATCCTATACAACCAGTGAGAGAAACATGTAGCTTCTGTATTCTAAGTCCTGGGGACACTGAAATGATCCTGGAAAATGCACCAGGAATAAAACAGGTAGTGATTGGTGTTAAATGTAATACTGCAACAGAAAACTACATGTAACACAAGTGAGAACTCATTCCCAACAAGAAACACAGAGTTATAGAGAAGACGTAGGTGTGAATCACTCTGTTATCATAGAAACTATAGCAATTTTCATCTATTACAAAACTAAAATGAAATAACTAATCAGAACTAAAGTACTGTAAATAGTATAAATATCATACATGAAAATATTTGGAAATGATTCAACACATATAATCACTAAAGAGAAGGCACAGAATTCTGATGCTAATTATATTACATAGCATCTAATATGGTGGGATATGTGTCAAAACTATGAAGCTCCATATTACATTAGATTTGGCACATTTATATTACTTTCTCAGTTAATAAAACACTATGGTAAGATCCCAACTTATTTTGAATATGTTACTTTAATAAAAATTGATAGCATAAGACCAGTACTTCAACTATTGGCTCATTATTTTTTACTAAAGTAACATTAGGCATGAATCTCATCAAAATGTTTAATTCTGAAGATGTGTAATTTTTAATTAGCTTCTGCTTCCTAAAGACTAAGTGTCTAGAAAAATGATTTTCATTCCTGTAGCATTCAATGACACCATTAAATTTTTTTAAACCACAATAATTTAGGCTTAGCAGGAAAGGTGACATACTTTTGGGGAATCGAGGTGGATTGTCATTGACATCGGTGAGAGTGATGTTGACTATTGTTGTTCCGGCTAATCCTCCAAGCTGTCCTCCCATATCCTTGGCTTGGATGAGAACTTGATATTGTTCTTTGACTTCTCTGTCCATGTTTGGCAAAGCTGTTCTAATGACACCTTAAGAGATAAAAGCAATAATGTAAAGTAAATATAACAAATGCTGTGTTTTCTGAAATAAAATAATCTGCAACAACATGATTCTACCTAGAATCACTAACAGAGACATAATAGCTATAATTATATCTTTTAAAAAGTGAGACATTCAAAATGTCCAATGGTTAGGAAATAATTTAAAATATGATAGTAGCTACATAATAAAATGCCATGCCACAATGAGAAATATGGTTAAAGAACAATGTATCACCTCTAAGAAATAGTCATCATTCATAAGTAAACCAAGTTAGACACGATTTATATGCATGATCCTATCTTTAAGAAGAAGAAATCATTAAAAATTAGAGAGAAAAATATAAATGCTAAAAATACCAAGTGGTTAAAATGAGTGTGCAATTTCCAATTATTACTACTTTCTTCTTTGTTCTTCTGTTTATTTTCTAGGATAAAAATACTAATTTATTTTCTAAAAATGCGTTCAATAACTTGGTTACATATTTTGTTTTGTCTTTCAGAATTCCCGTTAGTTATTTTAGCAACAGATATTTCACTAAGTTTCTCCAGCTTCCAGGACAGTGCTTGCCATTTACAAGGAACACAGTGAGTATATGCAAACCAATTAACTGAATGAGTGACTGGCTGAGTGAATGAATCTCTAAATAATTAAATTTACAAGTGTGAACTTTATAGTACATGTGCATATTTACATACTGTCCTCATTTACTGTCCTGGTGTCCAAGTGTAAAAGTAGTTTATATTTCTATTTATTCATAGTAAAAGAACCAAAACCTCCTGGATTATTCTCAAATAAAATCATGAATAAATTTCATACCAAATTCCAATCTTCAGTCAGTGGTTTTAGGGAGAGATTGGACAGCATTTGTTTTAAACACAGCTGGCTTTAATAGTGTTGTTTCTTTCTTTAAGAAACATGCTACTTTCTTTAAATAGCATATATAAATAACAAATATAATATCAACAAAAATAAATCAACCATCAACAAACATGCAGAATCCAAATCATAAAACCAACATACATCCCTGTTTTACCTGTATTTTCCACTCTCTACTTAACAAACGCTTACTCAAATTTTACAGTCTGAGATTTCTTCTGACTATTGGCAGGAAATTGTTGCAAAAAAAAGACAGCCTTCATTTATGATGCTGCTACTTTATTTATCAATAGGTACTGACACTTTTTTTTTTTTTTTAAGAGGGAGTGTCTCTCTTGTTGCCCAGGCTGGAGTGTAATGGTGCAATCTGAGATCACTGCAACCTCCACCTCCCGGATTCAAGAGATTCTCCTGCCTCAGCCTCCCAAGTAGCTGGGATTACAGGCATGTGCCACCACACCTGGCTTATTTTGTATTTTTAGTAGAGATGGGGTGACACCTTTTTAATCCAATGTGTTTGCCCTTTCTTCAGCCCAGGCTCCTGATGCTCCATTTCCAAGTCTCTTAACTAAGATTCTTCATCTCTACCTATGAGTGTTCTGGTTCTACAGACCTTAAGTTATGTGACTTCTGCCTGACTTACAATGCTTACATTTTCTAGATAGATACCTGGGTTTGATTCATCTGCATTATGTCTTGTCCTGTTGTTGACCGAGTCTATCTTAATTCATTTTCAATAAGAAAGTTATGTATATCTTTCTTAATTTATTTCTAGCATAAAAATTTCCAATATGAAAATTATTTCTATCACTATTCATCAATGTATTTCCAAATCTATCTATCTACCTATCTATCTATCTTTCTATCTATCTATCTGGACAGAGAGACAGAATTGTGGAGTTGTTCCTTTCTGGTTATCTGCTAACCTAAATAAAAAAACTATATACCGGGATCCAGTTTGATTAAAACATTAAGATGCAAAGTTCTTCTTTTCCCAAGATAATGCCATCAATTTTTGCTTAGTTATTGAGAAATTAATAAACAACAGAGTAGCTATGAAAAGAATGACTTCTTGAAAACATTCTTCTCCTGCATTAAGATAAACTGCAATGTTTAAAGATTCTCATGTTAAATTTGGAGTTTGGTTTAGCACCCAGATTCCAACTCCAAAAAAAATATACACATAACTACACTATTTTTCCTCTGGAACAGCGGTATTTAAATGGAAGTGGTGCTGGGGCAGGGGAAGCACACCCTGGTCATCACTAGAAATTGACTTTCAAACTACATATGCAATCCTTTCCTCTGTCTGAGTTCTACCTACCATCCAGTTGGTAGCACTACACTAATAGCAGGGCTAGAAGCAGTAGAGAGGTCACTCATAAGACACAGGGTAGAGTAGGAGGGCAGGGCTGTGAGTGTGATGCAAAAGGTCTTGACAATTTTTATGAAACACTGGAAAAAATACATATCTATTCTTAACTCTGATAATACCTATTTTGTCTCTGTTCAATTGCATCTTAATGTTTTAATCTAACTGGATCCCAGTAGATAGCTTTTTATATAGGTTTGCAAATAACCAGAAAAAATACAATTCCACAATTCTCTCTGTCCAGATAAATAGATAGTTATAGAAATAGATAGATGGATAATGATATAGTGACAGACCTTCTGCTAGCATCTATTTGGTGGCAGTCACAAATGCAACTACAGTTTCGAAGACTATGTTCCATAATTCCAAACTTCTTTCAAATATTCTGCTGTATCTTAATATAAGTTAATTCTTATTACCTGAGACTACTGAGATAGATAGATAGATAGATAGATAGATAGATAGATAGATAGATAGATTAGATTAGATTAGACTAGATTAGATTAGATTGATATGCTTTTTAAATTCATTTTCAGGAGCATAGTGACTATATGAATAATGGAAAGCCTGACTTATCTAAGGTATAGATGACAGAAGTAATGTCAGCATTGATAACCTGAAACTTAGTCTAGGATCCATCATACCATTTCACATGAATAAATATATTTAAAGATGGTGTTTATTCAAAGAAATGACAAGTTGGTAGGGGATCATTTGAATAATGCAATTCACAGAATTATTATGTTACCTAGCCCCTATAAATTGAGTAAGAATTGTGAGGCTCCAACAAGAAGTGCCTTCATTGCAATCATCCACTCCTAATGGTCAAAGCTTGTGAGAAGATGCCACTTGAAGTGCACACATTGGAGTGCTTAGGCTCCAGCTATTCCACTCTCTCCAGGTCCACTGAGCCCCTACACTTCTCCAAACTTCTTGTCCTCATTCTCTCAGTTCCCCCAGTGAATGCCTGCCCAGTTAGTGGACATCTTTCTGGTTTCTTCCACTTTAGTCTTTTTTTTTTTTTCTTATGAAGCCTTTTCTAACTCACAGCATGGCTTCAGGAAGAAATGACTGTACCCACACTAAGATTCAATCATAGCGTGTAGAATGTTTTAGTGCATTTTTTGATTTGTTGCCTGTTTACCTTTCTTTACCAGACCGAAGCCACTTTAGGACAGAGAGAAGTCCTTTCATTTGCTTTTCTGTTTCTGGCATCTAGTTAATGTCTGGCTCAGATTGATAAAGGACATAGAAAGAAATTATTTAGGCAGATAGTAAGAGTAAAAGAGTCCTTGGTAAAATTTCCCTTTTAATAAAAAGCAGCGTCCAGATCATTTCTTTTCTAACAAAGAGCAGCCTGAAAAACTGAACTGCAGACATAGATAAGCAAGCTGGAAGATTGCTCCGGGGAATGCCAGCAGCTGTGCGGAGAGAAAAGGGCTGCCTGGGAGCCAGGCATGTTCAACATGGAGGCTCTGTCTTCCCTTTTCTTTGTCACCACATGCACAGTAAAGAACTAGGCAACGTGACACTAGCCAGGTAGAGAACCCATCTCAATAAGAGATTAGGGTGGGGTGGCCAGATTTTCACACGCTGTGCAAATGGCACACCTAGCCCTAACCAGTTTTTCATACCTTATGCAAACAGTACACCTGGTCTGACCAATCTTTTGTGCCCTGTGTAAATCAGACATCACCTCCTCAAGCTTATCTATAAAACCTGCTGCATTTCACCACAAAAGCAGAAACCCATTCGGGTACTCCCTCTCTGCAGGGGATCCTTTCTCTTTCTTTTGCCTATTAAGCCTCCATTCTTAACCTCACTCCTTGTGTGTCTGAATCCTTGATTTCCTCAGCATGGGAAAAGGAACCCTGGGAATTATCCCAGAGAATGATGCCACTTCAAGAGTATGTCTGGTTTTCTGTTTCCCTGTTCTTAATACAGCTCTGTTACTTTTTCCACCTATATGTACTATAATTTTTTAGTTCACTGTAAATTTATTATTTTGTGATATCTTTTCTTTTTTCTTCTACTCTCTGTGAATCATAATCCAAATATGGATTTTCTTCTCATTTTTTTCCTGTAGTTTTCCCCCATCTTCTACCCATGCCCTGAAAAATCCATTTCACTGATTTATTTTACCCTATAGCTATTTATTTTGCAAAAGAAGAAGTTTGTTTTCTTGAAAAAAGTTGTTGTCTATTTTCAACTTACCACTTTTTTACTTTGGAGCTAAATATCTGGGGAGGCAAGTCCAGACATTATCTTAATCATTCTGAATAATGTCATGAAATAAGAAAATGGCTTTTTGTAGATAGCATATGAGAAAAAGTTTTTTTGCTTTTCTCCAAATTCTAGAGATTTAGACCAGCACTGTACGAACTTAGGGGACTGGCAGATGAACAATGGGTAAATGGCTTTATTCTCCTCTCAATGAGGTTTATAGTTCAAAGGAGACTTAGGCCACCAGTCTGCTGTCCCTAGAGCAGCCATGATGGTGAGGTCAGAGCGTAAGCCAGGTCACAGAGCTCCTCCACTCTGAAGTCATCACAGACTGTCCACATCTTTCAGAATAAAGCCCTCACATAATCTTCACTTGCCTGCTGAACTCTGATCTTCTTTTCCACAACTCCTTCCCTCATTCACGGCAGGCTTGCACACTGTCTTCCCGGGCCAGAAATGTTCTTTCCAAGGGGTGCTCGTTTATAGTTCTTCCACTTCCTTTAGATCTTTTTTAAATAAAGTCATCTTCACAGGACTGTGTTGGCCATTCTATCCAAAATTTATTTCTAAATTAATTTCTGATTGCTTCTGTAACAAATTACCACAAACCTACCAGCCTAAAACAACATAAACTTACTATCTTACAATTCTAGATGTTAGGAGGCCAACATGGGGCAGGGCATGGGTAGGGCTGTGATTTTTTCTAAATGCTCTTCATCTTCTAGGTGACGGTAGCACTCCTTGGCTCCTGACCTCCTTCCTCCTTCCTCTAAGGCAGTAGCAGCTTAGCATCTTCATGTCTGACATATCATTTTCTGACTCTGACCCTTCTGCATCCTTCTTCTGCTTACAAGAACCCTTGTGATTACACAGAGTCTATCCGTAAAATAATAATAATCACCTCATCTCCACTATCTACGATTAGAACCTTAATTCTTCTTTGCCATGTAACATATTCACAGGTCCTGGGGGTTAGAACATGAACATACTTGGGCAATCGTTGTTCTGTCTACCATACATACTCTTCCTTAATATTTCATATTCTTTTCTCTACTTTAGCATTCTTTCCTTAGTCTTTAGGCTATTGAAAATATGGTATATTTCCCTTGTTTATTCTGTTTGCTTTATGTTTCCCCAAATTGAATGTATGTTGATGAAGGAAGGGGCTTTTGCCTGATTTTTTTCTTCGCAGGAAAATGGCTAGCTTGCAGAATGCCAGGCATATAGTAGGCACTCAATATATATTAGTAAAATAAGTAAAGTAATGCATAATACTAGCTGAGGTAACACATGGAAAATAAGTGTTTATCCTTCAAGAGAGATTATGATTTAACATATTTCTTGTAACCTTGATCATTATTGACCCAAATAACTCATGATGTAATTTTGAAGGTGGGGTTATTAGTATTTACCTAGGGGTATTATAGCTATCGTATCATGAAAATGTTGTTGATTAGACCTGAAAGAGATCTCTCCTAGTTAAATATAGACTCCAGTGTTTACCAAGTCATCGTTAACTGTTTTTAATAAAGATTTGGAGGAAACATTAAAAACAGTATTTTAATGCACAAGTATGTTAGAGATAGCTAATAAGTTGAAGGATAAAAAGAGTAACAATGGCACTCAAAACTTAACTTCAGCAGTGAGAATATAAGTTTCTGTTTTCAATTCCATGGCTCAGTTATATTAGAGTTATGAGAGACCAGATTCTGCATTATTTTTTGTGAAAAGTTACTGAGTTTCATTTCATTTTAGTCTTAAATTAGCCTAAAATGTAAAATGGATTTTTAGAAAATACGAGTACATTCCTGAATAATATTTATTCAAGTGTCATGTTCATCATTGCACAGATTAGGTATATGATTTTTTAAACTTTTTGCTAATGTATTTGAAGGACAAGAAGAGTTATCAGGTTATCTTCAGTAAGAAATTTAGAGGCCATGTTGTCCAACTTTCTAACTGTACCATGCCTTCACTCTCCTATAGGACTTATGAGTCACTTCCTCCAGGAGTTCTTTCCTCCAGAAGCTCTCATCCCTTCAGTCAGTCTAGTGTCCTGTAGTAGCATTATGTATCAGAGAATGATATACCAGAAAACTCACATACAATCTTCTGAAGACCTCATGAGCTCACCCTACTAGACAGGGATCTACCTGATGACCTACTTGATTCATCTTAGTCTCCCAATAACAAAGGACCTGTGAGGTCACATGTTATAGATACATGTGCACCAAATGACATAATCAAATCCAACACCACCAGTTCATTACTCGTCATCTGCTTTAACTCATCCAGTAATGTGAAACTCACAATCTAATGAGTTATCACTCTTATGTATGGTATTTTTCTTATCTTTTTATACATATGTATATATATGGAGCTAGAATTCTTTCTTCCTGTAACTCACACTATGCATTGATAGCTCTTTTCCTCTCAAGCAGCACAGAATACATCTAGTTCCTCTTCTACATGACAGCTCTACAACTTGCTAAAGGCATATATCACATCCCTCTGGAATATTTTCCTTTCAAGCCCAACTTTCTTAGTTCTTTTTGCTGATGTGTTCATCTCATGATTTCTAAAATAAAGTACATGGAACTCACCCAGAATCTACTTGAAGTCTGACAATGCAGAATACAAGAAAATGATTGCCTGCAATGCATTCCTGGGCATGGAATTTTACTACACAATCATAATATTACAAAATAGGTAACAATATGTGCTGATTTATCTTAATAACTATTTATTTCCTTGACACAGTTTTCTTTCCTTATTATTATTAGCATCTTTTGATTTCCTTGCTTTGCTATCCCATCATTAATCCTTGCCTTAATGCTCCCTGGCAACTTATTCATTCTGGCAAAAAGTATTAAAAGAGTGACTTCATTGTGTAGGAAAAGACTCTTTTATTTTGCCTTTAAAGAAAGAAGATATAATTTCTTTCACTAGCACCAACTGAGGTGTCTTACTCAGTTCTACAGATTTTATTCTGAATTAATATCAAAAGATTGCTCCATCCCCAAATGACCCAGCAATCCCTTTTCTGGGTCTATACCCAAAAGAAATGAAATTATCACTTCATAAAGATATCTGCACTTTCATGCTTATTGCAACATTATTCCCAATAGTCAACATATGAAAACAATGTAGTTGTTCATCAGTGGACAAACAGAATAAGAAACTGTGGTATACACATATAATGGAATACTATTCAACCTTTAAAAAGGAGATCCTGCCATTTGCCACAACATGGATTGGCCTGGGGGACAGTGTTCTAAGTGAAATAAGCCAGGCACATAAATAAAAATATTGTGTGATCTTATTTATATGTGGAATCTTAAAAAAGGTAAAATATGTAAAGAATAAAAGACAGATTATAAGGGTCAGGGCATGGGAGAGAAAATGGGGAGATGTAGGTCAAAGGATACAAAATAGCAAAAATACAAGATAAACGAGTTAAAAGATCTAATACACAACATGAGGACTAGAGTTAATAATAGTGTATTTTATTTAGGATTTTTGCTAAATGAGTAGATTATAACTCTCTTTGCCATGAGGAGGAGCCTGGCGCGGTTGAGGGAGAATGAATTAGTAAGATGATGGGTAAGTTAATTTGTTTTACTATAGTAACCATTTATTATGTGTGTGTGTATCTCTTATAACATCATGTTATAATATGGGATATACAAAATAAATTTTTTAAAAGAATGTTCAAATCATAAGCATAAGTATGTGTATAGTATCATAAAGTGTTAGCTCAAAATATAAAGTTATTGGCCCATGCTTTAATTTTAATAGGAAGCTTTTATAACACGAACATATTTTAGAAGACATACAAGAATAATATCGGTCAAGCTATAGGAGGAGGTTTCGTTGGGAGATAGACTTGAAGATAATTATCTCTGAATGAAAGGTTGATAGACTCAAGAGCAAAAATCTTGGGAAAGTATTAGTCATGTGGGCAAACTTTATCATGTTTCCCTAAGCAGAATTTAGAACAGGATCACACAGCAAGAAATATCAGAACAAGAAATAAAAAACTTTTAAAGTATCTCCTGCAACTCTATTCTCACTCAATTGTTTTCTTAATATGAATTCTATAAATACATGTAGAAACGTGTAAAATAATCATTTGTAAAGGACATATTTTTGACAATACATGTAAATTAAGAGATATGGAGGGAAATGTTTTGGCTAAATGGTGTAATGGTTTGACAAAAATGTAAACATACTTAATGCAACTGAATTGTCCACTTAAAATGGTAAAAATGGTCAATTTTATATAACGTGTATTTTACCTTGATAGGAAAACAATTTTATAGATTAACAAGAGGATATTGAGGTAAAATAAAATTAATACATTCTCAAGTAGAGCTTAGATCATTTAGAATACAGCATACCATTACCATATGATGTGAAATATGGCAATACCTAGTTACTGAACTCAGACTAGTTATTTAGAATCATTTAGGGAAAATTTAAATGCATTAACAGAAGAGTTCATCATTTATACTAACATTTGTTTTCTTAAATGCAGCAACTCTATTATCAAAACTATTGAGATGTTCAGCATCCTAATTTCAATCACTGAATTAAATATTATAATATTTTTGCTCTTGTTTAATGTTTTATAGATTATAGAGATTTATAAATATTTTATAAACATTAAGTGAAATAATTTGTATAATTAAATAATACAATATGTTAATATAAAAACATTTTAATGCTTTATAAATGTTAAGTATAATAAAGATAATTGTTTAATGTTTTATAGTTGTAACTACATGTTGGGTGCTTTAAATGTCATTTACTAATCATCTAAAGCATATAAATGAATGCATTTGGATTTTAACTCAGAGTAAACTATTTCATAGTTAAGACAAAAAGTTGTCGAATGCAATGATTTTTAAAGAACTATTATTTATTGGTTTATTTCATGGAACAAATGAGTTTATACTGTGTAGAATGTATCAACTTATATTGTTTAGAAATAAACTTGCCATATCCATTTAAAGAGAGATGCTGGGAATGTTTGTCAAACAGCAGTATCAATACAGAAATCTTTTTATTTTCTCATTTCAGATGAAACACAAAATGATCTCTTTATCTCTTCATAAATATTTAGGCACCAGAGGTTTTGATGAAACTTTTCAGAGTTGTTTTAAGCTGTTTTCTACACTCAAATATGGAAAATTTCAGATAATATTAGTTTTTCATGCATTTTATTTAATAACAGCAAAGAAATCATAAAGGGAAGCTATATGGCTGGAACAAATGGAGCCTATTTCTGAGAAATTGCAATTATCCTTGATTTTTGATTTACTCTTATCTACCACAAGGTGATAAATTTGACAAAAAGTCTTCTTAATGGTTTCTGTGCATGAAGAGCTAGTTTTCATTCTCTTAATGAAGTGCTTCATCATCCACTCTTTTCCTGCCTAGTGGTCTGAGGCATTGTTAATATCAAGACTTCTGTCTCCAGTGAAAATCAATGCTTCAAAAGTCTATTACATAGCTTACGACAGAATTGTTTCACTCTTAGTTCTAAATAATAAACATTATATAAAACATAAGTACAAAATTATAAAAGTTACATTACATATTCACGTACTGTATGGTAAAACAAACTTTTTAAAGATACTAGAATATACTGAAAGTCGATATTGGCCAAGTGCAATCTAGGGAAGAGTACGTTTTTTGGCTCATAAAGTTGTTTGGCATTCATTTGACCATAACAATTATATTCTTAACCCATTCTTTACGTTTACATTTATCTTTGTTTGATTTTTGTCTTGCTTTTTAAAGGTTAGATATGGTTTCATCTACAGTTATCTTACCAATATTAAATGCTTAATGTTAAGTCCTTAATTCTCTCTAAGAAAATACTCACTCTTATTCTGAGTATATAAACTCACCTACTTTATATAGAGTTTATCATTGTAATCCAATGAGTGATCTTTAATATTCTCTTTCTTCACCAATCTCTATACACATACTTTTCTCATTTTTTTATTCCTCTTGCCTTTCAGGAATATTCTTCATAGGCTGAAGGGATCTAAAAGAACTGCATTGTCCATACTTTCATTTCCGGTCAGATTACCCATTATAGCATACCTCAAAAAGATATATAACTATACAAGAAAAAAAAATAACCCAAAGTGGCCCCATCTGAAGAAATGAAATATTTTAGATAATTTTCCTTCATTATTTTCATATATTCTGCCTATTGTCCAGGCCTTCTTAATTCCTCTGGAACACTGTAGCATCATAAACTTCATTGGACAACTTCCCCAATCTTTTTTTTTCAATTTACCCCCCTTTTCTACAAAATAAATATAAGATTTTTTTTTCACAGCTACAAAATAACCACAAAAGCTCCTTTTAGATGGTATTGCTAAACATTTTCTTATCTTTGCTGCCATATTTCTTGAAAAATCGCTTGCATGGTAGGGTGTAATTTTCTCATCATGCACTCACTTTTAACATTTGACAGACTGGCTTTTATTCTCCAAAAGTCTATGCAAATCAGAGAAGCTTCTTTGTCCTAAGCCATTCTGGATTCTCTTCAGTACTGATACTCCCTTCTTACTGGATCTCTTGAAGGACTGATGCTGTCCTTACTACACTCTACCCGTTTTTCAGGTTTACATAAGGGAGTGACTCCCTATTTTAGTTCTTTAATTTTTTTATGATTTCTGCCCCCTATTGGCTTAATGAGGAGGATAAGAAATTAAGAGAGAATGGCAGGTTCAGTTGACAAAAAGTGTTGCAGATTTTGCACTTCAACTTTTGTTAAGAAACATCAATAGAACTTATGTTTCCAGGCAACATTAATACATAATAATTGTTAATTAACTTATATCTAATTAGCATACCAGATTTTTACACATACCTCTCAGGAAGTATCAATTATAAAATGTTTAACTTATTTGAATGTATAGTGTCTGAAATATATACTTTTCAAATGCATGTTGGTATTTAAAAATTAATTTACAACTTTAAAATGTAACTTATTAGTTCAGTATGAGAACAATTTTCCATTATTTTAAGTTCACATGATACATCATATTAAATTCAGTTTGCAATATGTTCTAATGTAGTATATAATCATTGACAAAATAACCATTGTTGTGGGATTTCTGCTTCAACTGTGACATGGGAGGCCTACTTTGATCACTGGTCAAGTGGTCGAGTCTTCTTAGCAAAGTATTCGATGTTCAGATATTGATTGTTTAGAAACAGAGCTTCCTCATTTATTTAAAAGGAAAGACAAAATATTCCACGTGCATAGCCTCCTGCCCTTCGTATGCTACTCATATTATATTTGAATTTGAAAACTGCTATTTTTAATTAACAGTGGGACTGGATTTGAAGACATAGGCAAACAGAATCAATGATTTTGGTATTGCAAGATTGTCAAGTCTCCCCCTTCTCCCACTATAAGCATAAGTCTCCATTAATCTAAACCAAGCATTCATAACCCTTATATGTACAGCAGTAGAAGCTCCAGGATGTTCCCATGTGTTGTAAAAGCCCAAAACTAAATATAACCGAACCCATCCAATAAATATGAAATGAAAAGCTATTATAGCTGGAAGAATTTTTTTTAAGTAGACTTTTGAAAATTTTAAATAAGACCAACAATGACTGCCGACGTAACAAATTGGAACTTTATAAAGATATATTAAAAGTTTTATTTTACACAAAGTTCACTTAAATGGAAATCGTTCTTCAGCAGCAAGGTAAGATCCCATCTTCTTTGCTTAATGCACATTGCACTGAAGCTTTATGGCTGTATTAGAATATGCAACTCCCCATGCCAAGATTTAATTAAAGTTTAAATATTTGAAGGGCTGGTGATAATGTTGCCTCTAATAAAAAATTTACCTGTCTTGGGATCAATAGAGAAATAAGGTTGTCCCTGAAGAATGCTGTAAACGACTCTGGCACTGTTTCCATAGGTCGGGTCATCTGCATCTGTGGCCTTGACCTGGAGTACATATGCACCTGGAAAATAAGACAATATCACTCCACCATTTTTGTTTGACCTCTTTCAAGGTCATGTCTCTTATCTGCTGAACTCAATTTTCCTTTGGTATTTGACCTATGTCAAGTATGCCATGAGTACATGATGTCACTGAGGATAGTTTAACCATTATAACCAAAATGTTGAGCAATGATATAGTTGTTAGTACAAATCACAACTTTAAATATATATTTTAAAAGCTGTGTCCATTTCTAGGAGATGAACCATTGAAATGAAAGTCATCATGATACCTTTATTGATTGGTCCACCAAAGAAAGCATGGACGCCACTTATATTAGCTAATCTGCTTACTATTGATGTTTTAATTTTATGATTAAGATATCAATAGAGAGACTAAAAGGTTTAGAGTGTACTGAACATTAGAAGTTGTTAAGTAATTTGCAATTGCAATTTAAAAATTAACAACTACCTACTAGCATCAGGAAGCCTTTAATTAGAAAAGGAATATTTGATAAATTGAGAAACTATAAAGAATAGCAAAATAGCTATAAGAGCACTTCTTTGCCTCAAGATTGAATGAAGCTAAAGATTCAGTGACATAGGAAGACACCACAAACAATCAAATGATCTGCAGCTTTCCTAATTTTTTTTTTTTTTTTGGCATGGGTATATTTTTTCTGTACTAAAAGAAGTTGAAGAGAGCTTTTCTCTGTATTTTCCTTATCTGTTCATGAGCATATTGAAATCAGTCTCTAAAAATGTGTAAAGTGAGTATCTCTTCCTAACGTCCTATTCAATGTTACTATTCTGAGTTCAGAACAAAGTGAAATCAAAAGTACCCAAATTGGAGCAAATAAAATAGACATATATGTGTGTATATATATACATATATTTCTATATATCTATATACATACAGACACATACACATGTGTACATCCAAATTTATACAGTGAGTAGAACTCCCTTAATCTGTTGGAGGCACTCAAAGTAACTGTTCTGTTTGGGGAAAATAGGATTGTTCCTTTTCATTCAATTACTCTTTCAGCCTTTTCTCTAAGAGTACAAATTTAGAACAAACTATGTCTTCCTAGATTACTATAGAAGCTAAAAGAATGAATTACTTTTTCATTTCTACCATTTTCTTTTAATAAATGTTAGGCTTGTGACAAGAGTAAGAAACGATAACTCTTTGTAGACATTCAATGCCAAGGTCTTTCAGTTTAAAATGGTTGAGTGAATCTTGGCTTTATTAACAGAGGAAAAATATATTACAGCAGCCTTTCCCAAGAAAAGAAACTTTTAGAGGGAACTTTTAGAGGGAATGTAGATAAACATTACTAGGAAGTCAGGAGTGAAGACTAATATTATCCATCATCATCACCATCATCATCATCAGCATCATCACTATCATTAATCACAATTTGACCAGCGTTTATTTCTATGAAGCATTGGGTACCTGGATTAAAGATTCATTAAAACTACCTTTCTATAATGCTATAGAAATCGACAGTTTATTAAGAGTAAAGTCCTCTCTTCCCAACAGTATTTTCCTCCAGAATATTCATCAGGATGTTTACTATCCCTCCATTATACATGTGTTATATAGGCAAAGTCTACAAATATTCACTGCTGCCCTAATTCTGGATATAAATATTACAGTTGAAAAACTATACATTGTTCTACATGTTGGATATAGTTGAAGAAAAGGAACGTATTATACTTAGTTACAAATAGGAAATTAAAATACTTGAGAAATAAGAAATATTTAGTGACAGCATTAATAAAATTTGCCAAACTAACACCACATTGCAATGTACAGTGGGGAAAGCAAAGATGAACATGTATTGTCTTCACTTTTACATTTTTGTTTTTAATGTTTACATGAACCTCCACTATGCTGAACAAATATTTTCTTCTATTAGTTGTATTAAATTGTTTATGTCAGTTATTTTTAAAGCTCAAATATTTAAAGGAGTGAATTGGGAAATCATTAATGCATCAAAGTTGCAAATATTTTTTCATACAGCCCCAATTTGTGCTACTTAAAAGGATCACTAGATAGCAAGAATAACTGTATTCCTATTATATTTCTTCAGTTGTATCTATAGAATTAAAAATAATTGTCCACTGAATTACAATATAGGTTAATCCTTCTTTAGTGAAAGAGCAGATTCCAACGTAAATTCTCCAAAAGTTCTTAAAGATGGCCTTTTTGGATGTTTACAAGAATGCAGTTAAACACCAGTATACCAGCTTGTTTTGTCAGCTGCTTCATGACTGTCACAAAACTCATGCAAAAGACAGACATTTTGTACTCTTTCCATTAAGAAGTCTCGGTCAGTTGCCTGGAGCATGAAAATCTCCGAGGACTACCTTTTTCAGTGCTTGGATAGCACACCAGCTGTTCCTGACACTATTAAACACTAAATACCCAGGAGGTAAGAGCAGGAGGTTGTGGTTGGGGCATGTTTAATGTGCCACAAGGAAGTAATACAGTCAATGATTTGCAAACAATCTGAAGTAGTCTTGTATGTAGCAGTGAGCTTGAAATTTATTCTCTTATCACTCGAATCCAGGGAATGACAATATAACCACTCTAAATGGTTATATCTGCAGAGAGCATGCGGCTCTTAGAGAAAACACTCTTGTATAAGTGGTGAGAACCAGAGTGCAGAATTTGCAATGGAGAGTTTCAAGTCACTTCAAGTTCCCATATAACACTGCTTTGATCAGTAACAAATTAGTGTATTTTTAGTAACAGTTAAAGCCAGCACTAAAAGTTATTTTATAGTAATAACTAAATTCTATATCTTATACTGTCACTCAAAGGGAATAAATATTTATAAAACTATGATAAAGCAAAGAAAAGATAAACTGATCACTGAGTATGACAAAACTATGATGAAGAGGCATCAGGAGATGCCCACATGATATAAACTCCAACTAAACAAGTGATCACTAACATGTAAATGACTATGAGTTAGAGTTCATATGAGATCTGATTTGGATATTGTATTGCTCAGCTCAGGCTACAGTAACAAAATACCACAGACTGGGTGTCTTAAACAATAGAAATCTACGTTCTTACAGTTTTGGACACAAGCAGTTTGAGATCAAAGAGCAAAAAATTGGGTTTCTGATGAGAGCTCCTGGTTTCTCACTGTGTTCTCACATTCCCTTTCCTCTGTGCTCAGACAGGGAGACAGAGAGAGAGAGAGAGAGAGAGAGAGAGAGAGAGAGAGAGAGAGAAAGGGAAGGAAAGAGAGAGACAGAGACAGACAGAGACGGAGAGAGACAGAGACAGAGAGAGACAGAGAGAGAGAGAGAGGAGCTCCTCTCTGGTGTATCCCCCTTTTTTCATAAGGCCACAAGTTCTATTGGATTAGGACCCATCTTTAGGACTTTATTTAACCTTAATTACCTCCTGAAAGGGTCTATCTCCAAATACAGTCACATTCATGGCTTCTACATATGAATTTCAGGAGGATTCAGGTCAGTTCATAACATATCATTTTAGTATACAGATATGTACATGTTAAACTACATGTGGAAATTAACAACTTATTAAAGCATAATTTATTTCTATGTTGCAAAATTATAGTCATAACTTAAGGTAATATCAGTATTTTGCAAACAAACATTCATATCATAATAAAATTCTGATAAATAGACTTATTAAACAGGTATACATTACCTAGATGAATTAATTTAAATTTAAGTCAATATTTTTTGTACAATTTATGTTGAAAACACTAATAGAAAGCATGGTGTTTCACTTTTTAGATTCAATTTTGAGAATTCATACATATAATATCTTATATGGTCAGACAATACATTTGAGAACTCACACATGTAATATCTTATATGGTCAGACAATACATTTACACAGACACAAATGCACAAATGATTTAATAGTTTGTAATTACTCCACTCAAGTTAGTGAGCGTATGAAGTGCTCGGCACACTATCCAAGAGGCTAGGGAACCACCATGAACAAAATTGGGAGGCCAGCTCCTGAAATCTTATATCCCATCTAGAAAGGAATGGGAGGAGAAACAGATTCAAGGTGAGAGACTTCCATATAGTAATCAGGAAAAGCAATTTTGTAAAATCTCATTTATATAGAGACCTGAACAGTGTTTTTGCACTTTCCTTTTCCCCCTAATTTATTTATTCTTTAATTGACAATATTGTATGTATTTCTCATGTAGAGCATGTTTTGAAATATGCATACATTGTGGAATAACTAAACTGAGCTAATTAACTTATGCATTCCCTTACATATGTGTCACTTTATGTAGTGAGAACACTTAAAATCTACTTTCCTAGCAATTTCAAGAATACAATACATTACTATTAGCTGGAGTCACCATGTTGTATGTTAGACGTCCAGAATTTATTTCTCCCATCTAACTGAAATTTTGTATACTTTGGGCAACATCTCCCTAGTCTGCCCGCTCAGTTTCCCTTAACCACCTGTATTAGTCTGTTCTCATACTGCTGTGAAGAAATACCCGAGGCTGGGTCATTTATAAAGAAAAAAGATTTAATTGACTCATAGTTTAGTATGGCTGGGAAACCCTCAGGAAACTTACAATCAGGGTGGAAGGTGAAGGGGAAGAAGGGCACCTTCTTCACAGGGCAGCAGGAAGGAGAATTGCTGAGCAAAAAGGGAAAAGCCCCTTCAAATTTTATGAAAATGCACTCAGTATCATGAGAACAGCATGGGAGAAACCGCTCCCATGATCCTATTACCTCCACCTGGTTCTGCCTTCAATCCAATCAGTTCTCCATAAGGTTGTGTATGCTCTGAATCAGTGTCCAATATATGGTACTGTTTCTCTCATAACCGGGATTCACCAGTCCAGGATCAAAGGGTGGACACAGTACCACTCACCATCACCCCCTAGTGATCCACTAGCACAATTCTTGCTTCCTGTTTCTGTGACATTACATCCTGCTGGCCTAGTGGTCTTAGTTCCAGAGGGGGAAATGCTGACACTAGGAGACACAACGACGATTCCATTAAACTGGAAGTTAAGATTGCCACCTGGCCAGTTTGGGCTCCTGCTAACTCTAAGTCAACAGGCTAAGAAGGGAGTTACAGCGTTGGCTGGCGTGATTGACCCAGATTATCAAGATGAAATCAGTCTGCTACTCCACAAAAGAGGTAAAGAAGAATATGTGTGGAATACAGGAAATCTCTTAGGGCATCTCTTAGTATTACCATGGCCTCTGATCAATGGGAAACTACAACCACCCAATCCAGGCAGATACAATTGGCCCAGACTCTTCAGAAATGAAGGTTTGGGTCACTCCACTAGGTAAAAAAAAAACATGACCTGCTGAGGTGCTTGTTGAAGAAAAAGGGAATACAGAATGGGTAGTAGAAGAAGGTCATCATCCATACCAGCCACGATCACGTGACCAGTTGCAGAAATGAGTACTGTAATTGTCATGAACACTTTTTCTTTATTTTGTTAAGAATATGTGCATGTATACATTTGTACTAAGAAAAAATCTTCATTTTCTTTATCATGTGACACAAGATTTATTGAATTCATATCAGCATTAAGTATTGTTAACTTTCTGTAATAGCATTTAGATTAAGGATTAGCATGCTTTGGGTTGTACAAGGGATAGCTGTATTATGGTAGGTGTAATTATGACCTTATTATTGTCTTTATTTGGAGATTATGTATGACTTCAGGAGACATGTATGCGTTAAAGTTGACAAGAGGTGGACTTGTGATGCTTAATATTGAGTGTCAACTTAATTGGATTGAAGGATGCAAATTATTTTTACTGGATGTGTCTGTGAGGGTGTTGCCAAAGGAGATTAACATTTGAGTCAGTGGACTGGGAGAGGCAGACCCACCCTCAGTCTGGGTGGGCACCATCTAATCAGCTGCCAGTGCAACTGGAATAAAGCAGGCAGAATAAGGTGGAAGGAGCTGACTTGATGAGTCTTCTGGCCTTCATCTTTCTCCTGTGCTAGATGCTTCCTGCCTTCAAATATGAGACTCCAAGTTCTTCAGCTTTTGGACTCTTGGACATATACCAGTGGTTTGTCAGGGGCTCAGTTATAGACTGAAGGCTGTACTGCTGGCTTCCCTACATTTGAAGTTTTGGGACTTGAACTGGCTTCCTTGCTCTTCGGCTTGCAAATGGCCGATTGTGGGACTTCACCTTGCGATCTTGTGAATCAATACTCCTTAATAAACCCCGTTTCATACATACATTAATCCACTAGTTCTGTCCCTGTAGAGAACACCACCATTCTACTCACTGCTTCTGTGAGTTTTAATTCCATGCAGAGGCACTCTGGGTGAAAGAGGTTCTGGAAGTGTTGAGGGAAACCTCAAGAAAATCAGAGCCACCTTCACTGTGGATCAAAAATCAGATGGAAGAGGTGGCAGAGAAAATGGTCATGTATGACTTTTTAGGTCACTGTTAGGACTCCTGTGGGATTTAACTACCCTTTCTGCATTGACTTATCTTTATCTCATTATCTCTATCTATCTAGTATACTTACCCACTAAGCTGTATTTCAGTTTTTATTAACATGAAAGGGATATAACTAACTACACATTAATTTTTCCCCAATACAAAACAACCTTAGTATACTTGCACACAATTTATACTTATTGTATGGTGCAATTGCATTAATTTAAAATTACATGAAACCTTAACAAAAATAAAAATATTTTGACTGAGAATGTAACAAAGTGAGTAGTACTTTACAATTTGTAATGACTATTTGATTTACATAGTATTTTCATCTCTGATTAAATTTTGTTGTTTTCCAGTGTAATTTCTTGAACCTTATTTTATTCATTAAATATACTGAATGGGTATTTTATAAAAGCACATAAAAGTCCATCTCACAATTTTTAACCAATTTCTTTTCCGTGGACACTTTGTTAAGAGGATTCTGCTTATTTTCTGTATTACAAACAATTCTGCTATTGGTAAATTCTTACCATTGCCAAAGTTGGATCAAAAAGCATATAGATTCAACATATTGAGCTGCATTGTCAAGGTGACTACCAGAAATTTTACTTCTTTACATTCCTATCAACAAGTATATTTTCTAACATTCTCACCAGCACATATCCTAATTGTTTGTATTTTTTATTTTATGCTTGAACTTTAACGGCATATGGTTTTTGGTCATTTCTATTGTGTGTGTGTGTGTGTGTGTGTGTACAAGCTGCACTGTTTCTTAATCTACTTTTTTCATGTGTTATATCTGTGTCTATCTATTGAAAGTTTACTAACTTATTTTTATTTGGTTTCATTTTTATGTGGTAACTTTAAATGGTTTCTTTTTGTGTGAATGTGTTTATATCTATGTGTGCATGTGTGGTATATATACCTTAAAAACCATTATCCTTTAGTTGTGTTTGGTAAAATTATGTGGGTTTCATTGATTAGTCTTCTGAATTTCTATACAACGAGCATATGGGTTCTGAAGCCCAGACCAGGCGAGCCACCTTAATTCATGATATAACTACAGAGGGCTTGCTTCTGCTCTTTTATGTATCATGTAGTAATCATCCCTTATTTATTTGATTTAATTAAGACTAATAATATAAAGGCTTGGGATAAATTTTAAGAATCATCTGGCACAATGTTTCCATTTTACAATCCAATGCTTGAAGGTCAGAGACGTTGAAATCATTCTTATTTTTACTTAAAGACATTCTCGTACAAAGTAGTAGCAAGGTGAGGGTGGAACTGAGCCCCACTAACTCACAATTTCAGTTAAAGTAGTCATGAGTTTGTTAATTCATTCATGTCTTCTTTCAATAAATTTTGTTAATTCATTCATGTCTTCTTTCAATCAATAAGTATTTACATTTGTATACTATACACTAGATGCTACTTTCAATGAACAATAAAAAAGTATGTTACATAATTATTATTTTGTAAAATGCTACTTCTAGTGTGATAGTTTTGTATTCAATGTATTATTTACACTGGGAGCATTAAATAAACTTGGTAGGAAGACATAGATAATACATAAATATAAGCAGATTATATTTAATGTATGGCCTCTAGAAAATGTTTTTAAAATTTTCCATATGTATAGGAATATTCCAGTAATTGCATATGCTCTTGCTTTTTATCACTCTGTCATTGTCTTAACAGGTTGAGGTCCTCACCTTCTCACAACTGGAAAGCTGAAACGAATCCTATCTGCTTTCTCCTTCAGCCCCTTCAGTTCCTTTAACATAGGAATAACAGAGTCTTTGAGCCAATTCAAAAGATTGATCCTATTACTTTCATTGATTACAAAAATAAAATGGAAATAAACAAAACCAAACAAAAACACATAAAGCTCTAATGAGTTTCTATCCCTATTTTTAAAAAAATCATCTAAACTCATTGACATGCTAAGAACAGCATGACATGAATAGATTTCAAATGTGCCTTGCAGATTGGATTCCAACTGTGCTGCCAGAGACCCCATGCAGTAACTACTTATACTTATTTACTGTTTATGATGAGGCTCTTTCATGCCTCTTTGCTCTTGAACAGGTGATTCTGCAACCTGGAGGACATTTGCCTCACCGTTGATGTCCAGGTCCATGTCACTTGTGTGAACCCTTTCATTTCTGAACTCAGGCAGAGATCATTTGTTCACTCCTCTGTAATCTCATCACACTTAGAATATTTTGAGTTTTTAAAACCCAGTACATGTTTTTTCTTACTATAGTAAAACAATTTTACACCAATGGCCCTATCATATTTATCTTTCTACACCAAGCACCTAGCAGAGGTCTGTCATTAAGTCCAAAATAAATGTTTATTGATTAGATATTTATGGTAATCGCATAGACCTTTACACAGAAAAGACAGAAATACAATACACATAATTCTATAAAGAGTGACCTGGTAGTTGGCTATGATCTTTTGAGTCATTTTCAATACTAAATTGGGGGTTCTGCTGAATTGAATTTTCTAATGTACTTCACTGTTTTCAATTAGAGAGCAGAACCAAAAGTAAACAGCATTACTTTAAAAAAATCACATAGGCAAGAAGACTTAGCCAATTTATGGAGTGCAAATCAGGAGAGTTAATGTAAATTTCTTTGCAGAATAACATAAACCTTTCTCAGAACTGATGCGTGTAACAAAAAGAGAGAGATTTCATGTAGCAAATCAGTTTTTTTTTTTTTGCTTTTGCTTTGTGTATATACATTGCATTATGATCTAGAGATACAACAGAATTAGGAAAATTGTATTTTTGAATTCTTATTTCAGAATTATAAATATAGTAAAGTTGCTTTCCAAATAAGAATGCAAAATAAAATTGAAATTTATTTTCAAATAAAATTTAAAGATTGTACATTCTATTATATAAAAAAGACATTATGCAGCAGAGAAATGTAAAACAAAAGAATATAAGTATGTGTGTGCGTGTCTGTGTGTGTGTGTGTGTGTGTGCATGTAAGATGCTACAAAGGAATGGAATATTATAAGACATTGAAACAAGGGTGTGCTAGTTAATTTTAAGTGTCAACTTGACTGAATTAAGGAATACCTAGAGAACTGGTAAAGCATTACTCCTCGATGTGTCTTTAAGGGGTTTTTCAGAGAGGATTGCATTTGAGTCAGTGAATTGGATGAGGAAGATCCACCCTTAGTGTGGGTAGGCACCATACAATCAGCTGGAAGCCAAAAGAGAACAACAACAAAAAGATGGAAGAAAAGCTATTTTCTCTTGCATGTACGTTCTCTCTTGTCCTTATACCTTCTCCTGTGGAATCATGCAGAAAGAAGTTTCATACTGGATAAAGCTTCTCAATCTTGGACTGCTCATCCTCCAGAACTATAGGTCAAACGAATTTCTCCTCATGATAAATTTCCCAGTCTTAGGTATTCTATTACAGCAGCACAAAATGGACTAATTGGTCAGAAAATTGATGCCAGTTGGGGTTGTTGCTATAACAAACACCTGAAAACCTGAAAGTGACTTTGAAACTGGATAATGAATGAGACTGGAAGAATTTAGAGGAGGAAGCTAGAAAAAACCTAGATCACCATGAACACAGTATTAAGAGAAATTCTGGTGAGGGCTGAGAAGAAAAGAAATGTAAGTAGAGTCTGGAACTTCTTAGAGAGTTTTTAAGTGGTTGTAATTGGAATGTTCATAGAAATATGAACAGTAAGGGCTGCTCTTATGCAGTCTCAGATCAAACTTAAGAACAAGGTATTGGAAATTAGAATAAAGGTAGTCCTTGTCATACAGGATTATGGAATGCACACCAGAGGAGAGTTAATGTAAATTTCTTTGAAGAATAACATGAATCTTTCTCAGAATTCATGCAAGTGACAAAAAAAGAGAGAGCTATTTCATGTTGCAAATAACTTTGCAGAATTGTGTTCATATCCTAGGACTTTGTGGAAAGTAGAACTTAAGAGCAATGACCTAAGATACCCAAGAGAAGAAATATCTAATGACCACAGCATTTAGGATGCTGCATGGCTTCTTTAAGCCATTTGAAGTAAAATGAGAGAGGAAAGAATGATTTAAAGACAGAACTTAACATTAAATTAAGGCAGAAAGTAACATTTTTGAGTACTTTTAGCCTGGCCATGTAAAGAATGAAAAGTGTGTTTATGAGATCAAACTAAGGGGGTGGCCAAACTACCCTTTGCTAAATAGATTCCCACAGACAGAAGGGGGCCAGGTGCTATTCTTCAAAACACTGGATGAAAGACAGAGAAGGCATTTCAGAACACCTCAAGGTTTCCTCTTCCATCATAAGCCCAGAGCTCTGGGAGGGCAGGATGGTTTCCAGAGATAGACCCAGAGTGCCCCCACCCCTGCCCAGACTCACTGCTGAGGATTATCTAGGGACTCTGTTTCCCACATTCCAGCAAAGTGCTCTTCAGTCACTCCAGCCATGGCTCCAGTGGGCCCAGGGGAGCTTTGACCAACCACTCTGGAAGGTACAAGCTCTAAGCCTTGGCTGTATGGTGTTTATTCTGGAGGCATGCAGAGTGAGTGGGCTGTAAGACCATGGTGGCCTTCACCTAGAGTTAAAAGAATTTCACAGAAACCCTGGGGACCCAGTCACATACTTGTCACAGGGGCAAACTCGCCCAGACAGCCTCAAGTATGGCAATGACGTATAGATCTGTAGGAATGAGGGCATGTGATATGGTATGGTTGTGTCCCCACCCAAATCTCATCTTGAATTGTAGCTCCCATAATTCCCTAATGGTGTGGGAGGGACACAGTGGGAGATAATTGAATCATGATGATGGTTTCCACCATACTGTTCTCATGGTAGTAAATAAGTTTCATGAGATCTGATGGTTTTATGAAGGGAAACCTCTTTCACTTGGTTCTCACTCTTGTCTTGTCTGCCACCATGTGGCCTTTCACCTTCCACCATGATTGTGAGGCCTCTCCAGCCATGTGGAACAGTGAGTCCACTACACCTATTTCTTTTGTAAATTGTCCAGTTCCCAGTATGTTTTTATGAGCAGTGTGAAAAAGGACTAGTACAGTAAATTTGTACCAGTAGAGTGGGGCACTGCTGTAAAGTTACCTGAAAATGTGGAAGCGACTTTGGGACGGGTAACAGATAGAAGTTGAAACAGTTTGGAGGGCTCAGAAGAAGAGAGGAAAATGTGAGACAATTTGGAACTTCCTAGAGACTTGTTGAATGGCTTTGACCAAAATTCTGTTAATGATATGGACAATGAAATCCAGGGTAAGGTGGCCTCAGATGATGTGGAACTTGTTGGGAACTGGAGCAAAGGTGACTCTTGTCATGTTTTAGTAAAGAGATTGGCAGTATTTTTCCCCTGACCTAGAGATTTGTGGAACTTTGAACTTCAGAGAGATGATTTAGGGTACCTGGTGGAAGAAGTTTCTAACCAGTAAAGCATTTGAGAGGTGACTTGGGTGCTGTTAAAAATATTCAGTTTTCTAAGGGAAGCAGAGCATAAAAATTGGAAAATTTGCAGCCTGACAATGAGATAAAAAAGAAAATCCCATTTTCAGAGAAGAAATTCAAGCTGGCTGCAGAAATTTGCGTAAGTAACGAGAAGCCAAATGTTAATCACAAGGACAATGAAGAAAATGTCTCCAGGGCATGTCAGAGACCTTTGTGGCAGCCCCACCTATCACAGACCTGGAGGTCTAGGAGGAAAAAAAATGGTTTTGTGGGCCTGGTCCAGGGTCCCTCTGCTGTGTGCAGTTTAGAGACATGGTGCTCTGCATCCCAGCTGCTAAAAAGGGCCAAGGTACAGCTCTGGGTCATGGATTCAGAGGGTTCAATCCTCAAGACTTGGCAGCATCCACATGTTATTGAGTCTACAGGTACACAGAAATAAAGAATTGAGGCTTGGGAACCTCTGTCTAGATTTCAGAAGATTTATGGAAATGCCTGGGTGTCTAGGCAGAAGTTTGCTGCAGGGGTGGGGCACTCATGGAGAACCTCTGCTAGGGCAGTTTGGAAGGGAAATGTGGGATGGGTGCCCCCACACAGAGTCCCCACTGGGGCACTGCCTAGTGGAGCTGTGACAAAAGGGTCACTGTCCTTTAGACCCCAGAAAGGCAGATGTACTGACAGATTGCACCATGGGCCTGGAAATGCCTCAGACATCAACGTCAGCTCATGAAAGCAGCCAGGAGGGAGGCTATACCCTGCAAAGCCATAGGAACAGGGCTGCCCAACACCATGGGAATCCACTTCTTGCATCAGTGTGACCCAGATGTGAGATGTGGAGTCAAAGGAGATCATTTTGGAACTTTAAGATTTGACTGCCCTACTGGATTTTGTACTTGCATGGGGCCTGTGGCCCCTTTGTTTTGGCCAACTTATCTCATTTGGAGTGACTATTTACCCAATGCCTATATCCCCATTGTATCTAGGAAGTAACTAATTTGCTTTTGATTTTACAGGTTCATAGACGGAAAGGACTTGCCTTGTATCAGTTGATACTTTGGACTGTGGACTTTTGAGTTAATGCTGAAATGAGTGAAAAATTTGGGGGACTGTTGGGAAAGCATGATTGTGCGAACATGATATTTGAGGGGTGAAATGATATGGTTTGGCTATCTCCCCGCCCAAATCTCATCTTGAATTGTAGCTCCCATAATTTCCTCATGTTGTGGGAGGGAATCAGTGGGAGATCATTGAATCATGGGGGTAGTTTCCCACATACTGTTCTTGTGGTAGTGAATGAGTCTCACGAGATCTGATGGTTTTATAAGGGGAAACCCCTTTCACTTGGTTCTCACTCTTGTCTTGTCTGCCGCCATGGGAGACATGCCTTTCACTTTCCACCATGATTGTAAGGCCTACCCAGCCATATGGAACTGTGAGTCTAATTAAACTTCTTTGTTTTGTAAATTGCCCAGTCTCCAGTATGCCTTTATCAGCAGTGTAAAACAGACTAATACGCCATGTCAGAGAGTCCCCAACCAGGCAAGGCATAGTGGATCACTGAGAGTAGGACTGGTCTCAAGAGACCAAACTGTAGGGCCATCAGCATGCAACTCCAAACTGGGAAAGCTATAAGCATATGATTGTAGCCCTTAAGATATGCTGGGTATAACAAGCCCAGCAAAGTCATGGGGTTGAACTTTCTGAGGCCTTGGGGGCCCAAACTCTACCCTCATGTGTGCAGACATTATTCTCTAGCTTTAAGACTTTATGTTGTTTTCCTTGTTGGGCTTTGGACTTAATTGGGAATAGTTACACCTTTCTTCTTGGCTAACTGTTCCTTTGGTATAAGAATGTCTATCCTATGCCTGTCCCACCATTGTATTTTGGAAGCAGGTAACTTATTAATTCACAGGCTCACAAACTGAAGAGGAATTTGCCTCAGAATGGATCATGGTTTGAATATCACCCATATCTGGTTTAGATGGAACTTTGGACTTGGGACTTTGGAGTTGATGTTGGAACAAGTTAAGACTTTAGGGGCTATTGGGATAGAATGAATGCATTTGATTGTGAAAAGAACATTAATTTTGAGGGCCAGGGTGAATTCTTGGCACCACTCAACATTACCCCTGGTGACCCACTAACAATTTTTGCTTCTTGTTCCTGCAACTTTATGCTCTGCTGACCTATACGTCTTAGTTCCAGAGAAAGGAATGCTTCCACCAGGACACTAACAGTGATTCCGTTAAACTCAAAGCTAAGACTGCCACCAGGATACTTTGGGCTCCTCATGCATCTAAGTCAACAGTCTGAGAAGGGAGTTATAATCTTGGCTGGGGTGATTGATTCAGACTAGTGAGGTGAAATTGGACTACTACTCCACAGTAGAGGTAAGGTGGAGTATGTCTAGAATACAGAAGATCCCTTAGGTTGTGTCTAGTATTATCATGCCCTATGATTAAGGTTAATGGGAAGTTATAATAATTCAACCTAGGTAGGACTAGGAATGACCCAGAGCCTTCCTGTAAAGAATCGTGACCAGCTGACATACTTGTGGAAGGCAAAGGGAAATACAGAATGAGAAGTAGAAGAAGATGTTAATAAATGCCATGAGGATTTATTACATCTTGTACTATGAGCACATGAGTAGTTGTAGAAACGAGGACTAATTATCATAAGTTTTTAAAAATATTTTTTGAATATGTTTATGAGTATTTATACATATATTAAGAAAATATATTTGTTTTTCTTTATATATTATTCTTTCATCATCACATATAAGATATATTGACTTTATATTAGTCTTTAAGTATTGTTCATTTTATACCATAGCATTTAAGTTATGGGACATTAGGCAAAGGGTAAGCGTCACCCAAGGACTTTACCTCTTCTTCAGGGGAAGGAAAGAATGTATTTTTAATTGTACAAAGGAACTTGTATCATATTAGGGAGAATTATTACCTTGCCATTATCTTTATTTGGAGATTAAGTATGGCTTAGGAAAATGCATATGGATGCCAAGTGGATAAGGGCTGGACTTGTGATGGTTAATTTTAGGTGTCAACTTGACAGATTTAAGGAATACCTAGTGGTATGGTTTGGCTCTGTGTCCCCACCCAAATCTTATCTTCAGTTGTACTCCCATAATTCCCATGTGTTGTGGGAGGGACCTGGTGGGAGAAAACTGAATTATGGGGGCAGTTTCTCCCATAATGTCCTCCTGGTAGTAAATAAGTCTCACGAGATCTGATGGTTTGTTTTATCAGGGGTTTCTGCCTTTGCTTCTTCTTCATTCTCTCTTCATTTATGAGAGAAGTGACTTGTAAGTGACCATGTAAGAAGTGACTTGCTCCTCTTTGCCTTTTGCCATGATTGTGAAACTTCCCCAGCCACGTGAATCTGTAAGTTTTGAAAATTCTTTTGAAAATTGCCCAGTCTTGGGTATGTCTTTATCAACAGCATGAAAATGGTCTAATACACCTAGAGAATTGGGAAAGCACTAGTGTGTGTGTCTGTGAGGGTGTTTCCAGAGGAGATCTGCATGTGAGTCAGTGGACTGAGTGGGGAAGATCCATCCTCAATGAGGGCAGGGACCATCCAATTAGCTGGGGGCCTGGATAGAATTAAAATGGAAGAAAAAAAGTGATTTGCACATGCGTGCGCATTCTTGCTGTTTCATCTTCCACCATAGGATAGCACAGCAAGAAAGTTTTGTTCAGATGTAGCCATTCAATCTTGGACTTTTCGGCCTCCAGAACTGTCAGTCAAGTAGATTTCTGTTCATGATAAATTACCCAGTCTTGGGTATTTTGTTTTATAAGTACAAAATAGATTATAACAATGAGGTCTGCTTAGTTCTGTGGGTCCTCTTTCTGTGTTTGCTTCGATTTATAAATGGCTTCTCCATCCTCTTTATCTTCAGCCAGGGCAGCATATAAGGTATTTTACAAGAATTAGTGTGTTTTTGTTTTTGATACGGTGTCTTCCTCTGTCACCCAGGTTGGGGTACAGGGGTATACTCACAGCCTACTGCAGCCCCAACCTGGTGATCTCAAACAATTCTCCTGCCTCAGCCTCCCAAGTAGCTGGGACTATAGGCGTATGCTACCACACCAAGCTAGTATTTGTATTTTTGGTAGAGACAGAATTTTATCATGTTGCTCAGGCTGGTTTCAAACTCCTGGGCTCAAGCAATCTACCCACCTCGATCTTCCAAAGTGCTGGGATTACAGGCATAAGTCACTGTTCCCAGACACAAGAATGACTAGCAACATCACTTCTTGGACTCTCATCAGAGAGTTTAATTTAATTGTTCTTCAGTGTGACCGGTAACAGAATTTGTTTAACAAGTTTCTGAAGATGAGTCTGGAATAGCGAGGGCTAAGAATTCTCCTAGAAGAACTCGTCAATTAGGGGAGGCTGCATATCTTGACACTGTGATTATAATCTTTGTCTCTGTGGCCTAACTTTTGAATCCCAGATTAACCATTAAACAATTGTGTGGTCTCAAGCAAATTTATCTTTGCTTTAGTTCCCTCATTTGCAGAAAAGGTGAAAAAACATAGCACCAATTTTCTAGTGGTATTAAATGTGTTAATATTTACAGATAAAGACATTATAATAGAGTTTGCCACGTAGTACTGCTATTCTAGGGTATGTAAAATAAAACAAATACCGCTGGGCACAGTGGCTCACGCCTGAAATCCCAGTACTTTGGGAGGCCAAGGCAGGTGGATCACTTGAGCTAACAAGTTTGCGACCAGCCTGACCAACATGGAGAAACCCCCTCTCTACTAAAAATACAAAAAATTAGCTGAGCGTGGTGGCACATGTCTGTAATTCCAGCTACTTGGGAGGCAGGAGAATCATTTGAACCTGGGAGGCAGAGGTTGCAGTAAGCCGAGATTGCAGCATTGCACTCCAGCCTGGGCAACAAGAGTGAAACTCCATCTCAAAAAATAATAAAATAAAATAAAATAAAATAAACAAATACCTAAATACTCACTTTCTGTTCTCCTGCACCACACATAGGGTATGACTTCCAAAGTGTGACACTCTCAAGACTCCTGTCCTCAACTCTCACCCCTGAATAGCCAACAAGTAGATTATAATGATATTGGATCACTTTGTTAGAGACCCAAGGGAAAAGAATTATACATTTGTTAAGTCTTCATGAAATAATGGAAACCCTTAGGATGGACTAGAAAAGACATGTCATAAAAATCCCCCAGAGTAGAAATGATGCCTCCGTGAACTGTACTTCTAAGATCAGAGCAGCCAGTTTGGTTTTTCTCTGCCTAACACCCCGACCTTGCTCAGCGTGGGCCCAGAGTAGCCCCAGCACATCTAATGCTGTGACAGCAACTTATAATTTGGTATTCAGTCCAAGGCCCCAGAAGCACTCTAAGGTTATAAAACCTTCCTCTTAGATCTGTCCTAAGTATTTTAGACTATACATATTTACACCTTGTGATTCAAACCTACTTTGATGGATAAGTGAATCCATTTTTATGAGCACTTTATCTCTCAGCTGTGTGCCAAGAATTCTATAGTACCATGAATATCAATACAAATGCTAATGCCTGCGTCCAGTGACACACATTGAACTCCAACTTACAGTATTGCCTCCTTTACATCTAATGTCATTTGAAATTATTTTCACAGATGCTGTTAGAAAATTCCATAGAAATAATGATGAAATGTCTGAGTTTGGAATATACTCACTCAGGGGCTCTCAGTGATAATTCAGTAAGCCTTGTATTTTTTCTGTGTAGCATCATATTTTTATAGGGTAAAGAAATCACTTTTGATGCAAATGTATTTGGCCAAGGTGCTAAGGACCAGTTACTATGACTAATTAGAGTTTAATGCACACCCTACATACCTAACATTACTTATTTTGATTTGATCAGATGCCTCTGCCATGTTAAGAGTAAGATCTATCAATCTACCTATTATCTATCTATCTACCTACCTATATATCACTCATCTACCTATTATTTATCTATCTATCTATCTATCTATCTATCTATCTATCTATCTATCTATCTATCATCTTCCTATTCATTTATCTGCATCTATCTCTCTATGTAAGAAAAAAACATACATTTGTGTATTATATATACGCATACATAGTATATATGTGTGTGTGCAAACTAGCAGTTAGAAGTACTAAATCCTAAAACCAACACTGTAATTAAATAGATATATGATCTTGTGCAAGTTATTTCAATTCTGTAATGATAATGTAATTTTAGTGGACAGTGTGATAATCCTCCAAAAATTAGTCCCACCTAATCCTATGAACAGTTCATATTTATATTAATATATCTCCATCTCCATTATACCTCCATGGTCATTAGATGTTGAATCTCATGGAGGCAATTGGCTTAGGTCTAAAGCAACAAATCTAAATTCTGACCCCTTTTTTTCTGGCTAATAATGCTTGTTTAAGAAGTATAAATGTAACCTACTTAAAGCCAATAAGATCAGAAGAGACATATGCTGGGAACTCTAAAAAATTTTCTTTGTATCCCCTTTGGACACTGGTGTGCAGATGCCTGGAATTGCTATTGCCATTTCAACCTCTCAGTGGATAATTGACAAGCTTGTCACAGACCAGAGGCCACAAACTTTAGAATCACAGGGGAGAAAAATAAAGAAGAGTCTCAACTAAACCTGCCGAAATCTCATCTTCCAAGCATTTTGATAACTTGAGACCATAAATCTTCTTTTGTGTGCTATTTTTATTTTATTTTATTTTATTGTACTCTAAGTTCTGGGGGACATGTGCAGGATGTGCAGGTTTGTTACACAGGTAAATGTGTGCCATGGTGGTTTGCTGCACCTATCAACCATCACCTAGGTATTAGCTACTTTTCCAGATGCTCTCCCTCCCCACACTCCCCCAACAGGCCCCAATGTGTATTGCTCCCCTCCCTGTGTTCTCACTGTTCAGCTCCCACTTATAAGTGAGAACATGAGGTATTTGATTTTCTGCTCCTGCATTACTTTTCTGAGGATAAAAATTTCTTCCAGCTTCACCCATTTCCCTGCAAAGAACATGATCTCATTCCCTTTTATGGCTACATAGTATTCCATGGTGTATATGTACCACATTTTCTTTATCCAGTCTATCATTGTTGGGCATTTGGGTTGATTCCATGTCTTTTCTATTGTGAGTAGTGCTGCAAAGAACATTTGCATGCATGTATCTTTGTAACAGAATGATTTATATTCCTTTGGGTATATACCCGGTAATGAGATTGCTGGGTCAGAATCTACAAGGAACGCAAGCAAATTTACAAGAAAAAACAACCCATTAAAAAGTGGCCAAAGGACATAAACAGACACTTCTCAAAAGAAAACATTTGTGCTGCCAACAAACATATGAAGCAAGGCTCAACATCACTGATAATTAGACAAATGCAAATCAAAACTGAGAGAAAGGACTAGCTGGATTTCCTAGGCTGACTAAGAATCCCTAAGCCTAGCTGGGAAGGTGACCACATCCACCTTTAAACACCGGGCTTGCAACTTAGCTCACACCCAACCAATCAGGTAGTAAAGACAGCTCACTAAAATGCTAATTAGGCAAAAACAGGAAGTAAAGAAATAGCCAATCATCTATCGCCTGAGAGCACAGGGGGCGGGAGAATGATTCGGATACAAACCCCAGGCGTTTGAGCAGGGAGCAGAAACTGCCTTTGGGTCCCCTCCCATTGTATGGAACCTCTGTTTTCACTCTATTAAATCTTGCAACTGCACATTCTTCTGGTCTGTATTTGTTACTGCTGGAGCTGAGCTTTCACTCGCCATCCGCCACTGCTGTTTGCTGCCTTCCCAGACCCGCCGTTGATTTCCACCTCCGGGGTGGAAGGGTGTCCACTTCACTTCTGACCCAGCCAGGCAGTGTCCATTGCCACTCCCAATCAGGCTAGAGGCTCACCACTGTTCCTGTGTGGGCTAAGTGCCTAGGGTTCCATAATAGAGTGAATGAAGCTGTAACACTCACCGCATGGCCCAAGGTTCCATTACTTGGAATCCATGCGGCCAAGAACCCCAGGTCAGAGAACAAAAGACTTGCCACCATCTTGGAAGCGGTCTGCCACCATCTTGGGAGCTCTAAGAACAAGGACCCCTGGTAACAAAACCACAATGAGAAAGCATCTCACACCAGTCAGAATGGTGATTATTAAAAAATCAAGAAACAACAGATCCTGTCAAGGCTGCACAGAAATAGGAATGCTTTTACACCATTGGTGGGGATGTAACTTAGTTAACCATTGTGGAAGGCAGTGTGGCGATTTCTAAAATATTTTCTGTGCTGTTTTATACTTTCAGTTGCATTAGAGTTTTCTGATACTTCCAAATTAAGATTTGGCAAGTCACTTAAACACTCTAAGCCTCTGCTACTTCAAATATAAAATGGGAGTATAGAGAGTGGGGACCTCATGGAACTTATTTATGCATTAATTAATGTGAAAATGCGTATAAATTTCTTAGCATAATAACTGGCACTTAGTGAACCCTCATCAAAATGATGGTTTAAATTCTTCAACTTTGTAACGAATGGGTAGAGTTCCCTACTTCCAGTAATTTGTTGTACAATTTGAAACAGAATTGTATCTGAACTCTTCCCAAAATGAAGATTAATCTTTTGGTTACAGAGTTTGAATATATCATTACTCTGTCCAAAACTTTCAAAGCAGTGTCAATTACGGTATGTAGTCTGAACTTCAAGAGTAATAGTCATCTCCTTTTTTCATTCTAAAATTTAACCACCCCGCTTCTGTAAACCTCTTCTCTAGGGAATGGCTTTTGCTGTCTGTCCAAAAAAAGTTAGAGCTCTGCCACTTAATTTTTGGGTAACAAGTTTGAGCCTCTTATCTAAGAATTGGAAATTTGTAACTGAATTTCACAAACAGGTTAACAAAGATTAAATGTAACAATACATGTAAATTACATCTTCTGGTTTCTTCCACTAGTGCTGGCTCCCAGGTTGCTTTCCACAATGATTCTACTTCTGCAAGTACTGGACACAAACTCCACTCCTTGTCATGCTTCTGTAGAATGCTTCCTTCAGCAATTTACCTTAATTGAAATCTTGCTTTCCCCTGAGCCTAGTACTACGATTAGAGCATTCTGGACTCAAAACTTCATTCCTTCTGCTTATCATTACTGCTTCTGATTAACTGATCTTTTCTCCTAAGAGAGAATGGTGTTTCTTATGTTTACCCTTCTTCTTTGTGGGATTTTTTTTCTTTTTTTTTCTTTTTTTTAAACAGAGTCTCGCTCTGTCTCCAGCCTAAAGTGCAGTGTCACAATCTCAGCTCACTGCAACCTCCGCCTCCTGGGTTCAAGCGATTCTCCTGCCTCATCCTCACGAGTAGCTGGGACTACAGATGCACGTCACCATGCCTGGCTAATTTTTTTTATATTTTTAGTAGAGATGGGGTTTCATCGTGTTGGCCAGGATGGTCTCCATCTCTTGACCTCACATTCCACCTGCCTTGGCCTCCCAAAGTGCTGGGATTATGGGCGTGAGCTACCACACCCGGCCCTTTGTGGGCATTTTAATGGTTGAGCCAAATATCTTTCTTCAAGTTGTCTCCGTTTATGGTTTCTTCAACATCATTTACTCTTGGCTGTCCCGCTGAGTCTCTGATAACTACTTAGCATTCTTTACAGACTCCTTTTCCTCTCCCTGCTCATGTACCATGATTTTGTCTCTCACTCTACCTACCTAACTCTACAATCTTGTTCATCTTAGCCCCTATGTGCCAGTGACTAAATCCTGACCATCATTTGCATTTTCCGGTAGCTTCAATAGCAAAACTGCCTCTAAACTAGACCAAGGTAAGTCTTAAGGACATTTAAAACATTTATTTAGCACTTACTGTTTACATCTGGTGTAGTCTCTTTCATTGACTAAACATTGCTACCATGTTTTCCTTATGCATTCTGCCACTACTTTTATTTGAAATGTTTAGTATTTCTCACCTAGGTTATAGTGTTATAATATTTAGTAGTCCAAATATTGCTTGTCTTAACTTGCAGTCTCTCTGGTTGCTTCAGCCACATTTCTCTTTCAAAAAATGTACATTTAATTTTGTCCTCAGCACTGTCTCCAGCGCTCTTCACAAATGTGCCTCTCGACATTTCCAAGTTTATCTTTGTCTCTTCCCTGCCTACTTTATGTTGCCTCAATGCAATATAGTTCCCTAAGATTCAGGGCTACTTCATATTGTGCCCTTTATACATGCTGTTGTCAAAATCAGAAATGTCCTTTTTCAGGCCTCATGCAGTGGCTCACACCTGTAATGCCAGCATTTTGGGAGGCCTAGGAGGGTGGATCATTTGGAGAACAGGAGTTGGAGAACAGCCTGGCCAACATGACAAAACCCTACCTCTACTAAAAATACAAAAATCAGTCAGGCATAGTGATATGTGCAGCTACTTGGGAGACTGAGGGATGAGAATTGCTTGAACCCAGGAGGAGAAGGTTGCAGTGACCTTAGATTGCACCACTGCACTCCAGCCTGGGTGACAGAGTGATATTCTGTCAAAAAAAAAAAAGAAGAAGAAGAAGAAGAAGAAGAAGAAGTGAGTGCTCCTTTTCACTCAGGTAAACTTCGTTCCATTTTAAAGACTGACCTCAATAGCTCCACTTCTAGAAAGTCATTTCCATATGCTGAGAGTGTCTTGTTTCCTGTCTCATTTTCCACTGTCTCTTCCACAAATCTGCACGTTAACATCCAGAGAGTATTACTGCTTTATTTATGTATTTATCTATTTCTTAATGGAATCTCAGAACCTACAATGGAGCTTGGTATATAATAGGTACTTAATACATGTCTACTGTGTAAGTTAATAAAGGAACAGATAAGTCTAAGAAAATACTTTTGATCAACTGATGTTAGAAGTTTTCAATCAAGCCTTTGGATGTCTTGATTCAGCCACAAGGCTCAATGTCAATAGTTACAATATCAATATCCCATCAATAGTTATGGCAGTGATGACACTGCTTTGCTGTCTGTTACAGAAATCAATGGAGCAGCTTCAAATGAAAAATGTCTAGAGAAATCTTAAGAGCAGTGACAAAAGAGTGCAATAAACCATTTACTAGAATTTTGGCAATCCTGACACCTCAAGCCATGCTAAGTCTACAGAAGAGTGTACAATTCTACTTTCCATTACCAGGTAGAGCATGAGCTTTCATAAAAGGAAGGACTACATTGATTCCCATTAGAAAAATGGATATCATGTGTGGAAAATCCATTACAATAAAGTGTAGAACTTATTATAGCAGTTCACATTATCTGAAGGCAAGTGACCTTGAATATTGATTATTTCATAACCTCAAAGGCACGATGATGCCACATGTCTTTGCAATACTTGCTGAAGTGCTTATGAATCCAGATGAGTAATGATAGAAATAGCGTCTGTCTACAAAGCAGAAATAACTGTACACATTATATTGTTTAAATATTCTTAGCTAATAGAGAAAACTTTGCGTATGAGACTCTGGTTTCATATTAAGGTTTTGTTTCTTCTGTGTTGCCATGGTTAAATGCTGCAGTAATTTAGGGTGGGATTTGGGTTAGTAATTGTTACAAAAATAAAAGACTTCGAAGCCTACTTGTTTTGCAAGATTCGTTGTAATGCAATTACTAAAAAGCAGGAGTTTACTGTAGCTAAATGTAGGAGTTTACTGTAGCTAAATGAAAATTAAACTTTATTATATTTCAAATGCCTTCTGATCCAAATTCTCCCAATACATTTATTAATGAGATCAGTTTCTTCAAATACTAGTAGGTATTTGAAAAATATCATCTCTACCAAAAATACAAAGCAAAATTAGCCAGGCATGGTGGCACAGCCTGTGATCCCAGCTACTTGGGAGGATGAAGTGGGAGGGTCACTGGAGAATGAGAGGCCTAGGTTGCAGTGCTGATATCCTGCCACTGCCCTCCATCTTCTTCAATACAACTTGGATGACAGAGTGCGACCCCATCGAAAGAAGAAAAAAAAGAAAGAGAAAGAAAGAAAGAAAAAGAAAGAGACAGAGAAAGAAGGAAAAAAGAAAGAAAGAAAAAAAAGAAAGAAAGAAAGAAAAAGAAAGAAAGAGAGAAAGAAAGGAAGGAAGGAAGGAAGGAAAGAAAGAAAGAAAGGAAAAGAAAGGAAAGAAGAAAAGAGCGAAAGAGAGAGAGAGAGAGGGAGGGAGGGAGGGAGGAAAGAAAAAAGAAAAGAAAAATATCTATGTTGATATTCTGTCCAAAAAGACTAACTGTACTGAGAGTTGCTGAAATTATACTTTGATGGATTTTTCCATTTTCCTTTCACATGCTATCAGATTTTTACTTCATATGGTTCTCTCTCAAGAGTGGCTCGTAGGATTTGCATTTGAAGGAGATACATTATGGTAATCATTCTCATGATGATTTACATGTTCACACTATGAAAGAAAAAACTTTAAAAGTTGGACAACAGTTTCAAAGCTCACTAAAAACAAATTAAAATATATATGTTATTACAATTTCATAGGATAATTGTTTATTAACCACTTTTAAATTTTTAGGTAGCACATTAAAAGAAAGAAAAGATAAGAGCCATTCTATCACTAAAGTATAATTTTGATCCCTACTACAGGGAACGTTGAGCTTGACCTAGTACCCCCACAATAGATGCAGATATCTGGAAGACATTTTTGTTACTTATAGCAGTGAAATATATCTGATGCTATTTTAAAGTATGCATTGAATGACAAAAGTTGAATTAACTATGCTGTTATTTCTAAGTAAAAGCTATGGCTTTTAATCAATTAAGTCATTATTCCCTTATGTATCATGAGGCTTCTCTCATTATACTAAAAGTATTTTAAAAAATATTTTGGTCAATATATCATTATGTGGAATTTTTTATATATTATATGTATTTAAAGCTTTCTAGTTGTAAGCCAGGGATAAAATATAGTGCAGATTAAAAAATAAAAAGAGATTAAGAGTTTAAGGGGGAGTGAATTATAGCTAGATAAGATTACCCATGAATTTATTTTATGACCCAGCCAAAGAGATGGAAAGGAAACCTAATGAAAAGCGGTCGACACAAGAACAAATTCTTCAGGAGCTCAAGAGGATTCAGAATATTTAAGTCATGAATTCAATTAATATTTAATTTAACAGGTAGATTGGAAATTAGAGAATGGCAATTTTGCCTGGTACAATTACAAATTATAAGTGAGTGGTGTTAAGAAAGAAGCTGTGAGAAGATAAATTTCAGGAAAGGTTCTGATGTCCTTGCTCATACTAATTCAGCATCTAGCCACAGAAGTCCACCTGGCAATCTGGAGTCCAGAATGCTTGTTGGGACTCAAGTTCAGTTCCAAGTTATCATCTTACTTCTTACAGCACTGAACCTGGGGCCACATTCAGGTACAGCGTGCACTGACTTTGAAGTTTGAATAGCAGTTTGGTCCATTCCCTGAATTGTACCCTGCTGAGTACCTATGGCTCAAACAAAGTTATATTTCCTTCCAACTATCTTACCCTTCAGTCAACACTGCTGCTATCAGTGTTATCTTTTCTATAGAATCTGTTAGTTTCCTTCTACTGGAGCCATGCTTAAAATTATGTCTTTCTTCTAGACTGTGACATTAGGGTACTAAGCTCTTGTCTGTAGATGGGGATCATCCCAGCACTGGCTGTTCTATATACAATGCTCTTCCACCCGTCCGTCCTTCCTTCCTTCCTTCCTTCCTTCCTTCCTTCCTTCCTTCCTTCCTTCCTTCCTCCCTCCCTCCCTCCCTCCCTCACTCCCTCCCTCTCTCCCTCCTTCCCTCCCTCTCTCCCTCCTTCCCTCCCTCTCTCTCTCTTTCTCTCTCTCTCTTCCTTCCTTGCTTCCTTCCTTCCTCCCTTCCTCCCTCCTTTCCTCTCTCTCTTTCTTTCCCTCCCTCCCTCCCTCTCTCTCTCTTTCTCTCTCTCTCTTCCTTCCTTGCTTCCTTCCTTCCTCCCTTCCTCCCTCCTTTCCTCTCTCTCTTTCTTTCCCTCCCTCCCTCCCTCTCTCTCTCCCTCCTTCCCTCCCTCTCTCTCTCTTTCTTTCTCTCTCTCTCTCTCTTCCTCCCTCCCTCCCTCCCTCCCTCCCTCCCTCCCTCCCTTCCTTCCTTCCTTCCTTCCTTCCTTCCTTCCTTCCTTCCTTCCTTCCTTCCTTCCTTCCTTCCTTCCCTCCTTCCTGGCATTAACTCCTTGTGAAGTCTAAGCAATAGAAAGTAGAATCCCAGTGCACCCCAGCTCTCAGTACTTTTGATCATGAGAGAGAAAGTTTCATGGAGTCAGGGTTTATCCATTTCTTGTTCTAAAGAGTGAAATTTTGCACTCAAGTGCATAATTGAATCATGCATAATTTCCAGAGTACAAAAACATAGGACATTTCACCTGTGTTTCTAGTGGCTGTCTCTAAAGTGACGTATTTAATGCCAGGGCACCTCTTTAGCTACCCCTTGGGGAGAAAAATAATATCTTAGTTTTTTATTTATAAGCCTTCTATTAAGTGACCACTGTTTTAGCAGCTCACACTGAGCTATGCACAGAGAATATAAGCTATAAAAATGAAGGAAAAAGAGAAATGAAAAAAAATTGTTGAAACATAGTATTCAAAAAACTTTATTTTATATGATTTCTTTTGGGAAACTCAGAAAATACTTATCATTTGCAACTCTCTCTTCTTTCCTAAAACAGGAAAGGAACTTAACAACATTTATGGAGCTACTACAATGCGTCAAACATTGTGCAAAACATTTTACATGCATTCTTATATTTAATGCTTAAGCCTATGCTATTTTCTATTATTTGCACCATTTCTGTAAATGCAAAACTAACACCTAGATGACGAAGTGAGTTGTCCAGGGTCATGACTTTTAGTAAGTGGTGGAGCTGGAACAAACTCAAGCAGTTGACACTAAAACCACTGCTCACAGTCACTACCCTAGTCCCCCTCCAGGGAACACAGAAGTTCTTCATAATATAACTAAGCTGTTTTATTTTGTTTGTTTGGCCATTCTTGGTACAACATATTTTTCCCATTTCTTTTTTTTTAAATTTGGAATTGAGCTTTCTAGAAATACACTGCTCATTTTTGTTTAATTAAGTAACCAAACAGTCTATTTGGTTAAACTTCATATTATTTTTATATATTAGTTTCTCCAATACAAAATGGTTACTAATGGATCCGCATATATAATTTCAAATTACCTGAATACTTAAAAAGTATGCAAGGAATTTTCCACAGTAGCTACACATACCTAAGATCAAATATGCATAATATGTATTGAATCATGGATCTTTTTTCTTTTGTTTGTATTAATATCATTTAAAAATCTAGCAACATTGTAACTCATATGTTGACACTCAGCAAAAGTGAGAAGACATCAGTCTAATATCCGGGCTGTGACTGTAGATGCATTTTGATATTTTATGATGTATTGATTGGAAATTCAAGATAAATAGTAAGTGTTTTACTAAAACGAAAAGTAGATTACAAAGCAATATTTGTAAAGATATATCAAACAATATTGCCAGTATTTAATTAAGAAGCAATGTTCAGGTTTCAGTATTACCATTTTAGCATCAGACAGTTATTGTCAGTGAATTTCTTTGTTATGCCATTATAAATTAAGCACTGATGCATCATGATGATTCTCCCATTACTGGAAATCATATTTTATCTGAATTTATTCTCATGTCCAAATGTTTGTGACATATATTTAATTTGTTTATTGCCACATGCACAGCCACACACAGAGGATGATGTAAAGCAATCATGGAAATGATCAAAAAGATGTATTTTTATTGCTTTATCAGTATTTCAAATTGAGTTATTAATCAGACAAAAACAGGTTATTTGAACCAGACATAAATTGGCTGTATCACTCTCACAATTTGGCAGATGTCTGTGTGTCCCATTTATAGTACAACTACCACATTTATTTGCTTTTAAAAAGTGATATATTAGACAACATTCTATGTTTTCCCTTTCTAAATATATTCACTTAATTTTTCAAACTACCCTATGGAGTAATAACTTATTATAAAAGGCCCTGGTTTTTTTTTTTTTTTTTTTTTTTGAGATGGAATTTCACTCTTGTTGCTCAGGCTGGAATGCAGTGGCCTGATCCCGGCTCACCACAACCTCCACCTCCCAGGTTCAAGTGATTCTCCTGCCTCAGCCTCCAGAGTTGGCTGGGATTAAAGGCATGTGCCACCATGCACGGCTAATTTTTGTATTTTTAGTAGAGACGGGGTTTCTTCATGTTGGTCAGGCTGATCTGGAACTCCCGACCTCAGGTGTACCGCCTAGATTGGCCTGCCAAAGTGCTGGGATTACAGGCATGAGCCATCGTGCTTGACCAAAAGGCCCTGTTTTAAGCACATTCCTTGTTTTAACAAATTTAATTCTCACAACACTATGAGAAAGTAATTGTTAACTATATTTTACAAGTGAGGAAACTCAGGCAAATGAAGCTATATGCAATTTACCCAAAGTTGTAAAACTTTAGATTTAGCTTACTGTAGAGCTAATTCGAGCCGCTGTTCTCAATTACTATGCCACTCACCCCTTAGTTTACAGAAAAATGGTTATATGCCTGTTGAATTGGGTAGCTGATAGCATCACCTTTTAGCTTCAAAATGGTTCACTCTTTCAGTAAAGGATTCATGCAAGCTCACCATATATGGTGAAGCACAATTTCTAGATAGCAAATCTGAGCCCATAACCCATATAATATAATTTTGTATTTTCCTATCCTGAATTTGAGTTGCACTTGTGTATTGATTTATATGAGTTTGCCAAAAAATGCCTTCATAGGACTTAAAGGAATAATCCTTTGCCAGTTTAGGATATTCTCTTTTTATGCAAATTTTGTTTTTATAGAGCTTTAATTATGTTTCTTGTTTGCGCCCTATTTGTCTCTACTATATCATCAGTGCTTTCCAAAGACTCAGTGATATCAGTATATTATTAAATCTTATTTTTTAAGTAGTTCCCACACCAGTTCTCCATACACCTTCTTTCCTTCACTTCTTTATTAGACAGGTACCTCTGCTCTCTTCATGTCACCTGTAATTCTTGCTTGCTTTAGTTCTTTATTCTGAAAAGAAGACCCTAGTATATCTTCCAAACATATTTGGATAGTATATTGTATGCGAACTTCCTTGAATTTGTTCTTGGAATATATTGGTCATTTGGCTGAAAATAAAATTTTTGGTTAAGCACCGTTTTTATTTGTAACATAAAATTCATTGCTCCATTTACTTCTAGCGACTGTGCTCTCTGGAAGTCTAGTGTCACTTTGATTCTCCATTTAAAGCGACTTGTTCCATTTGTTTCTTCACTTTTTTTGTTCTGATTTTGTAAAAATTTTCTTTCTTCCCTCTGAAATTTTGGAAAATGTTTCTTCACCTTTGGTATTCTAATAGCTAAAATTAAGTACTTTTTTTTTCCATTCATTATCATGCATATTCACTGGGTGAAACCGTTAATCTGTAGCTTGTATGCTCAGATGTGTGAAATTATCAATTTTGCTCTTCTATCTTTTTTCTGGAATTCTCATTCTCATATTCTCTTTGTGGTTTTTCCTTTTTATTATTTTTCTTTTATTAGTTTTCCTCGTATATATGAGGAAAAATAATAAATAAATAGAACAAAACCTCAAAGGGTTATATATACTTTTTATATATATTTATATATTTTATATATTTATATATACGTTTTTTATATATTTATATATAAAACCTCAAAGGGGGTATATAAAACTCTTTGAGGTTTTGTTCTATTTCTTTAGAATATACTTCTTTTTTCCATTAACATCTCTTCAAATATTACATATAAGCACTTAATCTCTAATTATTCAATTTTTCTAATATAATTTTACTTTAGATATAATTGTAATTTGAATTGTCATAGATGTTGGGGAAGTGGTTTAAGTGTTTTTATCGATCTTTTATTACTTATCTCTCATTCAATATTTGTTTTTCTGTTTTGTAATGTAGTTTTCCTCAAATGTATGATGATCTTTGGTTTTTGTCACTTCTTTTAAGATGGAACAATGAAGCAGTTGGCTATGACTTGGGGCCATGACAGTCATGGAACCAATAGTCTGGTTAGTTTCCTCTAGTGTGCCATGCAAATTTTCTTATTATCACATGTGTTGTGATATGACAATATCAGTATTTTATCAATATCCATATTTACATTATAAAATTATTTAGGATTTTCAGACTCATTCACTCATATAAATTAATTAAATTCTTTATTATTTCTGAGCTTGACAATATCTGAGAAGACTTTGCATTTATGTGTCCATTTTATCTTTATCTCTCCACTTTAGAATATCTCCCTGATGATAATTCTTTGAAACTCCCTCTTTTACTCCTTCTTTCACTTCTTACTGATATTGTTTTCAGACACCATTTTGTATGATTGATAGGAAGTTTAAACAAGATGTTTATGATTCAGTTGATAGTGATGGACAAAAATTTAAAATGCATGAGTATAATATCAAAGTTATAACAAATTTAATATTATAAGAAACTAACTGAAGGAGAAATTAATTCTGTCTCCAAATGAACATCAATAGTGACTTGAAACACTTCTGGTGAATAGACAGATCTTCCTCCTATAGTTAAAATCTGGCTGCCTGTGACTCTTTTCGCCCCAGTGTCCCATTCTTCCTTCTGGAGACACTGTGGATCCACAGCTTCCATATTCACCTTGAACAATGGAAAATCAGCTATCATTTTGCCCTTTCACTTCTTCCAATTGAATATACCCCCTTCTTCAACTGTTCCTTGTATAACATGATTCACACCAGGGACTTTTTGGAGTAGCCCTCCAGGTCCTTGATAGATGATTGAAAGTGCCTGCTGGCATCTAGAAATGAATAATTGAGTTGTAGAAGAATCACTACCAGGTTGCGTGAGGCCACAGTTTAGTATGAACGTAGTCAGAGCCTGGGTAATTCATTGTTATGAGAGCACAACAGCTAGGAATTCAAATACTTTTGAGCAGTGCCAGGAGTAGATAGTATAAGCAAGAATTGCCCCAAATCCTGTACTTTTTTTTTCTTAGCTCCAGGTTTTCTTTCACCTCTTTCCATTAGCACTAATTAATAAGACAGTTCACTAAGCACTTGATGTAAACAAAAAGTCTGAGAGTATAAGACAAACAATAACAACAACAACAACAATAATACAGTTACACTAAGAAGGGTCTGAAAAGACTGCTACATTAGCCAGGTCTGGGGTAATATCATGCAGGGAAAAAATTTGGTTGCAATATGGTGCAACCAGAAGTTAAGTTCTGCAGTGAGGTCCACCACACTGTGTACCAAATCTAAGAAAGGACCAAAGGATATATGCTTTTCTCTCCTTTCCTCCCCATACCTTTAAAATATAAGTTCAGATGATTAAAATGTAATTTCTTCACATGAAACTTAGAGACTTACTTTTCAGGCTTTAAAAAGATGACTAGTATATCATATCAAACAACTTACCTGTTAGCTTATAGAGAGACGACATCACTAATAATGCAGGGAGATAAACAGCATCTACTTTGAATTGTTCCTCAGTTGAGGAAACAATTTGCAATGTTTTCTCACTTCAAAGAAGTAATAGCAGTAGGAGGAATACCTAGTGTAAATGACGAGTTAATGGGTGCAGCACACCAACATGGCACATGTATACATATGTAACAAACCTGCATGTTGTACACATGTACCCTAGAACTTAAAGTATAATTAAAAAAAAAAGAAGTAACATGTCTTCATAGAAATTTAAATTCACTCTCAATTCCAACATGTGGAAGCTATTTGTGATAATACTTTTAAAGTTTGTATTGTTGTTCCTACATAGATTTAAGTAAATTGAGATTATACTCTTTATACTATATTGTAACCTGTTTTTAAAATTTAACAATATATAGTGATAAGTGTTTAGTTTCTACCTATTATTATTGATGTGCTTTTAATAAATACCTATTTTATGAAATAAATGATTATATTAGTTTTTATAGCTAGTCCATTATTGATGCTACTCCAGTTGAATTTAAGCTTCTCCCATTATAAATAAGGGCATGTTTGTATATACAAATGGTTGCAATTAGAAAATTAGAAATAACCTATCATGTTGCTGATATAGTAATTTACTTCTAAAGAAAGACTAAGTCCTTAAAATAGAAAAGCACATAGGATTATATATTTCTGATAGGAAAAATCATGTATTTTAGGTGCTACTCACATTTTTAATTCAGAAAACATAAGATCAACATGCTGCATGATACATAATGTTTTTATATTTTATAATTTAAACCGAGTTTCAATAAGGGAATGATAAAAGTGATGCCAGTCTTTTTCAAAGAAATATAATTTGAACATTAAAAATGTTTGCTCTCTTAATTTCCAAACCAATAAAAAAGTGTAAGAGTTATTTTTCCTGTATCTATTATCATTATTTAGCAAAACAAAGTAGGGAGAAGGGAGAGGTGGTATCTGGCTCACTGCAGGGGGATTATTACAATTCAGATCAGGAGGCCCCCTAGTCTGTGGACACAGTCCCTGACCTGTCACTGCCAGTTTTAGCAAAGCTGTAGTTGCCTGCACCTGTAAAGAAAGAAACAGACACTGCCTTTGTGGGGCTTATCTTTTGAAAGAAAAATATATTACCAATTCAATGTTCTGAAGCTAGACTCCGGAAGCTGTTTTCACAGAAGTGAAGTGAAACAAAATATTTTACCTAAAGAGGCCTCTTTCCAGTCGGTGTTCGCATGTGTGTGGCTTTGATAACGCAGCTTTCCATGCCATCAGTATCTTGAATGCTGAACAAAATCTGAAAGTATTCTCCAGTTCTTTTGCATTCTAGACATCTCGAAACAATATATGGGGTTTTGTTTGTTTTCTTTCTTTTGCTGTGGGAAGTAACCATGTCCATAAAAACAATACTGTTTCTCAATATAGATGATGAAGAGCTGCCTTTGCCTAAAACCCTCTTTCTGTTAGTATCAGAGGGCAGAGCTGCTTTTCTTAGCATATAAGCTACCCCACACTGGCAAGGTTTGACTTTTATTGCTTACAGAATCAGGTAAAAAACATCAGCTGTAGCCTAAGACACTTCCTTCTTACAACTATATTTAACCAACAAAATATAAATCTCAAAGCTTCATTCTATGTTTCAAGAAATATATAAAACAAATTTAAACGACTGACACTTAAATGAATCAGCTTCAGAAAAAAATCTGTTTTTCTCTTTGCAAAGTGTAGTAAATACACTTGTGCATGGGTGTATGTGTATGTCTTACTTGTATTTCTTTCTTTTGTCAGGATCTTAAACATCTATTGTACTTTAATTGTTAAGATTTATTTCCCTCACTCATTTCCCTATCCTCAGCACACAGCATAGCATCTACCACAAATATTTAATCAGTGGTTGCTTAAAAAACAGCATATTGAATGAATGAAACTCTTAAATCTTTCTTCTATGCTAAAAATGTCTAGAGTCAATTATTTGGTATAATAATTAATGGAAAATAAGAAGAGTAAAAAGAACCCCAGAAAGTCAATTATTTGTTATAACAGCTACTGGAAAATAAGAAGAATGAAAAGAACTACAGCCTTACTTTCAGCTAATTATTTGGTTAAGAAAGGATTTCAATTGGTGTATTTCTCATGTGATTTCACTATTCCACCTTCTGCTCAGTTTCAAATTCAATGGAGGGGGATAAAAATAAATATGTGTTTTACATTTGTTTATTTACATTTGTATGTTAACAAACAAGGACCTGTCCTCCACCCATTAAAGCACAATTTTAGAGACAGAGTGATTCTACATACGTAGGTTTTGCAGCAGAGATGCATACAAAGGACAAGCATGTTAGGATTCTTTATATATTTGAAAAGTAAAATAACACAATAAAGCTCATTTTATAAAATGACACTAAAAACATGAGGATGCTGTCAAATTTAGATTGGGATAGTAAGTAGTAATAGTTAGAATTACAAAGAAAGAGCAAAAATAGAAAATTTAAAGAAACATGTCAAAACAAGGAAGCAAGTTGAAAGGGAGAAAAATTAGATTTTCTATAATTGGCATATAGATTATTAATGTTATCCAAAATACATAAACCCCATTACGTCTTCATAGAATGCCAACTACATTGTCAAAATTTCAATAAATGATGATAAGTCTAAAATTGATGAAATGTCAATATATCTGACATACACTTTTCCAAAGGAATGACCCACCAGATCTATCCTGAGTTGTTTATATAAATCCTAATTGCAATTTATAGTTCTGCAGTAACTTCATTTGTGATCATTTATTTAAGATCAGCCTAACATTTGAGATAAAGTAGAATTAGAAAAAGATTAATAAGAGTTCAGGAAAATACACTTCTAGAGTTTCGATACTACATTCTAGTCCCCCCTTTTTGCATCCAACAAAGTCAATTTACAGCTGTCGAATTTTCAGACCTTGCCCTATTTTTGGAAAATTCAACAAAGAAGTATTAATATTGCATCTTTCATAGGCTTAGAATTTTTTATTCAAAAGGTATTTAAGATAAAATCTCGTTTAACTCTCCATTACAGAGATGACAAAAGCAGCTAGAGATCATGAAATGAATTACACACATCACGTGGCATATACTATCACAGTTGGGAGAAGAAATAAAGTCCCTTCATTCTCAGTCCAATTCTCTTTCCTCTGAATACACACACACACACACACATGCACACATACGCGCGCACACACACACACACACACAAAACTCACTTTAGCAATGTTTCTTACAAATCTTGTTAGCAGATTAAACAAGGATCAGAGTTAATCTTTGGATTAAGTCATCTGTGTTTGGATGTAGCCAAAGTAGTTGAATTTATCTCTATAGGAGACAATCAACGCTTTCTACAAGCAAATCAATATCCCAAGGTTACAGTTTCTAATTGTACTTAATTCTCCTTGCTAAATGTACCTTATTAATTATTTTGAAACGAGGGGAAAGTTTGTGGCTTAATCAAATCAAAACTTCAAAAGAAGAAAGGCAGGAAGGAAAAGAGGAAGAAAAATACAGAGAGAGATAAGACAAGAAAACTAGGAAAGGCTCCAAATCTATGCTTAACTGTATTCTCCTGAACCTGTTCCAACACTGTGCTGAGGATTTTAGCTGATCATGACTGCTATGCCAAGCTCATGTAACACGTTGAGTTTAAAATCCATTATAGTATCTTGGGCTTCAGGTTAATAACATCATATTTACATTCTGATCATTTTCAGTAAAAATAAGAATAATTACAGATCCGAGCTGCATGTGGGGAGTAAAAGATGCACAACATTTTTTAAATGCTCTCTGAGATAATGCTAGTAATTCCCTTTGGTTTTATTTATTAACTGATATGCAATTCTTGATGAACGGCATCTGGTTTAGTCATGTAGACGTTTGGCAAGGCTCAGAATGATGTGGTTATCAATCATGGTGATGAGCTGTCTTGTTGTTTGATATGAACTTTCCTAGAATGCAACACAACTTCCTGTAAAGAATCCTAGAACTCTCGGGTAGATGGTGGGTTTAGGGTGGTGGCAGGAAAAAGTAAAGTATTTCATTGTTGTCACTTTTCACAGGTCTTCCCATCACATGCAGTTAGTTACTGAGGCCAGAGATTAATTTGGATTGTAAAAGAAATAAGCTTTTTTCTTCTAGTCTAATTTTATTCACTGGGGTTTTTAAAGCCACAATTCTTCTTGTGGCAGAAACTTACAGTATGTATTAAAAGTGTTTATTTTTACTTTAATAAATATATAAAGTTTTATGTTTATAAAAATGTTTGCATCAGTTTACCTACAATACTAAATCTTTTGGAAAATAATTTTAAAAATGGTTGGCAGGGATATGACCTATGACCTTTCTGATCCTTAAAAACGTCTGTGATGCTGCCTGATTTGGTTTCAGGAAAAGCAAAAGCATGACGTCCATCTCTGTTTTCTCCATAAAAAACCTGCTTGATGTAAGCATTGACTCAATAATTTGTTGAAATAATAACTTAATTGAGGAAGTAATTATATCCCATAATTTAATAATATGGTATAATTGTTGGAAAGAGTAACCAAACAACCAGCAAAGCTTCATGTAGAACTAACTGGTTTAGCTCTTGATAGCAGGATTTACTGGATCACATTTGCCTTTGATCCCCTTTATCCCCTTTTCATACCCTTTATCTTCTATAGTAACAAAGTTCTCCTGCATCTTGCTCTTGTTCTTATCTTTTGAACATCAACATCTGCTAGCAGTTATCTCATTTGTACCACCCTGTAAATGACTTAGAAGAGTTTTGATCATTGCCTTTCAAGTTCATTGTAAAATTTCAAGCATGGGTGGCTTATTTGAATGCATGTTTGCAGCAGCTATTTAGTCTAAGTTGTGGTTGAGGGGAAAAGAGGGGATTCTGAAATTATACTAATAGAACCTCAGCAAAACAAATGGCCACGATAAAAGGAAAATTCAAGGGAGTGGTAGGAGAGAACAAAATTTAGTCCAGAAATGCATAATGAGTTTCGAAATTGGCCCATTAGAAAAGAAGGGGAAATTGCAGACATATCTCTTTGTAAGCTGAGATACACTTATAAAAATATTTGTGCATCTTTATCTTGCTAAATAGTGCAGCTTACGTTTATTGTCACCAGAGATATTTAACAAAGCCTTAGAATTTTTAGTGTAGTACCCCAAAATGAGGTGGTTAGCACTCTTCAACTTTTTGAAAATAAGAACTTCAAGTATTCTTGTAATTTTGGTATTTACTGCAAAATGTACATGTGTGAAGTAACCTTGCTACTGATTGTTTTCAGTGGGTGAAATATATTTTCTTATCTACTGTCATATAGAAACAAGCAAATGCAACATTAAGAATGAATCATTTCATTCTTCTCTACCTCTGGTTTTGAAGCCCAGTACAATTATAAAGAAACAAATTTTTAAGAAAAGTATCCCAACTGAAATGGCTCCTTACATAAATAGCTGCCAGTGAGATTTTTTTCTGTCATTAATTATAACCAAGGAATAAAGTTCTTTACAACTCTTTCCATCATATAAAAGATATTTGAGTGTTTTTTATTTTAATCAATTATTCACTGAATAAACCATTTACAGTATTTAATGCCTGCAAGAGGTGCTGAGTTAGGTGCTAGTCCAAAAAGATGAGTGACAGAAATAGATTTTAAACAATTAAAGTATAGAATGGTTCTAGCATAAAGAAAAGATAAGTATTGGCTAGGCACAGTGGTTCATGCCTGTAATCCCAGCACTTTGGGAGGCTGAGGCAGGTGGATCACCTGAGGTCCGAGTTCGAGACCAGTCTGATGAATACGCGGACACTCGTCTCTACTGAAAATACAAAAATTAGCCGGGTATGGTGGCGTGGGCCTGTAGTCCCGGTTAGTCGGGAGGCTGAGACAGCAGAATTGCTTGAAGCCGGGAGGCGGAGTTTGCAGTGAGCTGAGATTGCGCCACTGCACTCCAGCCTGGACAACAGTGGGAGACTCCATCTCAAAGAAAAACAAAAAAAAAGAAAGAAGGAAAGAAAACATAAATATCTAAGGTTATGAATATCCCCAGGACACTGATTTGATCTTTAAAAAATATGCAAATGTATTAAGTTATCACAAGTATCCAAAGAGTATGTATATCTACTATGAATCAATTTGTAAAGTATAATATGCACTTTAAAAGTGTAGAAATGCACTTAAACACATACATGTACACAAATACCCACAATAAATATGCAGTTTGAAAGAAAGAAAATCTTTCTTTACATTGTTATATCTATTTATAATTTTATTCAGATCTTTTAAAGAACATGACTCATTTTTTGAATTTAGTTGCATTCTAGGCCTCCAGAAAGTTCTTCTGACCAGCATTTAAAACCAATACAGAATTTATTTCCTTTTCGTCTGTAAAAGGGGTAACCCTTGGCAAAACGAAAACAAATCTAACATTATCCTTTAGTTATTACTAAATCTCTTTCTCTGGATACCTTGTGACTGCTCCTCAGCCTTCTAATATCTCCCATAAAATATTTATAATAACTGCATAGAGCATAAGTGGTGCGCCATATTTGCTCAAGTGAATTAAAATGTGAAGGGAAATTACTTTTATTTGCAAACACCGAAATGACTTTTGCACCAACTAATATGTAGCAAATAAATTGAAAAAAAAAAGAAAGAAGACTGGTTCTCAGAGAACTGGTCCCTTTTAGCCTGCTATACTGTTCCTCATTAGTTGACTTTCAAGGCTGGTCAGCTGTGCTCACTATAAAGGGAAGGTAGTAGCCTATAGCACAGAGAAGAAGACAGAGCTGGAGAGATGAGTAAATGTGCATAAGCTTCCACAGTGATCTGAGAGAAATGGAATGTATCTCTCCCATAACACTCCTTCAGCTTACCTCACATACCCCATCTTTAGAGGTATTATTTGTGGGTTAATATATGTGGTCTAAACCATAAATGTAGCAAATATGGGCATTAAGATTCCACATGGGAAGATACAAACAAAACTGAGTAGGCTGGCAGCCCTGGCACTGAGTAGGGAAGAGAAACTGTGGTTCTGTCTTCTTACATGTCATTAATGCGTGGAAACTTCTTGACTTAGCCCATCACAATGTTCATCCTGCCCTTAAGGAGCTACTCTTCCACAAGCAGTCTTCAGTCCCTTAAAGCAGCAGGGAATGTTTCCAAAGCTCCATATGCACCAATTTGGGAAACTGCATCACCTTGTTAGCCACACAGATGTGCTTTTCTTTCTCAGGGCTCAGCTCAGCTGCTGACGTTAGACAGCCTGGTGCCACAAGAAGTGTGTCAGAGCCCAGAGGAGCCACTGCCCCCCACCCAGTCAGGGACTGGAGTTGAATTCTACCATTCTAGAGAGAATCTAGTCCTGCCCCAGTGCCCAGGTAGTAGCCTTCATGATTGAAGGTAAAGGTCAGCAGGAAACTGGCTTCCTTCAAATAATTGTGCATGAGGGTACAGATAGGAAGATCCCCCAGGCCTGGAAGCAAACATAGCCTGGGAGCCCACTCTAGCATTGAACAGGATCTCTCAAATCTCAGTTATTTTCATCAGTGTGTGGCTCTTGGCTGCAACCCAAGCACCAGAATAACAATGGACCAGGCTGAACAATCCCCTTCCCTTGGGAGCTAGCAGCTGTGCAGAGGTGTCTCTTCTAATGTTAAACTGAATTAAAGCCCCGAGAGAAGGTGCATTGGCTTTCATGCCTCTAGATAGTGTAAGGTTTGAATGCTGAACTCTGGACCTGAATGAGGCACAGTATCTGCTATGCCAGCTGGAATGATAGCCAGCTTAATCAAATAGAATCCATTCCAAAAAAGAAATTGAGAGTCACCGATGGAGAGTGAGAGTGAGAAAAATACAAATGTATATTTATATGATCTTGAAAAATTATAATACTTGAATTCCTCTTATAAACTAATTTGTTTTAGTACCAACTATTTCCCAAACATAGATTATTATCTTCACAGTTTGGACAATTAAAAAGTGTCAAAATAAAAATTTTCTCTGCTCAAAAATGTAAAAGCTGGAGTCCTCTTTACATTATATGTAAACTGTTTCACAAGCTATAACATGAATAAAATGCAAATCAGGTTATTCCAATTCTCAGCAGATAATGGGAACTCTACCTCTTTCTCTTCCATTCACCATTGAAATACCAGATTGTTATAACAACCTTTAAAGACTGAACTTGAGAGACGGAGTGTTGTGTCTAATGGCTAATTCAAGGTGATCTGCAACCTAATCGATGTATAAACAAGTATAGTTTTGCTGTTATTTTGAAATCAAGGAATCAACTAAGATTGACAAATGACGGAAAACATGTGAAACAAAGAAACTTGTTTAATGCTTGATAGATGGCTAAACTTGTTAATACTGCCCTCTTCCCAGGTATTTCAGAAAAATGAGACCATAGACTGACAAAATATTAAATCTGTGGTAGCTTACCACTGTTGAGTTTTATTGGCTTATTTATTCTTATCAATGTAATTTTTCTTCAAGCGCATGTAAAAAGTCTCAATTTAGTATGTTGCTAGAGAAGAAGCCAAAAAAAAAAAAGAGAACATTGAGATTTCTGCTCTTTTATTCAGAATCATTGGAAAATACAAGTCAACCAACAACTAAATCTGAGAAAAACTCTACCTACACTAAATCTGAGAAAAAATATTTAGTTCATAAAGATGAATGTATAAGTTTTATTTTGATAGAAACTGCCAACAAATATAATCAACTGAAATGTTGCTCAGTAAGAAGTGGAAAAAAAGGTTATATAAATAGAATGACAGCCAGATATTGTCATTTTCAAAGACTCTATGACTAACATTCACAGGGTTGTTTTTTACAAATCTGGTTGACAGAAATTTTTAGCATTCATCCAGTAACTGAAATGTATTGGTCAGTTCTATAGGCTTCATATAACTGTGGGCATCTGGAAAGCTCTGGTATCCTCCGAGCAGATGACATTTATCTATTTTGTATTTTGCTTACAAAAAAATGTTTCCCAAGTGATACCTTGATATTTTATGAGAAAAGATGTTACTGAAGCGAAATAAAGCCTCAGATGTCTGTTACGTTGAATGAAAATGTACTGACAAAGGTGATATCAAGTTTTTAGAGACAGTATCATTAGCCTGTCCCATATTCTTCAGAGTTTCTGAGTTACTCAAAATGAAACTGACAGGATTATGGACTATCGTGTGAAATTTTGATTGTATTCAAACCAGCTCTAAAAGAATCCTGGAAACATGAACATATTACATCTTAGTTTTGTATGTTTGCAATATGTTAAACTGCTTTTATAGTAAGATTTCCTAATTATTCCCCACATAATTTATAAGATAAAAACTCAAGGTTACAAAACATTTATCAGAGCTATTTTGAAAGTGAATCTAAAAAATACAAATAAAAGCTAAATTTTAACTTCTTCCATGTATTACAATATTTCTTTATGTCTTCTGACACCAACAAAACATTTTCAGCAGATTGAAATTTTAAAGGCTTCTACACTGTAATTATATTACAGAACACAATGTCATTAAAATGTAAAGCAAATGGAATAGGTTATATGCCATTTAACATTCTGATATTTTTATTTAAATTGAGTAGGTTATATGCCACTTAATATTTCTGATATTTTTATTAAAGTCATCATAAAATTGACATGTTCTTTCTTAATGACAGACATGACCTTATGTAGTAAAAGTACTTTCTTGAATATTAAACAACTGCTTAAATCACCAGAATAAATCAAAAACTTGGCTTACTTTAGGAATAAATTATAGGAAAAATCTATATGTAGGGCCTTTTAGTAGACACTAAATTTTTTTTCAGTTTTTCTTTTTAATACTTTATTTTATTTTATTATTTTCTTTATTTTTAGGGACAGGGTCTCACTCTGTGAGACCAGGATGGAGTGTAGTGGTGTGATCTCATGTCTCACTGCAGCCTCAGACTCTGGTCTCAAGTGGTTCCCCTGCCTTGGCCTCCCAAAGTGCTGGGATTGCAGGCATGTGCCACTGCACTCAACCTAAAATTTCTTTTAAAAAATCTGTTTGAGAAAGGCCTGACGCGGTGGCTCACGCCTGTAATCCCAGCACTTTGGGAGGCCGAGGCGGGCGGATCACGAGATCAGGAGATGGAGACCATCCTGGCTAACACGGTGAAACCGCGTCTCGACTAAAAATACAAAAAAATTAGCCGGGCGTGGTGGCGGGAGCCGGTAGTCCCAGCTACTCGGGAGGCTGAGGCAGGAGAATGGCGTGAACCCGGGAGGCGGAGCGTGCAGTGAGCCGAGATCGCAGCACTGCACTCCAGCCTGGGCGACAGGGTGAGAATCCGTCTCAAAAAAATAAATAAATAAAATAAAAATAAAATAAAATATATTTGAGAAGAGACAATTGTAAAAGTTATGAAAAAAATCTGAGATAGATTCAGAAAGGAGTCAAGCTGAATGGGGAGATGTAATCATGAAGAAAGGAGAAGAAATCTGGTCTGTATCACTTGAATTTTGTCATGGAAGTTAAACAAAAATGAGTTTATCTAAGAGAAGAAATTTATGAGGGAAAAGGCAGATCTTCATGGCCTGAGACTCTGTTTTAGTCTATCTCACACAATTTCTCCTGTCTTCCAGGAAAACTTTACTTTTCAGTGCGCCAATATGGTCTTTCCACCTCTGTGATTTAGTTTTTACTCTCCTTCCCACCTGGGGGTTGTTCCCTCCTACCTTTTCTGTATTTGCTGTAAATTACCCATCCTTAATATCTAAATTTAACTATCATAAATACCGTGGAGTTATCTGTGATCTTTCTAGCTAGAATTAATTTTCTTCTCTCTGGTGCTTTCACAACACTTCCTACTTAAAGTATTTATTGCATGCCACCTGGCATTACAAATCTTTATGTACACATTAGCTTTATTCCTGGTTTATAGATCTCTTGAAGGCAAGGGCATTCTGATTTACCTTGCATTCCTCATAATACTCAGAGAACCTAGTACAAGGCCATTTTAGAAAGTAGACACTTGATACAATTCAGTGAAAGCATGTCATGGACATGTTAAATCAAGACCCTAGTTGAAGAGTTTGCTAGGGACCAGGCTAAAGCTACAAACTTTCAAGTATATTTGTGTTTGGGATAAAATCAAGGTTGTGCACTCTTTAGGAGAGAAGGAGAAATCTCAAAATTTAAACTCATTTAAAATTTAAAAGGTATGAAATATTTGAGGTCCTCTAATGGCAAAACAATTAGTTTTTAGAGGCATTTGAGGCATGGCATTCAAATTGTCTTGGTAAAGATATTTATAAAGAAATGTATAGAGGATTAACCTATAACAATTGAAAAAGTTATTTAAAAGCTTTGTTTTAAAATACTCTTATTAGTAATAACAATTATTAATATAATAACATTCTAGCTTTTTTGAATATTAAGTATAATATATGAACCATACTAAATGCTGTTTATGATATAATTTTAATACTTTGTGATAGAATTCATTTTGTTCTTACAATAATCACTATCATAACTTCCATTATAAAGATGAGAAAATCAAGACTAGAAAATTTGCTTGAAATTTTATAATCCTCAAGTTATTATTGAACATTTTATTCTTATAACTATGGGGAATTTATATATATGCATCCACAGATTTTATATATCTAGCTAGATACATAGATAGTTACAGGTACTTACAGAACATTTTAAAGACTTAATAAAAGTTAATCTGCAATGTTAACATTACATAATTTGGATCTCCAATGTATGCTGTTGACAATCATCACTTTTGGCACCAGCTCTCTAAAGTATATATTCATGAATCTCAGAGAATATATCCATGCCTTGTGATAGCTATCACAGGAAATAATATGTGCCTCAATTTCTGTGGAAGGAAGGAGGAGGCAATAAAGGAAGGAAGAAAGGAAGTAGAAAGCAAACACTATGAACTGGCTATTCAAGTAAACAATACGTTATTATTCTAACGATAACCATTTATTAGTGAATAATAATAAAATCTATATATGACAGGTACATAGTATGTTGAATAGCTATTCTAGATAATTAAAATGCCAAGGGTTATATCACATCATTTTATATCATGTTATATTAGCTGTATCTGTACAAAATGTTGTTATATTCACTATTTGTAACAATAAGCCATATCAATTCATTAAAAACTGGTAGTGACCTGGGAACTTTGCCACCGTAACAACCAAATGCGGGACGTTACACCAGAAATGTCATGATATTTATGTTTCTTCACTATGGGTGACCCATTTCTGATTTGGAGTTTGAACAGAAAATGCATATTTCAATAACAAGTTTAAAATCACTCCCCTATTCCGCAAGCCAATGCCCACCACAATTGCAGCACCAATCGAGACAGTGCTGAAGACTGTAGAATTAATGCAATGACAAAAGGAACATTGATAGTGGATGCTCAGAAAGGCAATGGGCTACAGAATCTTATAGTCGTCTTTAAAACCTCTGCCTAAATAAATATGATAAATCCTTGAGAAAAGAAGAGAGCATCACAGCCCACATAGCACATGCCACATTGCAAACAAAAGTCCAGGCTATTCTTTCTCATTGCTGCTTCTGCCATGCGGCATTTCTGGCACAGAACAGTTGCTCAGTAAATATTGTGAAATAATATAAATGAATTTAAAGGTTTGATCTAAATTCAGCCAGAGAAGAGATTGCTCAGATTTCTTCAGGGTTTTCTCTAAACCCTTAGCGAAGTGATATATTTTGTAATGCACATTGCACATTTTCCATTGTAAAATATAAGTTGAGTCATGTTCAAGAAAATGTTGGGGTTTTCTAAGGTCAACATATAAAGTCCAATATTGAAAAAAAAAAACATGTTTTTGTATGCCTAGAACTTATAAATCATATTATAGTCTAATTCCAATTCTGAAAGTGAACCAAAAAAGTTAAGTGCACCTCTGATAATTATGTTCAATTATGGCTTATTTCTAACTGACGTAGGTCCATGTTACACATAATAAGAGTCCATGGAAAATTTCAGCTGTTCAAACCCAGGTAAATAGCTTTGAGTTCATAATTTTCAAGTATCTTTTTCAGAAACTTGTTGGAACTGTTCTAGTTCTATGACATTCTTTCCCAACTGACTTTAGAAGTGACATATCAATTTCCTTTTATTTGTATCTCTGGAACTACTCCTTCAATGCTTTCCGATTTCATACCTGCATAATAAAATTCCTGATTTGCCCATCACATTTTGGCAAACCAACACCACCACATCTCTCTGGATACTGGCTTTGTCAAGCCTCCAGATTCATTTCAACCAGCCACCTCTGCATATGATTTTCCAGCGACTCTGAACTCCCAAGCAACCAGGTGTTCTCCCTCACTATGATCTGCTTGCACCTGATCCGGGCTTGACAAACAACATCACCATCCAGCAGTAGTTTATATCCATCATGAGGTTTTCCAAACATCAGTCATTCAATTATTTCCTTCACAAGTTTTGCTCCATCTGTATATAATTTGCTGTATTATAATTACGACTTTATTGTATACCAGATACTCTATGATAAAAGGGATATATTCTTGTTCTGCTAGCCACTGTATGTGCAGAGATTACAATAACAATGGTCATGTACTGCTTATTCAGGAAACATTGTTGAATAAGCAAGTGAACAGATAAAGATACCACTAGATGGAATCTTTCAAAATTATGCAGTATAAACAAAGCAGTATTATTCAATTCTATCTTTATTCTGTTGCCTTCTGTAGGATCTGCCTTAGAGATCTGTCCCCTCTTATGAAGGGAGACTTGGAAGTAATAAACAAAGGTAAATTGTTACTAGTAAACCAAGTTGAGGTGCTCTCTCTCTCTCTCTGTCTCACTCTCTCTCTCTCTCTATATATATATCTTCCTCACTATTTCTCTCTCTCTCTCTCTCTCTCTCTTTCTATCTCTGTCTCTGTTTCCCTCTATCTCTATCTCTCTCACGTTATCTCTCTCCCTCACTATCTCTCTCTCTCTCTCTCTCTCAGATCTTTGCTACTCTAACAATGTTTCCAGAGCCAGTAGATTAAGTACCATGCAGAGAGTTTTTGAGAAATGCAGAATCTCAGGCCCCATATCAGACTTAATGCAGAATCCATGGTTTAACAAGATACCCAAGTGATTCATTATGCCCATTATATCTGAGAGGCTCTGTCCTCCATGTAAGCGGAAAGAGTTAAAAGAGAATTGAAAAAGAAAATATGTTTCTTACTATGTAACCCAGCATTACTTAATTCTAAATGAGTGTTAATAGAACTTTTTGCAGTGACAGAAATGTTCTGTATCTTCTCTGAACAATAACCACATGTGACTATTTATCACTTTAAAAGAGACTAATATAAATAAGAAACTAAATTTTAATTTTGTTCAATTTTTGTTTAAATTTAGTTTTAATCAGTCAGTGTGGCCAATGGCTATTATGTTGGAGAGTACGAGTCTATTAGATAAGGGTAACAACAGCTAAACATTGGGGAACACTTGTATGCTGATTTAAAGATGTTGCATAAATGGAGGATTACGTGATAAGATGAAGAATTGAGCCCATGAAGACCTCAGAAAAATAAGACTGTGCATTCAAATTATTATGTCTTAAATTTTACAATTTACAAATGAGTTAAGATGCTAATGAAAATATTTCAAAATAATAAACGGCCAAGGCTGCTACTTAGAGTTAAGAAAATGAAAACAACCATTAGGTGCTGCTCTCCTTCACATCCCATTAAAATAAATACAATTATATAAAAAATAAATACAATTAAATAAATAAATAAAAATTACAATGGGACTCGGAAGAAACAAGAACGACAACATTTTAAATGCTGGAAAGCAGGAAAGTAAGTGGTAACTGACAGTGCTCCCCAAATGTTGAATTCTACACAGCAATAGTAGGGAAATTTGAGAGTTAATAGAATTTGTGCTGCAGATGCTTTATAAGAAACAAGGTTGGTGATCCTTAGCTCCCTGTGAAAACAGTGCTAAAGAAGAGATTGTAAGTACGTTTGAAAAACGTACATAAGAAGCACGCACGTAGATCCCAACAGTTCTTCCCTCATTCTACTCAGCTAGGGGACTGTCTTCAACTCCCTTCCTGCCCTTACCCCTTATTGCCTACATATGCTTCAAAAGAAGGCTAGGGGTTCATTATCTTAAAAGTGGAAAAGAGTGCCTTGGCCACCAGCCTTAGCTGACAGACAGGTCTCAGCTTAATTCTGAAAACAGGAGAATTAAGAGAAATTTACTTTCTAAAAGTTAAACCTGTACCAGTTTCCCCTATTCAGTGCCTAGAACTCCAACAGCTAGGTTTATATCCCAGTGTCATAAAATAGAAGTCTTTTCTGGATAGTTGGATCAGTCAAGAGAAAAAATAAAAACAAAACGAATGAAAACACAAATGAACAACAGAAGTCAAAAGATACAGTGAGAAGATCTTCAAGAAGGTAAAGAAAACAAATAGATGGAAAGTAGGAGCCAAAAGGTAAGAAAACTCAAAGGAAAGAATCTGAATAGTAGTTCCAGAAAAGGAACAGAAAATGAGATACAAAAAAGCTATCAACGACATAATTTCCAATTTATTCCTTAGAAACAAAGACATGGATTTCCAGATTAAAATGTCTCTCTAAGTGTCCTGCGTGATGGATGGAAGTAGACAGGCAGCAATATTCAAGACTGATAATTTCCAATCATCAGTGATCTGCCTCTGTAATGTCTCCTCTTTCTCTCTAAGACAATATAACCACTGTCTGCATTGCTGATTTCCTGCCCTAAATTCTGCTAATAAACTTCGTGTTACATTTTTCCCCTTGTAAAAATGTTTCACGGTTGGTGTTTGGGTTCTTTGCCATTGTGTAACACAGGATCTCAAAAAGTTTACCGACCATGCATCCTGTTGCAGGAAACAATTAGTGAGATAAGCTCTACCAAAACAAGAAAGTAAGGGAATGCAGAAGAAAATCAGAAGTTAAAAGAAAAAAGGGAGAGAACACAAAAGACACGTGGAAGGAATAATAACGGCATGATTATCAAAATGCCACTACTGAGTGTTGGAATTCTTGAGAGTAATCAAACCAGACTGAAGCTAGTCAGAAAAGGCTAAAGATTTCTTTAAGACTATAAAATTGGTCTGGCACAGTAGCTCATGATGTCTGTAATCCCAGCACTTTGAGAGGTTTGGATAAGAGGTCAGTAGTTCAAGACCAGCCCAAGTAACACAGAGAGGCCCTGTGTCTACAAAATAAATAAATAAAAAGAAAAAATTAGCCAGGCAAGGTGGTATGTGCCTGTAGTCCTAGCTACTCGGGAGGCTGAGACAAGAGGATTGCTTGAGCCAAGGAGTTCAGCCTGCAATGAGCTATGACTGCACCATTATACTCCAGCCTGAACCAAAGCATGACACTGTTTCTAAAAACAAACAAACAAAACAAAAAAAAAGAAAGAAAAAGGAAAAACAGACTATAAAATTGAGAAAATAGCTAAAATATTGAGAGGTGGTTTACACCACTGCAGGGTGAAATTGCAGACGTATTAACATGAAGTACATAGGAAACTCCCCCGAGATAGCCATAAAGTTCAAAATTTATTAAATTGAGGGAAACCAAGGTAACGTACAGGAAAGAAAATCATGTGACTCAGCTATAAAAGCATTTACATAGCCATTGCAATGTGTACTTTGGATGTCAGTCACTACTTGTCATTTAGGGACAGATAGTAAATAGAAAAAGTTATCAAAGATAGTTTTAAGTGGGTGCCATTGAGCACAGGAAATGTGTGTGGTGAAGCAGAGAGAGAGCAGATAGGTTTATAGGGGATGGCTTTGTTTTGTAGCCTTATAAACTGTTGGACTCAAAGTTGTGCCTTTGAAACTCAAACTATAAAACATAGAAATGACAAAATAAGATAAAAACTAACTAAATTTTAAAATTACAAAGAGATGGGAGAACTGCTCCAGTTGTGACAACACCTTAATTTTAGTAGGAACTTCTGATTGGATGCTTGCTAGGCAGACTCTTGAGCACTGGAAATACAGCAGTGAATAAAACAGACAAAAATCACTGTCTTTGCAGTTTGTCTTTTCCTCAATGACACATTGGAAAATGTGAAACCACATCTGCGCTATAATTTTCTAACTCACGTTTTAGGACTTTTTCAACAGACTACAATTACCAGGCTCTAGCCACCTATTGAGTCCCTTGTCCAGTCACTCTCTCTCAGACTCCCAATTCCAGTCAAACATTTCTCTTTATAGTCTGTGTTTTTTTTGTTTGTTTGTTTTCCTGGACTAGAAAGTTCTTCCCACAGATACCCCAATTGTTTCATTCATTCTAGTTTTGAGTCAAGTACCATCTCGGCAGAGAGATCTCATCAGTTACTATGTTTGAAGTATCTATTGTTGCTCTTTTTCCCTCTCCCCTTTCACTGCTTTATTTCTCCATATTGCACTGAAAACACTGGATGTGGGTTGCATTTATTTGAACATATGTTTATTGTCAGTATTTTTCTGACAGACACTGACATAGAATAGCGATAACTGTCTTCTGATTGTTTCTAAATTCATTGTGTCTAGAACAGTGTCTGGTTAATTATAGGTGCTCAATATTTATATTTAGAAGAAGAGAAGGAAGAATACACAGGGGAAAGACAATAGATAGAAATAATAGATTAAAATCAATCCGTAATATGTTATTATAAGTACACGTTTATGTTTATAAAGTTATTTTACCTCCTAACCATTAATTAATGCTTAATTATTTTAAAAGGTGGGTATTTTAGGTAGCTTTCTATATGATGGTGTTCAAGAATACATTAGTTTCTTGAACTAGGATATTTTCCAAATGTGAATATGATTACTTGAAGCAGACAGGTCAGGGGTTTTCATGACTGCAGTCATTTCTTTTAGGGTTCTGGACATAGGTATTCATTGAGCAGACTTTTGTTTATATATCTTTAGTGAAAATGACATTTGCAATGTTCTAGATCCCACATACTGAGATTTGACACATACTTTAGAGTACAGCAACACCTTATTAGCTGCAGTATAACAAATAGGTACTGAAAAGAAATATCTAGACAACTCCGAAATTCTTCTTGCCACATAAGTCTTAAGGGAAAGAAAAGGTGTTAGGAGGTGCTGAATACTAATCACACTTGAGTCACTTTCTGACACTGTTGTCTTGCATGATTTACTGAATATAACCCTTCAGATGTTCTTTGCTTTCTTTTCAATTCTCAAAAGGAGATATTAATTTTTGTTGTAGTTGTTTTCTTTTAAAAAATCAGAATTTGGGCAACTTTATTGGAACGTTGGGACCTGACACCATTTGTGAGTCTGCAGGTATGCCCCGCCATGTTCTTCCACACTGGAAGCAACACTCCCAAGCTCCAGTCAGTTTTCTGACACCCTGCCCTCTCCAGCTGCCTCCTGCCATTACTCACAATTGTGAAGTAAGAAATCATAGTTTATTGGGTCTTTTTGTTTTAGTTTATTTATTTATTTACGTGTAGAGATGAAGTCTCTCTTTGTTGCCCAGGCTGGTCTTGAGCTCCTGGCCTCAGAAGATCCCCCCCCCTCAGTCTCCCAAAGTGCTGGGATTACAGGCCTGAGCCACTGCATCCAGTCAATAGTTTTGTCTTGGTAGAGCCCAGCTCCTGTGAAAATCAACAGTGACTGTGCTAAACCGGCTGTTACAAAAGACAGCCTCAGCCTTAATCGAAATACAAGCTACTGCAATACTGTCATTTACTGGGGAGACTGCTTATAAAAACTCCGGCAACATCCCCACATCCATTAGAAAACCTGGGGTGCTGCAGACCTGCAATGCTGCTGCCAGTTAGAACATCATAACGGGAAAGAGGGGTTAAAAATAGGCCCAAATAGGGAAGAGTTAAACTGAGAGGCTTTCTGCCAAAGACCTCTCCTGTATGTACGGGGTGTCGGCGGCAGCACAAAGCCAGGGACCCCGTTGGGAACAGAAAGGAGAATGGGGAATAATTTTCTCACTAACCATAAGAGCAGTGGGTAGGAGGATTTAAATGGGGACTATCTGTGAAACTGCAAAGCAAGCACATAAAATACAATTTGCTCCTATGTTGGCAAAGGGAGGGGCCTGCAGGTGGGCACAGGGATAATCTGTATCACGCCATGGAAGCCTGATGGAAACAGTTTTAGACAAGCATATGATTGCCACAACCAACTTAAAGCTGAAAGTAAAATATGATTACTCTGTGTCTCGGAGTTCCTGTCCCAGCTCTATCGCAGGAGCTAAGCAAAGAATACCCAGTTGCATGCATCCTTACCAAAATCCTAGAGCCAGCTCTAGGGCAGGATATTGGTAGAAACAGGATTCAGGATAAAACTGCTGCTGCTCTACCTGGCTTGGAATTTCATTTTTACATCTTGGTAGCAGATTCCAGTGTCTCTCCCTTAAATACAATGAAAGATTATCTGCTCAGACTTGGTCTACCCCGATACGCTGAATACCCAGAATGATGTCACCTCCTCACTGTACCTCAATTTTCTCTGTTTTAAAATGGACATCATAATTGGGGTGTTCTGATATTCGAGGGAGTTTATACATGTCTTCAGCTCAGAAGAATGCCCAGTACGTTGCAACTGATCCAGTTACATGAAAGCTATAACTATTATCTATTGCCTATTCTGACTTGTTGAGAAAATGGACAATTTCTTTGTGCCGCTCAGATGGTGGCCTTTATGGTATTTAGGTTGAGGAAAGGTAATGATAAAAGTCTGCAAAGCTAAGAGGGTTCTCAGTTATTTTACTGAATAAAGAGGTAGTTGGTTATCAGTAGAATTAAAGCTGGGACAATAGGGAAAGAGAAGAATGATTAGTGTGGCTGCCAGAGCAATTCGGAATTTGGAGAGAAACTGAGTTTAAAGCGAATTCTTAGAAAATTCTGTGACAGCAATTGTAACTGCAATTGTCAGGACAATGTTATGTAACAAATACATCCAAACTCATTTTAAAAACTGCAATAGGCAATTATTCCCATGCTCTGTGTCCTGCTGGCTTAAACTGGGCTCTTTTGAGGGGGTAGGTTTCAATCTGTGAGTCCAGCTGTGCTTGGCTGCCCTGCATGGGTTGAGCCAAGATCTCATCCATTTGTCTTCATTCTGGGGTTGATGTTGATAATAAATATCTTTATTTTCTCCAGAAGCTCTCTCCAAGGCATTTACAGACACATAAAAAGAAAAATGCACTGAACACACATATTTCAAACCTCTGCTTGGGTCATATCTCTTAATATCTCATTGACCAAAGCAAGTCACATCATCAAATCCCACATCAGAAAGCAGAGAGGCACTTCAGGGTGCAGGAGAAGTGGCAATGTCATATAGCAAAGGGCACAAAAGCAGGAAGGCATGCTCATCTTCAATACAATGTCACTCTGCCCTCTCCTCTGTCACTGACAATTCCCCCAGAAAAAGCAATTACTGTTCTTCAGACTTTTGGAACCAGATTTTGGTGTTGGCTGGTTGGTTGCTCACTTAATGTGAATGCTTGTGAGATCTTCCCCAACTTGAGAGCAGGGTATGCATGAGAGTGTTAAAAAAAAAAAATTATGTATTTGGATTTCCCTAGGATTTCTCTCCAATTTAACAGTGTTCTGGAGCTCAGTATTTGAGAATTCTCTTTTTTTTTTTCCTTTGCTTCTGTCTGCTTTTTGAATTCTCTTCTTATAACAAATAGACCAAACAAAAACATTAAAGAAAAGCTCCTCTTCCATTGTTTAATAATTTAGACTGCACCTGTCTGCACATCCCACAGCCCAAGCTTCGAGAGAAGCCTTTATGCCATGATTCCAATGTCTTCTGTTCCTGTGTCTGTCTACCAAATCTGGCAGTTGTGGCACCTCCAGTAATGATTATTAACAACACTGAAGCCTTCATTAATACCTCTGTGACTATGTCATAATTATGCTGGTTTTTACTCCTTTTGTTTTAATGTCCCATAGGACATGCACTAGACCAGGGGCTACCTCAAACCCTTGCCAGCAGCCTCTGCTGAGATGCATGCAGGTAAATCTGAACTATCTCCAAGAAAATAGAAAAAGAGAAGTTTGTGAACTTTTTATTTGGCACACAATTTTGCATTGTTCATTAGTGAGAAATGTAATGAGTTGTTACATATTACAATTAGAAAAAAACAAATGAATAGGCAGGTACAGTAAAGAACTGGTTCTCACAACTCTGAATTTCTCAAACCAACTACATTTCACCTTCTATATAACAGTGATAGCACAAATACTAATAAAATTTGGGGCTGGTAATATGCATTTCAATATGTCATTTTCAGAAATAAGGACAATTAACGATGCAAAATAAACATTATAAAAATCTACCACAATTTTAGGTTCGCCTCCTTAGAGAGACATGTGTAAACCCAAAAACTGGCAAGAGATAATTTCAGAATAAAGGACGATTTAACTATATGAAAAAAGACATGGCTTTTCCTGATATTTTTGCATTTTGTCACTCATTTATGATAACATCATCATAGACTGGAACCTACAAACCCATATCTTAAATATCTGTGCCTTAACCCATCCATTTCAAGAGCTAGTTGATTGGCATGGAATTCCAAATGCTATGGAGGTCAAATTGAAATTTCCTCTGGTCACAGAGAGAAAATAGCTGTTTTTGACACAGAACTAGAGGGTTCCAGTTGAGAAACATCTATGCTTCTCAACTATTCTACTACCTACAGGAGTTTGCTTTATCAGTCATTCCCCATTTAACACTCAGGCCACCACTTACCTAAATGAGTTGCCATGTGGAAAATGTGTATGTATTTGCAAACAGAGCATCCCACATGCATTATTCAGAACTCTTCTGGCTACAAGTGATAGAAAATCAACTCAAATTGCCTTAAGGGGAAAAGGGACTTTGTTGACTTACATAACAAAAGAGTCAACAACAGCCTGACATCAAGGACATCAAATTCAGAGGCTCCGAGGATGTCATTGGGACCCAGGCTTTTGATCTCAGAGCTCTGTTTTCAGGTGTGGTGCCTCATTTCTTAGACAGTGACACTGCACCTGCCAGAAGCTTCAGTTTTACATGTTTTCTCCCAGCCACTGTAAAAGAAAGAAACTGTCCCTTTCTTGCAAGATCTCGCCAATGTATGTCCTATAATTGGAACTCATTGGCCAGAAATGGTTTGGCACAGGTCTCATGGCATCCCTGAATTTGCAGTGCATTGGCCAAATCCGCTTTATCTGAGAAGCTGATGCTGCTGTGACCCACAGCAAAAGAAGTGGGGAAATGTGAAGGAGAGGTATTTTCCAAGAGAAAAGTAGAATTTATCTTTTTTTTTTTTTTTTTTTTAAATCAAAAGAATCAGTAGAGAATGTTGGGATGCTGGGCAGGCGACAATACAGATTCCACCACACCAAGAAACCTTATTCCATAAACCACTCACTGAGGTTTATCTACAACAAAAGCCATCCCCTTTTCTGTGCTAGGAAGAAGCCATTAATAGTCCTCATGTGTTTGCTCTTCCAGAGGCCTCAATAACTCAGATCCCAGAGGGTAAGGGAACTAGAGGACTTGACAATATAAATCCAATTAGCAACTTCTGTCTCTGGAATCAAAATGCTCTCTAGTGATGTTTTTGAAGGCCTTAGCCTTGTTAAGTGAAATTGCCTAATAATAAGCCTTGTAGTGTTTCAAAGAAATTATTTTGCAAAGTTAATTTACAAGAAATAAAAATAACATATGTTCTGTCTTCCCCAATGAAAGCATTAAATTTACTTTCTTAAAAAGTCCCCAGACAGAGATAGTGGCTGTTTCTCTTCATTGATAGCCATTACGTTATTTATCTAAGCTTAACAAGTTCTTAGAGAAACCCTGAGCTTCTCATTAAAGTCATAACCTAAATTGTGGTATATAGAAGTAACAAATCCCAATACAGCCTATGAAAATAAAATCATTCTCAGACTATAAATTAGATGTCCGACTCATTACTTATTTTTAAGTATTTACTAGAATTCTTATCATTATTGATCACTTGTACTTTTACTTTTTATTATTGATGACTTTTACTTAAGGTTTAGTTAGAGGACTAAAATATGAAGGGCTACTATATGAAACAATATTACAATATAATTGATAATGGTTTTTATTTACTATTATGAAGAAAATACTATACATGAAGTATATTGTAGGAGATATAGATGGATGATTAAACATGATTAAAGTCATACATAGCTTATATTCTCTGAGTTTCCTTAAAAGTATTCATAAAATATTATTGAAATATATGAACTAAGGATGCGTGACATTTTAACCCTGACATAGTTTATTATAAACATGCAGTTATAATTGCATTTCTTGAGGAACAATGTTTTTTCTTGTTTTCACAGCTTGAAAAATGGGAGTCAAATTATTTTTATATAAAATGCTATTTAACTCATCCATAATTAATTTTCATGTGTAGTACATTCAAATTTTATTTTTAGGCTTAATTCAATTTAATTTTTTTTGTTTTTTTTTTGTTTTTCCATTAAAAAGTTTATAACATTTGTGATTGTATTAAATTTGTTTGGAATGTGATGGTTATATTAGGTAAGTTGAAAAACTTTTAGTATTTCAATTTCAATATCATGACAAACTATTGCCTGAGGAAACTTGGAAGTTTATAAAGAGAAACAAGTTAGGACAGATTTTTTTGGTTTGTTTGTGTTTTACAGTTCTCACTGTAAAAATCAGAAGAGAAAAAGAGAGAAAGACTATTTCAAATATTTTTTTAAATTAGCTTCTAGATATTCTAAGAGAAAATTAAGAATCAAACCGTGAGATTTTGAGATGGCCAGTTTTGACACTTTTGATCTTAGTAAATAGTAGGTAAAATGAATACGATATTTAAAACCAGAAACATAGTGTGCTTTCTGGATGAAAACAAAATGAGAAACAGAATGGAAATGGACTGGAAAATTGTTAAGCACCCTTTTTTTTTCCCCCAAGGGACTTACATAACTCTTAATCTTATCCATCGCCTTCACATTGAGTCAGATCACTTCAAAAAGTCCTTACATAACGAGACTTTAAATGGAACTCCTGCTTTCTTGGGAGAGAAAGACTGAAGTCTAAAGCTGAGAATGAAAGATATCAAACTCCTTACATTTAGAAAGGACGTTGGTCACTGAGGAGAGGTTTGCCCATGGGTGATCCAAAATCAGTCTGCCACACAGGAGCCAATAGCCACTCCAGATTATCTGAAGAAAAAATATTCTTGGGCATGTCAATAGGAAGAATGCCTTGCAGGCAGCAGTTGTTAACTTTGACTAGACAGTAGAATCATTCAAGATGCCCGGTCCACACCCTAAACATGACATCTCAATTCTGGGCATGGGGCACAGGCATTGGGAGTTTTTGAGGCTCCCAGGGGGATTCCCGTGTGCGGCTAGGTCACAGCCCATTGGTGTCCATGCCAGCTCTTCTCTTTGTCTCCCTGTGGCCTTCAAGCCAAATGAAAAGCTTTGGGAAGCTTGGGAAAGATGACTGGCGTATTGAGGAGCTTGAAGTTCAGAGAGTTCAGTACTTAAACCACACTTGAAAAACGTTAAAGGCAAGAGGACCAGAAAAGGGGGCCTAGAGAGGGAGAGGAGGGAAAAGTGTAGCAGAAGGCAGCTCTACGACCACTAACTGCAAGGTAAAGGCACTGACACTGCCTAGGAGTCAGGTGCTGGTCTTCTGAAATGGAGCTGTCCATCATCTGTTTTCAAGAGATTTTATTTACGAAGAATGTCTACAGATAGAGAGAGACTATGTGCATGAAACTCATTAAAGCAAACCCTAACAAAATGAAGGCTTGCCTGGCCCAGAGAATGAGCCAAAATGCATAGTGGGGTATCTCCCAGGAGCCCTCTGAGAGACGCATTCCTTGGACTCTGTGTTAGTTGCATCCAGAGAGCATCAATTAAAATTATGATTACATGCTCCCAGTAAAACTTAGCCTTTTTTCTTCAATCCACCAGCCACTCTAGGCCCTACTTTGGAGGGACTGGAAGCAAATGCCACTTAGCAAGGGTGGAGAAAGGGTGTTTGGCGGCGTGAGAAAGACTGCAGAAGTAAATCGTATTCTTCCGCCTTTCCCAAAATGGGCTTCCAATAGGCCTAATCTGCCAAAAAAGGAAAAAATGAAAATGAAATTTTGACAGTGGGAAACTTTGTAATTCCACAAATAAGATTCATTTGATCTGCTGAAATTTTAATGCAAAGACAAGAAGAATATTTCAATGGAGCTTATTTGAAGACATTGGAGTAGAAACAAATAAAAGTTTCCCATAATTTTGACCTTCCTGAGTCCAACTCATTCAATAAGCATGAAACTTACCTTAAGTTCCTAATTACCAGATACTATAACACTGACTGCTAAGTTTACAGGAGACAAAGATAATTTTATTTATGTGGCTATATGGCTTTTCTATCTAAATTCCTTGAAGATAGAATACTTACATAGTTGTAATTATTATTATTGATGTGTTGTTGTAGTCATTATTATTATAATTGTCTTAGGACCCAGTATCACTCAAGCCTGGCACTTATAGATGTTCAAAAATATGTATTTGAAAGGACACAAAGATAGATGTGTACCCGCCCCCCCACCTGCTACACCCTTGTTCTGCTCTCTAATCTTTGCACATACCAGAGATTTCGTAAGTTCTGTGAGTACCTGGTTTTCTGCACGTACCAGAGATTTTGTTTTGCACATACCAGAGATTTTGTAAGTTCTGAGGCAAGGTCACAAGACGTGTTTAAGTAAGATAAACTCTTGCTGCCATAAACCTGCTCTCCCGCCTCAAAGTTTGAACCAAAATATCAGAAATGGCAGGAACCAATCATAGTTAGCCAAATCACCTTGTTCAAACACTAGCCAATCATATATCTGATTTGTATAATAACTCTATGCCCACTTTTCTTAGACTATATAACATTGTTCGGAGCTGAGTGGGGGAGCTCTCCTGCCCGTCTCGTTTCACGAGCGAGGGAGAGTTCCAGGTTCGAACCTGTAATAAAGATCCTTGCTGCTTAGCTTTGACTCTGGACTCTGGTGGTCTTCTTCGGGGAATAAACGGTCTGGGCATAACAAATGGGGGCTCGTCCGGGATTTCCCCCAAGCCCACCAGACCCCCAAGTCAACGGATCTTAATCTGTAGGTAAGCCGGCTTTGTCACTGTCTCTGTCTTTGTCTCTGTCTGTCTCCCTGAAATTTCGCGAAATCCGTAATCTGTAATCTGTATTGGTCTGTTCTGTAAGTGGCACGGTCTTGGCGGACGCGCTAGAAGACAGCCACTCGGGACTGGTGGGAGACGTTCCCCAGTGCCCATCTGGGGGCCTCCATCCTTGGTTGCCCCGTCTGACTCAGGTCGGAAGTCCGACACGCGCTCGCGAATGCTCATCGTTATTACTGTCTGTCCGTTATTGTTAAGTGTTAAGTGTAAGCCCAAAACGAAACATAAAACCTTTTCTTCCCCTTCCAGGAACGGACCTGTCGGATACTCCCCTCTGCTTCACACTCATTTTCGTCCCCCCTTCTCTTTGTAGGAGCAGTCCAAAGATGGGCAACAACCAGAGCACGCCGCTCTCACTCCTTGTTACCAATTTTAAGGATGTGAAGGCTCGGGGGCGTAACTTAAGCGTAGAACTAAAGAAGGGAAAGCTAGTTACTTTCTGCCGTTCGGAGTGGCCCTCTTTCGGCGTAGGGTGGCCCTCCAAAGGAACTTTCTGTCTCTCTATTATTACTAAGGTAAAAACTAAGATTTTCCTGCCAGGGCAGTCAGGACATCCTGATCAAATTCCTTATATTCTAGTGTGGCAGGATCTTGTGGAAAATCCACCACCCTGGATAACTCCATTCATCCCTGAGCCCTGCAAAGTCCTAGTAACGCGACCTACAAGACAAAAGACTCCCTCTGCTCCCTCCGCCCCTGTGCTGCCGGACAGCCAGGACCCCCTAACGTTAGAACCCACATTTCCCCCACCATATCCGCACCTTATCCCGCAGGACCCAGTCCCCCAGGGTGGTGCTTCCGTAGAGGGAAACCGAGAAGCGGAAGCAGTCGAGAGCGAAAGTAACCTGGGGGGGCCGGCCGGCCGAACATGAGACCGCGTACAGCGGGACCAAGCTTCCCGACTCCCTGACTCCACTGTAGCCCTGCCTCTCAGAGAAATAGGATCGCTCGATGATACCGGGCTCTCCCGTCTCATGTATTGGCCTTTTTCCACCAGTGATTTATACAATTGGAAGTCCCAAAATGCTCGGTTCTCAGATAATCCCAAAGATCTAACCTCATTGTTAGACAGTGTCATGTTTACTCACCAGCCAACCTGGGATGACTGTCAACAGCTCCTCCGAATCCTGTTCACAACGGAGGAGCGGGAAAGAATCCAAGTTGAGGCCAGAAAACTGGTTCCAGGAGATGACGGCCAGCCAACTGCAAATCCTGACCTCATTAATGCGGCTTTCCCTTTGACCCAGCCCAGATGGGACTACAACATGGCAGAAGGTAGGGGACGACTGCTCATTTATCGCCAGACTCTAATGGCGGGTCTCCGGGCTGCAGCTCGCAAGCCCATCAATTTGGCTAAAGTATATTCTGTGTTACAAGGTAAGACAGAAAGCCCCGCTGTGTATTTAGAGAGATTAATGGAAGCCTTCAGACAGTTTACCCCTATGGACCCGGAAGCACCGGAAAATCAGGCAGCGGTAGTAATGTCCTTTGTAAACCAGGCAACACCAGATATTAAAAGAAAACTCCAGAAATTAGAAGGTTTAGAGGGAAAGCAGATTCAGGACCTCCTTCAGATGGCCCAGCGAGTTTATAATAATAGGGATACTCCAGAAGAAAAACAGTTCAAGGCAACCAAAGAAATGACCAAAGTCTTAGTAGCAGCTTTCCCCCAGGCAGGAAATGGCCAAAACAGAAAGCAGAAAAAGCAAGGCCCTAGGCAAGGATTAGAAAAAGATCAGTGTGCTTATTGCAAGGAACGTGGCCACTGGATTAAAGACTGCCCAAAGAAACGGAGACCAGCTAACCCTACCTCCGTACTCGTTACCCAGGACTCTGACTAGGGAGGACGGGGTTCGGACCCCCTCCCCGAACCCAGGGTAACTTTGCAAGTGGAGGGGTCCCCAGTTCGCTTCTTGGTCGATACTGGGGCGGAACGCTCAGTCCTAACCAAACCAATTGGAAAAATGTCTAAGAAAACATCCTGGGTGCACGGGGCCACAGGCATCAAAAAATACCCCTGGACAACCCAGAGGACTGTAGACTTAGGAACGGGAAAAGTCTCCCATTCCTTCCTAGTCATCCCAGAGAGCCCCTGCCCTCTACTAGGGAGGGACTTGCTGACAAAGATGGGGGCCCAAATCCACTTTGAGCCAGAAGGGCCCAAGATAACTGATTCCCAAAACAGGCCAATATCTATCCTGACTGGCACCTTAGAAGATGAGTACCGACTCCATCAAGAGCAAAAGCCCCCGATCAGGGAATTGACTCTTGGCTCCAGCGTTTCCCTGAAGCGTGGGCAGAAACTGGGGGCTTGGGGCTAGCTAAACATCGACCTGCCATATTTGTGGAAGTTAAGCCAGGGACGGACCCGGTTCGGGTTCGGCAGTATCCTATGCCCCTGGAGGCAAGAGAAGGAATTACGCCCCATATCCGCCGACTCCTAGACCAGGGAGTCCTACGGGCTTGCCACTCATCCTGGAATACTCCACTGTTACCTGTTCGTAAACCCAACAGTACGGACTACAGGCCAGTACAGGATTTAAGAGAAGTTAATAAAAGGGTCATGGACATACATCCCACTGTGCCCAATCCATACACCCTTCTGAGTGCCTTACATCCCAAAAAACAGTGGTATACCATTCTTGATCTAAAAGACGCTTTCTTCAGCCTTCCTCTGGCTCCCAAAAGTCAAGAACTCTTTGCATTTCAATGGACGGATCCTGAGAGGGGCATCAACGGTCAGCTAACATGGACCAGACTGCCACAAGGGTTCAAGAACTCGCCAACCCTGTTCGATGAAGCCCTTCATGAAGATCTGGGTGAGTACCGGCGGCAACACCCTGAAATAACTCTTTTGCAATATGTTGATGATCTCTTAATAGCGGCCAGGTCCCCGGAAACTTGTGTTCAAGGGACTGAGGACCTCCTGAAGACTCTGGGGGAGCTAGGCTACCGAGCCTCCGCAACAAAGGCTCAGATCTGCAAGTCGGAGGTAACTTATCTGGGGTACCTATTAAAAGGGGGGCAACGCTGGCTAACCAAAGCCCGAAAGGAAACAGTCCTACGCATCCCTAGACCCCAGTCAACACGGCAAGTGAGAGAATTCCTGGGGTCGGCATGGTTCTGTAGGTTATGAATACCCAGATTTGCTGAGTTAGCCAAGCCCCTATACCAGGCAACAAAGGAACGGCAGCCCTTCAATTGGACAGAAGAGGCTGAGCTGGCCTTTCAGCAAATCAAAACTGCCTTGTTATCAGCCCCGCGCTGGGGCTCCCTGATGTCTCCAAGCCCTTCCACTTATACGTGGATGAAAGTAAAGGTGTTGCAAAAGCCGTGTTAACACAGTACCTAGGCCCCTGGCAGAGGCCAGTTGCCTATTTGTCAAAAAAATTAGATTCAGTGGCTGCTGGCTGGCCACCCTGCCTCCAGATAATCGCGGCGACCGCCCTAATGGTCCGAGATGCTGATAAACTTATCATGGGGCAAGAGTTGCGCGTTATAACCCTGCATGCCATTGAAGGCGTCCTCCGGCAGCCGCCGGACCGATGGATGAGTAACGCCCGGCTCACCCACTATCAAGGACTGCTGTTAAACCGCCTCAGAATAACTTTTCTGCCCCCAACCTCTTTAAACCCTGCTTCACTGCTGCCAAATCCAGACTTGGACGCCCCGTCCCATGAGTGCACTGAGATACTGGCTCAGGTGCATGGGGTGCGGGAGGACCTGCAAGATCGTCCTCTCCCCGACACAGAACTCACCTGGTTCACTGATGGCAGCAGCTATGTCCACCAAGGGCAGCGGTATGCAGGAGCGGCTGTAACGTCAGAGACTGAGGTAATCTGGGCGGAACCCTTGCCTCCAGGGACATCGGCCCAAAGAGCCGAACTGATAGCCCTTACACAGGCCCTCACCCTAGGGGCAGAGAAAAAAACTAACAGTATACACGGATAGCCGCTATGCTTTCGCTACTGCGCACATACATGGGGCCATCTACAGAGAAAGGGGACTATTAACAGCCGAAGGCAAAGAAATAAAAAAACAAGCAAGAGATCCTAGCTCTATTAACTGCTTTGTGGAAACCAAAGAAATTGGCTATCGTACATTGCTCTGGGCATCAGAAACCAACTACGCCAATTGCTCGAGGCAACTTCTTAGCCGACCAAACCGCAAGGAGCATAGCAAAAGCTCCCAGTCAGCTCCTCGCGCTCCAGCTCCCCGATCCTGGCCCGCGAAATTTGCCATGTTTTCCCGACTATACCGAACAGGATCGCGAATGGATGAACACGCTTCCCCTAAAACAGGTTAAAAATGGGTGGTGGACTGATATAAATGACCAAACCATCCTACCAGAAAAATTAGGACAGCAGGTGTTGGAACACATCCACCGGACAACCCACCTGGGTGCCCGGCGAATGATGGACTTAATCAGGCACGCCAATTTAGAATCAGGCGCATAGCTGAACTGGCCAGCGATGTCACAACAAATTGCAAAGCCTGCCAACTAAACAACGCTTGCCCCCAAACCCAGACCACCGCAGGAATTAGGTGTAGAGGAACTAGGCCTGGTATCTATTAGGAAATAGACTTTACTGAGATAAAGCCTGGAAAATATAGGTATCAGTACTTACTTGTCTTTGTAGATACTTTTTCAGGATGGACAGAAGCGTTCCCAACTAAGAGAGAAACTGCTCAGGTTGTAGCAAAGAAAATTTTGGAAGAAATCCTCCCCAGGTATGGCTTTCCCGTCCAAATAGGGTCAGACAATGGACCAGCCTTCGTTGCCAAGGTAAGTCAGGATTTGGCTTCCATTCTGGGGGCAAATTGGAAATTACATTGTGCTTATAGGCCCCAAAGCTCAGGACAGGTAGAAAGGATGAATCGGACTCTGAAGGAGACCTTAACTAAATTGACCATGGAGACTGGTGCTAATTAGGTAGTACTTCTCCCCTACGCTCTGTTCCGGGCCCGAAATACCCCTTACAGACTAGGCCTCACACCATATGAAATCATGTATGGCAGACCCCCACCCCTGGTCCCCAGTCTAAAAGATGACTTACTCAAACCTGAAACTGAAAATGTCTCTGAGCTCCTGTTCTCCTTACAAGCCTTACAGAAAATTCACCAGGAAATTTGGCCCAGACTACGAGAACTGTACGAGGCAGGACCTCTGCCGACGCCTCATCCGTTCCAGCCGGGAGACTGGGTCCTAGTCAAGCGCCACCGGCAAGAAACTCTTCAATCCAGGTGGAAAGGACCACTGCAAGTACTCCTGACTACTCCCACCGCTCTCAAAGTAGAAGGCATCGCTTCGTGGATCCACTACACACACGTCAAACCAGTGGACCCAACATCCGACCTTCTCGAGCCGTCTGAAGCACCGGTTACATGGACTGTAGACAAAGCTAAGAACAATCCCTTAAAGCTAACCCTGCACCGTCATCCATGTCTAGCCGCAGGACCGTAACCATGTCTAGCTTACCTATGCTTTTATGCCTTATGCATCTGACGCTCCTCACTGCTGCGCCATCTAATCCCTATGTCTGGAGGTTCTGGCTCTATGAGAACAAAACTCACCCCAGGGAAACCCCCCAAGCGGGTAAACTGCTAGCTAGCGCAGACTGCCCCCCCCTCAGGGTGTAATACTATAGTTTACCTCAATTTCACTAGGTTCCAGATTGCCCAACCAGCAATACCCATGATCTGTTTTGAATATGATCAAACTGAATATAATTGTAAAAATTATTGGTGGCACCAGAGTGCAGGTTGCCCATATAGCTACTGTAAGACGCACTCTGTCCGATACTGGAGAGAACAACAAGGGTGGTATTTTTACAAAACTGAGTCTCCTGTCACTTACACTTGGATAATTAGAGACCCATGGGACTCTCGGTGGACAACCCCACAACATGGGGGAGTATATTACTCATCAACTAGTACCTGGCCCAGTAGCCATTTATATCTGTGGAGAAGTCTAGTCCAGATTCAACCCTTAATCCACACACAAATCCACAGGCAAGAAACCAAGCTATCACAAGACTTGCAGCCCTTCTCCTGGCTAACTCTATTACGGGAAGGGCTAGCATTCGCCAACCACACTGGTTTAGGTGACCTGTCCTCTTGCTTTATGTGTGCAACCCTAGGAAGACCACCATTAACGGCTGTTCCTCTATCCTCCCCTCCCACAAACTATACAGGTTTTAACTCATCGATAGTCACGATACCCGATGTGGCCCTGTACCGTGACCCATACCAAGAGAAATACCCCTATTGTTATTCGGCATTTAGCAACAGCCTCTGTAACCAATCGGCTACATACCCTAATAGTCCCATATATGCTCCCCCTGGTGTGTTCTTCTGGTGTAATATGACTCTGTTAAAAACTCTGTCCAAAAGCATCTCTGACGGACAGTTGTGTATCCCTGTTACCCTAATTCCCCGACTGACACTGCTAACCCCGGCAGAGTTCATAGGCTGGGCAGGGACCGCCCCAACTAAAACTGCGCGACATAGACGAGCAGTTTTTCTACCACTAATTGCCGGAATATCCTTAACCACCTCTGTCGTCGCAGCGGGGTTAGCAGGAGGGGCCCTACAACACTCCATGATAGAAAACGACAAGCTGTTACAACAATTCTCTGTTGCTATGGAAGACTCCGCCTATTCCCTAGCCTCCCTTCAGCGGCAGCTCACCTCCCTAGCACAGGTCACCCTTCAAAACCGCAGAGCCTTAGACTTACTCACGGCTGAGAAAGGAGGTACCTGTATGTTCCTCAAAGAAGAATGCTGTTTCTATATAAATGAGTCAGGGTTAGTTGAGGAAAGAGTCCAACGCCTACACGAACTAAGCTTAGAAATGAAAAAGCAACAATTCACTACAGCCGCTAACAATTGGTGGAGCTCTTCAATGTTTTCCCTTCTGGCACCCCTTTTAGGCCCACTAATGTCTTTACTACTTCTATTCACTATCGGCCCCTGTGTGGTAAATAAAATTTTACAATTTGTCAGAGAAAGGTTTGATACCATCCAACTAATGGTCCTCCGTAGCCATCACCAGCCTCTCCTGCACCCAGAAAGTGAGGCTATATTATAAGACTCTGGAAATCCAAGATTAGACATCCAGTTACTTATGAGAAGGGGGAAATGAAAGGACACAAAGATAGATGTGTACCCGCCCCCCACCCGCTACACCCTTGTTCTGCTCTCTAATCTTTGCACATACCAGAGATTTCGTAAGTTCTGTGAGTACCTGGTTTTCTGCACGTACCAGAGATTTTGTTTTGCACATACCAGAGATTTTGTAAGTTCTGAGGCAAGGTCACAAGACGTGTTTAAGTAAGATAAACTCTTGCTGCCATAAACCTGCTCTCCCGCCTCAAAGTTTGAACCAAAATATCAGAAATGGCAGGAACCAATCATAGTTAGCCAAATCGCCTTGTTCAAACACTAGCCAATCATATATCTGATTTGTATAATAACTCTATGCCCACTTTTCTTAGACTATATAACATTGTTCGGAGCTGAGTGGAGGAGCTCTCCTGCTCGTCTCATTTCACGAGCGAGGGAGAGTTCCAGGTTCGAACCTGTAATAAAGATCCTTGCTGCTTAGCTTTGACTCTGGACTCTGGTGGTCTTCTTCGGGGAATAAACGGTCTGGGCATAACATATTGAATAGTTGGAGAAAAAAGAAAATACGCGAGCATGAATCAGATCCATTGGCACAGAGGAGACAACCACTTTTTTATTATGAGCCAGTATGACACATACTTTGTTGTTTATATATTTTTGCTAATTAAAAGTACAAAGGCCTTGTTTTCTACCCCTCCCTCTGGGTCTTTTATTTTTGTTTTTCCTTTTCTAACCCTTATGCTGTCCACTGCTTTTAATACATGAACACACACACACACACACACACACACACACACAGCACAAATGATCGGAAACAGGAGTACCCAAGGCTGAGAGGATGGAGCGTAACTCGTCTTTCTTCCTCCTGCTGTTTTCTTGAGCGTAACCTCCCTCCATACCCTACACCATGACTCATTTTCCCATCCCAAGTAAGGGGTGTGCCCCTCCACTGGTTGGTAGGCTTGGCATTCTGGGGAGGAGAAATAACAGCAGGATTTGTCACCCAGTCTATCACTGTGGATGGACAAAACTGTCTAAATCTGGCATTTCAAATTCAAAACCCTTACTATGTGCATGTATAATCTACACTCTCTAGTACCGATCTTATCAGCAATTAATGTAGTAATATGATCTCCAAATGCCTTACACTTGTGCCTATTCTTAGCTTGCCCCATAGTTAGGTCACTGTGTTTCTTTTTAAATTCTTATATTTATCTTTGCCTTCCTTCTAATCTAATGGGTCAAACCTTACAGTTCACTTCCTGAGTTTTTTTTTTGTTTTGTTTTCTCATGCTTTCCTTCTTCACTACATACTACTAATAATCATTACTTGTTATTCTGCTACATATAATTTCTCATTTTGAATGTAAATATAACCTTTGACCCCAGCCCCTACTAATATCTAACCTGTTGTTCAACCTGTGCTATAAAATAATAAGATCGGATTTATACTTTCAGAAGACAGATTCTAATTATGTTACGTTTTGCTGAAAATCTCCCAGGACTACTGGTTGCTTTTAGGAAAAACAATAACTTTTCAGGTCTTTCCCAGGCTGAATTAACCTTCATTTCTAGGTTTTTGCCTTCATTCTTTCTCTCCATATTGGCTAATCCTAGCCCAAGGCACAACCTGTCTTGCTTCATCTCTCACATTCTGTCTGCATTTGTCAGTCTTTGTCATACTAATCATACAGTTCAAATATGTCATACTTTTTAAACAAATACTCATTTCAACCACACATCCAACTTGGAATTTGGTGTGATGATTAATTTTATGTCAGAACTTTGCTAAGGTACCTAGTTATTTAAACTCTAATTGAGGTGTTACTGTGAAGATATTTTACAAATGTTGTTAACATCCATTATCAGTTGACTTCAAGTAAAGGAGATTTTCTTCAATAATGTGGGTGGCTCTATCCAACCCATTCAAGTTATAAGTGTCGTGCGCATCCATGTGAAGAGACCACCAAACAGGCTTTGTGTGAGCAATAAAGATTTTAATCACCTGGGTGCAGGTGGGCTGAGTCCAAAAAGAGAGTCAGCGAAGGGAGATAAGGGTGGGGCCGTTTTACAGGATTTGGGTAGGTAAAGGAAAATTCCAGTCAAAGGGGGGTTGTTCTCTGGCAGGCAGGAGTGGGGGTCACAAGGTGCTCAGTGGGGGAGCTTTTTGAGCCAGGATGAGCCAGGAAAAGGAATTTCACAAGATATCATTGCTTAAGGTAAGGACTGGCCATTTTCACTTCTTTTGTGGTGGAATGTCATCGGTTAAGGCGGGGCAGGGCATTTGCACTTCTTTTGTGATTCTTCAGTTACTTCAGGCCATCTGGGCATATAGGTGCCAAGTCACAGGGGATGCGATGGCTTGGCTTGGGCTCAGAGGCCTGACAATAAGGGCAAAAATTGAGATTTCCTGACAAGTAAGAAAATTGGCCTGAAAACTGCAGAATCAACTCCTGCCTGAGTTTTCAGCATCCTACCTTACCCTATAGATTTCAGACTTGCCAGTGTCATATTCACATGAGCCAATTGAATAAGATATCACTCCCATCTCTCTCTCTTTGTATGAATATGTATATATGTATATATACACTGTAAGTTTGTGTGTATATATGTATATAAAATACAGGATATATATGATCATATGATACAATCAATTCTTCATTGTTTGCCTGAAAACTGTTGCCTGCTCCTTAGTTAAATCATCCATTATTCCTGCCTAAACTTTGTTACTCTCTTGACTTTCAACCTTATTGGATATAGACTATTTAATATCCTCTCACAGTGCTTTGCATGTAGAAGATGAATAGCAAATATTCAATTGAAGAGAAAAACAAAAGGATTCAGTCATTCTGTCTCACATTTTTTACGTCAAAATCCCCTTCCAGTGTGGATTTCTTATAAAGAATTGATAGTGTCTATGCCATCTTAGGAGACTGAAAATGAAGGCAATAACGCCTTAGTGTATGGTGAGGACTTACTCTGTCTGACAAGGTTTGTAGTCCTTTCTGACAATGAAAGGACCAATATGAAACACTGAGAAGCTACACTTTCAAAGTATGAAACAGGGCGCTGCGCATGGTGTCTCACACCTGTAACCCCAGCATTTTGGGAGGCTAAGGTTGGAAGGCCACTTGGGGCCAGGAGTTTGAGACCAGTCTGGGAAACACAGTGAGACTCATATCTCTCCAAAAATTAAAATGTTAGCTGGGTATGGTGGTGCATACCTGTAGTCCCACTACAGAGACTACTTGGGAGGCTGAGGTGGGAGGCTTGCTTGGGCTCAGGAGGTCAACGCTGCCATGAGCTGTGATCATTTCACTGCACTCTAGCTTGGTTGACAGAGCAAGACCCAGTCTCAAAGCAAAACACAACAACAACAACAACAAAACCCCACAACGTATGAAACAATGTCTCTAGTCTTCTGATTAATATATGTATAATATTTTATATATGTGTGATTAATGTTACAAATAAATTGATTTATAAAATAAGCTATGCTAACAAAAGTAGGATTTTGATTCTGCACAAAACGTATGAAGTTACTGAAGGAAAATTTGTGAATTAAGCACCCAGACAGAAACTTGTTTACTTTTACATATTATGTGAACTCTTTTTGATTTTTCTTTCCCAGAAGATACATGTATATCATTTCTCTGAAATTTCCTAAAAATCCAAAATGATCACAAGAAAGAAATGTAAATGTAAAAGTATTTAATTTCAAAAAAAAATAATTGTGATGATTATTGTAATGGCTTAATTATGTGGGGACTCAGAAGACAGCTACCCTAAATGAAGGCCTCAGAACCAATAGTCTTTCTTCGACCTTCTTCTGTCCTCCTGTCTCTCTGTCCCACTCTTCCCCAAGATTAGCCATAGAAACCCAGAATCCATCTTCCCTAAAATGAATCATAGAAACCAGAACCCGACCGGGCTTGGTGGCTCATGTCTGGAATCTTAGCACCTTGGGAGGTCAAAGCCGGCAGATCACATGAGGTCAGGAGTTTGAGATCAGTCTGGCCAACATAGTAAAAGCCCATCTCTACTAAAATTACAAAAATTAGTCCAGTGTGGTGGCACACGCCTGTAATCCCAGCTTCTTGGGAGGCTGAGGCTCGAGAACTGCTTGAACACAGGAGGTGGAGGCTGCAATGAGTAGAGATCATGCCACTGCACTCCAGCCTGGGTGATAGAGTGAGACCGTCTCAACAGCAAATGGAAAAGAAACCAGAACCATTTTTCCCCAAAGCCAGCCATAAAACCTAAAAATATTACTCAAATTGTCCCTCTGCCTTTTTGTGCAAAAACTGACCATAAAGAAATTACATGACCTACCTTGCTTGACTGTAAGTCCTAAGACCCTCATGCCAGAGAGGGTCCATCCAGCCTTATGCCTAGAAAGAGGAAATGCTGCTCAGAAAGGCCAGAAAGAATCTAGATGGCCAGGCCTTGCTGGGTTTCCCCACAGAGTCTATTCAGATCCCTGTTGCCCAATCATCTTTCTACAGGGCTGTTCAAATTTTGTTGAACCTAAGCACACAATTTCTCCTGTATCTTTGGGTCTTCATTATGAAGGCTCCCGTGTCTACACAAATTAATTTGTTTGCCTATTCTCTGTTGTTTTGCCTTTTGCAAGTTGATATTTAGTGAAAATTTACAAGGCCAAAAGGACCCCACAAAGGTATGCATATGTTATAATTTTCATACAATTGTAGATGTTCTATGAATGTCGTATTTCCAATTCCTCCTTAATGCACCACTTTCATTCCTAGTCAGCATGTAAGGATGAGAATCTACTCAAGTATGAATCTCTGACACAGAAAGGATAATATCCTGAGCTTTCTCTTGATATTAAGTTTCTGATTTTTTTTTTAATTGTCTCAGGCTTGTGGAAAGAATCTTAAGACTTATTCCAATGCGGGTAGAAATAGAAAATTATTAAAAGTAGTCTTCTTTGTATCATGATAAAATGAAAGATAAATTATTCACATTTTTAATTTTTCTTTTTTAAAAAAAGTAATTTACACATGCAAAATTCATTTGTTCCTCTTGAACTCATTTTTCCCTTAAAGAGTTATATACTGATTTTTAGAAAGTCTTAATAATGACTTTGTGAATATTAGAATTAGGAAAAGAAATTGCATGTCAACATAATATTTAATGGGATAGTGCTACTATTCTCTTATCGTTTTCTGAACTTACTTTTAACAAATATTACGTTTATCAGAGGAAGGACAAATAAAAACAAATAGGTGAGTAAATATAAAAATAGACCCATCCTTTTAATTTAGATATTTTTTGTAGAAGTACAATGCTGGAAGAGCTTAAGAAAGAAAGTGATTGTAATTTTAAAATGGAAGTAGTGGTTCATATTTACATAATTTTTCATCCTACCCTTTTATTTTATTGCAGCTAAACCTTCTGAGAAGACTATTCTTTCTTTCTTTAGTATACAACCCAGAATCTGCCTGATTAGCTATTGTGGCTTAGTCAAATTACCCAAGGTTAGCACAGTTCATTTGGGAAATCTCTGACTTTACTCCTTCTCTCTTCTTTGACAGAATACCTAAGACTATTGAGTTGGTGAGCATTGCACGCAGTGACTATTCTAAACAGAGATGTGCTGTCAGCCTCATTCCATGAGAAAAAAACAAATGAAAAACAACAACCAAACTAGCAGCCATTTATATTAGCCAAATAGGGGTGAGGTAGCTCAACGATTGTAACAACCCTTAGCCTCAATTAGGACATGCACAAATCAAATACTAAATAAAAACTATATATTTTTCCATTTGAATTTGCTTTGTAAATTATTGAGAAATTGATTTATGGGAGACCAAAATATGCCATCCCAAAACATGAAGGGTTGTTGAGATGAAAACAATTAAGAAGAAGCAGATACAGGAAGGCTCTCTGCTTTCTCTCTATTTGCTTAAAAGCAAGATATGGATTTATGAAGATGAAAGGCATCTTGCCTCTCTCTCTACCAGGGAAAACAAAGCTTAACCACTACAGGCAACTTTAGACCTTTATCAGTTGGCCAGTTACTAGCCTGCCCTCAGGTTGCTGCCTGGAGATAATTACAGTTCTTTTCCTTTGTCTTGCCACTTCTGTAAACATTATTATTTTTTGTTGAAGATGCTATAGAAGCTGGAATTCCATGCCACCTCTTTGATAACTACTCATCCTCTTGGTTTTTCCCACGTATATGTAAAATATACATGTTAATAAACTTCAACTTGTTTTCCTCTTGTTAGTCTGTGTTTTGTAGCAGAGGCCCATTGTGAATAAGAACCTAAGTGGGTTATTATCTTTCCCCTACGTATACAGTAAACATCTGTTGAACCCTGCTGTACTCCATATAGTAAGCCTATGGAAAAGAAACTTATTTTCTTTTGCATCTACTATTTAAAACCAGTGTGTCAGTTAGCTTGGAACTACTATCTCGTCTAATTCTTTAATGAACAATTGCAAGAAAGTTATTTTACCCACATTTTACATATAAAGAAATTCAAGTTAAGAGAGGTTACATAATTTGCCCAAGATCATAGAGCTAGTAAGAACCAAAACAAGACTGAAATGCTGATTTGTGCGATCATGGACCTCCTTCCAACAATGCCAAGCTTCCCTTAAAGAGCTTGCAGGTTCATCTTGGAGAAAATAAAACACAAGATTAAAAAGCAATGTTCTAAGAGCGGCATAATAGAGATACTTATTTCTCATAGGGAGAATCAAGATCCTGGCTCAGCTCTATTTGTGGAAAGTATTTTTTAAGACATATCTATTTTCATCATAAGATCGAAATTGTCTGCTTAGAACGTCTGTATCACTCCTCAACGTGGGGGTAAAACAAACTAGTCAAATACAATCTGTAGTCTGTGATAATGTATCAATATATAACATGCCAGAAGATTTATTTCAGTTATTGATGTGTCTTCAATATTTTTGATCTTCATTGACTGAGACAAATAAATCACAAATAAAAAAGAAAACAGGAAAACTTTTCAAAGCCATTTTCAATGTTAGCCCTCTTTTTCAACTGTAACGGTAATGAAAGGGTTTGCTGATGTTCCACATTGTGTCTGGAGATCAGTTTTAGAAGGAAAGAGGCAATCATATTTCAAATGTTGGTATTTAATGAGAAAAAAACACAGCTTTATACAAATATTTCTGTTTGAGTTTTAACTTCATGATTCATGCTGCTGGGGACGCTCATTGGTTGTAGTAGCAGTTTCATTATTGTTACATGAATTGATGCAGTGATCATCACAAGTAGGAAAATAAACTATAAAAATGGTTTGAATACAGTTTTATGTCCAAGGTACTGCAGCTCTGAAGTGGTCATTATATAAAAATTACCGATTAAAATTAATTAATCTTCCTTCGACAATTTCAAGATGTTTCTGTTACAGTCTTAGCTCTTCAGGGAGTTTTCATTCATGTTTACCTTCATGCCTGTAAATTGCAATTACTTTCAGCACTGGACATGGGGAGAAAATCATCTAGTCTAGTGTATCTTTATTTTTTATGTGATGAAACTAACAAGAGTACTCTGTAAGAAAAAAATAGATTTTGAAATAGACAAAATAGAGTGCTGAACATCCTTTCAAATGAAATGCTGAAGCACCCTATAGATGGTTAGGCTATTTTCAAAAACTGTAACAATACAAGTGAATTTACAGAAAATAGATAGTAATGCAAATATTTCTTGTCCATAGAAATAGAAATTATTTATGGTTGGTAGGATACTTGATTATTTCCCTGTGGAAAGACCTGATTTTCAAATTCATTTTAACATTGCTTTACTGCATATAAATGTATGCTTCTTTGCTTTCTCCTTTATATCAGTTGTAACATCTTACTGGTTCCCTCTTCAATATTGAGATAAATCAAATCTTGAACACATATACTTTTTAGCTTTACATTAAAGTCACAATGTTACCTTTTTAAAACTGCTCCTTTAATATCTTTAAGATACATTTTTCTATATAGTATGAAAATAAATATGTATTGTTAATAATATATATATGCTGATACACAGTGCTATTTTAAGAGGTTTTTCAAATGCTTCACTGTTCATTAAAAATGCTTATAACATTAGTATTTTATAGTGTTGTTTTATTAGTAATCACAGCACACTGAAAGGAAAGGAAAGGAAAAAAAACCCAATAGGGTTACAACTAAATTATCTATTTGAATCTTTGAGTTTTGATAAATAATATTTTATAATCCAATAAATTATCTAAGTAAATTTCATCAAGCATTTCAGCATAAGCAATAACAAGAGAGAACTGAATGACGAAAATGGCTCAGTTGTGTAAAACATTGTTATTTTGTAAATGAAAACCACTTAAAATCACAGCACACTGAAAATCATAGCTGAAATCACACTGAAAATCCAGTTTATTTTATCCAGTTTCCAACATGCATTTAAGTGTGCATTGTATTGCAATTAAAATAATTTCTATTTCTCAGTAAGATAATTCCGATTCAGATATTACAATTAGGTTCTTCTATTCAAAAGCATATTTGTACCTAAAAATCCTTTTTTTTTTTTTTTCCAGCAAAGCATTTGTATTGGTCCATTCTCATGCGGCTAATAAAGACATACCTGAGGCTAGGTAATTTATAAAGGAAAAAGGTTTAATTGACTCAGTTCAGCACAGCTAGGGAGGCCTTAGGAAATTTACAATCATGGCAGAAAGCAAAGGGGAAGCAAGGCACTTTCTTCACAATGTGGCAGGAAGGAGAAGTTCTAGCAGAGGAAACTCCCGAGGCCTACAAAACTATCAGCTCTCTGAGACTCACTCGTTATCACAAGAACAGCATGGGGGGAAACTGTCCCCATGATTCAATTACCTCTACTTGGCCCCACTCTTGACACATGGTGGTTATGGGGATTACAATTCAAGTTGAGTTTTGGGTGGGAACACAGAGCCAAACCATATCATTTGAAAATATTTTTGGTGAAAATCATACCATCATATTGTCATATATCTAAATTCAGATGGGAAATGCATAATTATTCAAATTAAAACATATAAATTTGATTCTTGTTATTTCCTCATTATCAATATCTCTAACATATATTCTATATAGTTTTCAGTTTTACAAAATCATACTGACAGAGATTTATCTAAATTAGATGCTGGAAAAGTACAATTTTCAACTTGTTGCCTATAACTAATGCAAATTTCACTTGATTGCTCCTTTTAAACGTCAAATTTGACTAAAATACCATTAAACCAATATAATAACTGACATAAATACAGATGGACTAATAATAACTGCAATATCTCAAAGTATTTACAAATTTTTAAAAATGCTGTTGTCTGGTCAAAGCACATTTGTTTTCAAATGTAGGGATGATTTTATTTTAGGTGGCTTTCATTCACAAAATAACAATGTTTTACACAACTGAGCCATTTTCGTCATTCAGTTCTCTCTTGTTATTGCTTATGCTGAAATGTTTGATGAAATTTACTTAGATAATTTATTGGATTATAAAATATTATTTATCAAAACTCAAAGATTCAAATAGATAATTTAGTTGTAACCCTATTGCTTTTTTTTTCCTTTTACCCTCTAGGAAATCTAAACTTTTTTTTATTGGACACAAAACTCAACATGTTAATGTTTCAATTCCACTTATGAAATGCCATTATTTCATAAGCTGCCTATTCACCCTCCACTTCCTTCATCCAAATTCTTCTTCCTTTCTCTCAAAAACGTTATTTGGTTTGCACAGTCTGTCCTCATTTTCGCAGGCCAACCCTTAGCCATGTGTAGTATTTATTCTGACCATTAGATGTCACCAATCTATTTGTAAGAGCAGCTGTAGATAGACTTGGTTCCCAGAGAAACAGACTGATAAATACATAATTTATTAAATCTAAAAGTCAACACTATCTGTGAAGAATCATTTAGATGCATTAAAAATTTAATTACTATTGTATTTACTATTTAAAGATCATGATAAGCCTGCCACATGAGGATTCAGCATTGACAAACCTTCTCATTGTCAGAGTTTGACAGAGTTCTAAAGTCAATGATGCTAAATGACTTCCCTTCAAATATTTAAGAAAAGAAAAAATTTCCGTAGCTACCACTCTCTTGATGCTCCCAGTGATAATATTAAGAAAAATATATTCATACTTATTTTGTAAGAAATAAATGAGAAAATAATGAATACAAATTATTCATTTTACTTTGTTTCTTATTTCACTTTTGGTGATATTATGACATATATTATTTTAAATCTATAATTATGGATGGAGATACAAGACATTCATTCATTCTTCCATTCAGTCTCTAATTTATTCATTGACCACAACAAATATTTATAGAGACCAACAATGTCCAGGTACTGTTTTACAAAATTGAGTTACATCCATGAATAAAGCAAAGCTGACAGATACCCCAGCCTTGATGAGACATCATGCTAGCAGACATGTAAAACACTTTGCCAATTACAATAAATAGAAGGACTTGGAAAGAAAAAGAGTGGCTTGCCTATAAAGTCAGATATCTTGGCTCTATCAGAAGCTTCATATGAATGTAAGTTACTTTGAATAACTCTGCAACATCATTCTTAGCAAACTAACGCAAGAACAGAAAATCAAACACTGCATGTTCTCACTGATAAGAGGGAGTTGAACAATGAGAACCCATGGACACCGGGAAGGGAACATAACACACCGCGGCCTGTCGGGGGGTGGGGAGCTGGGGGAGGGATAGCATTAGGAGAAATACCTAATGTATATATGATGGGTTGATGGGTGCAACAAACCACCATGGCACATGTATACCTATGTAACCTGCACATTCGGCAAGTGTACCCCAGAACTTAAAGTATAATAATAATAATCATCATCATCTTCAAAGCCAATATAGCCATTTTGTGACTTGGCTTAAGAAACCATTCAGAGAAACAGCGTGACATCTTAGGATGCTGTTGTCTCAAAATTGAGGTTGTTCAGTGCAGTCACTCCCACAATTTTATTTCGTGTTTCTGAACCTTTAACAACCCAAAAGCATTTAGGAAAGTAACTGAGTGAAACAGGAATAGTTGTGAGGCAAAGAAAGAAGAATCATGAATGTTTAGTCAAATCCGCTTCAGTAAAAGAAAACCTCCTCTGCAGCAGATGCTTGGAAACCACAGATTTTTTCTTCATTCTACATCTGCTGCTCACATTTTAGGAAGCAGTTACATACAGAAAAACCTTTTCCTCTAAAGCATTAAAATTGTCATCTCTCTTCTGTGTCCGTCCTTGAGGGACATAAGATTGATCAAGGCATTTGTGGAGGACTTTGTTCTTAGGAAATGTGAGGATAAATAAAAGAAATAAAAAAGACACAAGTCATGATGTTGCCCCACATATTAGAAGCACAGAATTATATGGCTATGAGTGGCATGATCCTAAATTTTTTAAGCCTTAAAATCATGAATGAGGTCAATGTATTTATGCTTAGCCTTATCTATATACTTGTCATAGTGTCAAGATATGTTTAGCAGGGATGGTCCTACGTCTTCTTCATCTGGTCCTGAAACTAATCTGTTTAGTTTATTCCTATAAGGAAGTAGGTTTGCTCTTTTTTTGAATTTGACTTAGTTCCTTTTAAAACAATTTTTTTTGGTCTTCTTTTATTTGCTACTGATGGATGCTCTATTTTTTCTAACCCAAACTATATAGGGCTTGAGTCAAATGTTAGAGACCATTACCATCCCATCTGTATAACTGCTTTTTGAATTCATGAAAGCAACCTCTGTGAGGCACAGCAACGTTTACTGGGGTCAGTCCAATGACCAGATGAAAAAGAAAGACAGTCCTTTCTGTTCTCATGCCTTTTTCTCTCTTAGATATAATGGGGAAGAATCTGACACTACAAATTTCCTTCTGTGCAGTATGAACTGAAGTTCTGTCTATTTGTGCATTCTACCGACTTGAAAATGAACAAAGTCCATCTCAGAAACCTTGGGGCCATCAGGAGAGACATGGAAGACTATTCAAAACTTTTCTCTGTGTTAACCTGCTGGCCTTCCCCTCCTTTGTCATCTGCTAATTTTAACATGTCCATTTCTTGCATTGCCTCAAAGTAGCTAACTCACTGTCGAAGATTCAAATTGTTTCTTAACAGAAAAATCCACACATCTTTTCATACAATGAATACCTGCTTGACTGGTTATAGTAACTTCTTTTCCCATGGGGTTGTCTAACATTGACAGCTTTGTCAAATAAGGCAGAAAAGTCTCTGTGATTTCCACTCCTTGAGTAACCATTGATTTACAACATTTGGTATCATCTGTCCATAGTTCTGAAATAGCTTATACAAATACTAGTGTAAAGATAATCCTCACACTGAAAACTCTTTAGAAGAATGTATTTGTTTACTTCTCTCGTACACACAGGAACATATTTATAAAAGATTATCATAGAATTTCAGAGTACAGAATCATATAAGAAGCATCTAAGAACCAGTGAATAAGTTTATGCTACAAGAGGACTGTTAGGAAAAAATGAGAAATCTCATTTAGAATAAATTCGATGAACCTTGCTTCTCAAAGACTAAAATTATTTCCTTTACAAAAATGCTGAATTATGGGTCATGAAACCTACATCTGCTTACCAAAAAAGATTGTTGAACATGCAATAAATATGCTGACCTCTAAACTTTCTCATAATATGTAGTCAAGAATTCTTGATTATATACAAGGTCAATTCTCTCTTGCAAGAAAGTGCTCAGGTAAAGGTAGACAATACAAACATAAGTCAAATTGAATAATATCTACAAGGCTCATACAGACATACGTATGTAGATAGAGATGGTTTACTGGAAAAAATAAATCTTTCTTTGCATGCAGAACGATTAACGCGAATTCACCCTATTCCCTTATTTTTCTTTTTTAAAAAATCCACTTAAGTGCTTCCAGAGAGCCTAAGAAATAGAAAAGATGGCTTGGATTTCTCTATTAGGACAATATTACCTTTTTCTCTGCCAATACAAAGTTGATAACTATCTCTCCATAATCTTGTCTACATCGTACTCCTCTTCTTAAGTTAAACCAGGCTTATAATAAATACAAGAATAAAAATAAGAATGTGTGTGTATGTATGTGTGTGTGTGTGTGTGTGTGTGTGTGTATGTATATATATATAGAGAGAGAGAGGGAGAGAGAGGGAGAGGAGCATGTACCCACATACACACCCCTTAAGAGGTCAATTTAAACACATATTTAAGCAAAGACTGTATTTTATAATTTCAACATTGCCACCTGAATATTTTTCTCATTGTTTTAATGCAATAAAGTTTAACTTCCAATCTATACCATAATAGTGGTGAATAATAATACAGTTAAGTTACATTATGTGAGTTAGGAAATTTTGACGTTAGAAAGGACATTCTAAGTAATCAAATTCAAATTTCTATTCAACACAAAAATCTTTTACAAAAGATTTTGAGAAGCAATCTCCAACATTTGTATAAACACATGAACAAGTTAACTTGTCTCTCGTGTGTGTGGGTATGTGTGTATAGCGTCACAAATATATAATTAACTTTTACTGAACCCTTGTAAATGTTAGTTTTTAATTACACTGACCTGAGATCTTTCCCATATTTACAACTCCACCCCTACCACATCTCAACTAATAGTTTCCTCTGTTTTCCTAGTATACCTTGCTTTGTTTCCCAAAGCAAAACTAAATAGTAATATTCCTTCCAACCCTTCAAATACCTCAAGGCATCTGTTATGTTTCTTTATGCTCCCCATGTCTTCTATGAGCTGGATTGTTTCTGGTTCCTGCAATGATTCCATAGAGCAAATACAGCAGCCCTTCTAGCATATCCATGCCTATAAATCTTCATTTAAAACTTGATAATTCTATTATTTTTTTAATAAGTTTTGAGTGTGCTTCAAAGAGGGATAGGTAAGTCATATGGATCTTGGTATAATTTTTAGCCATTAGAATGCTGTTTGTTTTCTATGAAAGCATTTCTCACAGTCTTGGATTGGACTTTAGATCAGTTTTCTAAAATCGCCATTGACAGGAGTAAATCAATGTTTCTCTTTTGCAAATTGAAGACATAGGGTAAGTTATTGGAACATGCAGATATACTACTAGCACTTATGTTATATTGGATGCATCCTGTCTTCACAGTGGAGAAAGTTAAGAGCTGTGGATTGTCAGAGAAGAATTACTGAACTGCCTCCTTCCTCTCGGTACTAATTTAGTTTTTCCACTTAAAGTAATCAATGCTCAAACTGTAATAACACCACTAATGCAATTGCTGACTCAAACTTGGAAATAGAAAAACTAAAAATAGTTATAATTATAGCAACCATGCACTTTTTTTTCCCCATGAATTGTGAGAGAAACAGCAAGGTAATAAGAATGAATAAAGGGTGAAGATGATATGTTTAAATTACTAGTTGTGGCTGGGCTCGGTGGCTCACGCCTGTAATCCTAGCACTTTTGGAGGCCAGGGCCGAGGTCAGGAGTTCGAGACCAGCCTGGACAACATGGAGAAATCCTGTTTCTATTAAAAATACAAAAATACCAGCTACTTGGGAGGCTGAGGCAGGAGAATTGCCTGAACCCAGGAGGTGGAGGTTGCAGTGAACTGAGATCGTGCCATTGTACTCCAGCCTGAGCAACAAGAGCCAAACTGCATCTAAATAAATAAATAAATAAATAAATAAATAACTGTGCACTTATTATCTTCAGTCCGGTTCTAAGTTCTAGTAAGTCTCAAAACTTAAACTGGTGAAATGACGTTGACTTGTCCCACTGTTGTTCTTAAGGATTTTATTTCAGAAATCTGAAAGATAGCTTATTTTAATATTCATGCTACTGTTGGACAATGTAAGAATCTACTAACTTTCTCTTATGTGGCTTACGTTTGAGGTGATGTGAAAATTTTACTTAGAACACTTACTATCTACAATTATTCAAATGTGGCCACTTTTTATGTAGAATTTTCTGAGGTTATACTCAGAATTCTCCATTGATACTAGAAATAACTATATTATTTGAGATACTCTATTGGACCAATGATATGGTAATCTGTATCTGACATATAGCCTATGCCAGTATATATGTTCCTGGAGAATGCAACATATTTAATTTGATCCAGAATTCAGACATCATTTTCTCTGAATGGCAAAACTGAAAACAAAGCATAAATAACACAACAAAGAGGAAAAATTAAAAGAAAAAGAAAAAAAATTCCGGCTACAGCATTACTACAGCAGCAAAGATGGGAAGATCAAATTCTGAATATTCCTGAGGCTAGATCCACATTGCTTTATTCTATGTGGAATCTACCTACAAATCACAATCCATTTTTATAACCTTTTCCCTTGTGAAAAGAAGACAATTTGAAAAACATCATGAATATATGCAACAGTGGCTCTAAAGGAAACTGCTTTTCAAGTCCTCCTTAAAACATTGCATTTCTGAAATATTTGACTAAGTGGGCCCTTCATCTTTAAGTCAATGAATAGAAAATGAGATACACCTCTAATTATAACTGACACAAACGTATCCATATGATGTGACTTGTGTCTATCTTATTGACTCTTGTATTTAGGCTCTGAATACCTTTTCATCAAAATCCATAGAATTTTTTTTTGATAATGTGTTACCTATGTTCAAAATTAAAAGACGTTACATTTTAATAGAAGCCACTACCAATAAAGTAACACTGTCAGTTATAAGAAATATTTTCACATATTTATTCATTGTAACTAATTTGGTTATTTTTCATTTTGCTCTTTCTGTGCATATATTTTACAGTCTTTAGGCTAAAGTTTAGACTTAAGAACTGTATCCGTAATTTATGTTAGATATATGCAATAATTGATGCATTTTATGTTACTGGACATTGTTCCTAAATAGATTGCTTAATTAATAAGAGTGAGTATATGCACATACTATGCCTCATAACAGTGGGTAAAACACGCTAGGAGCTGGGCACAGGCCAATTGAAAGCCTACTGTTATATCCTACTGACTTTCTATTTCATTTTCTTGGATATGAATTATGACTCCAATAATATGCTTTTGGTAAAAAAAAAAAAAAAGAAATGATTTCTGGCATCTTGTGGGGGAGGATCTGAAGAGGTTTTAAATTATATTTTGTCATGAAAATACACATCTTGTCATCTTTCTTTAGATGTTAGAATCTTTCATCTTGCTTGAAAGTTCAGATTGATCTGCAACCTTTTTTGAAAAAAAAATCATATGTCAGACACTTTGATGTGTTGTGCATATTTTTGCTCAGGAAGCTATAGGTTTTCGGGCAGACCATAACTGAGAAATGCAGTTGAATTTTATAAACTATCCACTGACCTTGGGATAGTGTTGCAGTGCCCTGGGAATCAGACTGTCCTACTTTGGGCTGCCCTGAGCAATTCAATGACATAATTATTGACTTGGCTTAAATTCTGCAGATGAGGTTTACACAAACAAGATGACCTTCCCCATTTCCTAGACATCGGTGGACATTTTCTGGAGGTACCTTGACTTGTTGGCTAGAACCAGTGAATATCTGAATGTAGTCCCTGCCTCTCTTCTACATATCTATCACTACCTCTCTCTTGGTTTTGCTTATATAAAAATATATTTTGGGTAACATCATTCCAACCACCAGTTTCACTGGCACCTATGAATGTGACAGCCCTATGGCTTGAGAAATAAGTAGAATAAACTCTTGAAGACAGGACTATAAACAGAAAACATTTTGTTAATTCTCCAAATTGAATACCCTCTATAAAAGCAAGATTTAATACCTCTTGTTCTATGGAGGAGGGAGGAGGAAAGAAAAAGACTTGCTCGAATGATGTCTTTGAGAAAGAAAAAATTAAAAGAGATTAATATATGAATGAAGGGGTTGACTTTCACCTGTAGTTGTGGGAGTGAAGGCAGAGTGTATGCGTATAGAACTGTGTATAACAATAGAGGTGATGGTAGAATGTTCTCTCCTGATTGCTGTTGTTTTCACTATACAAAACGAAGTAGGATATTAGTTGAGAGAAATCATGGAGGAGGAGTTGGTGAAGCTTTGAGGAAATAATAGCATATGATAAAAAGAACGTTTTTAAGATTTTCTAGGCCAGCAGCTGACTAAATGAATGAGGGAAATTTCTTGGGATAACCAAGCAGCGTGTGGGACCACTTGCAGTCTGTGGTCATAGCAAACAAGTCAGCATGGCTGTGTAATTCCATCAGCCACAGCACACTGTCATAATGGCAGATGTGGAGTAAGTGGAGAGGCAGATTTAGCCAGGGCTGGTGTATTATCAAGTAATTAAGGAACACAATTTAAAATTATATGCAAGAGAGTGAAATAACAATTAACCATGACATGTAAAATGGATAAGGAGGAATAGAAGATGGGTAAGATGGAAGAGATTAAAAGTGAAAAACATTGTAATAAATCAGGCCGGGCACGGTGGCTCACGCCTGTAATCCTAACACTTTGTGAGGCCCAGGCCGGCAGATTGCTTGAGTTTGGGTTTGAGAACAGCCTGGGCAACGTGGTAAAACCCAGTCTCTACCAAAAAATACAAAAAATTAGCCGAGTATGATGATGGCATGTGACTGTAGTCCCAGCTACTCGGGAAGCTGAGGCACAAAAATCACTTGAACCCGGTAGGCAGAAGTTGCAGTGAGCCAAGATTGCGCCACTGCAGTCCAGCCTGGGTGACAGAGCAAGACTCTGTCTCAAAAAAAAAAACAACATATATATATATATATACACACACACACACACACACACACACATATATGTATGTGTATATATATATAAATAAATTAATAATAGTGTTTAGTGTGTGTAGGGAGGAGTAAATTATTAAATTATTAGAATCTGATTAGTAGAGGGAAAGAACTGGAAAGATTGTGGTCAGGGATTCTGATGCTTGCAATTGAGATTTCAGAGTCTGAAATTATTGGTAATAAGAATGATAGTGAAAACAGGCCGGGTGCAGAGGCTCACCCCTGTAATTCCAGAACTTTGGGAGGCTGAGGTGGGCCGATCATGAGGTCAGGAGATCGAGACCATGCTGGCTAACACTGTGAAATCCCCTCTCTACTAAAAATACAAAAAAAAAAAAAAAAAAAAAAAAAAAAAAAAAGCTGGGCGTGGTGGCAGGCACCTGTAGTCCCAGCTACTCGGGAAGCTGAAGCAGGAGAATGGCATGAACCTGAGAGACGGAGCTTACAGTGAGCTGAGATCACACCACTGCACTCCAGCCTGGGCCACAGAGTGAAACTCCGTCTCAAAAAAAAAAAAAAAAAAAAAAAAAAAAAAGATGGTGAAGACATTTGACTATGGTAATAAAAACAATGATGAAAACACTTGACTATGACTATGATCATCTGCCATCTTTATAGATATTGTATTGAAACCACCAAGAATCATGACATACGTTGTTCTGGAGAGAGACCTACAGTAGGCTTCAAGGTAAAGTTTCCAGTATTTTGAGAGGCTTTAGTGAGGACAGAAGAAAAATGATCCAGAATTGACAATAAGGAAAATGAAATACCCTCATTCTCACCTTCAGTGCTCCTAGCATGGAGTTAGTAGGAGAAAAACCAGCCACTTTATATTTGGAGGAAAGCAATGTTGTCATGCAAGACTCCAGTGCTGGTTAGAGCAAGAAGATGAATGAGAGAGAAGACATTGAGAACATTCAAGATTTTGCTTATGATGGATTGCATGTTCCAAAGCACACTCTAGACAGTGTCAAGAGTTGGAAAAGGATGAGTGATGCAAACAGAAAATATACGGTGATATATGAGGATTAGAGTTTATCAGCCATTTGCGTCACTGTTTTTTTAAGTATGCTCATGTCTTCTAAAAATTCTATCAAGAGGTTTTTTTTTTTTTATTTGTGTTTTATGTATACTAGCTATTAAGTTTTGCATATTTACTCTTGGCATACTTTATTTCCTTGCCAATGAACTGAGTAATGCTATCAGATATTTTACCTTTTTAATGTAATTTTACAAGTCTTTTGGCTAATCCCCCAAATGGAAAAAGCTACATTTCATTTTGTAGTTTTGGTGATTTGTAACAGTTGTGGTATAAATTACTCTTTCAATTTAACGTTCTTTCTTGAAAGAAGAACACATAGTCTTGGGTCTTTGATCATTCTTGATTTTCCTTCTTCATTCTTTGCTCATCCATAAATGACCATCATACAAGACCAGCCAAATTCACCCTTCCTGCACAGATTTTTGGAATGGAAGAGAGAAAAAGGAGATTTATCGTAATGAGAATACTACTAGGAAATCAAGGGGCAGTGGAAGGCCAAAGATATACTCAAAATTGGGCTGTAGGAAAGTGTTCTACATCAGTGGTCCCCAATCTTTTTGGCACCAGGGACCAGTTTCATGGAAGACAAGTTTTCCATGGATGGCGGGTGGAGGGGAATGGTTCCAGGATGATTCAAGCACATGATATTAATTATGCTCTTCATTTCTATTATTATATTTTAATATATAATGAAATAATTATACAACTCACTGTATAGAATCAGTGGAATCCTAGAGTTTGTTTTCCTGCAACTAGATGGTCCCTTCTGGGGTGATGGGAGACAGTGATGGATCATCAGGCATTAGATTTTCATAAGGAGTGTGCAACCTAGATCCCTGGCACGCTTAGTCCACAATAGGGTTCATGCCTCTATGAGAATCTAATGCTGCCACTGATCTGACAGGAGGCAGAGCTCAGGTGGTAATGCAAGTTACCAGGGTCTTGCTCTATCACCCAGGTTGGAATCAGTGGTGTGATCTTGACTCACTGCAGCCTCAACCTCCCCAAGCTCAGGTGATCCTTTCACTTCAGCCTCCCAAGTAGCTGGGACTACAGGTGTGTGCCACCACACCTGGCTACTTTTTGTATTTTTTGTACAGACAGCGTTCACCATGCTGCCCAGGCTGGTCTCGAACTCCTGGACTCAAGTGAATCTCCTGCCTCAGTCTCCAAAAGTGCTGGGATTACAGGTATGAGCCATCGTGCTCAGAAATAAGATATTTTGAAAGACGAGATAAATGTCTTGTTGAGATTAATGAAACTGAAAAATTCGCTACAGGTATATGTCCTCCTGGGCAAAGATGACAGATAATACTGCTCTCATATATTCTAGATAATCCCACAGCCCAAAATGCCCTCTGGAAATTCTACCATGGTTCATTCATTTTGAGTATCAGATGGTTTTCCGAAGGACAGCAGAATTCCATTTACTGACATTTTGGTGTTAGTTACTATGTAATCAGAAATTTTACTTACCAGGTAGCTAGTAACATAGCAAATACAGATAATCTTGATTTGGTAGAGACAGTGTCCCAAATCACAGAATTAACGAGTGAAGGATGGACAAAGAGGGTTGGCTTCAGTGAGCTGTAAAAGCGATTAGTGCTTATGTTTGGAGCAAGAAAGGGGGTCTTGAGAAAGATTGATTCGTAATTCTGAGAGGAAATGATGCTGTCATGTTTAAGTGCTTGACACATGGCAGATTGCAGCACCACTGTTTGTTTGCTAGTCATGATTGTGGAGGACACTTTTTTCAGTATTATTAAATCAAAGTTTAAAATATAGAGACTGATTGTACATTATGTGGAAGTTTTTATACACAGTGTAATCTTAGTAATACAATATCCATATTTGCCAGGGACAATCTGGATTTACAGTCATTTCCCATCATGCCTTTTGGTTAATTCTTGTCCTAGGTCACATTATCCTAGCTTGCAAGATACATAATAGGATTGTCCTGATTATATCCTGTTTCCTGAAAATTTAGCACACTGTCTCTTTGTTGACACTCAACAAATGTTATTAGAATATATTCTAATATGACACTCAACATATTATTAGAATATGAACTCCCTTCCCTACTATATTCCTTCTTGCATGCTGCTGGAACATCTTATTACTTCTCTAAGCCTCAGTTTCTTCATCTGTAGAATAAGAATGTAGCACAATATAAGAATACGTATATAAAAAAGATGTAACATACAATTGTTGAGATTAATGAAATAATTTATAGATCAATAGCTTTGTATAATAAGAACATATAAAGTTATTGATAATTGAGGTATAAGCAGTTAACATTACCATCATTTTTATTATAAAAATGCCTCAAATGAGCTATATTTAGTATGCTAGACCCAAATTAGTGTATTATTGAATCACATCCCATAACCTAAAAGGGATTTTGGAAGGATTTAGGAAGATCACGAGGAGCTGGGGAAAATAGGTATGTGCCAAAAAGTGTTGAGCTTTATGTGTATCAAGTGCTCTCAGTTAATACATAGGCAGATTGTTTTATGACATAACTTTTAGCTGGATCATTCACAAATCCAAGTGGTCCATTACATTCACAGAGCCTATATCTTTATTGCTAGAACAGGATATCTTATTAGTATTCCAGAGCATATGATACAACGACTTACAGGATTCAAATGCCTGTGAAATTTGAGAATAGTGAAAGTTGTGATAGAGAGGGAAAAAAAGCTAAGAAGAGAATAGAAAAAAAAAAAAAAAGAGCATTTCCTCACATTGGTTCCCAGCTGGGATTACAGCTGCTTGATTCATACCATCTGGGGGTGTCTAATTAGAAACTACCTAGAATAGGCTTTTAAAGAAGTCATTTGAGAATAAACTTAACATCAGCCGCAGTTCAGATCCCAGAGGGCCTGGAGTTAAGGTAGCATGAACTAATGGATCAATGAACAAAAGAAATATTCACTAATCATGGTGCTTGAACAAAGTTACTCCTGAAAAAAAGCAAAATGTTACTTCTTTTTTCAATGAATAAAAAATCTGCCCGAGAATAACTGACCTTCAGGTTAACAAATAAAACTAAGAAGCAATGCATATTACAGTGAGCACAGTGTGACTCCCACATTACGGTTTAAGTTGTTTTCCAATTTTTAAATCCAATCTTCAAAATACCATAATATACTAATTCTAAAAGAGACTGCACTTTAGTCTATCAAACAATTTGGTCAATTATGGTTGCATTTTTCTCCCTAAACCTTTTCTTGATTTTGTGTACTAAGACTAGCCTTAAGAACAAACAAATTGGTCGCTCTTTTCCTGTTTAACCTCATTAGTAAAGATTTCATTGACCAACCAGATTGATTTAGATATAAAGGTGTCATGGAGATTTTTTCAAAATCAAAATCACGCTGTTGATAGCATAAGTGATCAACACTTGAATGGTGGACTCTGGGGTTGATGATGAGCACAGGTTTTTTAATCTTTCAATTTTATAATCACTGCATTTTAACTACTTTTATTGATGTCTGTTTTCTGTCACCAATGTTTAGTTTTACAAAACAACACTAGGATACTCTACACAAATAAAACAACCACAAATTGTTTTACTTTTAATCATAAGATAGTAATTTTATTTTAAAGTATTGGAATTAATTCTACCTCATATGCTGGTCAAATATAATGTGCACCAGTAAAGCTATTTAGCAAATAGGAACATGCTGTGGCCTAACAAAAGAGACTAGACTCATACTATTTTTTTAAATTAATTAGTAGCAAACTTCAATGTTTCATTGACTCTATTTTGTCCTCTAAAAATTGAAATAAGAATTCCTCTTCTGGATATTGAAACATCCTTAGATGGGCAGGTAAAAACACAAATATAAATCATTGTGATTAAAATAAAAGTTGTTCAATAAAAAATTAATCATTACATTCTTTTGGATAAAACATATCCAGCTCTCTGCAGAGGAACACTGACATAATGAAGTTTGAAACATCCATAATTTTGGGTTTCTATTAATTTGTTTTCACGGTCTTGTCTGCTATCAAATTATAATTGCATGTCATTAAAAAATAAAAATAAAAGAAGACATTAGCAAGGCTGGGCGCGCTGGCTCACGCTTCTAAACCCACAACTTTGAGAGGCCAAGGCGGGCAGATCATGAGGTCAAGAGATAGAGACCATCCTGGCCAACATGGTAAAGCCCCGTCTCTACTAAAAATACAAAAATTAGCTGGGCGTGGTGGCACTCGCCTGTGGTCCCAGCTACTTGGGAGGCTGAGGCAGGAGAATCACTTGAACCTGGGAGGCAGAGGTTGCAGTGAGCTGAGATTATGCCACTGCACTCCAGCCTGGTGACAGAGCAAGACTCCATCCCAGGAAAAAAAAAAAAAATACTAGCAAATGTTGCAATACTAGATAAAATCATGTACAATTTTTAAAACATGCACATTGCCATCATTTCACTGTTCTTTTGCTGTTTCTTTTCTAATTCCAAAGTAAAATATCCATATACAAATCTCTTACTTTCTTTATCATTGTATCTGGTATCTGAGGAATTGACAGAGCTATTTTCAATTGTAGAGAAAAATATGAAATTGTATATCCAACATTAACAGACCATCATCAATATTCATTAAGTACAGTATCTCACACATAACAAGTGGAAAATGTTCTCTTGACATACACGAGAGTTTAATACTTAGATCACAATCACTAAGAATATTAAATCTGAAGCAGATAAAATTTCATGGTTTTAATTCCCAATTTATAATTATTTAATTTAATGTCATTATATTTGTGCTATTATTAATTTTATTATGTTGAACATCAGTTATCTCTTTTTATATGTTGAAATTAAATATGAGACGAATAGACTGTGTATCCTAATGAGGCTTGGGTATAAGTAAAGTGAAAATGCCATTGGGCCTCAAATACAGCGTTCTAACAGGGAACAGGTCAGAGCTTCCATGATATTTTTTAGTATTCCAAAATACACCTCCAGTAAATCAGGTTTATAATAATACAGCACTTCTAAATAATTAAGGAAAGATTGACTTGGGCATATCAAGATTCATTGCAAAGTGGGAGGAAGGTTTATTTAAAAACAACTTTTGGTGGAATATGAACCATACATTCTACAGCATATAATACTCCTGGGGGGATCCTCTTTTGACTCAAGATTTATATTAATAAAACAACTAGAAGATTAGCACAGGTGAAAGGAGAAAATTTGTCAACTGAGAAATGAGAGGTTGCTCTAGACATAAATTAAGTGGTAGAAAAGACTGACATAAGAATGGGAGCTGGTAATGGATCTGAACACAGATATCTAGGGGAGAAATTTATATATGGCAACTGTGGAAAAGAGGAGGTGGAGGAGAAGTGGTAAGGCAGGGAGAATTTATTACACATCTGTTCACTGAACTCAAACATGACAATGTACTGCCATGTGAAACTTTTGTAATCAGATAGAAGATAAAACTAACAGAAAGCACGAAGCAGTCACTAAATCTTTTTACTATCTATGGATTCTAGGCACAGCCGTAAGATTTATTTGACAAAAGGATTGCTTGAAAACAGCAAATTGTGTCATTGGATATTTTTCTTTGGAGAACATGACACTTCAACTTTCTCAAGTTCAATTTTTACAGACTTACAGCTCCATGTTGAGTTAAACACACACACACACACACACACACACACACACACACAAAAAAAACCTTAAGTGGTTTGGGTCTGTGTTCCCGTCCAAATCTGATGTGGAATTGTGATCCCCATTGCTGGAGGTATGGCCTGGTAAGATGTGATTGGATCATAGAGGCAGAGTTCTCATTAACAGTTCAGCACCATTCCCCTTTGGTAATGTATAGTGAGTGATTTCTCACAAGATCTAGTTGTGTAAAAGTGTGTGGCACCTCTCCTTTCCTCTCTCTTCCTCCTGCTCTGGCCCTGTAAGACGTGCCTGCTTTCCCTTTGCATTCCACCATGATTGTACATTTCCTGAGGCCTCTCCAGAAGCAGGAGCTGCCATGCTTCCTGTACAGCCTGCAGAACCATGAGCCAATTGAGCCTCTTTTCTTTAGAAATTACCCAGTCTCAAGTATTTCTTTAAAGCTATGGAAGAATAGACTATACACACACACACATACATTTTACCAATATGATATGCATTTTGAATGGACAATATCATAAAGAGCAAATCCATCATATCAGCCACAGAGGATTTTTTTGTCAGAAACAGTATAATAATAATAACAGCATTCTTCTATCTGATAAAAATTATCCACCCATTTGGAGGAGGCACAAATGGTATAAAAATGATCTATATAATTCTACATTCAGACTTAGGGGAAAGAAACATTCTCTAGTAACTGACAACATTTTAGTAAATATTTGTCAAATTATGCCAAATAAAAATACACAGTATTATTTCAATATAGGAAGCTACTATAACAGAAATATAAAGTGGTTGGTGACCTGAGTATGGATTGCGTCTTAAAATTGGCTTCATATTCAAGCACAATGGTAGTTAGAATGTGCTTTTTATTTAAACAGAGATGATGCATTTGGTTGATCCATATGAAAATGTTTTTGTCAAAATCATCCAGTGTCAGTTTCTTCGACAAGCTAATTGAAATACAGCTAATCTACATCATTAAAGTCACAAATTCCCAGTAAGGAAAGCAAGAATGGTCAATAAATAGAGTCCAAAGATAGGAATTCCCCTGTCTTTACTACTAAATATATTTTTGAACATGAAGAAAATTGCTGGAATCTGCTGAGCCTTAATTATATCCCCTTTAAAGTGGATAGCATTCAGTTGTCCATTCAATTTGTTCAGAAATCTTTACCAAGCAGCTTTTCTGTGAAACATTATACATGTGACAATAGGCTGATGTAAAGTCTAAATACGATTATGTACGGGATAGTCATTTTAAATCACTAAGTTTCAAGTAAGTGTAATCTTCTTTTATTATAAATTGAAATTAATTTTAAAATTCTAATTTATTATGCATGAGCATATGTATGTTATTTCGCCCAATGTAATATGTGATAGCATCTATCAGCAGAGCATTGCTCAACTAAATTATGGTATAGACATCTGATGGACTACTCAGATTTCCAAAAGAAAGGTAAAGTAAGTATTGATATGGAAAGCTCTCCAAGATAGACTATCAATGCAGAAAAGGGGATATGAATTAATTATTAAATTCTTCTGTTAAAAATATGAAAAAGTCATATGCACATACATACATATATATGTACATAAAGTCATACAATGTGTGGAGTTATGATGTATGTATGTGTGTATGCATGTGTGTGTGTCTGTGGGTCTATGTATATCATAAGGAAGCACTAGAAACTCTTTGATGGTTTCTGGTGAGGAGAAAGGCTAGAGCTTTGCCCTTGTTTTCTTCTCCCTTCTCCTCTTTCTCCCCCTTTCCCTCCACATTCTTCCTTTTCTCCTTTCAATTATTTCTCTCTTCCCCTTCTTTTGCTGCTTCTCCTTCTCCTCCTCCTCTTCTACCTACTCCAATCATATTTGAATGGCTTTTCATATATTGTGCTAAGTTTCAAAATTTACAGTGTTTCTCAGTGATGAGATCATGGGCTAATTTTATATATGCTTTCATTTTCTCTAATTTTCTATATTAAAAATAAAATACTCGTTATTAGAAATTCTTATTCAGTTTAGACATGGCTATGCAGACATTCCCAAACTTTCACAACATGAAGCTCTACTTTTATCAAAGGGTAGCCAAGGATAAAATGATCCTTGTCTAAACTAGTGCACTTCTAGTAAACTAAAATGTAACATTTCTCTCTTTTTTATTTTTATTTTTTGTGGGTGCATACTAGTTGCATATATTTATGGAGTACGAGAGATGTTTTGATACATGCATGTAATGCATAATAATCACATCAGGATAAATTGAGTATTCATCACCTCACACAGTTATCCTTTGTGTTACAAACAATCCAATTATACTCTTCTAGTTATTTTAAAATGTATGATTAAATTATTTTTGACTATAGTCACCCTGTTGTACCGGCAAATACTAGATCTTATTCATTCTTTCTAACCATATTTTTGCACCTATTAGCCCTCCCCACTTTCCTCCCAAACCCTCACTACTCTTCTCAGCCTCTGTTAATCCTTATACTGTCTATCTCCATGAGTTCTATTGTTTTAAGCTTTAGCTCCCACAAATAAGTGAGAACATCTGAAGTTTGTCTTTCTGAGCCTGGCTTATTTCACTTAACATAATGACCTCCAGTTCTATCCACATTGTAGCAAATGAGCGGAACTCATTGCTTTTTATGGCTGAACGGTATTCCATTTTGTATATGTACTACATTTTCTTTATTCATTCGTCTGTTGATGGACACTTAGGTTGATTCCAAATGTTGGTTATTGTGAATAGTGCTGCAATAAACATAGAATGCAGGTATCTCTCTGAGGTACTGATGTCCTTTCATGTGGTTATACACCCAGGAGTGGGATTGCTGGATCATATGATAGCTCAATTTTTTGTTTTTGAGAAACCTCCAGACTGTTCTCCTTAGGGGTCATATTAATTTACATTACCACTGACAGTGAACAAGGGTTCCTTTTTCTGTACATCCTCGCCAACATTTGTTATTGCCTGATTTTGAGATAAAAGCCATTTTAACTGGGGCCTCTTAACTTTTTCCCCACAAATTTCTTAATTCCTTGATGAAAAATGCTAAAAGATAAGTCCCTTTCGTACTTCCTAGACATTTTTATTCATTCACACTTTTATTTGTTTAAGTTTCTTACTTATTTAATAGGTATGTATTCAATATTTACCTTGTCTCAGCCAATGTAATGTGTGATAGGCATACAAAGATGAATATAGCATAAAGTTGATGCCTCTTAAGCAGCATAAAGAATGATGTCATTTAAACAAATAATAGCTACAAATTTTGATAAGCTCTGTCATAGAGGTAAGAATGTTATAGTGGGGTGGGATGGAAGAAATTAAAATATGTCAAATCTGCTTTGTGTTGTAAGGAAAATATTGGCAAAGAAGATACATGTTACAATTTGGCTCTGTGTCCCCACCCAAATCTCATCTCCAATTGTAATCCCCATGTGTCCTGGGGAGGGACCTGGTGGAAGGTGATTAGCTCATAGGGGTGGTTTTCCTATGCTGTTCTTGTGATAGTGAGTAGGTTCTCAGGAGATCTTATGGTTTTAGAAGTGGCAGTTTCCCCTGTCTGCTATCTGTCTTACCTACCACAGGGTAAGACTTGCCTTGCTTTGCTTTCGCCTTCCATGGTGAGTGGAAGTTTACTAAGCCTCCCCAGTCATGTGGAACTGTGAGTCAATTAAGCCTCTTCTGTTTATAAATTATCCATTTTCAGGTAGTATCTTTATAGCAGTGGGAAATGGACTATGATACACTTCAACAGAATACTTAAGAAATTGGTAATCAACTAGTTTACGAATGGAAAGAATCATTTTAGCAAAGGAAATTAAATGCATAACAATATAACCATGTGGCATTAAAACAGATTAGGGAATTCTGAGGGTTGTAAGGATGATGGAACAAGTACATAATAGAACAATATGGCAGAATAATTTAAAAAGTCCTGAGGGTAGGTCACTGAGGCCTTATATTTATTAAAGGGTGATATTATTCTAGGAATTGGGAAAGTGTGGCCGGGCCCAGTTGCTCACGCTTGTGATCCCAGTACTTTGGGAGGCCGAGGCAGGCGAATCAAGACCATCCTGGTTAATACAGTGAAACACGGTCTCTACTAAAAATACAAAAAAAATTAGCTGGGCATGGTGGTGTGTGCCTGTAGTCCCAGCTACTCAGGAGGCTGAGGCAGGAGAATGGCGTGAACCTGGGAGGCAGAGCTTGCAGTGAGTCGAGATTGTGCCACTGCACTCCAGACTGGGCATCAGAGCAAGACTCCACTTCAAAAAAAAAAAAAAGAGAGAGAGAGAGAATAGTGTGATTATATTTGCTTTTTAGTTTGAAAAGAAGTCGTCTGGAAATGAATGAGATTACAGCCAGAGAAGAGAAAGAATACATTTTGATGAAAGAATATATTTTGATGAAAGAGTATATTTCGATACTGATAAAATAGTCCAGGTGAAAGATGATTCAGACCCTGGCACATGGAAGATGCTGTGGGGTCATAAAGGAAGAAATGGTAATCAAAATAACTAAAGTTTGATTGGATAAAGTTTTCAAGCCAACAAAGCATAAAACACACATACAACAACGATGTCTAAAATGATTTCTTAGTTTCTTAATCATGTATTAGGTGTCAAACAAGATAGAGAATACAGACAGAGCAGTAAAGAGTCCAGCCCCAGACTCAATCTTATATGTGATTTTTGGGCCCATCAATAAACAATGATAAAGACTTGACCAAGCAGGTCCCATAGGGAGAGTTCACCCTCCCCACACTAGTGCATAGTCCTCTAATGGCAGTTTCAGTAACAGCTGCAGGGCCATGCTCACACACAGATCAGTGTCACTTGACTGGTGCCTCCCCTGGAGGCCTCTCCACTGTGGCAGACCCTCCCCAGGCATGCTTGCCCAAGACCTCCTTTTCATGGGGAGAGGAGGAGGAGTCTTGAAGGCAATTGTCTTCCTTCTGATTCAATACTCAGTGCTTTTCCACTCCCTTCCATAAAACTGCCAGAGCCTTTTGTTCAGGGTTCCTTTGATAGTGAGTCAACCCCACGTCTGTGCTGATCCATGTGATCCTTAATAGAGCTGTTTCATGGAGGAAAAAAAGGACGGGGATGGGGACCGTCAGGGCTTTTTCCAGTTTAGCCTCAAAGGTGTGCTAATGTCATGTTGTCTTGATGTCTTCATTGCCTACTCCAACACCTGGCTCTCTCTCCAGAGTAGTTAAGCTCCGGATGGTTGGGGATAAATTTAATGACTACTGTTTGGTATAAGTTGAGGTTAATCTAATTAATTTACCTAGAGGGAAAATTCTGACCTCTGTCAGACCTCATCTAAAACACAGAGGTCATGAAGATAAATCTGGCTTCTGCCTTCAAGGAGTTTACTATCTGGTGAAGATGATAGCTGGATAGCTAGACATAACAATAAAACCACAGCTGTTCCCTTGTGATAATTTCGGTTATGAGTTATGTACAGTGGAATATGAAAAATATAGAAATGGTATGTAACCAATTCTAGGATGTCAGGGCAAGCTTGCTGGGAGAAATGCTGTCTAGAGGTAGACACAGAGAGATAAGAATCAAAGTCTCTTCTGAAGAAGGGTTAAATAAATCTCAGGCAGATAGGCTATGCATGACCTGCTTCTTTCATCTGTCATTTTTGTTGTTGAGTTACTTGCTAAATTTTAGGAATTTTATATATATATATAATATTATGTATTACAGTATTATGTATAAATATTATATATAATATATATATTCTACATATCAATGCTCTGTCAATTCATCCTAATTCTGGCAAAAGCATTAAAGATTTCAATTTTTACCAGGTTTGAAAGGGGAGCAACCTCTTGTATTAGAATTATTTGAAAAATGTAAGGCTATTTTGAAATAACTAACCAATTGAAAATGCATGGACACTATAACTATTACGCTTCTAGATGCATACAAAAATACTTTTATTGTTACATGGGCACAAAGATGTATATAGATAGCTGTTCCCTGAAACAGTATTTGTAATAATGAAACCTGGAAGCCAACTTATCTCTTAATGGGGATACAGACAAGTAAAGTACAACATATACATGTTATAGAAAAATATGCAGCCCTCTAAAAATGGGTTAGCTGTATATATATAGAAAAGAAAAAAAGCATTATACAAAAATATGTACACTTTAATAAAAGTTGTACTAAATTTTAAATGTAATATAATTGTCTTACCTTATATATATATATATAATTGCTGGAAAAAAGACTGAATTATAATACATGAAGAGTAGGAAAAAATAGTTGCGTGGAGTTTTATATTTTCTGAATGTTTAAATCTTTCCACACGATATGTAATAATTATACTTTTAAAATGTCATTAAGGTAATATATACAAATAGTTAATTAAAGCTTAATAAAAACTTTGGAAAAATATTTTTAATAAAGGTTTTACATATATCAAGATTACAATTAAATTTAATATGCTTTTTATTTTGTCAATTTCTTTCATTTAAAAAATACTTATGCTTACTTCCTTTTTGCTTTTTCCTATTAAAAGAAAAAGCATTTTGCCCTCATAAAAGAAAATTAGTTTCAGATTACTAGTAATTACTTAGGTACTAATTAAAAAATAATGCATCTCAGTTACTAAATACACAAATAAGGGAGTTATATGAAACTGTGCAATAGTCATTATATGGATAGTCACATTTAAAATAAAATGAAAAGAGACTAAAATATGCATTTGTGCTTTTAACTCTGAAAACCTGAATACCTATTCAACTATTGATTCTGAGTATTTACAGAACTTTATTTTTTCTTTGGACATGCTTTGGCAGTTTTTACCTAATGTATCCACATTTTTGCTTTGTCCTTAATAATTAAAAATCTGAGAAAAAGATATTCAAAAAGTGTTTTTTTTGTGTGTGCATACTCATGATAAACACAAATGTAAAAAGTTACAGAGGTCGGGCACAGTGGATCACACCTGCAATCCCAGTACTTTGGGAGACCAAGGTGGGCGGGTCACTCAAAGCAGGAGTTTTAGACTACCTGGCCAACATGGTGAAACTCCATCTCTACTGGAAAAAAAAAAAAAAAATTAAACAGGCGTAGTGTTTCACGTCTGTAATCCCAGCTACTCGGGAGGCTGAGGTGGGAGAATCACTTGATCCCAGGAGGCAGAGGCTGCAGTGAGCCAAGATCACGCCACTGCCCTCTAGCCTGGGTGACAAAGCAAGACTCCATCTCAGAAAAAAAGAAAAGTTATAGAAATAAATATGATGATATGATTTACTGAAAGCAAGTCTCAAATGCCTAAAAAAGGCCAAACTTCCTTTGGTCTTTGAATATCATTCAGGAGGATGGGTGAGTCTACTTTTGTTGAAAATGTGTTATTTTCATTTATTTTTTAAGCAAAAATATAATTTATAATTTATACTTATTTAACATAAATGTGAAAGTATTACCAAATTGTCTCCACATGGAAAAATTCTTGTGACATGTATTTCACCTAACTTGTGAAGTTCACAACTATTTTAATAAACAGTTAAACTTGTCCCAAAACCTAACTATCATCCTACCAAACACATGCATAGACTTGAGAATAATTAGGCTTTCAGAAACCAGTTTAGTATCCAACTGGTTATAGATTTCTTCAGAAAGTGGTGTAAATCTGATTATATACAGTTGCTACATGTAGTATAAATCTGATTATACACAGTTGTTTCATGTAATATATATCTGATGATATACAATTGCTTCATGCAGTTAAACTTGTTACTAGATAATCCAAGTGTAATTGTCACAGAAAATCTTATGTCTACATTTGGACAATGTCTGTATCTCTGTCTCTTTCTCTCTGTTTCTCTCTCTCTCTCTCTCTCTCTCTCTCTCTCACACACACACACACACACACACACACACACACACACTCCTTTATAATTACTTTGAAAAAAAATCACTAAAAGGAAAAAATCATTAATATGAGATTATAACATAAAATCCACAATTTGTCTGTAAACTATCTTCAAATCTATGTTTGTACTTGAAATCTACTAGGCTTATGAGACAGTCAAAGATTTCCAAGCTTTGAATATTCTTTTCGCTTCAAAAGGAACTGAAAATCTAAATGTAATTTAGTACACCTTTTAAAATATTCACTGCTGCCTGCCAGCTAGCTGTAGGTTATTTTAGCTACTAGAAGCAGCACTAATTTGCAATATCTTTCTAAGACTATCTATAGGTAAAAATTTGGAGACGGCTGACTTTAGCCAATGTCAAGCTTTAGAATAGCAACATAATCCCTAAAAGAAAAATGAGAAATAACATAACTATCTAAACATCAAAAAGAAATTAACCTTGCTTGACCATTTTTAGGACAACATAATGGTTTCTTGAAATTTTTCAACATTTATGAAAAGATAAAAATTAAGATGAGTCATTTAATAGCATGCATGCTTGAACCAATAAAATGATTTCTTATTTTATGAGTTTTTAAAATGAGCCCAGATGTTTCAAATTATAAATAATTTGTCAATTTATGCATAAAGCCAAATTTGAAAAATGTGACTGGTCATTGAAGTGAAACTCAACTGAAAATCTGTTTCACTGAATCAAGCTTAAATAAGTAATTGTGTACTTAGATGTAGCTGAATTCTAAGAACTATTTGGACTGCAACTTATAGACTATTTATATATTTTGCAAACTGTTTGCTGTTCTTTGACTTCAAAGTAAGAGAGAGATATTAAGTGACAAATCATACAGTGGAAAGGGAATTATATAGGAAGAATCTCCATTTTGACTCAGAATAAAGATGTACCCATCCTAAGTTTTAATGGGAAGATCTGTGTGGCTGACATTTTTTTCCTAATCTAGCTTCCTCATTTGAAAGAGTATCTTGTTTTTATATATGAAAACTGAAGGATTTTTATTTAGGTCAATTAAGGTCACTGTGGCAGACAGAATAATGGCTTACCAAAATGTCCACATCCTAATTTCTGGAACCTGTGAAAATGTCACCTTCCATGACAAAAGGGACATTGCAGAAGCAATTATTTAAGGATCTAGAGATGGGAATATTAAGCTGGGTTATTTGGGTGTTCCAAATGTGAACACAGGTGGAGTTCTTGCAAGACTGAGAAGATGCCTTAGAGTTAGGAAGGAGATGGGAGATGTGCCATGAAAGCACAGGTTGGAGTGACAACCTCAAGAGAGTAGAAGCTCTTGATTTTAACCTATGTGTCTATTTTAGTCTTTACTGGCAGAACTGTAAGATAGTAGATTTGTGTTGTTTTATTCCACTAAGCTGGTAGTAATATGCTCCAGACACTATGAGACAAATATAGTTTATGTATATATATATACACACACACACACACAAGCACACATATACACATACATATATGTGTGTGGGTGAGTATTAGGAAAAGTAGTAAATCTAAATCTAGATTTTTCTGACTCTCACCTAGGTTCTTATATTTTTCACTATGCAACTAGTTACATAGCATTATTTATATAATACTAGTTATATAACTAGTGCTCTATTATTTTCCTTGTATTTTAATTTTTCTGTTAAAAGAAAGTTTAAGAACATATTTATCCATATATGTATATACACATGCAGAAATATATATCTGTGTGTGTGTGTATATAGATATGAACATATATATTCAAAGTTCTGAAAAGTTTTTCACAGCAATGCTGGCAATAAATTCTCATTTCTATGTGTCTTTTCTTTGGAGGTTTAAGTATGATTCATTTGTGAATTGCTACATTATCCTGACAAAAGTATAACAGTAGTGACAATATACAATCCCCCAAAATGTTAAATCTCCAGATAACTTTTAATGAGTTGGCACTGACTAGTATGAGAAATACAAGGTACAGAGAATGATATGGTTTGGCTCTGTGCTGCCACCCAAATCTCATCTCGAATTGTAATCCCCATAACCCCCATGTGTCTAGGGGCCTGGTGGGAAGTGATTGGATCATGGGGGCAGTTTCCTCCATGATGTTTCCATGATAGTGAATGAGTTCTCATGAGATCTGATGGTTTTATAAGTGTTTGACAGTGCCTCCTTCACATGCTCTCTGTCACCTGCTTCCATGGAAGACGTGCCTGCTTCCCCTTCCGCCATGATTGTAAGTTTCCTGAGGCCTCTGCAGCTGTGCAGAACTGTTGGTCAATTAAGCCTCTTTCCTTTATAAATTACCTTGTCTCAGGTATTCTTTATAGCAATGTGAAAATGGATTAATACAGAAAATGGATTAATACAGTATTAATCCATTTTCTACACATTTCCCTATATAAGATATACTCATTTTCTGTTTATAGTTAGCATTTACAAAGTTTACAGTAAAATTTTTACTTACATTTATATGATATTTAATTTATTCTCAAAATTTTATGCAACCAATTACATATGTTTTAGATCTAAAGTGGACTTTGTTTTTTCCATGGAGTAAGCATTTTGTAGGACTTCTCTTCAATATTGGTGTGTAGAAAAAAAATGTGAACCTCAAGTTTCAATCAATTAAACTTTTGCTCAAACTGAAATACCATAATCAATACCAACACACACAAGAGTCATCTGGGGTGTGCCTTGCATTAGGATTACATACTGGTACTATACACTCAGTCGTGTAGGACAGAGGAATGGGTTATACTTAAACCTCTAAAGGATGGCCTCAATTAAAAAGATAGAAAATGGGAGTTAATATTGCTAGTGTTGCCATGTAAAATTTAATAATTATTTGTTTAGTTATTGCCTTATTAATTTAGTAGTTTTCTGAAGAGAAATTTCATTAACAAATTAACAGGAACAGCTACAAAATTTGCAGTGTTCAGTGCAAAATTAAAATATAGGACATCTTACTCAAAAAATTATTTCAAACTTGACACAAATGACACCAGAGGATTAGCCAAGTGATGCATCCCTGCAAATGAGCAGATCACATAAATCTATCCTTGAATATCAGTTAGTTATACAAAATAAGAGTTTAAGGCTGGGACCCACAGCCATATTTTTACCCATACCTGCATTTATATGTGTGTTTATATACCTATAAAAGTATTTAGATCTATTTATTCACAGTCTCAGAATCAGATTGTAGAGAGACATTTAAAGACTAACTAGTGTAAACTTGTCCTCTTACAAAAGAGAAATAAAAGAGAAAACTGAGCCATAGTGCTTTAATTGTATCAGTAGCTAATATTAGAAATAAAAGCAACACACTATCTTTAATATATTTATGTTTTTCTTATTACTACCAGTTTAGTGCTCCTATGTATTTTGTGGCACTTCTCTTCAATAATGGTGTGTAGAAAGAAAATGCAAACCCCGAATTTAATCAATTAAACTTTAATTAAACTGAAACACCATGGTCAATGCCAACACACAAAAGGGTCATCTGGGGTATGCCATTGCATTAGGATTACATACTGGTACTATATACTCAGTCGTGTAGCACAGAGGAATGGATTATACTTAAACTTCTAAAGAATGAGCTCAATTAAAGAGGTAGAAAATGAGAGTTAATATTGTTAGTATTGCCACGTAAAATTTAATAATTAATATAATCTCTCATGTATTCCATGGTGATTGATTGGCATGGATTCTTTAAGCCATAAGAATAAGTACTATAAAAGCAAGAACTTATAATTATAGGATCTTCAATTATCAGCTCTGTTCTTACACAGTTTCTCTCCACTTGGAAGCCAACCAGCGGCATGAATTGACCCCTAGTTGGCCCCCTCCTTGGTGTCAGTGGATGATGGCAAAAGAACCGCTTGGATGATATCACTATGAAATTGAACTTCATATTGTTTCTCTAATTCACTTTGAAATAGTGTCTGAATAGAATATTTTATATTGTATTTGGCAGAATAAAGAAAGCTGATGAAACAAAGACAGTTTAAGACTGTTAGCAATTGAGTAAATTTATGATATAATTTAAAAATTTATAAGTTGGGAAATTATATCATCTATAACAGGGACACGTTCAAGCATTAACAAAGGCACTAGTAATAATTATGTTGAGATAACAGTGAAAACACAACTGTCTTAAGCAAAACTAGATATATGTCAGCCTGCATGTAACTGAAGCCAACATCTACAGAAATTCAACAACTTTCCAGGCACCGTTCTGAACACTTTGCCTTTATTATTATGTTCTTGATTTCTCATGACCTCATTGTGAGTTTTAAGTGCTTCCATTTTAAAGGCAAGAATACTAAAACGCAGATAGGTGACACGGTTACTTTGGAGTCTGCAGGTTTTGTGAAGGTATTTGTACTTTAATACAAAACTGATATTCACACACTGCTCCCGAGTCCACATCTTGAACAAATATGTAATATGATCTCTCACATATTCCATGGTGATTGGTTGGCATGGATTATTTAAGCCCTGAGAATAAGTACTATAAAAGCAAGAATTTATAACAGGGTCTCCAATGATCAGTTCTGTTCTTACACAGCTTCTCCCCACTCCTACCCCTTGGAAGCAACCGACTGGTATGAGTTGGCCCCTACTCACCCCTTCCCTGGTGTCAGGGGACCACATCAGGGAAGTAAGGTTATTTTTTCACTTGGAGAAAACAAAGATATGTAACTCAGTACCCTACTTTTGCCATGAGGTTGCCAGTGGGTGGAGAGAGAAGACAAACTTCTAACTAACCAGTCTGCGAGAAGGAAGTATAAGTTAGCACTCCACTTTTGGTAGGATGGTCTTAGTAGGTCCCATCAGGAAGATAATCATGCACATCCACCCAATGCTGAGGTTACACATTGGTAGGAAACCATCTACTCAATAACAAGAGAGAAAATATTCTCATAATATTAAAAAAACTATTCTGTACACAATAAAAACCACTTGTAAAACAAAGAACTAGGAAATCATAACCCGAATGAGAAAAAGACAACAGACACCAACACAGAGATTAAAAAAAAAAAAAAAGGGGGGGGGGGTGTTGGGGCTGGGTGCAGTGGCTGACACCTGCAATCCCAGCACTTTGGGAGGCCAAGATGGGTGGATCACTTGAGCTCAGGAGTTCAAGACTAGCCTATCCAATGTGGCGAAACCCCGCTTCTACCAAAAATATAAAAAATTAGCCAGGTGTGGAAGTGCATGCCTGTAATCCCAGCTACTTGGGAGGCTGAGGCAGGAGAATCACTTGAACCTGGGAGATAGAGGTTGCAGTGAGGTGAGATCGTACCACTGCACTCCAGCCTGGGTGACAGAGTGAGACTCTGTCTCAAAAAAAAAAAAAAAAAAAAAAAAAGAGGTTGGAATTTTTATCTAACAAGGATTTTAAAGAAATAATCATAAAAGTGTTTAAATAAGCAATTATATATTCTATTCTCTTGGAACAAATAAAAGATAAAATTAAAAATAAATTCAACAATGACTTAGATGTTGTAAAAACTAAATATGAACTAAATAAAATTAAAATACAATAATGGAAATAATAGATTCAGAGGATGGGCACAAAAGAAGAGAGCACAGAGCAGAAGATGGAATCAGTGAATCTGAAAACATACCAACCAACAGAATTTACTCAGTCTGAACAAGAAGAAGAAAACTGATTTAAAAAAAAAAAGTAATAACAGTATTTCAGGAAACTTTAGGACAATAATAAAAAAGCTAACATTCATAATCACAGGAGATATAGAAGACGAGGAGAGACAGTATGGGACTAAAAAAACTATTAAAAAATAATGACTTCAACCTTCCCAAATTGGACAGAAGACATAAACTGAAATATTCAAGAGACAGAGCAAACCGTAAATAGAATACACCTAAATACATTCAATTTCTGGAAATGAAAAAAAATAAAAATAAAAATATTGAAAGCAAACAGAGAAAAATGGCACATTTCTTACAGAAAAATAATAATGTAAACCACAGCAGATTTTCCAACTGAAACCATGAAGGCCGGAAAGAAACAGATAATATTTTTGAAGTACTGAAAGAACAGAACTCTGAACTGTAAATTCAATACCCAGCAATAATATTCTTCCGGCATTAAAGTGACATAGAAAACATTGTCTAATGAAAGAATACTAAGGTAATGTGTTGCCAGCAAACTTACCTTTAAAGAATAAGTTCTCTAAACAGAAAATAAATGATAAAAGAAGAAGGCTTGCAGCTTTTAAAAACATCCATCTAAACGGGTAAAATTAAGCATAAATATAAGGTACAATCAAACTTCTCTTAAGCTTTTAAGCCATTTCTAATAGTTGAAGCAAAAATTATTGGCCTATCTGGTTAGATGCTCAATGAACATAGATGAAATATTTAAGATAATTATATTTAAAAAATAGTGATAGTAAAGAGACTCATATGGAAACAAGTTTTCTACACTTCACTTAAAGAGGTAAAACATCAGTAACAGTAGATGTTGACGTTACATATATATTATTTTTACCAGTGAAATTAGTAAAAACCAAACAAAAGCATATACAATCATGCACTGCATAACGAAGTTTTGCTCAGCAGCAGACTGCATACATCATGGTGGGTCCCATAAGATTATAATGGAGATGAATATTGCCTAGTGACATTGCAGCTGTCTTAACATCATACTCTAACATATTTCTCACCTGTTTGTGGCAATGATGGTGTGAACAAACCTACTGCTTTACCGGTTATATAAAAGTGTAGCAGGTGAAATTATGTCTAGTACTGATATTGTTTGGCTATATCCCCACCCAAATCTCATCTTGAATTGTAATCCTCATGATCCTCCCGTGTCAAGGGAAAGACCTGGTGGGAAGTGATTGGTTCCTGGAGGCGGTTTCCCTCATGCTGTTCTCATAATAGTGAGTAAGTTCTCATGACATCTGATGATTTTATAAGTGTTTGACAGTTTCTCCTAGACACACTCATTCTCTCCTGTCGCCTTGTGAAGAAGCCGACTGCTTTTATTCCACCATGATTGTAAATTTTCTGAGGCCTCCCCAGCCATGCAGAACTATGAGTCAATTAACCCTCTTTCCTTTATAAATTACCCTGTCTTGGGTAGTATCTTAATAAGTGTGAGAACCGACTAATAGAGTAAATTGGTACTGGGAGTGGGGCACTGCTATAAAGATACTGAAAATGAGGAAGTGACTTTAGAACTGGGTATTGGGCAGAGGTTGGAAGCATTTGGAGTGCTCAGAAGAAGAAAGGAAGTTGTCGGAAAGTTTGAAACTTCCTAGGGACTTGTGGAATCCTTTTGACCAAAATGCTGACAGTGATAATAGACAGTGAAGTCCAAGCTTAGGTGTTCTCGGATGAAGAAGAAGAAGTCATTGGGAACTAGAGCCCAAAGGTCACTCTTACTCTGCCTTAGCAGAGAGACTGGAAGCATTTTGCCCCTGTCTTAGAAATCTGTGGAACTTTTAATTTGAGAGACATTATCTGAAATTGGAACTAATGTTTAAAGTGGAAGCAGGGCATAAAAGTTTGGAAAATTTGCAGCCTGATCATGCAATAGAGAAGAAAAACCCATTTTCCAGGGTAGGAATTCAAGCTGGCTGCAGAAATTTGCCTAAATAACAAGAAGCCGAATGTTATTATAGTAGCCAAGACAATGGCAAAATTTCTCTAGGGCATGTCAGAGACTTACATAGCAGCCCTTCTCATCACAGACCCAGTGGCCTCTGAGGGAAAAATGGTTTCATGGGCTGGGCCTAGGGCCCTGTTACTCTGGGCAAACTCAGGACTTGGTGCCCCGTGTCCCAGCTGCTGCCACTCCAGCTCCAGCCGTGGCTAAAAGGAGGCAATGTACAGCTCAGGCTGTCGATTCAGAGGGTGCAAGCCCCAGGCCTCGGAGGCTTCCATGTGGTGTTGGGCCTGAGGGTACACAGAAGTCAAGAATTGAGGTGTGGAAACCTCTGCCTAGATTTCATAGGATGTATGGAAATGCCTGGATGTCCAGGCAGAGGTTGGTTGCAGAGGTGGAGCCATCACAGAGAACCTCTGCTAGGGTAGTGCAGAAGGGAAATGTGGGGTTGGAGCTCCCACACAGAGTTCCCACTGGGGCACTGCCTAGTGGAGCTGTGAGAAGAGGGCCACTGTTCTCCAGACCCCGGAATGGTAGATCCACCAATAGCTTGTACTGTGCACCTGGAAAAGCCACAGGCACTCAATGCCAGCCTGTGAAGGAACTGCCCAAAGACATTGGAGCCCACCCCTTACATGCCCTGGATGTGAGACATGGAGTCAAGGAGATTATTTTAAAGCTTTAAGTTTTAATGACTGCCCTGCTGGGTTTCAGACTTGCATGGGGCCTGTATCCCCTTTGTTTTGACTAATTTCTCCCATTTGGAATGGGAGCATTTATCCAATTCCTGTACCCCCATGGTATCTAGGAAGTAACTAACTTCCTTTTGATTTTACAGGCTCATGGGCCTTAATGACTTGCCTTGTCTCAGATGAGACTTTGACCTGTGGGCTGTTGAGTTAATGCTGAAATGAGTTAAGACTTTGGGGGACTGTTGGGAAGGCATGATGTTGGTTTTGAAATGTAAAATATATGTGAGATCTGGGAGGGGCCAAAGGTGGAATGATATGATTTGACTCTATATCCCCAGCCAAATCTCGTCTTGAATTGTAATCTTCATAATCCCCATGTGTTGAGGGTGGGACCTGGTGAAAGGTGACTGGATCATGTGGGCGGTTTCCGTCATACTGTTCTTATGATAGTGAGTGAGTTCTCAGGAGATCTGATGGTTTTATAAGTGTTTGACAGCTCCTCCTACACACAATCCTTCTCTCTCTCCTGTTGCCTTGTGAAGATGACTGCTTCCAATTTCACCATGATTGTAAGTTCCCTGAGGTCTCCCCAGCCATGCAGAACTGTGACTCAAATAAATTCCTTTCCTTTATAAATTACCCAATCTCGGATAGTGTCTCTATAGCAGTGTGAGAATGGACTAATACAATTACATTTTACTTAGTAATAATAATAAACAAATATGTTACATTTTTGTGTATTTACTATACCATATATTTTACTGTTATTGTAGTGTATGCCTTCTACTTATTAAAAGAAATAGGCAACTGTAAAACAGGCTTACAGTCTTAAAACAGGTCATTCAGGAGGCATTTCAGAGGGCATTGTTATTATAGGAGATGTCCACAGATCTGTATGCATTATTGGCCTAGAGGAGCTTCCAGTGGGACAAGATCTGGAGGTGGAAAACAGTGATGCTGATGATACTGACCCTGTGTAGGCCTATGCTAGTATGTGCATTTGTTATTTTACTTTTAACAACAACAAAAAAATTAATTAATTAAAAGATGTAAAATTACAAAAATCTTAGAGAATAAGGATATAAGGAAATAAAATATTTCTGTGTAGAATATATGCTTTAAGCTGAGTGTTATTACAAAAGAGTCAAAAAATTAAAAAGTTAAAAAGTTTATAAAGTAAAAAAGTTACTGTAGGATAAGTTTGATGTATTTTGAAAGAAATGAGTCTTTTATATAAATTTGGCATAGCCTAAGTGTACTATTCAGTGCTTATAGAGTTTACAATTTTGTACAATGATACCCTAGGCATTTATGCTCACTCACCACTTACTCACTGACTCACCCAGAGCAACTCCCAGTCCTGCAAACTTCATTTATAGTAAGTGCCCTAATCAGGTATACTATTTTTGATGTTTTTTACTGGATTTTTTACTGTTTTTTTTTTTTTATGTTTAGATACACAAATATTTATCATTGTGCTGCAATCGTGTACAGTATTCAGCACAGTACATGCTGTACAGGTTTGCAGCCTAGGATCAATAGGCTGTACCACATAACCTAGGGTGTGTAGTAGGCTATACTATCTCTGTTTACACATAGAGTATCCTATATGATTTTACACAGTGAAGAAATTGCCTAATGCATGCATTTCTCAGAATGTAATTTTTGTCATTAAGTGATGCAACATTGTATTTAAAAACACTATAAATAAATTAAGATGGAATCCTAACATGTTTATATAACTCATTGGAAAGCAAGATAAAGAGACAGAGAGGAATAAGAAACTTAGAAACAAACAGAAACAAATAACAAAGTGGTAGACTTCAACCACAACATACAAATTGTTAGACGTAAAAGGCCTATAGAAACCAACTAAAAAACATAGATTGGCAGAGTAGTTAAAAAAACAAAAATCAAAAACCAAAAAGCATGGCCAACAATATTGTTTAAATTGCATTTGTACCCCATACATAAATATTTTTAAAAATTCTGTGTATATAAAACTAACTTCAAATACAACATAGGTAAGGTAAAAGTAAAAAGAAACAGTAAAATAATTTAAAAATGCAAGTGAGGCTATAGTAATATATCAGCTACATAAATTTTAAAAAGTACAGAAGTCAAACTGCATTTTAAAATATTTTACATTCCATTGCCATTCAAAGAAATAACATTGTTTTCAATACAATTAAAGAAGTATCATTAGACCCAGAAATAGCCACAATTATTTCTTTAAAAAGATTATTAATATTTGTTTGTTTATTTATTTATTTATTTATTTAATTTTTAGGCGGAGTCTCACTCTGTTCTCCAAGCTGGAGTGCAGTGGCATGGTCTCAGCTAACTGCAATTTCTGCCTCAGCCTCCCCAGTAACTGGGATTACAGGCGCACACCACCACGCCTGGCTAATTTTTGTATTTTTAATACAGACTTTTTTTTTTTTTTTTTTTAGTAGAGACAGGGTTCCAAATATTGATCAGGCTGGTCGCAAACTCCTGACCTCAGGTGATTGGCCTGCATCAGCCTCCTAAAGTGATGGGATTACAGGTGTGGGTCATCATGCTCCACTAAGATTAATATTTATAAACTCTACCTTCTTTCTTGGAGAAATGACTTTACAATTTCACTTTCTAATTCAGCTACCCATTGAAACTAAATTAAAATGTATTCACATGCAAAATGCAAGTAAATAAAAACAGATAGCAGGTTTCTCTATGCTAAAAGTTCCTTTGGAGCTCATTTCCTTGACAATGCAAGAGTGCATTTTAGCTCTTTTGAAGAAGAGGAAGAACAGTCTCTCAAATAGCAGGAAATAACAAATTTGCTTAAGGAAGAGAAACATCAGTGAGGGAAATTTCATCAACACCAACCCTTGGTACATCTTCATTCAAAACTGAAAAGCTTTTGGATAGCATCTGTTTATTCCTGTTAGAACTGAACTGGCAGGAAAACACAATGGAGAAGCCACAAAGAGGAGGGGTTAGGTAGCAGCATTCAGGTCCACAATGCCTGGATTTCATTATTATTCTACTGTATCTTCAGACAGTTTATGTAAATCATCTGTTATTGCGTTATCTCATCGGAAGATGAGGGTACTAATAGTTCCAGAGTTCTTACATTAGTGCTACTGCCATTAGTTATCACTATTTAAGTGTCTGTTCTTATTGTTCAAAGAGTGACTCACAGTTGAGAGTCTCTGGGATCTGAAGCAGGGAGGTGGAGAATTTTGCACTGGAGTATAGTGTTATCTTAACCTTGGAGGCCTGAACGTTCTTAGGTAAAAGACTGCTTTGGAGGCTGCAAATTAGAATCCCACCAGATCACAGCCATCTGACTTGGCTGCGTTTTTATGGAAACCAGGGTGTTGAGGATGTGAGACTGATATAAAAGCACTAGTATATTCACAGGGTAAAAGTCAGGAGCATCACGACAGCACAGTACTAGAGAACCAGTACACAGTGGTGTGATGAATGAAAGCCACTGACATAACTTCCCCATCTTGTCTTCCTGTATTCTTTCTCTCTGTGACAGTTGTTGAGATCATGACCTCTTTTGGAATGGTGCTCTCAGAAGTCCTTGGACAATCGGGGTGTACTAGGAGAAAACATGCTGTGAATGGGATGAAAGTCTTCAGGACAGACACTATACTTTCTGTTACTGGAGGATTCAGTGCTTTCAATAAGCATTTGAATGAATAAAATATTTGACTTAAGGACTCAATTCTGATTTCTTTTTTCTTCTTGCCCAAATTCCTATTTAAAGAAACTGGCAGTCAGCCCTACAAATGGTAAAATCACTTTACATGGGTTTTTTATTAACCCTATATAATGTGCCTTGCTTTCCAACCTGACTCTGGTACAGCATCACATAACAGATAGCAGACCCTGAATGATATAAAAATATTTTGCCCTAAAATATATTTCTTTGACGTGTTTTGAAATGGCTGTTGCAAGGCCAGCAAACTGAGGTAGAGGACATTTGTATCTATGGAGAATCTTCATTAACACAGTCATGCTTCCCCTTTCTGTGCCTTTCCGGGACCTAGTGATTAAGAATCTGATACCTTTAAACGTCTGAAAAGAAACATTTACCATCTATTCTCTCTGAGGACTGCCACCTATGAGGCTTCACCTACTTAGTAGGATCCTTGGTCTTCCCCACTCTTCTCTTAACTCAAGCATTCCTTTCTATCAATTTCAAGCCTTTAGACAATAGCATAACTCTCTCAACCAATTGTCAACTAAAGGATCCCTAAAATCCACTTATGACTTATAAGCTCCTCCCCCGACCTACCTGCAATTACCTGCAATTCTTTTCTCCATAGAATGTATAAAACCAAACTATAGAGGGCGGAGCAAGATGGCCGAATAGGAACAGCTCCAGTCTCCAACTCCCAGCGCGAGCGACACAGAAGACCGGTGATTTCTGCATTTTCAACTGAGCCTCTGCTGCTGATACCCAGGCAAACAGGGTCTGGAGTGGACCTCAAGCAATCTCCAACAGACCTACAGCTGAGGGTCCTGACTGTTAGAAGGAAAACTATCAAACAGGAAGGACACCTACACCAAAACCCCATCAGTACATCACCATCATCAAAGACCAGAGGCAGATAAAACCACAAAGATGGGGAAAAAGCAGGGCAGAAAAGCTGGAAATTCAAAAAATAAGAGCGCATCTCCCCCCGGCAAAGGAGCGCAGCTCATCGCCAGCAACGGATCAAAGCTGGACGGAGAATGACTTTGACGAGATGAGAGAAGAAGGCTTCAGTCCATCAAATTTCTCAGAGCTAAAGGAGGAATTACGTACCCAGCGCAAAGAAACTAAAAATCTTGAAAAAAAAGTGGAAGAATTGATGGCTAGAGTAATTAATGCAGAGAAGGTCATAAACGAAATGAAAGAGATGAAAACCATGACACGAGAAATACGTGACAAATGCACAAGCTTCAGTAACCGACTCGATCAACTGGAAGAAAGAGTATCTGCGATTGAGGATCAAATGAATGAAATGAAGCGAGAAGAGAAACCAAAAGAAAAAAGAAGAAAAAGAAATGAACAAAGCCTGCAAGAAATATGGGATTATGTAAAAAGACCAAATCTACGTCTGATTGGGGTGCCTGAAAGTGAGGGGGAAAATGGAACCAAGTTGGAAAACACTCTTCAGGATATCATCCAGGAGAACTTCCCCAACCTAGTAGGGCAGGCCAACATTCAAATCCAGGAAATACAGAGAATGCCACAAAGATACTCCTCGAGAAGAGCAACTCCAAGACACATAATTGCCAGATTCACCAAAGTTGAAATGAAGGAAAAAATCTTAAGGGCAGCCAGAGAGAAAGGTCGGGTTACCCACAAAGGGAAGCCCATCAGACTAACAGCAGATCTCTCGGCAGAAACTCTCCAAGCCAGAAGAGAGTGGGGGCCAATATTCAACATTCTTAAAGAAAAGAATTTTAAACCCAGAATTTCATATCCAGCCAAACTAAGTTTCATAAGTGAAGGAGAAATAAAATCCTTTACAGATAAGCAAATGCTTAGAGATTTTGTCACCACTAGGCCTGCCTTACAAGAGACCCTGAAGGAAGCACTAAACATGGAAAGGAACAACCGGTACCAGCCATTGCAAAAACATGCCAAAATGTAAAGACCATCGAGGCTAGGAAGAAACTGCATCAACTAACGAGCAAAATAACCAGTTAATATCATAATGGCAGGATCAAGTTCACACATAACAATATTAACCTTAAATGTAAATGGACTAAATGGTCCAATTAAAAGACACAGACTGGCAAACTGGATAAAGAGTCAAGACCCATCAGTCTGCTGTATTCAGGAGACCCATCTCACACGCAGAGACATACATAGGCTCAAAATAAAGGGATGGAGGAAGATTTACCAAGCAAATGGAGAACAAAAAAAAGCAGGGGTTGCAATACTAGTCTCTGATAAAACAGACTTTAAACCATCAAAGATCAAAAGAGACAAAGAAGGCCATTACATAATGGTAAAGGGATCAATTCAACAGGAAGAGCTAACTATCCTAAATATATATGCACCCAATACAGGAGCACCCAGATTCATCAAGCAAGTCCTTAGAGACTTACAAAGAGACTTAGACTCCCATACAATAATAATGGGAGACTTCAACACTCCACTGTCAACATTAGACAGATCAACGAGACAGAAAGTTAACAAGGATATCCAGGAATTGAACTCATCTCTGCAGCAAGCAGACCCAATAGACATCTATAGAACTCTCCATCCCAAATCAACAGAATATACATTCTTCTCAGCACCACATCGTACTTACTCCAAAATCGACCACGTAATTGGAAGTAAAGCACTCCTCAGCAAATGTACAAGAACAGAAATTATAACAAACTGTCTCTCAGACCACAGTGCAATCAAACTAGAACTCAGGACTAAGAAACTCAATCAAAACCGCTCAACTACATGGAAACTGAACAACCTGCTCCTGAATGACTACTGGGTACATAACGAAATGAAGGCAGAAATAAAGATGTTCTTTGAAACCAATGAGAACAAAGATACAACATACCAGAATCTCTGGGACACATTTAAAGCAGTATGTAGAGGGAAATTTATAGCACTAAATGCCCACAAGAGAAAGCAGGAAAGATCTAAAATTGACACTCTAACATCACAATTAAAAGAACTAGAGAAGCAAGAGCAAACACATTCGAAAGCTAGCAGAAGGCTAGAAATAACTAAGATCAGAGCAGAACTGAAGGAGATAGAGACACAAAAACTCTCCAAAAAATCAATGAATCCAGGAGTTGGTTTTTTGAAAAGATCAACAAAATTGACAGACCACTAGCAAGACTAATAAAGAAGAAAAGAGAGAAGAATAAAATTGACGCAATTAAAAATGATAAAGGGGATATCACCACCGACCCCACAGAAATACAAACTACCATCAGAGAATACTATAAACACCTCTACGCAAATAAACTGGAAAATCTAGAAGAAATGGATAATTTCCTGGACACTTACACTCTTCCAAGACTAAACCAGGAAGAAGTTGAATCCCTGAATAGACCAATAGCAGGCTCTGAAATTGAGGCAATAATTAATAGCCTACCAACCAAAAAAAGTCCAGGACCAGATGGATTCACAGCTGAATTCTACCAGAGGTACAAGGAGGAGTTGGTACCATTCCTTCTGAAACTATTCCAATCAATAGAAAAAGAGGGAATCCTCCCTAACTCATTTTATGAGGCCAACATCATCCTGATACCAAAGCCTGGCAGAGACACAACAAAAAAAGAGAATTTTAGACCAATATCCCTGATGAACATCGATGCAAAAATCCTCAATAAAATACTGGCAAACCAGATTCAGCAACACATCAAAAAGCTTATCCACCATGATCAAGTGGGCTTCATCCCTGGGATGCAAGGCTGGTTCAACATTCACAAATCAATAAACATAATCCAGCATATAAACAGAACCAAAGACAAGAACCACATGATTATCTCAATAGATGCAGAAAAGGCTTTTGACAAAATTCAACAGCCCTTCATGCTAAAAAAGCTCAATAAATTCGGTATTGATGGAACGTACCTCAAAAAAATAAGAGCTATTTATGACAAACCCACAGCCAATATCATACTGAATGGGCAAAAACTGGAAAAATTCCCTTTGAAAACTGGCACAAGACAGGGATGCCCTCTCTCACCACTCCTATTCAACATAGTGTTGGAAGTTCTGGCTAGGGCAATTAGGCAAGAGAAAGAAATCAAGGGTATTCAGTTAGGAAAAGAAGAAGTCAAACTGTCCCTGTTTGCAGATGACATGATTGTATATTTAGAAAACCCCATTGTCTCAGCCCAAAATCTCCTTAAGCTGATAAGCAACTTCAGCAAAGTCTCAGGATACAAAATTAATGTGCAAAAATCACAAGCATTCTTATACACCAGTAACAGACAAACAGAGAGCCAAATCAGGAATGAACTTCCATTTACAATTGCTTCAAAGAGAATAAAATACCTAGGAATCCAACTGACAAGGGATATAAAGGACCTCTTCAAGGAGAACTACAAACCACTGCTCAGTGAAATCAAAGAGGACACAAACAAATGGAAGAACATACCATGCTCATGGATAGGAAGAATCAATATCGTGAAAATGGCCATACTGCCCAAGGTAATTTATAGATTCAATGCCATCCCCATCAAGCTACCAATGAGTTTCTTCACAGAATTGGAAAAAACTGCTTTAAAGTTCATATGGAACCAAAAAAGAGCCCGCATCTCCAAGACAATCCTAAGTCAAAAGAACAAAGCTGGAGGCATCACGCTACCTGACTTCAAACTATACTACAAGGCTACAGTAACCAAAACAGCATGGTACTGGTACCAAAACAGAGATATAGACCAATGGAACAGAACACAGTCCTCAGAAATAATACCACACATCTACAGCCATCTGATCTTTGACAAACCTGAGAGAAACAAGAAATGGGGAAAGGATTCCCTATTTAATAAATGGTGCTGGGAAAATTGGCTAGCCATAAGTAGAAAGCTGAAACTGGATCCTTTCCTTACTCCTTATACGAAAATTAATTCAAGATGGATTAGAGACTTAAATGTTAGACCTAATACCATAAAAATCCTAGAGGAAAACCTAGGTAGTACCATTCAGGACATAGGCATGGGCAAAGACTTCACGTCTAAAACACCAAAAGCAATGGCAGCAAAAGCCAAAATTGACAAATGGGATCTCATTAAATTAAAGAGCTTCTGCACAGCAAAAGAAACTACCATCAGAGTGAACAGGCAACCTACAGAATGGGAGAAAATTTTTGCAATCTACTCATCTGACAAAGGGCTAATATCCAGAACCTACAAAGAACTCAAACAAATTTACAAGAAAAAAACCAACAACCCCATCAAAAAGTGGGCAAAGGATATGAACAGACATTTCTCAAAAGAAGACATTCATACAGCCAACAGACACATGAAAAAATGCTCATCATCACTGGCCATCAGAGAAATGCAAATCAAAACCACAATGAGATACCATCTCACACCAGTTAGAATGGCGATCATTCAAAAGTCAGGAAACAACAGGTGCTGGAGAGGATGTGGAGAAATAGGAACACTTTTACACTGTTGGTGGGATTGTAAACTAGTTCAACCATTATGGAAAACAGTATGGCGATTCCTCAAGGATCTAGAACTAGATGTACCATATGACCCAGCCATCCCATTACTGGGTATATACCCAAAGGATTATAAATTATGCTGCTATAAAGACACATGCACACGTATGTTTATTGCAGCACTATTCACAATAGCAAAGACTTGGAATCAACCCAAATGTCCATCAGTGACAGATTGGATTAAGAAAATGTGGCACATATACACCATGGAATACTATGCAGCCATCAAAAAGGATGAGTTTGCATCCTTTGTAGGGACATGGATGCAGCTGGAAACCATCATTCTTAGCAAACTATCACAAGAACAGAAAACCAAACACCGCATGTTCTCACTCATAGGTGGGAACTGAACAATGAGATCACTTGGACTCAGGAAGGGGAACATCACACACAGGGGCCTATCATGGGGAGGGGGGAGGGGGGAGGGATTGCATTGGGAGTTATACCTGATGTAAATGATGAGTTGATGGGTGCAGCACACCAACATGGCACAAGTATACATATGTAACAAACCTGCACGTTATGCACATGTACACTACAACTTAAAGTATAATAATAATAAATAAATTAAAAAAAAAAAAAAAAAACCAAACTATAACCCGATTGCCTTGGGCACACTTTCAGAACCTCTTGAGATAGTATAAGCCAGGCTTTGGTCGCTTATACTGGCTCTGAATAAACCTCTTTAAATATATTTTGGCAGAATTTGGTTTTTGTATATTTTCTGTGAACTTCTACCTCTGAGAAGAGGAGTAATTTATACTCTTTAAAAATCATGGTCAGGCATGACTGTTGCTAGAATGAGGATGAAGGGAAGGGAAAAGGAAGAAATAATTCTCCGCTCTTTGTTTCCAATTTTAGTTCATTAAAGTAAGAGTAGAAAACGTTTTGTAGAGATGTAGCTTGTGGTGGCATGGTTGAAAAGCTCCTGCAGTTCATAGTTCCTCCACTACAGTGTGATAATGTTTTAAATAGCATTTAAAACGTAGACTCTGTCCAGTCCTTATAGTTAACTTTTTTATTGTTTGGAATCAATGAAGGTGGTATATGTATGAGCAGACACATATTTATTTAAGAATAAAAATTAGGCCTTACAGGAAATTGGTTTCTCAGAGACTTGATAACAGTCACACATAATGTCTCTCAGACTACATCTATGAAAAAATACATAACCAAATAGACACCAATTACAAATGAATTAATTACATTGAAATTCTAATAACTTTCATTTCCTAAACTGACATTGATGGAAAAGAATTCTAAGACATAAAATAAGCTCTAATTCATCCTGCTTTCAATAGCACATGATTTAATCAGAATATATAAGTAATACTGTTGAGCATATAAATATTATTTTCATCACTTAATGATGATAATTATGACTATTTTCATTGCTGTAATTTTGGTCATGTCAAATTGATTAGCAACAAAATATATACGTAGCTAGAGAGGCAGCTAATTCAAAACTTCTATTTTTTTTTTTAAGATTATTGGTGCTCTTCCTGCTGTATTGAGATTAAAATTAAATGTTACATATTCCTTCTCTGTGTGGGTATGTGTATCTTATTTCCTCATCTTCTACTTCTTCAGAGTAGTGTTTGTGTGAGAGAGAGCTTCTAATATCTAAATTAATGTTGAATCATTATTCAGAAATGAAGAGAGCTAATTGTTATTCCATCCTGCCTTTATATTTTATGAAGAAAAATACAGTGATTCCAAGTTACCAAGTTAGTGCTGCTTTATTTATAAATGAAGTAATATTTTAAAAGTTGTGCATAAGTTAAAATTCAGAAATAAAATTTCATCCTAAAACTCTGTGTGTTGCTTTAAATAATCAGAGTATCTTGCCTACTTAATTTATTTTTGTGGGTGCACAATAGATGTTTAATGAGTCCTATCATCTGTCTGCTTTTTTATTGTAAAACACAAAGGGTTTTAATACTGGAGGAGCAACTGATTTACCTCTGAAAAAGTGAGGGATTATCTATAAATTGAATTGAGGGTTGTCTTGTCTTAGTAGCTTTTATTCTCTAGGTACTCTTTGATTATGATTGTGAACATAGAATTTATCCCTCATTAAATGTAAAATCAGCAAGAGAATAGCAAAAACTTATGAGACAGACGAACATTGTGTGAGTGACATGTTTTAATTTGTTTGGAAGAAGCACTTGCCCCAGAAGATACACAATGAAATTCATGTTATTGAGTAGGGTAGTAATAAGTGTGTTCCCTTGTGAAGTTCATAACCAAGAGTTTTAGTAGTGGATAGGAAGGCTGAATAATTGACTTCCTATCATTTTTAGGTTCTGTGTTTGATTTTTTTATATAGTAATTTCTTTGATTCACATTAAACTCAGTTATGTGTTTCCATTTTATAAATGAAAAAAAAATAGGCACTTACAAATGTCAGATCACTTGCTTGTGGTCATTCAGGTAGAGATTTGTGGAGCTAAGTTGGTCTTAATCAAATGTCGAGATTTTTTTTTTTCTTATCAAATGTAGGCTTTAATATGAGTTTTAAAATAAAATTAATTAGAAAAAGGCAAATTACTCAATATATAAAATGTATTGCATTTGTAATAGGTAGGTATTTCATTTTCTAGTTACGGTTGGATGTTATTCAGACTATAATTCCCAATGAACGATTTTTTAAAAATACTAGTGATTGCACATTTAAAACACCTTTTAAAAAGCATTGAGGGATTATAAAACTTTAATAAGTAATCAAACCAAATTTGAAGAGAAAAGAGGAACCCAGAGAGGTAAGGATATAACCTTACCAGTTGCAATTTGCTGATCTCTACAAATATTAATATTTATTTTGACAGTCTCAGGGTGAATGAGAAAGAAACCAAAACCCAAGACTAGCATATGTTAAATCTTGTTAAGGAGTCCTCCCCTAAAAGATTGAGATGACCAAATCTTATACCCTAAGCATAAGGTGAACCAGACCTAAAGCAGGGCTAGCTTGGATCCACTACTTGGGCTTGTGTGACTGCGTGACCCAGTTAATCTCAAGACTAGAACATTTTTTTAAGGTGGTCCTACTCATACACTACCCAGGTGTTAGGGAGAAGCAAATCCCAATGCTTTATAAAAATATCTTAAAGCTAAATGTTACAATATTCTCAGAGAACACAGTGAAACAGGGCAAAATAAGTTACAATCAACAAAAACAACATGAAACATAATTAGACCCACAAAGACTTCAAACATTGGACAATATCAGAGAAAGATATAAATATTTTACTCTTTAAAAATTTAATTAAAAGCTTAAACTAATTGTAGATCAAAAACTATGTTAGTGTTATAGATGAAATAGGCAAACTCTTTAAAATAAAAATGTGATTACTTAAATTAAATATAAGAGATAATTTGCCACCAGATTAGGTACAATTGAAGGAATAATTAATATACTGAAATACAGGTCAGTTGAAGTTTTTTTCAATTCAGCATGGAGATGTAAAAAATGAAAATAAATGCAAAAAATAAGGGTAAAGAAATGAGTAATTTTGATCAGAAATGTATTAAAAATAATAAACTGGAAATTTGACATCTTTTAAAAAAATTGTCATCCAAGTAGATATGTCTATTAAATAGTTGTTCTTATATCCAATAACGCAATTATTATTCCCCCTCATGCAGTTCACATTCTGGGATAATCGTTAGACATCAGCTTTATCTTTTATATTATTTATTCTATTTACTATATTTTTAATTTGCTAATTATGTTTTTAATTTCTGACATTCTGGAGTATTGCTTCTAACAGGCATTTTGAAAACATATTTTATGGTTATTTTTGTGATTCCTATCCCTCTATGGACACCAAGGCTATTTACATTTTCTTTAGTTACTTCTGTTAATTCTATTTCCTTAGTGTTTATATCATTTTCATAGACAGGATATTCTTTATTTTCTATTTTTATTTAAATATGTGGTGATTCTTGGTTTTCTCAGCCATCTGTTGTCAATTGTTCTTATTAAGCGTTATTATTAAATAAATATTCTTTCCTCTAATCACATGAGAATCTTTATTTCCCCCAAGTAATAGAAAATTGCAATAATTAAAACTCTGGCCATGCTGCCATGTGGTGCAGCATGGGTTTGGGCTTTCTTTCTTCTTCTTTTTTTTTTTTTTTAACTCTTATTTTGGGTTTGGGGGTACCTGTGAAAGTTTGTTATACAGGTAAACTTGTGTGACCAGGGTTTGTTGTACAGATCATTTTGTCACCTAGGTACTAAGCCTAGTACTCAATAGTTATTTTTCCTGCTCCTCTCCCTCTGGTCACCCTCCACCCTCAAGTAGACTCCAGTGTCTACTGTTCCCTCCTTTGTGTCCATGTGTTCTCATAATTTAGTTCCCACTTATAAGTGAGAACATGCAGTATTTGCTAGTATTTGTTTTTTTGTTCCTGTATTAATTTGGTAAGTATAATAGCCTTCAGCTCCATGTATGTTACTGCAAAGAACATGATCTCATTCTTTTTTATAGCTCTGTTGTACTCCATGGTGTCTGTATACCACATTTACTTTATCCAAACTGTCATTGATGAGCATTGAGGTTGATTCTATGTCTTTGCCATTGTGAATAGTGCTGCAATGAACATTTGTGTGCATGTGTCTTTATGGTAGAATAATATATTTTCTTCTGGGTATATACGTAGTAGTGCAGTTGCTGGTTGGAATGGTAGTTCTGCTTTTAGGTCTTTCAGGAATTGCCATGCTGCTTTCCACAATAGTTGAACTAAATTACACTCCCACTAACAGTATGTAAGTGTTTCCTTTTCTCCACAACCTGACAGCTTATGTTATTTTTTGACATTTTAATAGTAGCCATTTTAACTGGTATGAGATTATAGTTCATTGTGGTTTTAATTTGCATTTCTCTAATGATCAGTGATATTGAGACTTTCTTTTTTTTCATATGCTTGTTGGCTGCATGTATGTCTTCTTTTGAAAAGTGTCTGTTCCTGTACTTTGCCCACATTTTAGTGGGGTTGTTTTTCTCTTGTCAATCTGTTTAAATTCCTTGTAGGTGCTGGATATTAGACGTTTGTCAGACACATTGTTTGCAAATAGTTTCTCCCATTCTGTAGGTTGTTTGTTTATTTTATTGATAGTTTCTTTTGCTATGCAGAAGCTCTTAAGTTTAATGAGATCCTGATATGTTTAGGCTTTGTGTCCCCACCCAAATCTCATCTTGAATTATAATCCCCATAATCACCACATGGAGAGACCAGGTGGAGGTAATTGAATCTGGGAGTGGTTCCACCCATGCTGTTCTTGTGATAATGAATGAGTTCTCATGAGATCTGATGGTTTTATGAGGGGCTCTTCCTCCCTTTGCCTTATACTTCTCCTTCCTGCCACCTTGTGAAAAATGAGCCGTGCTTCCCCTTCACCTTCTCCTGTGATTGTAAGTTCCCTGAGGCTTCCCAATCATGCTGAACTTCAAGTCAATTAAACCATTTTCTTTATAAATTACCCAGTCTCCGGCAGGTCTTTATAGCAGTGTGAAAACGGACGAATGCAGTTCCCATTTATCAATTTTTGCTTTTGTTGCAATTGCTTTTGACATCTTTGTCATGAAATCCTTGCCTGTTCTACGTCCAGGATGGTATTGCCTAGGTTGTCTTCCAGGGTTTTTATAATTTTGTGTTTTGCATTTAAGTGTTTAATCCATCTCGAGTTGATTTTTGTATATGGTGTAAGGAAGGGGTTCAGTTTCAATCTTTTGCATATGGCTAGTCGGTTGTCCAAGCACTGTTTTTTGAAAAGAGAGTCCTTTCCCCATTGCTTGTTTTTGTCAGTTTTATCAATGATCAGATAATCATAGCTGTGTGGCTTTTTCTCTCGGTTCTCTACTCTGTTCTATTGGTTTATGTCCTTGTTTTTGTACCAGTACCATGCTGTTTTGGTTAACATGCCCCTGTAGTATAGTTTGAAGCCAGATAGCCTGATGCTTCTAGCTTTATTCTTTTTCTTAAGATTGCTTTGTCTATTTGGCTTCTTTTTTAGTTCCACATGAATTTTAAAACAGTTGTTTCTAGTTCTGTGAAGAATGTCATTGGTAGTTTGATAGAAATAGCATTAAATCTGTAAATTGCTTTATGCAGTATGGCCTTTTAATGATATTGATTCTTCCTATCCATGAGCATTACATGTTTTCCATTTTGTTTGTATCCTCTCTGATTTCTATGTGCAGTGTTTTGTAATTCTCATTGTAGAGATTTTTCACCTCCCTGGTTCGTTGTATTTTACCCTAGATATTTTATTCTTTTTGTGAAAATTGTGAATGGGATTGCGTTCCTGATTTGGCTGTCAGCTTGGTTGCTGTTGGTTTATAAAACTGCTGATTTTTGGCTGGGCACAGTGCCTCACACTTGTAATCGAAGCACTTTGGGAGGCCAAGGCGGGCAGATCAGGAGGTCAGGAGTTTGAGACCATCCTGGCTAACATGGTGAAACCCCTCTACCAAAATTACAAAAAATTAGCCCAGCATGGTGGTGGGCACCTGTAGTCCCAGCTACTTGGGAGGCTGAGGCAGGAGAATGGCGTGAACCTGGGAGGCGAAGCTTGCAGTGAGCCAAGATCGCGACACTGCACTCCAGCCTGGGTGACAGAGTGAGACTCCATCTCAAAAAAAAGAAAAAAATTAGACAGGCTTGGTGATGTGCGCCTGTAGTCCTAGCTACTCTGGATGCTGAGGCAGGAGAATTGCTTGAATCCAGGAGGCAGAGATTGCAATGAGCCGAGATTGTGCCAGCACACTTGAGCCGAGATTGTGCCAGTGCACTGCAGCTTGGCAACAGAGCAAGGCTCCCTCTAAAAAAAAAAAAAAAAGAAGAAGAAGAAGGGCATTACATAATGATGTAATGATGAAGGGTTTAATTCAATAAGAAGACCTAATTATCCTAACTATATATGCACCCAACACAGGAACACTCAGATTCATAAATCAAATTTTTAGAGTACAAAGTGACTCCCACACAATAATAGTGGGAGAATTTAACACATTGCTGACAGTATTAGACGGATCATCAAGGTAGAAAATTAACAACGATATTCAGGATCTGAACTCAACTTTGCACCAAATGGGTCCGATAGACATCTACAGAACTCTCCATACCAAAACAACAGAATAGATTCTTCTCATCTCTACTTGGCAAATGCTCTAAAATTGACCACATAATGGCTTTCTTATCAGTGGTCTATAAGTAAGTCTTTTGAAAGTGGCAGCATCTCTCCTCCTCATGTTTGTCGCAGGGAACTCTACTGAACACAAGGAACTTTACTAATCTCTAATTCTTGTGAGTAGATACTGAACTCATCATTTAGAGAGCTAAACTGAGGCTTTCTTCTCAGAGTAAAGACGTAAAACAAACATCAATTGAGGGTGGGACAGGGAGTCATGTGCTATAAATTTCTTGGACAATTCTTATTCTATGAACCAATTTCCATTCCCTTGTATCTCTAATTTTGGGATTAGTTCTGGATTAAAACACACACAAAAAAAATCAGTCTGTAAAAAGTCATCATTTTTACCAGTGTGAGAATATGTATATTCCTCACCTTTACTTGGATTCATGCCAGCATATATGCAAATGACTTATACACACACATACATGCATGCACACACACACACGTGGACACATGTATGCGTGTGTCAGTATGTATGTAATAGCTATTTATATGTTTGCCTGTCTTCCTGTCTGTTAGAATTGAGATACAGTAAAATGCACAGAAATTAAGCATTCGATTTAATAAGTTTTCACAAGTGTGCATATTTAATCAATATCTCAATCAACGCAAAGACCATTGTTTCACCTCTGAAGATAATTTTTAATCTTTTTCAAATTATTGAGACTTATTTAATGGCCGAGACTACACAGTCCTTCATAAATATTCCATGTAAATTTGATAAAAATATTTTCATAAAATATTTTGTATAGTGTTCTACAACTTGAAATTAGATTACATTAGTTGATAGCATTGTTAGAATCTTCCAAATCTTTACTAATTTTTATTGGTTCATCTATTGTTTATTTTGAGCTGATGATTAAAATCTTCAACTATGAGTGAAAGTCTTTCTATTTCTCTGTTTAGTTCTGTCTGTTTTTACTTTGTGCATTTTGACACTCTGTTATCAGTTGTATAAACAGTGAGAATTATAATGCATTGCGAATGAGCTTAAACATTTATCATTTCATCTCTGATATTTCACCTTATTTTGAATCCTACTTTATTTGGTATTAGCCAGCTACATCGGTTTTACTTCCTTTCATTTCAACCTAATTTTATCTATATATTTAAAACGCATTCATAGTGCAGAGCATGTAGTTTTGTCCTTTTTTAATCCAGTCTCAAAGTTGCTAGCTCTTAATTTGAGTGTGTTATAGGCTGAATTGTAGTCTGCCAAAAAACATATGTTTAAGTCCTTACCCCAGTAAGTAAGGATGTGACCTTATTTAAAGATAGGATCTTCATAGATGTAATCAAGTCAAAATGGGATCATTAGAGTGGCCCTAATCCAATGTGACTGGTGGCCTTATAAAAGGGGGAAATTTGGACACAGAGGTGCCACCAGAAAGCACAACATATGAACATGAAGAAAGTCATCTAAAAGCCATCTAAAAGCCATGGAGAGATGTCTAGAACAGATTTTTCTTCACAGTCTTTAAAAGGAACCAGTACCTTGAATTCAGACTTCCAGCCTTCAGGACTTGAAATAATACATTTTTGTTGCTTGAGCCACCCAGTTTATGGTATTTTGTTACATAACCCTAGGAAACTAATATAAACGTTCAATCCATTTACATTTAATCAGTGATGTGAGTGTTGTTAAATTACCATGTTACTACCTGCCTACTATATTCTTATTTGGGTGCTGTTTTCTTCCCTTGGTTGTTGATATGTCTTTCTTCATAGGTTCAGTGTTACCTTCCTTAGAGTAAATGGATATTTTTCAATATTTCATTTTAATTATGCTATTGGCTTTATATCCTTCATACATGTATTCTTATTGGTTTGATGTTCTTGGATCTCTGCATTGAAATTTTTCATCAAAATTTGAAAACCCTGGCAATTATTTCTTCAAATATATTTTTTTCTTTCCCATTTTCTGACTCATCCTTCTGAGACTTCATCTGTGTATAGGTTTGTTGGCTTGATATCCCATGTCATTCAAACTCTTATTTTAGTCATTTTCTTCTTTTATCTGAGATTAGGTAAATTCAAAAATGGTTTTCAATGTTATTTGTCTGTTTTGCTGATAGCTGAAATCTGAGAGTATACCCTGCCAGGGACTCTTTCACTGTATATTTTGCACTTGTTACTTCAAGAATGTTCTTTACTCAAAATTTCCTTTTTTTTGTTCCATCACTGTGACAATATCTCCATAGTTTTAGGACATATTCATAATAGATATCTGTTGATTTCAATGCCTGAGTCATTTTGATGTATGTTCTATTGACTGCTTTTTTCCCCTTGATTATTGATTAAATTTCCCTGTTTCTTTGCATAACTTGTATTTTTGACTAATACACTGAAGAAAATCTAAACGTTGTCTTCTTGTAAAGGGCCTTAAGGTAGTCCTTTGAAAACTGTTAAGCGGCTAACAGATCCTTTTGATCTGCGATGCCTGGTTTCATTATTTGTTAAGGAAACTCTCTTTCATTTTTGTTCTTAAATATAGGACATAGTCTTTACTGAAATAAATAGTCCTTGTTCGTAATGCCTGGAATATTCCGTGAAATATCTTCCCTGTGGCTGTCAATAACTCCAACATCTCCTTGTCCTGTTACTACTGATATCTTATTCCCACAGTATCTGCTTTCAGCAGGTCTTACAGATGTTAACCCTGCTCATGTATAGAGCAGCTTTTGAGGAAATTGGTGCCAAACGCTTATTCTGGCTTCTATAGGCCTGCCTCGTGCCTCTTTTTCCTTTCCTATACAAATTTCAGACACTTAAGCAGCTCTCAACAGCCACTTAAGCAACTTTAAGCTATTTACAAAGATAGATAGATAGATAGATAGATAGATAGATAGATAGATAGATAGATAGATAGAACTACCAGAAAGTTCCTTGGCTCTTGTCCCTCTACCGCTACCTCTTTTTGGAACCTATTTAAACTAAGAGCTTCTGCACAGCAAAAGAAACCTATCAACAAATAAGCAGACAACCTACAAAATGAGAGCTTTAAGCTTTAATCTCTTCCTCTAAACTCATTATTTTTAGAGTCGGCCTCCTTGTTTAATGGTAGAAAAATTGCCCCTAGTCACATGTTCTGGTTAAATGTGGTGCTTACCTCATGGCTTTCTTTTCTCTTGAGTATGAAAAATTTGTATTTCTTGTTTGATGCATAAAACCTGTTTCCTAATATATGTTGCCCAGTCTTATCATTGTTTATGGTGAAAAGGAAGTCCCTCCAATAATTCTTTCATGGCCAAAGACCAAAGTGCCTCTGATATGACTTATGTTCTTCAGAAATTGCTTACTCTTTAGTCTGTTGGTAGAATTCTTCTCAACTTTCCATAGTTATTTTAATAAGTACTATATTTTACTATTTCAATGGTAATTTGGAATAAAGAAGAAATAAATGTATTTGTTTAGTCCATCTTTGTGAATTCAATTTGTAAGTCATTACTTTTCACGTCCACTAGACATATTACTGTACAGTAATTCCTTGTTTATGCCATAATCTCCCTCTCCTGTTTTCCTAGTTTATATTCAAATATTTTGGGTAACTGATACTTCTTAAAATAATGTGTATTCTTGGAAAGAGTTGTTTCTAGAATCCCCTTCTCAGGTGACTTATTAGGAAAAATTATAAGCATAAGAATGATAATAGAGAAGAAAAGTAATAGAAGACATCCACTTCAACTCTAAATCCCCACAGGAGAAAAATGGCTAGCACTTATTTAAATGCCCTTCTTAGGAGACTTATTAGGAAAAATTATAAGAATAAGATTGAGGCTAAAGAAAAGTAATTGAAGATACCTACTTCAACTCTAAATCCCCACAGGAGAAAAATGGCTGGCACTTATTTAAACTCGTCTAGGGTTTAGTTTTGCTGATGTTGTTTTTCCAGTAATAATCTGTTTCAATTATTATAATAGCAATTTCAGTGAAATATAGTACTTACCAGCTAAGTTTTACACAAGGAAACACTTCCCTAAACACTTTCCCATCCTTCCTCAAAGTTTGAATCCAAATATTTTGTACTTCAGGGCTTATTTTGTTTTTCCTACAGCATTCAGCCTTTCTAGAATTAGCACTAGTCACCCTCAGGAAAAACAAATACATGGACCCGTAAAATAAACTTTGGAAGTCTTTCTTCTCCTGCTATTTACCAGATTATAATCTTCTTATTGTAAAAAATAAAATAAAATAAAATAAAATAAAAATAAAAACAAAAAGAACTATTTTACTCTAATAAGTTTCTCATTAAGCTAAGCCTGCTTTTGTTGTATTAAAGATTAACATATGTAGACAGTGTTCTCTTTGACTGGAAATGGGGATCAGTTATGGTTCAAGTAATGCATAAACAAGACATATTTTTAAAAATACATTATATTTATGCATTATATCTAAGCAGCCATTTGTAAAAAACTGAGTGAATTCTTCATACTCATCTTTGTATTTCCAACGCTTAGGATTATGTGTTAGCTTAGGTATAGACTAGATTATTTTTCTAAACAAACAGGAATAAGAAATATAGGTAGTAAAATTTACATGACCTGGTAAAATTTTAAAATATCCATTCTGACTAATAGGCAGTGATGAGAACAATAAATAAAATATTTCTTGGTTTAAACTCTAAGTAAATATATTTGACAACAGAAATATACATATACTCATATGAGTGAGTTGCTTCTCATTCTGGCCTTTAGCTAAATAACCACTTAATGCTAATAAGAAAAATACATTATTTCATGAAGATAACAAATTCTTTCAGAAATACTAATTATATTTTTTAAAAGTTTGGGGAAAATAGAGGTGTATATTCTAATCTTACAGCAAAATTTCTGCTAAGTTTTTGTGATGTTGATGTTTTCAGTATGAATCATTTCACTGTCAAACAAAATGTATGCTATGATTAAACACAGGCAAAAAGAGAAGAAAAAAATGGTATATTTAAAAAAAGACCTTTGGTTGTTTCGACTGCCACCAACTGCTTTCTTGTTTCAGTTGAATTTTGAAGTAACTAATCACATTTTGGCATTTTCTTGTCATCAAAGCATTTCATGAAATTATCCCATTACAATGTTTTTCTCAGAGGCAAAATTAACATGGTTGACAGTTTAATTGACATATTTCTTTTTCGTTGCGTGCCTTTGCTAGTTAAACAAATTGCACCATATTTTGATGTTCATTTTGTTAATTATTTGTAAAACTGCAGACTCTGATATTTTTTTTAATTTTCAGGTGTCAGTTTCTTGGTCGGGAATGAAAATAGTGCCAACCTTGATACCTTCACTCTAATTTTACTTTCTGAGGAAGTTTTCTGTAACAGTTATTTGGTGATAATTATTAATACTGGTGAGTTTTTAAAATTTTGCTTTCAGCAATTTTACATTTTTTTCAGCATATTTATATCTCAATGAGGCAACCAAATATGAATACTGAGAATGAAGATGGAAAACGAATATTTTAATCCAATATAGACTTGTTCTTTCTACATTTTTAGTTTTAGTTTTAATGGAAAATGTAAAGTTACATAATTGTGTGAGGAATAATTTTTTCAGAGAAATTTTTAAAAAATAACAAAAAGAAAAAGAAACCTTTACCATGAATCTATAACATTGAAAGACTGTGTTTAAGTGATTTTAATAAAGCCAAACCAACACTTTCAGCAGGAACTAAATGGCAACATCTGATTTCATGCTGATACATATGTATTAGTGTGGTCCTCACTTTTACCCTTCATTTTACCTGGGGTCATGCCATTTTCTTTATTTGTATTTGTATTTGTATTTATTTATTTATTTTTGGAAGAGGTAATTTTTAGGGAGAAAAAAACACTTTTTCCTCATAGGTCGATTTAAAAAGTTGGCCTTACCTTAATCTCCTCCCTCAAACTCAATCTACTATGTAATGGGTCAACATACTTTTCTGTGAAGGACCAGATAGTAAATATTTTAGTCTTTGCAGGCCATATGGTCTCTGTTGCCAGCTCTTCCATTGTGGTGTGAAAGCAGCCATAGACAACACAGAAATGAATAAGTCTAACTGTTCCAATAAAAACAGATGATATGATGAATTTAGCTCACAAAGCTTAGCTTGCTGCCCCTGCAGGAGGCCTTTGGAGTAAAAGTTTCCTGAGAGGAGGAATTTGTGTCTTTTGTGCTCAAGTTCTAGCTCCAGTACCTAAAATAGTGCCTGTCACATAAGTATTGATGAATATTTGAATCTGTTGAACATACACCTAAAATAATACATTTGGCAAGAAACAGTACTACACTATTTGGAAAACACTTGGCTCCCATAGAAATCAAAGCCTTCCTGAATAATTAATTATTTGGCCTGATGATGAATTACTGGGCCTGAGATGATAGAGCTAATTTATTTTTCAGTTAACTCAGGGGACACATAATTTTCACTGTGAATTTGGTTAAAATGAAAATATTTCCTGGTCTAAGTCCTGCATAGACCTTTATGTAGGGGCATACTCTTCACTCTTTTTGAATTGCATGCAGTTGTCCCACTGGATGATTTCCAGACAGAGGTTCCAAGTCTTTCATCATGTTTGGGTTAAAGACCTCATTAACATACTAGTCCTGCCATTTGAGTCTGTTCTCTTCACGGAATATTTTCACCTGAATCAGTGGGTATAACTCATCAGTGTCTGGTTGCTTCAAGTTATTTTTCTTAATGCTGATGTTAGTGCATGCCTATCTTTATGCCTCAACACATTACACAATGAAAAACAAAAATTATCTTGGAAGACACAGCTGACATCTATATGAAATATTCAGTAGCAGCAATTGAACTTCAGCAAGCTCCTGTGGCCAGCAGGGTTTTACGGAGGTGCAACTTCTCTCCCCCGATCACTTATCATAAAGCAAGAGACAACTGGGCCAACGTAGCCTCTTGCCTGCTTTTGTGTACAAAATATAAATAGAATAGAGCAAATAAGGAAAAATAGTCCCGCAGCTGGAAGGCAACTTTAGAGAAAAATGATGTTCATAGCTATCTTGCCAGTAGCTGGCAAAGCAGTTTTTATAAAACATATTTAATGTTTACAACCACTTGGAGGCTGGGGAAGGAGTAATACTTTGAAAATATGTTTAATATTTTGAACCACTCTGTGGCCGAGAAGCAACTCCTGCTAAAATATATTTAATGCTTAGAGTCATTTGGTGGTTTCAAAATAAAAGGAACTTCTTGTTAATTTTTAACATTTATTGCTGATCAGTGGCTGCTAAAGTAACTATCAATACAGCATGGTTTATGTTTAGGGACACGCTGTGCTGCTACTAAAATAATTCATACTCTTCTCTCAAGGCCACACAAAAAGTGTCAATAGCATTACCTTTGCAATTGCACCACTAATAAAAACATAGGAATCAAACAGACGAATAAAATGCTCCCTGCACACACAGCCATAACATCCTATGGCACTGAAAATAATTCTGCCACGCTGCGTGCGGTGGACACTTCACGGCTGGCACAGAAGAGATCACAAGGCCTTGCTCAATTTCATCAAATGTGTTAAAGCAGCTCAGCAGATTGTGAAGCACAAGTGGAACCTGATAATTGGTGTTTCTTACAAATCAACGGCTTGTCTCCACACATCAAGGTAAAGGCGTCCTCTACACCAAAGAAAATGCAAATTGGGATAGAAGGTCATTATGTTTTTAAATAAACTTGGTTAAATTTGTAGAAAGGGCAATGGTAAATATTGAGCTCATGTGTCAGATGGAGAGAAAACTTGAGAAAAGGGAAGAAGATAATTAGCTGGAACCTTTACCATTTAGACTTTCTCTGGCTACTCTTCTGAGAATGATCATCAAACTCTTATGAGGACCTTTTCCAGTGTATTGACTGCACTTCCCCAGGGATTGTGGCAAATGGTAAATATACACTTTCTTCTTGCTACTTGCAATAACCCTGCTCATAAAGTGTGAGAAAATCAACGTAAAAGGAGGAGAAATAACCCACACAACTACATACAACTAGGAAATGATAGTTGGATCTGAACAAAAGGATATGAACTTTTAACAAGTTCAACACCCATGTACTATTGCAAGTACAAGCTGTATTTCATGGGAGAAAAAAAGAATAACTCAAAAGGCAGAACAAAGAGCCTAGAGGGCAGAACTGAGAGGCATGAATAATTATTCACAGATGTTGAATATAATCAAATGACTTGCAACATTTACCACTGGGATTTTAAAATGTGGTGGACCAATAATTCCTTTAGTCTGTGCCTTTTTCCATTTTTTTTTTCCAACAGGAATGTCTAGAGACATTATTTTGTGCCTGTTTTACCATTGCATTTTTGGTGAATGTGTAGTAACTAACTGGCTTTTTTAGTATCATTAATCTGGATTAAGAAAATATACACTATGAAATAGTATGTCGCCACAAAAAGGAAATGAGATCATGTCCTTTGCAGGGACATAGATGAAGCTGGAAGCCATTATCTTCAGCAAACTAACGCAGGAACAGAAAACCAAACACCACATGTTGTCACTTATAAGTGGGAGCTGAACAGTAAGAACTCATGGACACGGGGTGGAGAACAACACACACTGGGGCCTGATGGGAGGTGGGGTGGAGGGAGGGGGAGCATTAGGAAAAATAGCTAATGCATGCTGGGCCTAATAGCTAGGTGATGTGTTGATAGGTGCAGCAAACCACCGAGGCACATGTTCATCCATGTAATAAACCTGCACATCCTGCACAGGTACTCCAGAACTAAAAGTAAAAAATTTTAAAAAAGAAAAAAAAAAAAAGAATTAAACCCAAAGATCACTTCCCCATCTGGACTTGATTTAGATGAAGAGCTTCTGGACTTTGAGCTGATGCTATAGTGGGCTGAAAATTTTGGGGTCCTAGGAAGGGGATGAGAATATATTGCATGAGAAAGCAACATGAATCATTGAGAGCCAAAGTATAGACAGTGGTAGGTAGACTGTAGGAGGGCCCTCAATGATCCCAGCTTTCTTGTATTCGGGTTGCACTTGCTTGTAGAATATGGCAGAAGGGATATGATGTCACTTTCAAGATTAGGTTATAAATAGACTATGGCTTCAATCAGAGAGTTTTCTCTCTGTCTAGCTCTCTTTTGCGTAGCTCATTCTGGGGAAAGCCAGCTGCCACGTTATGATGCAGGCCTGTGAGGTCCACATAGCAAAGAACTGAGGCCTACAAATAATCACATACAGACGATTTCTACCACCCCCTAACTAAGCCTTTAGATCAGACCACAACCCCAGCCAACAAGGTAGCTACAATCTCTTGAGAAGCCTTGAGACAGAGGTACTCAATAGAGCCATTCCTATGAGAAATTTAAGTATCCACTATTTTACACTGCTAAGGTTTTGGTTAATGTATTATGCCATAACAGATAAGTTATACACAACCTTTATCAAATAATAAAAATAACTATCATCAGTAATGAGACAAAAACCATGGCCCACCCAATAGAACACAATGAGGAGAGTATAAAAATTGCTTTGGGATATTTCTGACAAAGATGTATATGCTTCATTCATACATGAAGAAACATCACACATACTCAAGATGAGAGGGCCATTCTAAAAAATAACTTGGTAGAAATCTTCAAAAATATTAGAGTCATGGAAGCCAATAAAAAATATGAACCTATTTCAGATTGGAGGAAACTAAACAGATCTAACATTTTAATACAACGTTTGATTTTGAACTTTAACTTTTTGTTTTATAAGACACTATTCAGACAAGTGCTAATGCTCGAATAGGGCTGAAGGATTAGACTGTAATAATACATTAATGCGAATTTCCTGATTTTAAACATTGTATTTTGATTGCACAAGGAGAATGTCTTTATGTGTAGAAAATAAATAGTCGACATTCTGTCTTCAAGCTTCTGAAAAAAATCTGCTTTTAGGGCACAGATAGAAGCAGATGATGATTCACCTGTTCCTCTGATACTAATTGTGCTGCTCTCTGTTTCCATGGCTGGCTCACGGGATAACAGAATATATCTAGTTTATTGTGTCTTGATTTGTCTCTCTATGGCATTTTTGTGAAAATAAGGAAGTGTGGAGACTTACATATGTTTCTAAATTATAATAGTTCATTAATGTAAAGTACAGACACAGTCTTCACTTTTCCTTCTTGGACTATTTAAATATGGCCACATAGCAAGTGGTCTCTGGCTGTCTGGGTGCGGTGGTTCACGCCTGTAATCCCAGCACTTTGGGAGGCCAAGGTAGGCAAACCTCTTGAAGTCAAGAGTTCTAGACCAGCCTGGCCAATGTGGCAAAACCCCATCTCTTCTAGAAATACAAAAATTAGCTGAGTGTGGTGGTGCACACATGTAATCCCAGTGACTCAAGAGACTGAGGCAAGAGAATCACTTGAACCTGGGAGGCAGAGGTTGCAGTGAGCCAAGATCACACCACTACACTCCAGCCTGGGCAACAGAGCGAGACTCCATCTCAAAAAAAAAGAAAAGAAAAGAAAAAGAAAATAGTCTCTGGTTAAATAACCTCTGAAATACTCCACCAAAAATTTCATCTTAGCATTTCTCCCCAAATTTCACGTAAAATAAGATAGAGTTAAGAGAAAAAAAGAAAAGCTAGGGAGAACCTCTTCACTATTTTTATGAAGCCAGTGTTCTACTTTATTTTAGGTGTATCTTTTCCTATTTAAACGTCAGCTAAATTTTCTTTTTGAAGATATTGAATGAAAGATGCTTATCCTTCAGGTTTCCTTTAAGCAAGACTCCTCATTCTCAAATAATATAATATAAACATTCCAAACTCTTAAGTAGATCATCTGAAATTGAAAGCTAAGTTTAACTTTCACAAAGATGTTTTAACAGCCATGACACCTAAACAAAATGGTATATTAAATTCTGATTAATTTGGTTCTAAAGCACCTAAGAATCATTCTTTATTTCTTATCCACAAGGGTTATTAAGTTTTCACATTGAAAAAAAAAATCCAACAGTGAATAATACTGCATTGGTGTTAATGTAATTGTTAAATAAAATAAGAAATACAAATTTTTAGTTAGATCACATGGCACCCAACTACTGCTTAGAAAATGGTAAGACTTACTACATAAATCATGAGTCACTATTGACATCTACTATATCATATCATAGGTTAGGAATCTAATTATAAATAGTCAAATCAGATGACTCAAGGTGGCATAGCTCAAGCAGAGGAAGATGATACAAATTGAGTATGGATTTTACACTCTAAACCTATCAGCACTCTAGGAAAAGTAACTTAAAACTGCATACCCCACTTATGCATAATCATCAGATATTAAAGAGGGTACATTCCTGTAATTTATTATTGCTCTAGTGATCTTAAAGAATTAAGTCCACATTCATAAAGTCTCAATTTGTCTCCAAGGATTTACTTTGAGTTTGGGAATATCTGGATCAATAAGTACTTTCAGAGGTCAGAGTAAAAGCTTTTTATCTCTAAATATTACTTCCCTGGAATATCAAATGTAGCAGAAGTCAACAACAGAGTGACCTTTCTCTTAAACAATTCATAGATTCACTGGAATTTTCTTCAACTTTAGGAAAATTAAATATATTCCATAGTGCTGTAAGTCTTAAATATTGATTTTCCTCTGAAATCTTGATCCACCCTACCCACCACCATTCTCCCTTTGTACACTATGTTCTTTGTAATGTTCACTTTACACAAGTGAAAATCAGCAGCATTAGTAAATTTTCATTGCAGGTTTATTTTTCATATTTCTGGATATATAATCCATTACTGTTAAACTTCATCTCAATGTTCCAGTATTTCTTCATCTTCCTTTTTATGTTACAAAATAAGTTATTTCACTGTATGTATTTTTAATTGATTAATTTTTCCTTTTTTTGGGAAATAAAACAGTAGCATTCTCAATTATTGAGACAGAAAAGTTATTTCATAGGGAACACCTCAAACACTGGTATCTACAACAGGCAGTGAGATTTGTCACAACAATTGGTATACTGTCAATATACCATACAAAGTTCCATCTGGTCTTGATTAAAAATTATTTTAGTATTCTCAGGAAAATGTTACAGAGGGAGAATTGCCTAGAGTATATGAGAGGAAAAAAAGTAGAGAAAAACATAATATTTTCTTAGATTAGTACAACAGTGAACCATTTCCACCTGGTAAGAAGGATGCACTTGAGAATGGGGTTCAAGTACTCTAGGAACATAGATGTAAGTTCTGGATGCACAGTAGTTGTTGGTTAGCTGTAAGTTGGAAATTTCAAGGCAGGAACAGCAGATACCACAACTGTAATTGGGTATCTTGTTTTTTGTTTTATGTGTATACGTGAGATTACAGGGAAAGGCAAAAGTAGTGCACAGAGATTTAATTTTTAACATTCAATTCATAAGCAGTGTTTATACCTCTTTGTACTTACTTGAAAAGTATATATTATGTAAATTTAGTATAAAAACACTTGGACTAACTCATACCATGTGGTAATATTTCACATTCAAAAGAAATACCCTTCTGTTTTTAAAACTAAAACAAGGAGCCAGCAGGGCGGCTTATGACTATAATCCCAGTGCTCTGGGAAGCCAAGGTGGAGGGATCATTTGAGGCCAGAACTATGTGAGAACAGCCTGGGCAACACAGCTAGATCCCTTCTCTACAAAAAATGAAATAAAATAAAATAAAATAAAATAAAATAAAATAAAATAAAATAAATTGGCCAGGCTGGATGGCACACGTCTGGCTACTAAGGAGGCTGATGTAGGGGGATCTCTTCAGCCCAGGAATTTAAGGCTTCAGTGAGCTAAGATTGGGCCATTGCACTCCAGCCAGGGCAACAGACCGAGACCCAGTTTCCAAATAAATAAATAAAAATGAAAGAAAGCAGTGCATTGAAAATCAATTTAAGTATTTACTGGAATTGTCTTGAAGACCCAGTGGGAAATTTCAGTAAGGGCAAATGAGAAAACACCTTAAGAATCTATTCTTCCAAAGATCTTTCCAATATCTTATGACAACATAGTAAATTATATCCCACTCCAACTGCAAAAGCTGAAATTAGTCTACTTTCTCACTTACCTACACTTTTGACTTTCCAAATATATGTCTCTCTTTGGATATGAGCTGCAAACTCCTTATATGAAGGCTCCAACTCTGCAGCCCTAGTTTTTCTAGTCGGCACAAGAAAAATCCTAATTGTTTTATCTAATGAGACAGAATTTTCCAATACTGTAGAGGCATGTGTGTGTGTTTGCTTTAAGGAAGCTGTTTTGGTAATAAAAAGTCACTGAGGCTCATAAATTCATGTTAACACATCCAGTGTACATGAAGCAGGCACTGAGTTAAACTATTTGTCTACTATATAGCACGTCATCTTAAAAGCCTTATTTTTTCCTCAAAATATTAACTTTATTTTCCCTCTGTAAAATCAAGACACAGTTCAAATGTAGCCTCCCTCGTTTTCTGGGACTTTTTTCTAACAAGATATGCTTCTTTCCAATTGGACTTCTAAATTTCTAGCAATCATAACAGTGCATAAAAGAGGCAACCCCAAAAGTGTAGCAGGTACTGAATAACAGATTTGCAGCCTTGGGTATCCACATTAAAATTTGAAATCTAAGTGAATTACTTCAAGCTGATTTCTTAGGTCAAGGAGAGATTATAGTCTTTAAATGACTGATAAGGTCACATACACAATTTCAAGTGTATTTATAGTAAATCCATGTGACAGCTCCTACAGCTACTAACCTGCTTCTGCCCTCAGGGTAGCGTGCACAATCTTCATCGCATGTCCTGGGTGGTTGTAGGAGCAGTAGAAACCCTCTGAGGCATGTCAGCTTTAGAAAATATGAGCAATGGCTCATACACGAATTTTAAGTTGTAACCTACATGTGATAAGTTGCTTTATCTTCCAAATGTAATAAAAACCAGAAGTTACTTTGAAATAAATTGAAGGATTAGCAGTGGTGACCGAGGAATAAAAATTATAACTTAAAATGGTCTTTAAAGCTGGAATTCTTAACTTATTGACCTTATATCCTACATATTACAGGATTTTGGAAATTTAGGCTGATATGGAAATGTATACTTATATCAAATTTAAATTTTTAGAATGATGGTGCTACTATATTCTAATTGTTAATTTGATAATTATAATTGTAATTTGTTAATTTGTTCTAATAATGATTTGTTGACATTATTCATTTGCTGCTTGACTTGATGGCATAACAAGTATGGGTTATTTAACCCGAAAAGGAAACAGTATCACCCTTCCAGAATCTCTATTAACGGCTACAAATGCAACACACCTGTTTCTGGACCACTTCCAGATCAGATATGATGCATGCTTTAGATAATTTAGTTTGAGCTAAGAATTACTATCTGGTATTTCGTGGTGTAGGGTAGGTATCCCCAGCACTATATAGGTGTCTGGAATTGAGATAACAATCAATTTCAATACAAAATACATTTTTTTTGCTTAAAGCACGCAAGGATTCTATGAGTTCAGGTAAATTCACAGGTTGGAAAACAGTAAAGAATGTTATATATTCTTGTAGTTATCTTCATAATGAAGCAAAAAGAAAAACAAAAAAGTTACAAAAATAGGGGTCGGGTGCGGTGGCTCACGTCTGTAATCCCAGCATTTTGGGAGGTCGAGGAGGGAGGATCACGAGGTCAGGAGGTCGAGACCAGCCTGGCTAACATGGTGAAACCCGGTCTCTACTAAAAATACAAAAATTAGCCGGGCATGGTGGCGGGCGCCTGTAGTCCCAGCTACTCGGGAGGCTGAGGCAGGAGAATGGCGCGAACCCGGGAGGCGGAGCTTGCAGTGAGCGCAGATCCAGCCACTGCACTCCAGCCTGGGCGACAGAGCAAGGCTCCGTCTCAAAACAAACAAACAAACAAACAAACAAAAACGTTACAAAAATAAATGAAAAGAATTGTATTTTCTAGCATTGAAAAATACTCTTTTAGATGACAGATAAGATGTTTACATCAACCTGCAGAAACTAAATGTTGAAGAGGTCTCGTTGTATCTCACAGAATTTTGATTTGCCTACTCACCTACAGGAGACATTTCTGGAACAGTAGCAACATAAGGTCCATCCAAGAACTTTGGCTCATTATCATTAATATCCTGCACTTTGATGATGAATTCTGATTCAGGCTCCAGGGGCTTTCTGGTTTCTATGTCCACAGCCTGAGCACGAAGAGTGTAGAAAGGTTTTTCTTCTCTATCTAGGCTCCTTATTGCATGAATGTCCCCTGTTGTTTCATCGATGGTGAAAACGGTGCCAGCGCCATCTCCTGAGAGGGTGTATTTAACAGTGCCCTCTCCCTTGTCTAAGTCGGAATGGAGCTTTAGGGAAGAGAGGGAGAGAGAGAGGAAGAGAAAGAGAAGAACAAAGAAAGAACACCATTAAAACGATGTTGCCAAATTAAAAATTCATAATTTGCAATATAATTCCTTTAATCAAAAACGTTTAAAAAATCCTACGGTTCTGTTTTCTTGTTTTTTATTTCTCCAACTTCTTATTATGAAAATGTTAACATATAAAGTTGAAACTGTGCAATGAACACATATATACCTATACATCCAAACATTCCTCCATTCGTCTATTAATCTACTTGCCTTATCAGATAGATCTCATATCCATTCTTCCATTCATCCTTCTCTTAATCCATCTTTTTTTTTTTTTTTTGAGGTATTATGAAGATCAGAACAAAAGTACAACCTCAGATACAGCAACAGGCAAAAAACCAACAAATTTTGAAAATTTGTATTTAGTTCTTCTGTATCCCTTTGGGATAACATTTTCATAAAATGAAATGCACAAAACTTCAGTGTACTTATTGTTTCATTTAAAATAAACATTTCGATAAAAATAAATTAGCTCATAAACACCACAAAATAAACTTTCCAATTGTTCTGAAGATAAAATCAATGACCTGAATCCAGTGGGAGATAGTGCAAAGGAACTCAGAAAACACTAAGCATTTTCATTTGTAAAGGGAAAAATCTGGCAAACCAAGAGGTTTTCAGTGATAAAGGGCAGAGCATCTCATTTTTAACAGACTGAGTTTGAATGAGTTTACCACTATTAACCAGATGATTGATAGAATCACTGATTAACCTTTCAGATTCACAAATAGCTTGTTCTAATTCATTCTATATATAGAATATTTATGTTGAGTAATATAGGAAAGCATTGAAATTCTGCTAATTTCTTTTAAGATTCAACACATGTATAGTACCTTACATTATAGCATGGAATAAGATACACATGAATAAACAATAAGGAAGAGAACTGAAGAGTAGAGAAAATTATCAGTGTAATACCATAAGGCACTGTTGTTCAAACTGGAGACCAAGAATAAATGAAAAATGGACACAGACTTAAAGGTATATAAACTACCTGTAAATAAATATGTACATAAAATATTACCTAACATAAAATATTGCATCATATATAATTTTCTAATAGTTTATATTTCTATAAATATATTCTTATACATAATATAAATATATATACATATATACATAACATATTCTTATAAATAATATGTACATTAATTTTTATGCAGACACTGATTTAAATGTTTTAAACTATTCTTGCTCATTTGGGTATAGCCATTTGATTTCAGCATCCACATTTTTATATGTAAAAGCTCTTTCCAGTCAACAGATCACCCAAAAGAAAAATAAACTTTTGCAGTGTCTCTAACCATTTGGGCTATGCCTTAAAAATCTGCATATGAGCACTGCTGTTTTGCAAATCATTGCTTAAGAATGAGTTCTGTTTTCTTAACATTTCAACACACACACATAAACTCCAAAAACATTTAAAATTATATAAATATCCTGTTGCAAATAAGCTTCTTATGTATTAGTATGAGTAATTAAAAGCACAAATATAGCCCAAATAAATATAAGTTCAACCGTGGCTACATCTTTGCTCTTAAACTCAAGAGCGTGGTTTAAGTTGAATAAAATAACATCATTGTTCATATTAATGTTATTAAGGTAAACTTATTCATTTTGTGAAGTTGCATTTCCTTCAATATTTCTTCTAAAAGTGTATTTGTATAAGAGTATAAGCATAACCGTAACAACCTGGTTGGGTAATATAATAAAAATAATATGGCAACAATAAGAGGGAACAAGATTTTGATGTTCCTTTAAAAGTTTCTGTATATTTTACTTAAGTATAAAGAAAATTGCTATGAATGATAGAAGGAAGTATTTTTGTCCTCCTATTTAAAAAAAAAAAAAAAAAAAAAACTGCTGTGAAGCATAGGCAGTGTCAAGCGTAAAATCAAGCCGTAGATAAATGTTCTTTGAACTTATGATTTTCAAATTATAAATTTCAACCATGCTATTAAAGATATTCAACACATTGGGTATTGCTTTTGCTTTCAGATTTATCTAAATATATGAGACTGGCAAAAGCTCAGTGCAAAAAGCATGACTTTACAAAATGGATCCATTTTGCCAACAGCTCAAAGAATATATGGTAATATTGTGGGAACTGAGTGAAAATTCAAAGTAGGTTTTGAAATGTGATACAAGTAGAATTATAAAAAGAAAAAAGAACAACAAAACAAAAATTTCTTCATTTAGCTAAAACCATAACTGTTTCCTTCACAAACTGACATAAAAATAAAAAAGCAAAATGTGTTTTTAGTTATATCCAAGATCCAAATTCAAGTGAATTGCTGCTACTCCTCACTCTTCTACCTTTTCCTTCTAATTCGAAGGTTGGCTTTGCAGAGATTCAAGATTCAGAAAAAAAAAATATGGGAAAATATGTTAAAATATTGACCTGAAAATGAAGTGGATAACCATAAAACTCTTGAGAGAATTAGACTTTTTATAGCAGTTTATGACATGATAATACCTTAAAGGAGATCACATTCAGTGATCTGCGTTGACAGGTAATATTTAAAATTAAGTATTCATGCTGATTAATTCAGGCAGATGGGTGGTAGCCTAAAGTATAGACATTTTTCTAATATTAATTTTGATATTAAATAAATGACATTGGCTCATGTTTGATATTACAAAATTTCCTTTACTTCAACTATAAAATAATTTCAATAGTGAAAGGTATAAAGTAAGACGAAAATTTCCGTCATCATCTTACCTAGACATAACTTCATTTTTTTTGTTTTTTTTTTTTTTTGTTTTTTGAGTCGGAGTATCGCTCTCCTTGCCCAGGCTGGAGAGCAGTGGCATGATCTTGGCTCACTGCAACCTCCACCTCCCGGGTTCAAGCGATTCTCCTGCCTCAGCCTCCAGAGTAGCGGGAACTACAAGTCACATGCCACCAAGCCAGGCTAATTTTTGTAGTTTTGGTAGAGACAGGGTTTCACCATGTTGGTCAGCTGGTCTCAAACTCCTGACCTCAGGTGATCCAGCCGTCTCTGCCTCGCAAAGTGCTGGGGTTATCGGCATGAGCCACTGTGCCCTGCCTTACTTTGTTATTTTTATATGTTTCGGTTATGTAAATATATAACTGAAAGGGTAAATATATATAAATACATATTTACTGTACATTTATATTGGTACATATTTCTCTGCTTGTATCTATGTATACACACACTGTATAAATGAGTCAAGATTTTAAAAAACAAAATGCCATAATTATTTTTCAGTATCATTTAAAATTTTTCAAAATTATTTTTTTAAATGTCTGCATATTCATTCAGCGAAGTTGAGTGATCCAATGGGCACTCGATATTCCTTCATAAACTGTGTGGTGAATGTGCATGTATGTATGTATGTAGATGCATGTGTTTATGTGCTTTCTGGGGTTTATTTCCTTAAAATAAAAAGGCAACTGTCAAGACTAAAGCTATAATAATTTTTATGAATCTTAGAAAATACTGAATTTTTAGTCCAGAAATTGATCTCTATCAATGAAACTGCTTTCTCAAATATGTCAGCAATGGGATTCAGGTTTCGCTTACAATGTGAAGGAAGTTCTTAGTCTCATTTGCACAAAGAAGGAAGGAGGGTTACAGAGAAAAAGAACTCGGTCTTTCCACATTTTTGGGTCATGTTCACTGTAAAAAAAAATCACATGATGCCATTTTTACACAACCATTTTAAACTACACATACGGCAAGCTAATAATTCCACGAAAATAATTTCTTCCCTTTGTAGCCATTTAAAACTAACAGCTAGAACTATTTCTTCTTCCAATTATTAAAAATAAGCTGTTTCTGAGTCGGTACTGACTACATTTACTGATTGAAGCAGCCAACTCCAAATATATCATCTTTTAGTATTGACACTTAAAATAAAATTTCTCCCCAGAAAAAGAGTCCTATAAATGATGGCTGTAGAAATAGGCACTGTCCAGGCAGTTGTTTTGTGGAAGTAGTGTTGTTATTTTCTGGTGTTTTCCAAGTCATCTCAGATGGTGCGTGAAAATGAGATGCCAAGGGAGGCTTAAAAAAGATACCCAGCACCAGCTTCAGAGTGTAAGCAAATCTTTCATTCCAGCGCTTAAAAGTTTTGAGAAAGCTCATCTAAAGTTAAATGTTTACTAGCATCTCTCTGATCATATTTTGGAAACTACTACACAAAACTAAAACAAATTTCTTATTTTCTCCGGGTTGCAAAGTGCACATAAAAGGAAAAATGCTTTTTATACCACTATTTCCAGCAGGGATTTTATTTTCATTTGTCATTTGCCAGCCTGGGGTATGCTGGGAGAAGGAACAATTGGTTTTGAAAAGGTGGATTTGTGTGAAAACCAAAAATTGTGTTCAACAAATACTACTACTAACCCATATGTGGCTATGTGTGTTTTTTATATGAGTGCCATATATATATGTATATGCGACATATATATATGTATGGTATATATGAGTGCCATATATATATCCAGACACATATATATGCCATATATATATGCTATAGAAATACCATCAAGTTACCCGTTTACTTCAAAATGTAACTGCTTAATATAAAATATGTTTCTTTTTGTAGTACCTAATTCTTGCAATTCAGTATATTTCCTGGCAGGAGATAGAGAATAACAAGCCCCGATAGTTACCACATATGGCTCTTATGAGGTAATGAGGATGGTGGTGATGAGAAGGGTAAAAAATAAAAAAGTTATTACAAAACATTTTTCAGGGAATTTTACAAAAAATGATTTTAATATTCTCTTTGCTTATGGAATGATATTTAAAACCATAATTTCTGTGTCCTTTAAGATGACTGCTGATTTGTAAATTGTTCTCTGTGCTCCAGATTTCTTTTATTTGTCCCTGTCTTTATGCTCATAACCATTCATTTCCCTCTTTTCCCACTGACTTAGCCTTTGGGGTTGTAATGAACTTACTCGTTTATTTTTGTGTATATGTGGGGTTTTGTCTTTTGTTTTCTTAGAATACAGTATATGGGATCATGGAAAAAAATCAGAAAATGGGGAAAAATCATAAATTCATTACCAAAATAATTTCTGATTTGGTATATAGCTCTGCAAATTACTTCACTAATTGTTTTCATATGTACTATGGTACACTGTACACTGTTCTGTAACTTGCTTTTCGGATGGATTATATCATAAATACTTTTCTGTATCAATAAATGTGAATTTATTACATCAGTTTAAACTGATCAAAAACATTTTAATCAACGTAATACAATTAAATTGCTAAATATCACAGAGAATCGAAGAGTTTATAATCCCAACCATACTCTCCTTTCCCAGCCACTTGGGGACATTTTTAATTGTTTCTATTTTCATTGTTTCTATTTCAGTTCTTATAAAAAATACATACACAAAGTTGGCTAAATGATTAAATGTTATAGTAGTTCTTTAATTCTAAATTTGAACACTGTTTGTTGACTTTCAAACTGCATGCTTGCCTTGTCCCAATAAAATTGTACCACCATTTATACTATGTGTTGTCAATAAAACACTAAGTGATATCTGAGTGCCTTTGTTTCTAAATTTCAGTTCACTCATAGAATATATCCCTTTTCCTCTTTTTTCCTCAAACATTTTATTATGAAATTTTCAATTTCATAATGAAAGTATATAGTATTCATCTATATACTTAGATCTTAGTCTATATATTTTTAACATACTTTTTAGAAATTTTTTATCATTTTCTACCCATTTGTCTATCTGCTAACCCAGCTTAATTTCTGATGCATTTGAAAGTAGGTTGTAGATACCAATACCCATCACCCTACAATACAATTTTAATTTTTTTTTTTTACATTAGAATGTATCTGTGGTTTCTCTATTTCTTAGGATCATAGCATTAACACCTTTGCACTTCCTGGCCGGGCGCGGTGGCTCAAGCCTGTAATCCCAGCACTTTGGGAGGCCGAGACGGGCGGATCACAAGGTCAGGAGATCGAGACCATCCTGGCTGACACGGTGAAACCCCGTCTCTACTAAAAAATACAAAAAACTAGCCGGGCGAGGTGGCGGGCGCCTGTAATCCCAGCTACTCGGGAGGCTGAGGCAGGAGAATGGCGTGAACCCGGGAGGCGGAGCTTGCAGTGAGCTGAGATCCGGCCACTGCACTCCAGCCTGGGCGGCAGAGCGAGACTCCGTCTCAAAAAAAACAAAAAAAAACAACAAAAAAAACACCTTTGCACTTCCCCTTACATCTCCTTCCGTTTTTTCCCCCTGTCCCCCACCAGCTTCCATCATCTGTATTCTACAGAATCTGCCCTAAAAATTTGTGAATTGGCCTTGGGCTTTTTTTTTTTTTTTTTTTTTTTTTAAGTGTCTTGTTTTGTGGTGCAGGCTGCAGTACAGTGGCACAATCTCAACTCAATGCAGCCTTTGCCTCCTGGGCACAAGTGGTCCTCCTGAACAGCTTAGAGATGGGGTTTCACCATATTACCCAGGCTGGTCTCAGACTCCTGGGCTCAAGCAATCTACCTGCCTATACCTCTGAATGTGCTGGGATTATAGGTGTGAGACACCCTGTGTGGCCAGGCTTGTATTTTAAAATAAGCCTGATAGTTAATTTTGTATGTCAACTTGACTGAGCCATAGTTGCCCAGAGATTTGGTCAAGCATTATCCTGGATGTGCCGCTGTGGATGTTTCTGAATGAGATTAATATTTAAATTGGTAGACTGAATAAAATAGATTGCCTTCCCTAATGCGGATGGGCCTCATTCAATAGCTGTGGGAATGAATAGAACAAAAAGGCAAATCCCTCCGTGAGTGACAGAGATCTCCTCTTGCCTGACTGCCTTCAGGCTGACACATTGGACTCTTTTTTTCTGCCTTTTGACTTGAATTAAAACACTGGCTCTTCCTGGGTCTTGAGCCTGCCCGTCTTTAGACTAGAACTAGAAGCTATCCTGGGTCTACAGTTTGCCAACTGCATATCTTTGGACTAGTCAGTCTTTATAATTGTGTGAGCCAATTCCTTATAACAAATCTCTATATATCGATATATAGAGATATCTCTATCTATCTATCTATCTATACCTATATATTGGATATCTATATATCTATATATAGAGAGATATCTTAAATATCTCTATATATCTATATATCTATTACTATATCTACATCTACATCTATAGCTATATCAACATCCAATTTGTTCTTTTTCTCTGAGAACACCTACTGATAAATAAGCCTTCCAAGTATTGTCTATCAGTTGATGCTAAAACATTAAAAAATAAAACAACAACTAATACTCTTTTTACAATTACAACAATGTAAAGCTTTTTGTTTTATTAGCAAATAATGTGTATTTCCTATGTAATTGCTGCAGTTTTATTTTGCATATGGATTTTTTTCTGTAACATCTTTGTCTGTTAGTGGTTTTATTTATTTATTTTTTAATATCCTTAGATTCATCCCACTTCTGAGGTCCGACATCAGATCTTTTCACTACATGCCTCTCTTTGGGAGGCTTCTTTCATGCTAATCCAAACAAGAACATCTGCACAATTGTCAACCTGGAATTTACTGTATTAATCTCCTGGTTTGGAAACAGTTTTTCTTGGATGTTATATTTACTTTGGTTTACTATTTTGTTGGCTTGCACTAATTTTATATAATCAATGAGTCTACATTAGACATTTTACTTGAGTCTTTTCATATCACAGTATGCCTTTATTTCACCCTCACATGTAATTTATTTTTATCTGGGCATATATTTCCAGATTGGAAATAATTTCTCTTTCTACATTTTAAGGAATTTATACATTTCTATCTAAAATTGTATTCATTATCTTCTAAAAACCAAGAGTGGGCTTGATATCTGTCTGATTATATTTTCTTTGTTGGTAAAGAGGCTCTTTTTTCCCTTTTTATTTTCATCTTCTCTTTCTCTAGTGTTTATAGTCTTATTTTTATGAATGTAGTCTAATTATTTAGAACACTGTCTCCAAGTATGTTTTTATTTGGGTTTGTGTTTTGAACATTGCCTCCAGGTGCGAGTTTACGTGTTTATGTTTCCTACCTGAGGTTGGACACTTAGTAAATTTTCTCAAATCAAAACCTATTTTCCTTCAGCACTCAGAAATTTTTATCAATGATTATTTCCATGATTATTTCCTGTCCTCTGTTTTACATGTTCTTAACCTAAAATTCAATTGTTTAATGTTAGACCTTATGCATCTTCAATATATCATATATATTTCACTCATATTATTTATTGTCATATCTTTTGGACTATTTTGTGAAAGCAATAGATTTATATGATTTTATTTATTGGTAAAGCTTTTCATTTTCAAATTTAATACACACAAATTGTGCATACACACACACATATACCACAGATATATTCATTTCCAGGATTTCTTTAAATGTTCTTTTAAAAATAATCATATTTTTATTTTGTGAACTGTGGGATTTCTTGAAACGTTTTGAAAAGTCTAATTAGTCTATGTTCCTGTGGTTTCTTTAAATTATCTCTTGCTTCAGGATTAATTTTGTGTTTGGAATTTGAATCTTTGCCATTCATAACGCGGGTTTTCCTTGAATACCTGATAACTCTGAGTTTTCTGTTCATATTTAAGAATAAATAACCTAATTTGAAGTTTTGAGTTTTTTAGTTGTATTTATTGATTAGAGTTTTGTCCTAGAATGAATAAAATAATCAATCATTTCTTCTACTTTCAGATATTTGGTTGGGGGTGTTCTAAGCATAATGGTGTCCCAACACTGCCCTAATTCTTTGCAGGTTATCTACAGAATAAAGTCTTTTAAAAATTATTTCTTTATTGTTTACATTCTGTTCATTAATGCCTATATTTTATGCATTCTCAAGCATATGGGAGAAATTCTGTATATAGAATATTGGTTCATCTCTGTGTTTTTCCTGGCAAATTTTATGCCTTTTCTTTGGAATCACTGCCAAATCTGGGTCGCTTTCAGAGCTGTGCCTTCATTGCTGGAGCCCTCTCAGTGTAGATACTTGCATGTAGCTCGTTTGGGCTTTTGTTTAAACAGTCACCAATCCTTCACCTCTGTGCAATGTTACAGAAATTGGCCATCTTCTCTGATGACCTCTATGCCACTCCCATCAGTTTTATGGGTTGTTATTTTTGTTCCTCTGCTATAAATTACTGATGCTCTCTGAAGAGGAGTTAAAGGTGTTTGGGAGGTACACCATTTCCCTTTACCAAAATCATATTAAGTAAAACTTGAAATCAACAGAAAAAAATAGAAGTAATTATATGATGAAAATCTATGTTCTCAAAATCTAGGTTAAACAATTGTTAACATTTTGTTGTATTTGCTTTACTTTCACGTATGGGCAATTTGAAAATAATTTACAAACATCATACCAATTCACTACATAATATTTCAGCACCAGATTTCTGAAAATAAGACCTTTTCCTGCATAACCACATTGTCACAATTTCAGTTAAGAAAATTAATTAAAATGACTATTATCACTTAATAACGGTTCATATTCAATATCCCCACTTCTATCTCCAAATATCTTTGTAGCATTTTCTTTCTTTGTTTTCTGAACATGAACCTCGTAAGTTTCAAGCATTGCATTTGGATTAGTGTCTTTACTTTCCTTAATATAGAAGGACCACAAATTTAATATTAACAATTTATTTGTCATTATCTTTTGTCATGGAACCAGGACCCCATTTTGAATTTTTCTGCTGGAATGAGAAACTTCCAGACATGTGGTCTAAATCTTTATTGTTCTATCTGTTTTACCATTGCTGCTCTTCAGTCTCAAAACATATGTGGACAAAAGCAATCACATAAAGGTCTGTCCTACTTAATATGGAGATCTTTATAAAAGAAGTTACAGAATCTTCTGACAGTCAGGTCTATACACACATTCAGATGTAAGGGATATGTTTCTTGTACAGAATGCTCTCAGTACTTTTTGTTGTAATAATCACATATAAATGGTAAGACCCATTACCATTCTTGAAATCTATGATTATAAGTGATGTAGAACAGTTTAGTAGTTAGTGCTTGAGATTTAAAGTAATATTGTCACTGATTTATTTATTTACATACAGGATTTAGTCATTTAAACAAGCCAATATGAGTATAAGAAAATTTTGTGAGTTTCTTTGTCTGAAATAATTTTATTATGTACAACACAAACTACTTTTGCTAGATTCTTCTTGGTAAACTTATAAAACACTTAGTGTTTCCTTTTTTGAAATTGCCTAGTTTCATGCTAATACTTACTCTGAGCTCAAGAACATCATAGTGGCCATTATATTAACTACAAAGCCATTAGATTATACTTAAGGTATTTACAGATAAAAGAAGATCAGACCCAAAGATGATCTATAACTCTGCCTGAGTAATGTTATGCAAATTGCTCTCTTTTCAAAGCCACCGAATGCCCAAGAATATTTAACATTCTATGCTAGTGCGCTCTCCTGAGGTGACTCATTTGTTTCCCCTAGTTTAATTGTTGCTGTATGAGCAAGAGGGATACCACTTTACAATGTTAGGAGTTCCCTCTAACAGCCCAGTGTGATTTGAGAATTCCCCTGCCTGAGTAACAGACTCAGAGCTATTTATCATCTGGAAATATTTCACCTTCTATTGAAGAGAGCAGAAATCCATCTCAAAAAGACCCCCACGCATCCCCAGTGTATGCCAAAGAAGCGCCCAGAAGAACAAAGAATATTTGCAATACTCAAGAGCAAAAAAGCTTATGTGCTGGGATAATATATCCTGTTACAGAAAAAAAAACATACTATTCCCCCAATGCTGTCTTTCATCTTTCTTACTTTGCTTGAATATTGCCTTTATGGCTACATATAAAAGCTATCCTATTTTCTCAGATTGTCATATTTTACAACTTTAGCTCACTCCAATTATAATCTCTCATTTTGAAGTGTCACAATATGTGAATAAGAACTTCAGTAAAAGTTGGAGAGGTCACTGGCTTGGACCCAGGATTTGGGAAGAAAAATATGAGAGAAGGTTAAAATAACTTCTTTCCTATATTTCCAACATTGTAAAACGTATTTCACAAGCTGAGTTTTAGGGAAAAACATTTCCAGAAAATAAACCATTCATATCAAATTTTCAGGAATGGAATCTCTATTTTGAATAACAATAAATTTGATGTATCATTTCAAACAATGTAGTTATTTTTCAGAATACTATATAAATGTATGTGATTTAGTCTAGATTTAAAAATAAATGCCAATAATAATCAATTATTAATAACAATACATTACTATAGTTAGATACCATTTCTTAATTTATTGCTAGTATTTCTTCATTTCATTATTTCCATTATTAGCTATTACTGAATATTATATACTATGTTACACGCTTTATTGGTTTTATTTAATTTTGACTAACCACTGATATGCTATCATGAAAAATATGGTAATAAAATATTTTTAACTGAATTCAAATAGTCCCAAGTGCAAAATACAATTTTCAAAACTATATGTCCTACACTAATTTATTTGCATATGCACTTAATAATCCCAATAAAACAGCCAAACCCAAATCTGAACTCCAATGTAAAACTCCATCTAACCTAATTTCTTTCTGTTAGTCTTTATTATTATAGTCACTTCTATTTATGTTTTATTTTCTCCTTTATTTTTTAATTTTTACTTTTTATTATAAATACCTTATTATTTAATAGTATAAAATGTCTGGCTATATGAAATCAAATCAATTACAATAAGATAAATATAAGTAAGATTTCAAAAAAGAAAATCTAAATCTAGCTTAAAATTCTGCATTTTTGATACATCCAAAGTACACAGGATTTATTAGTAAATAAAATTTAATACATTGGGGATAAAATGTTAAAAAATATTTGATATATTCAAATTTCTTAATTGCAGTATAGCAAAATGACCTATAAATCAAGCATTTTGTTCCACCGTGTCTACTCTTAGCTGTATGTCTCAGAAACAGCGTCTTTCTCAAGAGAGAACAAGAAGGATAATGCTGGATCTAAAGGCATCATCTGAAGAAGATCAAGATATCAACAACTGCAACTATCTGGCTTTCTGTCCATAACTGAGCCTTTCATAATCTTCCCTTCATAATTAGGACCTCTTGATCAGAACAGAAAAGTTGAGTCTTAAGTTTCCTGTATTTATTTCTTACTGATACTGAGTAAGGGAAGTGAAAATTTGGTTGCTATGATTACACTCCTTCATTGTTCTTAATGGGACTATTTTGATAAGTCAAACATTTTTGCCATCTAAGTACATTGATGAGCGCCACGTTATCTCAAATGTTTACACATACTAGGGAAAAGCATCTGCAGTTTATGAACTCTTTGTGAATCAGTATCGCTTTTTCATGTTACTACAGAGATCAATATTCAATGCATTGGTTTAATTTACCATCTTTTCTCCCAGTTGATCTTGTAATCACCAGAAAAGGAAAAAAAAAAAAAAAAATCTCCTTCACAAAGCCATTTGCAACAAACTTGTGTAAATAATAATCTAAAGAAGGTTAGGAAAAAAAAAAATCCACCATACAGGGGAATAGATCTAAAATTGATATCTGCCTCACCTGTATCACCTATTATAAGAGTAACGGAAAAGGTAAATTAATAGCAGAGACTAGAATGTTTTCAAACGTAGTAATGAAAACTACACCCTCCTCCCCCCATATAACACCACGGCAGGTCACTTTGGTTACAGGATACGATCATAGCTCTGCAATATCAAAAAAATGTCTGCCTGGTGCGGCGGCTCATGTCTGTAATCTCAGCACTTTGGGAGGCCGAGGTGGGCAGATCACTTGCGGTCAGGAGTTGGAGACCAGCCTGGCTAACAAGGTGAAACCCCGTCTCTACTAAAAATGCAAAAATTATCTGGGCCTGGTGGAGGGCGCCTGTAGTCCCAGCTACTCCGGAGGCTGAGGCAAGAGAATGGCGTGAACCCGGGAGGCAGGGCTTGCAGGGAGCCGAGATCACTGCACTGCGCTCCAGCCTGGGCTACAGAGCGAGACTCCGTATCAAAAAACAAAACAAAGCAAAAAAATAACAAACAAACAAAAAATGCCTACTGTAGGTTATAAATAAGGAAAAATTGCTTGATTTCTTAATTTTCAGGGTATAAGAAGAAATCTGGGCTATCTATGGACATTCCCAGAAACATCAAGGTTTGCTAAAAACAGAAAATCGGAAGTAGAACCAAAAAAAAAAGCGGTGGGAAAAGCATGTAAGACACTGAGGCAAGCCGTGAAGAGTCTGTCAGTCTAAAGGTTGAATAGAGGACCTTTAAGAAGAGGGGGGACAAATATTAAATTTTCAGCTTTCTGTAGTTTGATATACTTTCCACGTTCTAGGGTTTCATTAAAACTTCACAAGCTTTTGGATTTTTTTTTTTTTTTTTTTTTTTTTTTTTAATATTAGGGCTGTGCTTCATGCTTGGGTAATATGTGGTGAGTAGAGGGAACAGCTGGGGAAGAAGAGATAAGAGACAGATTCTCTAGTAGACATTAGGAGAAATGTAAGAATCCTATACTTCTGCGTATATTTGAGGAGCCTTTAGAGTTCACTACAGTTTATAGATTGGACGTTATAACTTTTAATGTACTTTCATTGTGACAGGATTGACTTTAGAAGGCTTAAGAATTTTGACGAAGAAAGGGGAAAAAGAAGGCACAATAGAGAGAAAGGAAGGAAAAAAGAAAAGACAGAAGTGTGGCCACAAGATTGTCAACAATAATAATTGTATAAGAATACATATTCTTCTTCAAGAAATGAAAATAATTAGAACACACATTATGCCTAAATACATTTTAAGAAATCAAATAAACGTGTAGTTTCTAATGGAAGTTCTTCAAAGTATTAGTAAATTTTTCCCACAAAGCAGTTTATCCATTTGTTGTGAAAGTGATTGAGTTTTGTAGTACCAAGGGATCTTTTGCTTTTAAACCAGTTAATTAGTTTTTATTAGATGCAATGCAATGTTTTGACCAGACTTTTCTCTGTGCTTTCGGGCGTATTTCTCTATTAGCAGGTAAAACATTGATCTCTTGACTAAAAGTAGGTGACATCTTTCCCCAACCGCGAGTCTTCAGGTTGTTACAGAGGCTGCTTTCCTGACTCATTCTGTACTCCCATTGCCTCTCTCTGAGTTTAAAAAGGAAATGATTAATTAGTTAAAGAATATGTTGAAATTTTAACATATTATGTTTAACATAACTAATTATTAGTCCAAAAGAATATGCTAAAATGTCAACATATTATGTTTAACATAAGTAACTGTATTAAAATTTAGAATATATTTATGATTTCCAAATCATGGTTTGTTTTTGCAGAACCTGCACCAGAATGACATGACCCTACAAAGTGGAAATAATATAAATTCCTTTTTTGCCACTGAAATTTGTTTTAGATACTACTAATTTTATCAGTGGCTTTCTCTTACCCTTACATGGATGTTAACTTAGATGAGAGATGCGTTCAGTTCACAATATTTGATAGTGAAGCAATATGATACATTTATATCAGATTCCTTTGTTTAATCAATCTTATTCTTTCTCTGTCTGATGTACACTTTTCTACCCCCTCCTATTTAATTTGTATCCTTCTTTCTGTCATTTGATGTGGATTTTCACCGGAGTTGGTCTAACTTTAGAGGTCGTTTTATTTTCACAGGGATATGCAATTAGACACAATTGTACCATGTTTAGTGATTTCTGTGTTTTCACCAGATCAAACACAGATCACATGGTCCATGCTCAGTAATGGTTTAATGAACTAAAGAATTTATAAAGGAATGAATGCACGCACATATAGCAAGCCCATCTTTAAATTCTGTTATTGTCGTTTGAATTTTTGTTTAGCATATAGGGTGCATACAACATAAAAAGAGCTAAAATCCATGATCCTGAGCATCAGATATTTGTTGGTTAGAATTCAAAACCCATTACTTATTACATTTGTGTTATTGTGTAAATTACTAAATTTCTTCATACCGCGGAGTTTTCATATGTAAAATGTAGATTATGATATATATATATCATAAATTTGGAGAATACTGTAGAGAATTTGGCTTCATAATATTTGTTTTCCTTCATTTCTCTCCCTTCATATCCAAATAAGCCCAGTATAGCAATATTCCTTTCTATTTATATTAACTTATATAAATGTGCATGAGAAAACTAATTGGATTCAAAAAGATGGTAGAAAAAGCTATCAAGCTTCTATATTTTGCCAGGCAACTTCCTAATGGCTTTATGTGTCTAAACCCACTTTAATACTCAGAAAAATGCTATGATTACAATCCTACTATTAGCATTCTCATGTTGTAGATACAGAAATTGAGGCACAGGCAGGCTAACTTGGCTGAAGACACACAAGTTAAAAATATTCAGAGCAGAGATTAAACCAGGTCGTCTAATCCCACGTGTCTTTGGGACTAGCATTTAAACAGAATCATCTCAATTTTAATTTTGTAATACAACACCATTAACAGAAAAAAAAAATTAAATATCTTGAGAGAAAAAAACCAAACAAGCTGAATCTATGTTCAGAGAATTGAATTAGCAATAGATATAAGCTACCCAAGGTTTCGTTTTGTGACACCAATTTGAGCAAAGCCATATGTATATTACTCTGAATGCATTAATAACAACAGTATCATTGAAAAATACTTTTGACTGCCCTTAATAATTGTACTAGGTACTAGAAAACACAATTTAGTAATCGCTCCCAGGGAATCCGTTTTTTGAATGAAAATATTTTTCTATGATTGTGCACATTGTGCCATAATTTGCTTTTAAAGACATAAAATACATCATATTAAAAAGGTAATAGAGTAACTCCATTTAATAACAGAAATTAAAATATCTACATTCTTTCTCACAATGAACTAATAACTACACAGATTTGCGCATGTGTATGAGGATGTTTATATGTGTTTTATGTGAGAGAAAAAAATGAAAAAATGGTATTTTCTTATGCTCAGACAAGCACAATTTTTGCAAAATAAATACAAAATAAATAAAAGGCCAAATATATGCATTTATACATATATATATACTTGCTACATATATTGGTTATATATATTTGTTATATATAACAATTATATATATACTTGTTACATATATTGGTTATATATAATTGTTATATATATATATAACAAATATATTTTTGTTATAAATATAACAATTATATATAACCAATATATGTAACAAGTATATATATAATTTGTTACATATATAACATTGATATATATATGTATATATATCAGTGCTCTTAACGATGCTTATAATAACACGATCTGAAATGACAGTGTCTGCTTATTTTCAAGGTTATTTTTCACCTGGTTTGAAGGTGACCTATTTTTTGTAGCATCCATTACTGTGGGGATTGCTTAGTGTGTTAAAGCATGAAGCCGCCTTACTGAAGTATTTTATTTCCTTTCCTCATTCTATAATAACTACTTCAAATGGATTTGAATGTGTAATATCACAAATGCAGAAAAAATAAATACAAGATCTTAGCTTGTTTTCTTTGCATTATGAGTCATTTTTTGGGTCAAATTTACTAAGAATTAATATCTCACAGTCTTATACCTTGTAATAGTATCATAAATATTGTCTTATTTTCATAATTTATGCATAATATTTATTTTCTGACTCATAGGGTGAAAATGAGTAATCTTAATCCCAAAGATAAATATTAACTATCCTGTGTAAGAAATGCAGTAAGTTACATCTTGTTTCTAAATACAGGTTAGTGAGAGATCATTTTTTTAAAGCTCTCATTATAAACACATTAAGAAAGGAATCATTCTCAGAGTTCACTTATTTCCCAATAGGTTAATAGGATTCCCAAGAAACTGCCAAAGAGATAATAGTTCCATTTTGACTTTAACTTAAGAAAAAAATAAAATAAGAAGGCAAAAATGCAAAAACGAAAAAAATAGCTGTCACAGATGCTATAACTTGAACTTTGACTGCTTTTAGCTAGTATGTACTATTGAATTCCTGACTGAAATAAATTGATTTCAGGCTATAGGATTTTTAAAGGTCACAGAGTTTTTTTTTTGTTGTTTTTAATGAGTTTCAAGATTATGAAAGCAGGTGCTTAATTTGACATTGAGGTCTTAAATGTTGAATGTTTATTTTAAAGTTTGGTTGCTTTTCAGAAGCTACTGATTTATTATTATTATTATTATTATTACTATTATTATTAAGGTTCTCCTAATGATTCTTGGAGTCCATGGAATTATGTGTGTGCATATGTGCTCATAGAACATTTTATTAAAGTTGACACATGAATGTTATTGACCGTCGAGGTGCATTATTTCCAAGATAAAAAAAAATAGTTTTCTTATTGATCATCCACTGTTTTTTTATAATTTTTATTTCTCCATGTATCATTGGTTGCTTATTAAGATAAGTTACAGACAGAACTTACAGACAGAATTTCCAAGACTAACCAGGGTCCAAACATACTTCAGTGTATTATTTTACATCATAAAACTTGATGTGTCAGTCCATTTTCACTCGCTGTAAATAATTACCTGAGACTGGGTAATTTATAAATAAAATAAGTTTAATTGATTCACAATTCTGCATGGCTGGGGAGGCCTCAGAAAACTTACAACCTTGGCAGAAGGTGAGGTACATCTTACATGGTGGCAGTAGAGAGAGAGAGAGAGAGAGAGAGAGAGAGAGAGGAAGAGAGATGGATGACCAGGGGTGAAGTGTCACAATTTAATACCATCAGATCTTATGAGAACTCACTCACTATCAGACCTATGAGGGGGGCATCTGCCCTCATGATCTAATCACCTCCCACTAGGCCCCTCTTCTAACATGTGGATATTACAATTCGAGATGAGATTGGCAGGGGGTGGAGGGCGGACATAGAGCCAAACCACATCACTTTGGCTTACTCAATACTGAACTAAATCAAAATCAAACCTGAATTTTCAATTATGACTGAAATGTAACCTACAGAGTAGTAAGAAGTATTCTGCAACCGACTCCCAGATTTCTCTCCCCTGAGTGTCCATATCCTGCATAATCTCCAGGACTGTCAGGACAATGGATTTTATTCCTATGCTTATGCTATGTCATTTGGCACAGTTAACCTTCAAATAAGATTATTTGGGTGGGCCTGACCCAATCACATGAGACCTGTGAAGCAGAAAGTTTTTCCAAGTGTAAGAAAAGGAAGGCCTAAACACATGCTCCAGCCAGCTTGGAAGAAAGCAAACACACGTGTTAAAGCTGTGGATGCAAAGAAGCAACCTGCAGGAGTTGAACTACCTACACCTCAGCTCACAGTTGGCAGTAAAAAAGGAGACCTCAACCTTAAGACAGCAAAGAAGTGTCTTCTATCAACAATATGAATTATCTTCAAAGCTGCTTCTTCCCTAAGAGCCTCATGAGACGAATACAGCCCTGCTGACACCTTGGTTTCAATCTTGTGAGACCCTGAGCGAAGAACTCATTCACACTGGGCTGAATTTTTGCCTACAGAACTGTGAGTTAATAAATAGGGGTTATTTTCAGCTGCTAAGTTTATGGAAATTTGAAATGCAGCAATAGAATACTAGTATATAAAAATAAATACTGAAATATAATATTTGCATTACTTCATTTTTTAAAAAACCATGACTTAAGAGTAAACAGAATTTTTATTTCTCTGTTATGTGCTACAGTTCTCTGATACATTTTAATTTGTTTGCCTGCCGGTATCCTCTCTCCACTATTTCTGGTTGACACTTCTGCCCCTTCATTTTATCAGTGTTTTGATACCTATCCTCTGCGTGAATATAGTGATATTGGTATTTACTGTATTTTGTCCCTTACCCACAGGCTGAGCAAGAGTCTTAGGTCTGACCAATAATCATGGGCAGCTTTTTAGAAAAAAAGAGTACTTGCTTCTTTACTCAGATGGTCCCTACCTCATCTTGAGCACTGGAAAACGTAATAGAGTCCCCTCTAAAAATGGAGAAAATAGAGACTACACACAAAGGGAGACAGAAGTAACAAAAATAAGAAAAGGAGAGAGAAAGGAGTTCTGACAACATCATGTCAATTCCAACAAATATTCTTGACTTTTCCACATATAATGTACTCATCAATCTCTAACTCTGAATTTGTTTTTGTTACTCTAAAGAACAACAAAAAAAGAAAAACAACATTCGGCCTAAGTGACCCCCAAAACACAATTTCCCACTTTCTTTTTCCATGCAACTGGCATTTATGAATACTCATTGTATTCAAGTGTCACAGATTTGGGACAAGTTCATCAGTAGGTCCCCAAAGGTAACCTGGGAAGAGAAACCTTGTTCCACATCAAAGTCAGTACAGCATGTTTTGCTACTGCTTCATCCTTTATACAGTTGGAAACAACTCTGTTTCTTCTACTAAGTCAAAGTGAAATTGAGAGGTGAAGCTAGTTGGGCTTCTGGCTAGGGTGTGACTCGGAGAACTCTGACTAAAGGACTGTAAACACACCAATCAACACTCTGTGTCTAGCTAAAGGTTTGTAAATGTACCAATCAGCACTCTGTAAAAACGCACCAATCAGCACTCTGTGTCTAGCTAAAGATTTGTAAATGCACCAATCAGCACTCGGTAAAAACGGACCAATCAGCACTCTGTAAAATGGACCAATCAGCAGGATGTGGGTGAGGTCAAATAAAGGAATAAAAGCTGGCCACCCGAGCCAGCAGCTGCAACCTGGCTTGGGTGCAGTTCCACTACGTGGAAGTGTTGTTCTTTCGTCCTTCACAATAAATCTGGCTGCTGCTCACTGTTTGGGTTCACACTACTTTTATGAGCTGTAACGCTTGCCGAGAGGGTCTGCAGCTTCATTCCTGAAGTTAGTGAGACCATGAACCCACAGGAAGGAATGGCTCTGTACGCACCACCAGTAAGAGCTGTAACACTCACTACAAAAGTCTGCCCTTCATTCCTGAAGTCAGTGAGACCAGTAACCCCACTGGAAGGAAGAGGCTCTGGACACATTTGAACATCGGAAGGAACAAAGTGCGGACACACCGTGTTTAAGAACTGGAACACTCACCGTAATGGTGGCTTCATGCTTGAAGTAGTGAGACCAAGAACCCACTGGAAGGAACCGGTTCCAGACACAAAATGTCAGCCAATCCAAACTTACGAAGGAAGGAAATCTAGGCCATTGATCTAGTGTGTAGTGAGCTCAATGTGGAGGACAGAGCTTTCATCATGTAAATTGTACAAAAGCAAATGAAACGTGGTGTGTTCTGTACTGATACATCAGGGTATCGGCCTTATTTTTCTGCCATTCAAATAATGGCAGTTAATTAAACTTCAAGCAAATGTATATATTCATTAGTTTTACTGTGCTCCATGCCAGTATTCTCCAACTCAGCCATCCTAAGCATTTTTTAAAACAGGGGATTTTTGAAAATGAAAGCTTAGTAGCCACCTCATTATGCTAAATGTCAGGAAAAATGCAGGGCCAGGGTTCAGTTTCTCCCCACTCTCCTTTCCCAATTCATAACCATAGGCACACACAGGAAATATCACCGTGATTCGCAGAACACATTTAAAAATTCTGCTTGAAACTTTGTGGTACCACTATTTGGCTACTCCAAGCTAATCTCTCTCCTATCCTTTTCTGAGGGAAACACTTCGTGCTCAACATAATTTTTCTTTCGTTGCAAGTTTTTATGCTGATTGCATAAAAAAGCCCAAAAGTACTGCTGTATTTTTAGTTTAAAACAGGCTTTATTTAGTGCCTTATAAAATGTTGAGTACTTTTGCTTCCATGATCCTTCTATGCTTACAGATATAAAGATTGCCACCCATTTTATGTCTTCAATCCTTCCCTGAGTAGTCAGCATAATATTTGTTGGTTCTGAATACACATTGGTGCTAATGAAGCTTGAAATTTATTGACCTTCTCATAAGAAGAAGAATAAGGTATTTGAGCAGTCGGCTCAGGTACTTATCAGTTCACACACACAATTTTTTTTTTTTTTTCCAACGCCTACTTGAGGTGGAGACCATGTCTTTCTCATGCTAGAACTATTTCTACTACGATTCTTGAGCTGGCCATTCTAGACTTTTGCACATTCTTTGGCTGAAGGGACCGGCTCTGGCCATGCCGGCTGCCTCCCAATTGTATTGACATTGGTAGCTCCTAAACTTAATTATACTTGTCATCAGGTATTGCAAAAATGTTGTTAGTGTAATATAAATTGGTAAGAAGAAAGTATAGATTTTAAAAGAAAACAAAATGGTCTTCATGCATGGCTTCTGTCGGCATAAAATCAGGCCGCTGGAACTAGGAAGTTCCTTAGAGAACATTGTTTCAATTACTTCATTTAACAAATGAGGAAATTGAGAATCAGGAAGGCTAAGTGATTTCCCCGATATCATAGAGCTAGTTAATTACAGAAATCAGAATAGAAACTGGGTTATCCAATCTTCTGCCCAGAGTTCTTTCCATTACACCAAATAAAATTACCTGCTGCTATTTGGACTAGATGGCTCATTATAGCAGCCTTTTAATGTTTCATAAATCAAAATATTATGTTCCGATAAAATTTAAAACAGTTAAAAGTAAAACAAGTTTTGTTTTCTTATGGTTTCAGATAAAATACATTACATTAAATGGATTTCATATGTAAATGTGTTACAGCATTTATATGAGGAAAAAGTTCCACCAGAAAGCATTAGGAACTGAGAATGGATGACTGCCAGGATCAGAAAGGATGACATTAAGTTCAAGCTCCAGTAGCAACACAGAAAAATATAACATGGAGTAAAATTTGTAGATAGAAGCGTCATTATCTGACTTGGGTATGTTTGAAGAGAAAAATGTAAATCAAAAGAAAAGGGATTATTTGTTTATTAATAATGACATTAATATTTTCTATTTGAATAATTGCTATAGATCTATGAATTATTTTATAAATATTCTTTGACATTATTAATAATCTTTTTCTTCTTAGTAATCAAGATGAGGAGGCTGAAGCTTAGAATATTAAAGAATTTGTCTAGCATATTGCAGCAAACAGGTTCAGAGTCTGGGAACGAAACTCAGGTGTCCTGACTTTGTCTCAATGATGCATTTTCTCTTTTGTTTTATTTTATATTTTACTGTAACCTATTTTGGAAGCTTATCAACAATGAAAAAGAATACTGTTCCTCCAATATTTATCCCTGTTTAAAGAGCCCAAAAGTTGTGGCCATGAAGAAGCAGTAAATGGTGAATATTTTCTGCACTTCACATCTTTTATCACATGTTATATATTGCAGGGCATAAAATTTTATGAAATTATAGTTACATGCCTGAAACGGATTTTAAATCTCTTCATTTTCTATGTCACAAGTGAGAGCTGTAAACCTGAAAAATTAAAGCTGCAGTGTAATTTATCTTATCCATAAATAGTTTACTATACATTATACAGTTTGAAGCAAACAATAATAGACCAGACTTAAAAATGATATTTCTCCAGGGAAAACTATGTGGTAAATACTAGAGATGCCATGAATATAACTGAAATTGTATCACTTAAATATAGACAGAAGATTCTCTACTTTCTACTTTTACCTTCTTTCTCTCGTACTCAAAAATACGAAAATGTGAAGTAATATGCATATTTTAAAGTTGTTTGTTTGCACTGCAAATAGATAAATGAAATCGATCTGCAAATTTCCAAGCTAATAGATGATTATATCTAAAGTACTTCACCTGATTATTTAGGATTCCCTATAACATCTACAATGATTTTATACCTCACAATATTGTCTTCCAAATTGGGGTAGGAGCTAAAAGTTATTATATGACATCAAGTGATTTGAGGGATGAGAATGTATTTCCTTAGCAGGAAAACTTGCTGAAAATAAGAAAGTTTTATTTTTAAAGGCTCTTGCTTTGACCTATCTGGATCAGATGGTTTAAGGTTACAACGCCAGGCCAAGATCTGTATGTGAAGGAGACAGAAACATAATGTTTGGCGTATATATTGAACTTCATTCTTACTTTCTCCTTACTCTCCTATGTAACTGTTAATTTTTCCCCTCCTTGGCTATATGTATTTAATTATAATAACCTTTATCTATAAGCAAAACAAACCAAAAATGAACAATGAACAATGAAAACTTTTGGTCATGTAGCAGGAACAGTAGTCAATAAAGGAGAGAATGAAACTAGAATCTTTTTTTAACTAAGTCTGAGAAAAGTGTAAGCTTTCAAAATTTTAAATATATATACACACTTGCACTTCAGTGATAGTGCAATTCCAGTCCTTCCACCACAGATCGTGTGTGGTTTTATCTATTAGCATAATATTAATTTTTCTCTTGTATCTCATGTTGAGTTTATGTAGTACAGAGGACACAAATAGTTCCCTGCTTAAAGTAAGAACTAATCCTTTTGTGTTATTAATACTTACAATATCAAAGTTTACATTAAAACATTTTTAAATGTCTGTACAAAATATCAGAAAAATCAGTCTACTTCCTTATAATTGGCTGGGTAAAGTTTCATTGATGTTAGATCTTTATAAAATATTTTCAGGGTCAACATTTTAAGCGGAATAGCAGTAAATAGTTTCTTACATAAAAGCAAACTTAAACATATGACCATGTCTTCTTGTGTGTCATCTGAATGAATGAACCACAGTTAGTCTCCTGAGAAGCTGTTCTACCCTTCAGTTCATTACACACAGTACCCTAGGCTCTGTCTTTCTTTGTTCTTTTCCTTCTCAAGGGAAGGTTTCTTCCTTCGAAATGAGGTGTAGATAAATAAGGATCTTATATTTACTATAACTTACACATGTTTAATTGTTTTAAAACATCATACATAGAAAATTAAATATCACAAATGAAAGTATTTACTCTTAAAAGGTTGCCTTAATGGTCTCCATTTCCATTCACAGTGCTTAGAGGTGAAGTGCTTCCACCATTTACAATTTGCAGCAAGACATACTCACAGGAAGTCTTTATTAAAGCAATAGTAGCCCTTTCCTTTTTTCTTTCTTTATTTTACAAACCAGCCCTTAGTTACTATGCTTTCTTAGCTGAGACTTACCAATTTTTCTTCAAGTATCAATTACGGTAGACATATTATTCATCATGAGCGAATTACCGTTCAGTATTCTCTGGGTGCTTTTTCTCACATGCTTTTATCTTGGTCTTAAAAATGAAGCACCAACATTTAAAAGTCAAACATGAGACCATCTCTTCTGACACTGCCATTGTATCTAATATTGCCTGATCCAAAATGTGGGTCTAAGAGCAAATGAAAATTGACTTTCTTTTCAACTTGGCGCACAAACCCATTGAACTGTCCCTTCAGGTTTGATACGCTATCAGTTAACACTGCACTATTTTCACAAGAAATATGATTTGATTTGAGAAGAACTGCAGCAGCCTGAAACATATATTCCCAGATCATGTCTCTCAGAGTACTGTAACCATTAAATGTCTTCCATAAAGTCCGTGATAAATCTTGGTATTAGTGAACAGTATCTGTTAAAGGCATCTCTTTGGAACTTCAAGTCTAGTCTACAGGTGTGTACCTGCAATGGGATTTTCCAGTCATAAATGTAGATAGGTCAATCTATCAAGGTTTTCCTCAAACAAGTATACTCAGCACTAGTGAAGGTTTATTTTTTAGAATTTATTTTGTATCTCTCGGTAGATATAATGTAGAATATCATTTAAATGCATAGACTTTAAAATCAACTGCCTGGGTTTGGTGCTACAAACTTGGGCAAAATAATTAACTTGTATGTATGAAAGGGAAATAACTGTGGCTTTCGGGAGAATTAAACAAGATAATAGAAAGTTAAGAGTTTAGTACAATGTAAATATTTTGCACTACTAGGCATTAGTTACTATTGCCTTCCACCCACTTGTGTCTAGTTTCTTTTTCCCATGGTTGTTTGGGCCTATCTGCTCATTTGCTGTTATTCCTGAAGTTCAGTCACAGTGTAAAAATGTGACTCCTGCTATTTGCTTTTTCTTTTCTTTTTTCTTTTTTAAATTGTTTTGTAGGGATGGAATCTTGCTATGTTGCCCAGGCTTGTTTTGAACTCCTGGCCGTAAGCTAATCTCCCTCCTCATTCTCCCGAAGCTCTGGGATTACAGGTGTGAGCCACCACACTCAGCCTCATGTGCTGTTTCTTATGCTTAAAGTTTTGTGGTTATTTCCTTCTTATCTTTGACAGCCTGAGCCAATATCTATGTGTAATAGGAAAATGTCACATAGGACACTGAACCTGGCATCACATCAGCCATCGGCCTGAGTGCAAATGATATCTGCAAGACCAAACAGATAAAGGTATATGTGTAAGTCTCAGAAAGAGCAGGAGGACTCAACTTTGGTGGTCACTTTATCTGGTTCATCTCAACAAATAAGCAAGGGGTGGGACTCAACCTCTTCATTCTTACTGTAGTAATCTGGAATCAGTCCATCACCATGACTGTTTCCAGGTGTAAAATGACATAATTACTCATTTAATCTACACTTAGAAAGTATGAATTGCTACTGGCTGGAAATACTGCAGCAACCAGGAGGACCCTCACATTTCTACCATGTAGAAGAATTAAAGATTGCTACATTCAATCTTCAAGTGATGGTTGGATAGTGCACAAATATTTTACCTGCCATACATATAAATTCAGCCAGTGTGCAATTTATTTTACAATATGCTTCAGTTGCAAAAGAGTACTTATATTTACATAGTATCTATTCAGCTTGAAACAAAGCCTATCTTAGCTGTTAAAATCAACAAACTTTTTACTTTGCATTTGTTGTTTACTTACACTATTAGAAAAAAGAAGTCATCAGTACTCTAGAAAATTTCATTGATGCAGTTTTCCTTTTCCTGAATATTTTACTCAGTCATTGCAAATATTATTGATTTCACAAATTTTAGAAAAATTGAAGTCATTTGATAATTGGGTATGTACTTTATCCAAAGTAAAGTTCTCACTCAAAAATTTCAACCATTTTATAAATTAGAAAATAAAGGCCAAGACATATTAAATAACTTGCCCAATCCTAGGTAGCTGGAAGATAGGGAGTAGAAACACAGATGTAACTTCACCCTCTACATTTGTCACCATTAATTGTTGTAGCTTTCAGTAAATGATTACTTCAGAACATTAAATCATAAGACAATGAAATATACTATCTTTGATTTCACTGAAGCTAGTGAACTTCTATTTTAAGCAATGTCTTTAACAGTTTCTTAGCCTTTTGGGACTTGATTGCAAAGTTGTTAATGAGTATGACAGTCACTGCTAGAGGCCTACCCGATATCCAGTCTCCCTTCTCCTTATTAATAGAATCCTTCCATAGTCACAGCATGTGTCATCAATGGCTGTGTTTTGGGTAGCAGTATGCCTAATTAAAATGCCACTCCTCCCAGAATGCCTCGGAGCTATAGCAGACATGTGACTCCATTTCACCTTATGCAGCAAACATGGAAAAAAGTCTTTTCGGGCTTTTTAGGAAAAGATTATTTTATTATTATTTTATTCTATTTTATTAACTTTTGTTTTAGGTTCAGGAGTACATGTGCAGGTTTGTTATATAGGTAAATTGAGTGTCATGGGGGTTTTTGTGTACAGATTATTTCATCACCCAGGTAATAGGCATGGTACCCGATGGCTGGGTTTTCAGTCCTCACCCTCCTCCTTCCCTCCGCCCTCGAGTAGGTCCTGTCTGTTGTTCCTTTCTTTGTATCCACCTGCACTCATACTGGATGTACTTTTTGCAGCTTTTTTTTTTTTTTTAAATCTTTCCCATTTTTGCCTTTGTCTTTTCCATGGCTTGCCGAAATAATGATTAGAGATGCAGAAACTGGTTTACGAGCAAAGAAAAGAAATGTTTAAGATAATAGACTGAGAAATTAAAAGGTCCTTTTTTTGATATTATCATGGGGTTGCTGTAGAACACCCAGGATGCCAATCTTTCGGTTGCTGTATAAGACCCACGAGAAATATAAATCCCTCTTTAAGAGATTATAATTGGATTTCTGTTCCGTGCAGCTGAATCCATATCTAACCTAGGTAATTAGTAGGTCAGTATTTTTCTTCATGCAGCAGTGTTTATACTTGTAAAAGTTATTTATGACTTCATAGTAAGAATCATATCAATGTAAAACATATGTAAAAGAGAGACTCTGAAACTCATTTAATTTACTCTATAGTAGTCAGTAAATATAAAATGGAAAATACCCGGAACATTTTTGTTGATAGAGCCATTTAATTTTGTATTTTTTTTAAATGACAGTCGAATACCTTACGCAAAGAAAACTTATTATGAACTCTTTAATAAATAATGAAACAATTATTTTGTAAAGCATTTTAAAAAGACGAGAACATTTGAAGGGAAATGATCTGTATTGAGAATACAGGGCTACCCTTTTGTTACAAATCAGGTAACTATTCTATATACTATTTTGCATGAAACTGCTATGAAGTTTGTGTTTTAATAATGCAGTTTTCCATTTTGTAAATATATTTTCTTAAAAATCTGAGTTACATTTTAAAAAATGATATTTATTCATTGGATTTCTTCTCCATATCCCTTCTACAATATAATTAAAATTCAATTACCTCATTTACAAATTGTCTGGTTTTAATGTATCTGAACATCTGTAAATAATGTGTTTGAGCAAAATTCACTTTTTTATAAAAATGCAACTATGGGTATCTTTTTGGGACATGTGGGTGACTCTTTCAATATCTAAGATCTCACAAAATTTGGCCATAACATGTCACATATCTCCATTAGCCTAGAGACACATCATGAAATAAAGTATTTCATCAGCCTGCTGGAACAAGATTCAGTGTGCACAGCAATATGGAAAAAAAATCAATATAATGAACATTTTCATAAGCTCAGATTTCCTGATTAAAGTACGATTCTCTGAAGACTAATTCAAAATGGATATAAATATAAGTACTTTCTCATTGAGCACTCTAAGAAAGAGTCTGGAACACATTCTATTTTGAACATTATAAATTGTGCTTTCAAAAATGGTATGATATAGCTGAAGAAAAATATTTAAACAAAAATGGGCTTTTGATTTAGTGGATATATGCCTAAAAACTGCATATTTTTCATTTTAATAATACCTGTATAGGAAATACATATGGGTGTTAAGGGATCTTATTGCCAGTCAGAGAATGGAATTTGCTTTTATAAATTTATGAATAATTCTTTCCTTATATAATATATACAAAATTTTCAGTATGATGTATGTATATTTAAAACATATAAAAAGAACTATAAACTTCACGTTTTCTCCAAGCATTTATGTGAACAACATGTGAGCTGGGGAGAGAATCAGAGGTTTATTTAACTGGAATTAGTTAATGCAGTCATCCGTCACTATTAATTTCTTGCATTGCTATTCCGTTATCAAAGCAACTGAAATGATCTTAAAAGTCAACCATTACAATCATTACTACTCAAAGTAAATATTACATTTAGAGATGCAGTAATTTCAAACCTAGCACTTTCATTCAGTCATAGATTCTACCATATGAAGAAAGCCAAAGAGACAATTTCTGAGTAAACATTGTTAATGGAAATTACGTTTTAAAAGGGCCTCAATTACATTGACAATGGGCTGTCCTCTGAGCACCATAAGAAAATGTAATTTCATTGAATAATTCTAGTGTTGCGTTGACTGGAATCAAAAATGAGTAATTCACATGTACTTATAAAAGGAAAAACAGTTCACTACAACACAGAAAATAAGTGGAGAAGAAGCACACTGTACTGTACTGTGAGTTTCTAAAGAGAATATTTCCCTAAGACCCATCTTAATGTTTGCTTCATAGTCAACAAATAAATGTTTATTTGTTCTGTTTTGTGAATGAATAAATGATCTGTAGGCCTCCCCTGCCAAAAAAAAAAAAAAAAAAAAAGATTTAGATTTAGGCTCCAGAAGTATAATACTAAGAAGTGTCTTTTTGAATTTAAAGCTTCCTGCTATGTTAAAACATTTTTGGCTCAAAATTACCTTCTTTTTTTCCCCCCATTTCTGTCTCAGCACTTTGAAATCGTAATTTAGTTTTACAAATGGGAATGATTTGACTAAGGAGAACAGGAGGGTCTGATGCTGAAAAAGCCTCAAATCCTGGATCCAGACTCAATGTATTTATCTTGATATCAGTGAATGAGAATACAAACATACACATTAAACCTCAGTTCGTTTCTCTCCTTTCTTCTAAAACAGCCACCCGTTAATTTCTTACCTCTGTTCATTATTAAGCAGAAAACATATGGTTTGCATTTTCATAAGACGCTTGTAACCAATTCCTTCCTCATGCAGTTTTTTGTAGTAATTGTCAAAGCTAGTTATGAAGTCACTCTCAGTGCTTAGAAATCCTAAACTGAACACCACTGGAGAAATGAGGGGACTAGCACATTGTTAGCAATAGGAAGGCTCCTATTTCACTCAGTAAAACCTGAATCCTTGGCGCAGCCTTCAAGTTCCTACACTTTCTGGCCCCTACACTCATTCCCACTCTTTCCTTAACCTCATCTCCTATTACTCTCCTCTCACTGTTCATGCACGCTGCCCTGCCACCTCAGGGAGTTTGCACTGCTGTTCTCATACCTAGAGTGCTATTCCCTAGATATCTGCATGGCTAATTCTCACTTCTTTCAGTCTGCATTGTTGCTGAAATATCAACCAAATTGAGTATCGTTGTCAATCCCACTTTATTTTGTATTTTAGATACAGGGGGTACATGTGAAGGTTTGTTAACGTGGATATATTGGGTAATGGTGAGGTCTGTGTTTCTAATGTACCCATCACCCATAAAGTAAACATTGTACCCAATAGGTTATTTTTCAACCCTCATCTCCCTCCTATCCTCCCCACCTTTGGAGTACGCAGTGCCTATTATTTTCCTCTTTATGTCCATGTGTACCCATTGTTTAGCTTCCACTTATAAGTGAGAATATGCAGTATTTGATTTTTGGAGTTATTTCACCCAAGATAATGGCCTCCAGCTCTATCTGTGTTGCTGCGAAACACATTATTTTATTATTTTCATGGCTGGTGTATGTACCGTATTTTATTTATTTATTTATTTGAGATAGAGTCTTGCTCTGTCGCCCAGGCTGGAGTGCAATGGTTCTGTCCAGGCTCACTGCAGCCTCTGCCTCCCAGATTCCAGCGACTCTCCTGCCTCAGCCTTCTGGGTAGCTGGGATTACAGGTGCCCACCACCACACCTGGCTAATTTTTTTGTATATTTAGTAGAGATGAGGTTTCGCCATGTTGGCCAGTCTGGTCTCGAACTCCTGACCTCAGGTGATTTGCCCACCTCGGCCTCTCAAAGTGCTGGGATTACAAGCATGAGCCACCAACCCAGCCCTAGTATGTACCATATTTTCTTTATCCAATCATCCACTGATGGGCACTTAGGTGGATTTCATGACTTTCCTATTATGAATAGTGCTGCAATAAACATAGCAGTGCAGGTGTCTTTTTATAAAAATGATTCCTTTCCCTTTGTGTAGATATCCAGCAGTTGGTCAATCCCATTTTAAAATGCAACCTGCTTTGACCTCAAACACTCTTGATCTTTCTAATTGTTGCGATCTACTTTAAAAAAACAAACAAACAAAAAAAACACTGGCCATTTTCTAATGTATTGTATTAAAACATTTTTACCTGATATTTATTGTTTCTTTATCATTCTATTGGACCTTAATTTCTATGATAGCAGGGAATATTGTCTGTTTTACACTCCAAATGTACCCGTTTAAACCACTCAGAATAGTGTTTTGTTTACTGCAATTATTAGACACTTTTTGAATTAATGAATAAATTTATAATCAGCCTTTCAATTATTTTTTCCTAAATTGCCTGAAATTGTATACCTAGTCAACTTACTCTCATACTCTCTGCAATGGTTTTTCAAATGTATTCAAACTTATGGTTACCTTAGAACTTCTAGTGCAAACCTTTGCAGCTTATAGGTCATCTTTGTGCTCACTTTGGCTTAATCCTATGGAAAAGTTTTCTATCCTCTTTCTACCAACTATTAAAGCTGTTTATCAATTTCTTTTGCAAACATCTTTCTTTGGCTTCTGAGGCATCCCACTGACCTGATTTTCTATCTCTTTATCTGGCCTTCTTTATCAGTTTCCTTTGCATGGTTATCCTTCCTTGCCCCACTTATTGGGTAACTCTATGTCTGTGTTTCAGGCCACCTCTCTTCTTTTATTTTATTTTATTTTTTAATATAGATGGGGCTCTCACTATATTGACCAAGTAGGTCCCAAACCCCTGGCCTCAAGCATTTCTTCCATCTTGGCCTCCCAAAGTCCTGGAATTACAGGCATGAGCCACTGTGCCCTGCCAAGCCCACCTCTCTTCTTATTTGAAATGCTTTCTCAGGCAATTTCATTAATTTTTACAGCCTCAATCCTTATTAATACACCTAAATATCCCTCTCATCTAAACTTCTGCTTTTAAGTTCCAGTCTGCTGTTTCAGTCCCTACCCAGATGTCTCAAACTTTATGTCTATAAATGTGTAAATAACAAGAACTTGTTCTATTCAGAAATGATCTATTAGTAAACATTACTCATAATTTAAATGTGAAAACACCATAATTTTGAATCTTATGTCTGAAGGCTTTAGTGAGTTCACCTATAGATATAACATTTGGAAACTAATAGGTGAGAGACTGGGCTTTGAGTCAGATACTGGTTTGAGTCCCTGCTCTGTTCTTTTTTAACTTCATTAGTTTTCTTATCTTCTCTCTTTCTCAGGGAGAAAGGTTATCTGTATAACCTGATCACTAACAGTAACTGGCACATTAGGTTGCTCTTACCATGAAAATAGATCATGCATGTGAAATGTTCACACTGTAACAACCTGGCATTAATCCTTCAGAATATAGCTTTTTTAATTATTAAAATTAGTATTATGTTTTATTTTCCTGTTTATCTCAAATTATAAACTTTTTAAATAATATGAGTCATTCTCTTTAATATTGGCCTATGATTCATAAACAAATAATTCATGGGCCAATATTAAAGAGAATGACTCATATTACTTAAAATTATTTACTTATACGTTTGACAATAAAAACAGATTTACCAACTAGTTGGATTCAAATCACTAAATTAATTGTTTTAGGAAATCTCTCTTCTTGGATTGCATAGGAAAAATCTAGTGTAACAGTAGATAGCACTACATAAGGAAAGCAATAAAGGAAATAAAAGACAGATCCTGGACTTATCTCCTCATGTATTAATATTAACTGAGGATGATAACAAGCTCCAGAGATCTTTTATACAACATGGTAATGATAGTTAATAGCAATGTATTGTATAGAGTGCTTGAAAATCACTGAGAGTACATTTCAAGTGTTCTCACTTTAAAACCTGGTAAGTATGTGAGGTAAGCCATATATTAATTAGCTTGATTTAGCCATTGCACAATGTATACATATTTCTAAACATACTGTTGTACACCATAAATATATACAACTTTTTTGCTAGTTTAAAAAATCGTAAAATGATGATGACAAACACAGACCAGGAAGTAATAGTGTGGTTTCTACTAAGCCTATTTTAGAAAAATAAAACATTCTGTTGTTTGTATCACTTGGCCTGCAAAAATCGAGAGAAATTATTCCTGTTTAAATCATAACACTTTCGGGTTTCATTTAATTCCACTGTTATTGTTAGGTTGAGAAACGTAAATAAACATCTAGAGATGTAAACCGAAAACACCAGGGACTAAACCTTCTCCCCATGGTTTCCCTGGAAGAAGATGGTGAAGTTAGAAATTCTTCCTAGTTTTCTAAATGAAAGAAAATTTGATTTTGTATAAATGAAATACAAAATCACACAGTAGCTAGGCTATATAATGTGCTGGCTGATGATTTCAATGCCTGTTGCATATATCATTTTGTTATTTTTTGGCTTTCCTAGATTTTTTTCATTATCCTTCATCTGTCTATAAAGTTGCAAAGGAAATGATTGTGTTGTATATGTGTTATGTACATGCATGTTGTGAAAGTGAGAGAAAAAGAGAGAGACAGACACAGGGACAGAAAGAGAGAAAATAGGGGTTAATATGGATTTGGTATTCATTAGAAGGCAAGCCTCATGAAGGCAAGCCTCATGGACATCCTGCTTTCCTTGCTGCTATTATTTCTGCATTATCTTGGTGCTTTTGGCACTCACCATATATTTGTTGGCTGTGTTGTGAAATGATATTCCCTATTGACGGAATTATGAGGAGGAGATGAGTTATTTATAAAAGCACTTAGAACTCTGCTCACATGAACTATACATTTTTTTTTTTTCAGACGGAGTCTCACTCTCTTACCCAGGCTGAAGTGCAGTGGCACGATCTCGGCTCACTGTAACCTCCACCTCCTGGGTTCAAACAAATCTCCTGCCTCAGCCTCCAGAGTAGCTGGGATTACAGGTGCCCGCCACCACGCCTGGCTAATTTTTGTATTTCAGTAGAGATGGAGGTTCACCATGTTGGCCAGGCTGGTCTCGAACTCCTGACCTCAAGTGATCCACCCACCTCGGCCTCCCAAAGTGCTGGGATTACAGGAGTGAGCCACCGCACACCCAGCCTACAAACTCTTTAAATTGTATTTTTATTATGAAGACCCTCAAGTTTCACAACCACTTGAAGTTTGATTATATCCTTTGTTTTATCTATAAATCCGCTCATAGTGACTTCTCTCTCCATCTGTTTGTGATAGTTTTGTTGGGAACTCATTTCCACAGAAGTTTATCTGAGGGAATATTTGAGGCTTGGGCTTAGGGTACATTCCTCAGCATAGGACTTGCGTTTGCATGTCCCAGATATCTGGGATTGCTCCTGACCTGAGACCATTTTAAAACCACATTTAGGACTTTAAGATCTTCCAGGACCATTCCCCAGTGTGAAGGACAGCCCAAGGACAGGAATTCTCTCAGGAGTCCTCTCTTTCACTTCACTATCCGGAGCTGTCTCTGAGACAGTCATGGTTATCTTCCATCCTCTTCTATGGGGTGGAACTTGCTTATTTTTTTTTAATGTTTTAGCCTCACTTAGGGGTGCTAATCTAAGCTCTACCTGGACTATGGAGCTATAGTCCTTGTTTACTGTCTCACACTTCGGTGTGGCCTATGAAATCTCAAACTCTGCATTGATGGGACCCCAGTGGTGCACTTCTATTGCCAGCAAGAGAACATAATGCAAGAAGCTGAGGTGACTAATAGACCCTGCTCTTATACTGTGGATCTACCACCACTAAGGCCACGTTCTTTCAGGCTGTTCCAAGCTAATGACTAAGCGAAACGGAACTAAAAATGCCAGCTCATCCTTGTACAATGTGTACTCCTCTGGTTTTGGCTACAGGACTCGCCATCTGTCTGGTCAGCATTACTTTTTTCAGAGCTGCCCTATTATATGAGGGCCTTCCTGAACTTCCTTCTTCCATTCACAAATGTCAGCCTTGCATCAAAATCCAAAGGCTCTCCCTGTCTTCTCTGGCACCTTCCCATTGATCCTTCGCAGAAATCTTCCCCTCAAATTTCTTGAACATACAATTTTAACTTGATGATTACAACTTAACAAGCAAGTAGCAAACACTTATCTAGGACAAACATACTTTTCACAAACAACATTACTGGTTGATTCTGTCCCCTAAAAATTTACTTTACATTAACATCAACTCAACAACTGTGCAGTAAAAATAAATAAATAATTAATTTAAAAATTTTTATTTTTAATATTATGATGTTCTAGAAGAAAGGCTGTAGTTGGCTGGGCGTGGTGGCTCATGCCTGTAATCCCAACACTTTGGGAGGCTGAGGCGGGTGGATCACTTGAGGTCAGAAGTTCCAGACCAGCCAGGCCAACATGGTGAAACCTCATCTCTACTGAAAATACAAAAATTAGCCGAACGTGGTGGCGGGCACCTGTAATCCCATCTATTTGGGAGGCTGAGGCAGGAAAATTTCTTGAACCTGGGAGGCAGAGGTTGCAGTAAGCTGAGATCATGCCACTGCTCTCCAGCCTGGGGAACAGAGTGAAACTCTGTCTCAAAAAAGAAAGAAAGAAAGGTTGTAGTTTCTCATTTTGGGAGAAATGAGTCAGCACAGCAATTGTGAGAAATGAGTCAACATAAAACAATTGTGTAGGCTCTTTGGCTAAAATATAAAATGTATCTGAGAAATACACACTAAGTTTTCTTTTTTAATCTTGATAAACTATTGCTTTACCATCATATTCGGAGGGTATGTTAGTAGTGGCTTAATTTTTCAGAATTCTGATGATGCATTTATGTGACTATATCTTAAGCTAATGAAACTAATTAATAGTTTGTAAAATTTTCTCTTTTGCTTCCCCCTTTTCCATGCCAGTTTTCACAAAAATAGGACAATTTCTTCTTACTTTTCCTGGACTAAGAATTTATGCCCATTAACCCCCATCCATTTAACCACCTATATTACATGTGTCTCTGATGTAACCCGAGCCAACTTAGCAAGGCTTTTATTCTGGGTGAATGCCCCGCTTCACCCAAATCATGAATGCTTTGCTTCATGGAACTCTATTGCTTTCGTTTCCAGAACCAATTATGTCTTAGCTAATCTCTTGCCCCTTTAATTATCCTTGATAGTTTTCCGAATAAAATGCGCAATCTGTGAACACTTTATTAGTCCCACTCTCTGGTTTACCCATTCATGGATAAGGATTCAGAATTGTCTGACTCCAGCTTAGTATAAATTCATTATTCTCAATTGTGCCCAATAACAAAATTTTCCTTGTCCTGGGTCAGCAATATTCTCAGTCATCTCTATTATTTAACTGTAAGTCTCCTACCATGTGTTGTTTAGAGTTGTATGTGCCTATCCCACTCTGCCGGATGTATGTGTTCTTTTCTCCATGAGATTTACATATTGTAATGCTCCGATTCAGGATTTTGAGACCCCATCCCTATTCATTCGTGTGTTGTCTTTGAAGGGATGTTTGCCTTCAAGGATTCCTTGAAGCTTCCCTCTGAGCAAAGGTGAGACGCCTTTTGATTCATGCTTGCATCACTACCAGCCCAGGTTTAACTGACTTTGTTAGTGTAGGATTTGCAAGTAACACACAATAAAGGCTCTCTGAACTTTAGTCTCTTTTCAAGGGAAATAACCATAAACATACTGCCACTCAGTACAGATGGAGACGTTAGTGAAAATAAGCGGCATTTATGAAGGCATGCCAGAAGGACTATGGGCCAGCCATTTTCTCTGGATACTGGAAATTCTTCCTGAAATGAAGCCAGACCTTCACAGGCATTAATTAATCCTCAACCACACAAAATTCAGATCTTACATAGAAGTGCTTTTACAAAATATTTTTACAAAGACTCAGAGGGGGGAAATTACAAGAAAATATTCTGTGAAACATCAGATTATTTACTTAAAGATATTGTTGATGGCCATTATTTTCAGTATTCTTAGAAAAAGGATAATGAGAGATATTTTCTTATTATGCAGCTAAAAGGAATAGCTTTGCCTTTTATTGAACAAAACAATTGTGTGTATGTCCATTTAACTTCTGGAAGATCTGAATCATGTAATTATGTCTGTTTTTTTCTATTTGTGGATAGACGGAACACTTAGAGCCACATGTGGAATACATTGCTAGAAACTAATTCTTCTTGGCATGGACTTTGTATACTAACTTAATCCCTAGTTTCAAAGAATTTTTATTTTTCTTTCATTTTGATGTCCTCATCCAATTAATTTTATTTCATTCCATTAGATTATATGTAATCATAGGGCACAAAGCCTTACTGAAAAAGAACATGAAATAAGCAAATATGCAAAAAGATTAATATTCTATGAATAGTTCATATCTCATACTTATACATAACTATCAAAGCACACACAATACTTGACATTTTATACATGTTCAGCAAACATTTATTTATCAAATGAAGAAAACTAGGGATTGGAAAAGAAAGCTGTTTCTTCAATGTTTTTTATTTATTAAAAAATACTACTAGAGTTTGTAATCCTGGCTGACTTTTATCTCAAAAGAGTCAACTCTGTATTATTGAAGTGTAGATTAATGGTTTAAATATTAATTGCATCCAAAATTTACATATTCTTATATAATTAAAATATACACTATATTTTTGAAAAGTTTCTTTAATTATTAAGAATCAGTTGAAATAACCAGAGATATAAGGATATGTATGCTATTGGAATTTCTGATTAACTAGCAAATTCCACATGGAGTCTGCAATGTACAATGACATTCAGATTCCCTTTTCCATTGCTGTACTGTATTTTTAAACGTCAAAAGAAAAACTGTTTTTAACTTTTAACTCTAATATAAAGTTGTCAAATAACTGAAAGAGTTGTTAGACTTTAAAAAAACACATTATAATAGTGAGAAGCAGAATAAGTTATTTGTTATATGAAAGAGAAAAATGATGAGTTAATATAATTTTAATTCCAGTTGAGTTAAGAAAATGAAAAAGTGCATCATTGTCTCTTCAACTTGCAAATGATATTTCTTCTATTTTTAAGAGACTAAACTTTGTCTTTCAGTTGATAGTGAGTTACAGGAGAAAAGCTTTTACCCTGATGTTTTACAGAACTGCTAAAATGTCCAGGTACTATTCTATATAGAATTGTAATGGAGTTTAGTGGTATAAATATGTGAAATACATTTTTTTTTTACCTTAATATATGATATTTACTTGGTTGGGTTATAGAACATTCAAAAATAGAGAATTTGGAGCCTGAAAACCTTGATTTCAGTTTAGCCTGCACTACTTACTGGATTTGTGACCTTAAGCAAGTTATTTCATTTTTCTCAAACTGGGTTTCCTCTTAGATGAAAATAACAATATCTACCTTCCTTTCATGTGATTTATTGAGATCAAATTGGAGTAATAGATAGTATAACTAGAACTTGGTTTTAAGTTATTTGAACATTATTTAGTAGATAAAACTTGTGCCTGTATAAAAATGAGAAACTTTATCTCTGAATGCAGATGCCATGTTTTCATTATTTGATAGAGATAAATAAACATGGAAATTGTATTACAATTTGTACCAAGCTGCAAGGGGCCAGGTGAGTCAACCAAATTATATGGACATGTCAAAACATATTGTTTTACTTTGTTTTCATACTGCTATAAAGAACTGCCAGAGACTGCATAATTTATAAAGGAAAGAGGTTTAACTGACTTACAATTAAGCATGGCTTGGGAGGCCTCAGGAAACTTAACAATCACAGCAGAAGTTGAAAGGGAAGCAAGCAACCTTCTACACAATGCGACAGGAAGGAGAAGTGCTGAGCGAAGCGGGGAAGAACTACTTATAAAACCATCAGATAACCTGAGAACTGACTCACTATCACAAGAACAGCAAGAGGCAAACCACCCCCATGATTCCATTACATCCACCAGGTCTCTGCCTTGCTACGTGGGAATTTTGGGGTTATAATTCAAGACGAGATTTGGGTGGGGACACAAAGCCTAACTATATCACATTTAGTGAATGCATGCATATTCTAAAATGCAGAAATTGTAAATACATATATAAATAGATAAATAGATGTTTAGTGGAATGTAGATTTCTCTAAATATCTATGCAATTTTCATGAATATGAAGTGCATGAACAATAGCATTAAGAGTTTCTAATTATCTCAGCTCATACTGGCTGTGGTGTAGAATTCATAACAGGAAGGCAGACTAAGTTCTCATTTCTTAAATATTCTAAATATAAAGCATTTTTCAAAACCCTGGTTATAAGATCCTATGAGAGAAGCCTTAAAAGTATCTGATTGATTTAGATATAAATGATATATAGGTTTTTTTTTCTTATGGTCAAGATGTTTTTGTAAATCTCATCTTTTTAAAGTGTCTCTTAATATACTTCCCTTGTTAACGTTGACTTCTAGAAAAAAATAATGAAGTAAGAAAAGAGAAGGGATTCTACATCTTCAGTGAGGAATTGCCTTATAAAAATGAACAAATAGAGGCTAGGTGTGGTGGCTCACACCTGTAGTCCCAGCACTTTGGGAGGCCGAGGCGGGCAGATCACTTTAGGAGTTCATACCCAGCCTGGTCTACATGGAGAAAACCTGTCTCTACTAAAAATACAAAAATTAGCCGGGTGTGGTGGCATTCACCTGTAATTTCAGCTACTTGGGAGGCTGAGGCAGAAGAATTGCTTGAATCCAGGAGGCGGAGGTTGCAGTGCACTGAGATCACGCCACTGAAGTCCATCCCGCCTGGGTGACAGAGCAAGACTCCACCATCTCAAAAAACAACAACAATAACAACAAAAACAAATAGAGTAAGTGAAGAGATTTGATCTTCTAATTGGTTGGAATATCCCATAACACTGCACTGTTTATGTTTGCACAATAATGAAAGCTCATCGAGTACATGTTCACTGACATATATGGATCCTCAAAAATATACATATCTTAAACATATGATATATAAGGATATATAAATGTATACTCATACACATAACTCGGATATATGCAAAGACTTTATATATCTAGAATGTATATTGTGTGTATTCTACATAATATGTAGTGAAGGTTGACATAAATAACCTGTTTTTGATGGTATAGGTTAGGAATAACTGATTCATTTAGGGTAGGGCAGATTTCACTTGTGCTGATATGGACAAATCAGTGTTAATGACAGAATGCAATAGAATCATCCTGCTATATAAACAGAAGCATAGATAACAAATAATACAAAATATGACAAAAGTTTACATTATCCATAACATCATTTATCTGACCCTTTCCCACAATTTATCTGGCCTACCTGCCACCATTTGATTAAAAAAATTACAGTGATTACATCATGACTGCTTTCAAATTCTCACTGTACAACTCTTAAAACATACACTTATTTGATAGCCTTGAATTTCAGCAGAAAAAATAATACTTATAAGAGGTATAGACTTTAAAATATATCATATTTGTGCAGAATATTTTAACTTATAAATATGCGTGCGTAGGCCTAGTTGATGTAACTTTAGTATAAATGCTACAAATGCAAGTTCATTCAGGAATATTAAGATATTCTTCCCTGTAAATCTACAGAAGCAAAATAATGGGACATTTCTCAAAGACCTGAAGCAGGAGATGAAACAGGGACAAACTGAGTGTTTGCTCAACCATAATTGTGAAGCAATCAGTTTAATTTTCTCACAGTTGATTTTGTTTAATTATGAGGTGACATTAGCTAACTTTGCAGTTCTACATCATTGCAAAAAGGAAAGAGGAGATTTTGACATATTGTGCCTTTACTATTAAAGAAAAATCATTCAGTGAGTGTTTCGTACACATTTCTATTTGTGTGGTTTTTTTCACTGAAAATAATGCTTCTAAATTTCAGAATACAATAGCTTAACTTACCACATAATAGAGATACACATACTGCACCAATCCCTTTTAAAATTAGTGCTAATGTAGCATGAGGGAAATGTAATTCAACAATAAAAATGGAAATTTACGTTTTTATCTCTGAAACTGAACACTGATTCTCCAAAAATCATTTTCATCAATAAAATCTGCCCAAATGTGTTGAATATATTCAGAATTTAGACAAATGTCACCATTATTTCTCGCCCAGACATGGTTCGAGGCCCATGTTCATCATGTCCTTTGTTATATCATCTAAGCACATTAAGACTGCAAATGACTTTCAGCTATTTAAATACATAATCATGATATAATGTCCATGGCTTTATAGAGTCCCAGTGTAATTTTGCATATATTCTTCAACTTTGTTCTTTCACAGTGAAGTACTGTGACAGATAGTTACACCAGAGATTTCTGAAGCAAATAATCAGTATATATTCATCTGGCTTACAATATCATATTGAATGTTCATAGACGGTTAAACAAAGAGGAAAGCAGATAAACTTTACTAATAGGACACTTTACTACTTATCATAAGCATTACATGCCTGTAATTAGCAATTAGTTTTTAAAAGGAAAATGGACTAAGAAATTTGCATAATATCTCCTTACTTGGTAGAAATCTGTTATTATCTTAATAAGTAGGACAGCAGCATCATAGTTATATAATAATCTCTTTAGAAAAATATAAAGGTGATTTTCTATTAAGATATGGCCATTGGTGATAGCTAGACTGAATTAGATTATTAATACTATTGTTTTGAAATTGCCATTCACTGATATTTGGGGATCACTGAATACATTAGGAAACAGAGAACATCATGATAGCTTCCTCAGACTGTAGTGTATGATGACCTAGGTGGTCAATGTAACAAAGGGAAATAAATTAATTAGGATAATAAAAGTGTAAACAGAACACTTTTGTGATACTTGCTAATCTTAATTAAATGATTGCAGTAAGGTTTATGTAAGCTGGTGAAAGCCATGTATTTTGTAACCTTTTCTGTTCCCATTTATAGAATCACTTATCTAAGATTTTTTTTTTTTTTTTTTTTTTTTTTCTGAGACGGAGTCTTGCTCTGTCTCCAGGCTGGAGTGCAGTGGTGCAATCTCGACTCACTTCAACTTCTGCCTCCCAGGTTCAAGTGATTCTCCTGCCTCAGCCTCCCAAGTAGCTGGGACTACGGGCATGTGCTACCACGTCCAGCTAATTTTTGTAGTTTTAGTAGAGATGGGGTTTCACTATGTTGGCCAGGATGATCTCAATCTCTTGAACTCAAGTGATCCACCTGCCTTGGCCTCCCAAAGTGCTGGGATTACAGGTGTGAGCCACTGCACCCGGCCTTATAGAAGATTTTAAGTTTCCCAATATAGCCTTCACTCAGTATAAGAATATCTTGCACAGCAACTCTTGCATTTATCCAGTTGTACTCTAGTGGTTTATTCTCTTCTCTGAAGTAAACCTTTGCATTTGAAGATAATTTTTTTTTTTTTTTTTTTTGAGATGGAGTCTTGCTGTGTCGCCCAGGCTGGAGTGCAGTGGCCGGATCTCAGCTCACTGCAAGCTCCACCTTCCAGGTTTATGCCATTCTCCTGCCTCAGCCTCCCGAGTAGCTGGGACTACAGGCGCCCGCCACCTCGCCCGGCTAGTTTTTAATATTTTTTAGTAGAGATGGGGTTTCACCGTGTTTGCCAGGATGGTCTCGATCTCCTGACCTCGTGATCCGCTCATCTCGGCCTCCCAAAGTGCTGGGATTACAGGCTTGAGCCACCGCGCCCGGCCTGCATTTGAAGATAATTTTAATGACAGACATCTTGTTGTGTTAGCCAGAGGAGTCAGCCATTTTCCTTCAATAACTGGAGATATTGAAACTACATTTATTGATCTTGTTTAATTTCTGTGCTATACTCCTTCTGTCACAGCTTGGTTCTGTTTCTATGAAAAATGCCTGTGCCCCACCCAAAGGAAGATAATAGCATCTTTGTTTCCACACTATGACCCACCATTACAAACTCAAGCTAACTGGATCAAGGTAGACTCCTGAGCAAATGTTGGCCACCATATTAACTCAGACCATAGACCATCTTGCTTTGACCCTTGACTCATTGTTTTTCTCTCCCTCTCACCTCTCTTTCACTGTGCTTCTCATTTTGTTCGTACTCCTTTTTCTCTTGAACCTTGGCTGACAGACAACCCTGAAGGCTTACAAAAACAGCTCAAAAAGACTGTTCTGAGGGTTGTTGGCAAAGAATTGTACCAATGACCCTGAACATAAGACTTCGAAAACCGGGAAAATCTAACTGTTGCAACCACAAGTTTAGTAGCAGTTCCAGAAGATGAGAACTGTAACCTGGGCTAGACTGAAGGTCACATGCTCCTCTCTCTTCCTCACCCTATGCAAACTTCAATCCAGCTGCTAAGGGAATTAACTGTTTTTCAGATGTTCCCTTATGTGTATCAGATGAATAAAGCCTTTCATCTCTATCATTAACATTAACTTTTCTTTTAACACGGAAAATGATTCAAATTCTGGTGAATTTTGGACAAAATCACGAAGAGACTAATCTCAGAAAATGCCCTTCTATTGAATGAAGAAGATGTAAATGTGGGAGCCCAGAATGGCATGCAGCTAGAGAAAGGGAGAGGGTTAGTGAGAGAGAAATATTGAGAGTAAGTCAATGCAGAGACATCTGGGCTGCTTTAATTTTTCTACTAAGATATCAGTTTGCCTTCACTCTTTTTTTTTTTTTTGAGACAGAGTTTCTCTCTTGTTGAGCAGGCTGGAATACGATGGCGTGATCTCAGCTCACCACAACACCCGCCTCCCAAGTTCAAGCAATTCTCATGCTTCAGTCTCCTGAGTAGCTGGGATTAGAGGCATGTGCGACCACACCCGGTTAATTTTGTATTTTTAGTAGAGACGGGATTTCTCCATGTTGGCCAGGCTGGTCTCGAACTCCTGACCTCAGGTGATCCACCCACCTCAGCCTCCCAAAGTGCTGGGATTAGAGGCATGAGCCGCCACACCCGGCTGCCTTTACTCTTAATATTTAGTCCAGGTTATCTGCTTTTCTTGGATATTAAGAAACAAAAATGTCATTCCAATAAATGTGTTTGCTCTTGTTGATTAAATTAGTTTGAAGTACTTCAATTTTTAAAACCAAAAGAAACTAAAACAAGTTTTGAAAAGCCAGTTTGTCTCCATTTTCCTCTCTATGATAAAGACTCACGAGTGCTTACCCTAAAAAAGTCATATGGGAGCTTACCATAAAAAATTATAGCACACCTCTTTAGTATTGTATAATTTCAAAACTCTTCATACTGTTAAATCTTAAAATCTGTAAGAAAGGTTATGTGATCTTTTTTGGATTAATGAAGATAACTGGGAAAATATAACTAAAAAAAAATGTGATCTCTGTGATTACAGTGATAGCTCCTATTCCATTAACTGTGTGCTGCATGTTGGAACTTTGTATTTTTTGAATGGATGGATGAATGGGCAAACACACAAGAACATGCACAAATAGCAAGTAAGTCCTCTGAAGTGAGGCTCTACTTCCAATTAGACTTTGGATAAAGTAGCCAAGGATCTTTGTTTATGGTTGTTACATAAAAGTCAACAAAATGTTGTTTTAAAATATCTTTCCAACAGATAGCACTTTCTAGTGTTGTGCAAGAAATCAATGGCAACATTTACCAAAATGTGACGTACTGATGACTAGTCCTATTGGTAGTTAACAGGTGTTAAGTACAGAAATGTTGGCTGGGCATGGTGGCTCATGCCTGTAATCCCAGCATTTTGGAGGCCAAGGCAGGAGGATCAGTTGAGGTCAGGAGTTCAAGACCAGCCTGGCCAACATGGTGAAACCCCATCTCTACTAAAAATACAAAAATTAGCTAAGCTTGATGGCATGTGCCTGTAATCTCAGCTACTTGGGAGGAATTGCTTGAACCTGAGAGGCAGAAGTTGCAGTGAGCTGAGATCGTGCCGCTGTACTCTAAGCTGGGCAACAGAGCCAGACTCTGTCGCAAAATAAAATAAAAAAAAATAAAAAAGGAAATGTTTCAATGTTTCTGGTTAAAATATTTAGGATTTCTATCTACCTATCTATAATCTCTCCCTGCCTTTCTCTCTCCATCTATCTGTGGCCTGCCCTGTCACATGTTTTGTTCTTTATGTTGGAGAAAAAGCTGCAAATAAGATAACATCTTCACCTTCAATTACCTTATCTTTTCATGGGTGATACAAAAGTGAGCAAACACATAGGGTATATACTTAAGATTTTTTAGGCAGGATTTTTTCCCAAAAAACATATTTTAGAAAATGACAGGTTAGAAAACAAAGATCATATTATTATCACAAACATCAGTTAGTCCAAATGTTTACATCCCCTCAAGTGACTATGTTGAATTTTTTTTTTTTTTTTTTTTTTTTTTTTGAGACAGAGTCTTGTGCTGTTGCCCAGGCTGGAGTGCAGTGGCGCCATCTCGGCTCACTGCAAGCTCTACCACCGGGTTCACGCCATTCTCCTGCCTCAGCTTCCCAAGTAGCTGGGACTACAGGCGCCCGCCACCACGCCCGGTTAATTTTTTGTACTGCCTATGTTGAAATCTTAACTCCAATGTGATTTTATTATGAGGTGGGCTTCGGGGAGGTGATTAGGCTTAGAGGAGGTCACCAAGGTGCAGCCCTCATGATGGAATTGTGTCCTTGTAAGAAGAGGAAGAGACTAGAGCTCTCCCGCTGTCTCTGTCACATGATGCACGGCAAGAAGATGGAGACCAGCAAGCCAGGAAGAGGGCCCTCGCCCTGAACCAAACACTGGTGACACCTGGATCTTGGACCTCCACACTCCATAACTGTGAGAAATAAATTTCTGTTGTTCAAACCATCTAGTCCATGATATTTCATTATGACAGCCCAAGATGACTAAGGCAGACATCTTACATAATGGGCTGGATGCTGCTTTCTTTGGATAAAACCATCGATAATGAATGATGCCTTGAGGAGCTCACTGATGAGAGGAATTTTCTAAACTTATTGATTATACTTCAGGGTGCTCTGTTCCATAGAGACATAAGAAAGGGAGTGCAGAGGAGTGGCAAACTAACTGTCAATGTGTGAGAAATCAAAATCTTCCAAGAAATGTCTCCACTAAGTCTCAAAGTTTTATTCTTGGCCAGTGGCTTTAGTCCAATGGCACTGGACCACTTACTGGGCAGAGAAAAACGATACATAGCATTTGAGACAATAAATAAATAAATAAATAAATAATAAAAAATAAATTTAAAAAAAGCATAGGAGGCTAGGAGGACTGGAAGAATCTTCTAAAAGTGCTAAGTAGTTTGATCTGATTAGAGATTCAGATACACGTTGAGGTTTAAGAACAATGATGCTAATTATCATTACACTATGGAATAATGACTGCAGGACCGGGTATGTTAGTTGGCGTGGGCTGCCCTAACAGAAGACCACAGGCTAGGTGGCTTAAAGAAGAGAAATGAATTTCTCACAGTTTTGGAGGTTAAGAAGTCCAACCACAGCTGGGCGCAGTGGCTCACACCTGTAATCCCAGCACTTTAGGAGGCTGAGGCAGGCAGATCGCCTGAGGTCAGGAGTTCAAGACCAGCCTGGCTAACGTTGTGAAATCCCATCTCTACTAAAAATACAAAAATTAGCCAGGCATGGTGGTGCAAGCCTGTAATCTCTGCTACTCAGGAGGCTGAAGCAGGAGAATCACTTGAACCCAGTTGGGGGGAATGCAGTGAGCCGAGGTCGCGCCACTGCACCCCAGCCTGGGTGACAAGAGTGAGACTTCATCTCAAAAAAAAAAAAAAAAAAAAAAGAAGTCCAATCTCTATGATTGAGATTCATGTCAATTGATTCCTGATGGAGGCTGTCTTTCTGACTTGATGATGCTCACCTTCTCCTTTCATTCTCACATGGCCTATCCTTTGAGCCTGCACATGGAGAGAGAAAGAGAAACCTCTCTTTCTCCCTCATCTGTGAGGCCATCAATTGTATTGAGTTATCCTGCCTCTTATGACTTCATAAAATGTTAATTACCACCTAAAGACCTTATCTCCAAATACAGTCACATTAGAGGTTAGGGCTTCAACATATGAATTTTGGGGAGGGGGCACAATTCAGCCTATAGCACAGGGACTTTTGTAAACCTCTGATAAGAAATCTTTCTTATTAAACAATCTTAAAGTTTCTAATTGGCGAGTGCTGTTTTTATCACTATTTTAACATGCTGTGATATCATACTGGACCAGGGAGGTACATACATACTGGTACAGGCTGAGGATTCTTTATCTGAAATGCTTGGGACCAGAAGTATTTTGAATTTTTCGCATTTGCCAAATTGGGGATATTTGCATACACATAATGGGATATATTGGGGAAGGGGCCCAAGATTAAACACAGTATTTATGTGTCATATACACTTTGTAACTATAGCCTGAAGGTCATTTTATACAATGTTTTTAATAATTTTGTGCATGACACAAAGTTTGCATTAAGTACTTATGTTCGGAATTTTTCACATGTGGAGTCATGTCAGTACTCAAAAAGTTTCAGATTTTGGAGCATTTTGAATTTTGGATTTTCTAATTAGAGCTGTTCCACCTGTATTATTCTTAGGGAAAGAAGAAAGGAAATAGGATCTATCAGAGGAAGATATATGAATAGAGCAGTCAAAAATGTGAACAAAGCACGATGACCTAGGGAAAGTACCGAGGCATCAAGACTACTTGCAAAGGTGGAAAGGTACATATTGATATTATATGGTACAGATGGTCCTTGACTTAAGATGGTTTGAACTATGACTTTTCAACTTTACAATTATGTGATACACATTCATTAGAAACTTACTTTGAGTACTCGCACAACCATTTTGCTTTTTCACTTTCAGTAGAGCACTTGATAAAATATGTGAGCTATTAAATAGTTTATTATAAAATAGATTTTGCATTAGATGATTTTCATTCAATTGGAATAGAGTGAGTTAATGCTCATAGTTGAGTAAAAAAAAAATATGTATACATTGTGTTGGCTTGATCGATCCTAAATGCAGCTAAAAAATATGGTTCTGTCATTAGAGCAAGGAGTTAGAATGGACATTTGGCAGTCCACATTATTTATTTATTTATTTAGAGACTAGGTCTTGCTCTGTCACCCAGGCTGAAGCGCAGTGGTGCAATCATAGCTCACTATAGCCAAACTCCTGAATTCAAAGGATCCTTCAACTTCAGCCTCCTGAGTAGCTAGAACTACAGTCACATGACACTATGCCCAGATAATTTTTTAAATTTTCTGTAGAGACAGAGCCTCAGTATATCACTCTTGCTGATCTTGAACTGCTGGCCTCAAGCAATCCTCCCACCTCAGCTTTCCAAAGTGTTGGGATTACAGGCATGAGCCACTCAGTCAGCCCCACTATTGACTTAGACGTCATGTTTTGAATGTGGTGATACGGTATGGCTCTGTGTTTCCACCCAAATCTCATGTTGAATTGTAATCCCTGTGTTGGGGGAGGGACCTGGTGGGAGGTGATTTGATCATGGGGGTGGATTTTCCCCGTGCTCTTCTCATGATAGTGCCTCATGAGATCTGGTTGTTTAAAAGTGTGTAGCACTTCCTCCTTCACACGCTCTCTCCTGTCACCATGTGAATACATGCTTGCTTCCCCTTTGACCTTCCACCATGATTGTAAGTTCCTGAGGCTTCTCCAGCCATGTCTTCTGTATAGCCTGTGGAATCGTGAGTCAATTAAAATTCCTTTCCTTATAAATTCTCCAGTATCAGGTAGTTTTGTTTCTGTTTTGTTTTCTTGTTTTTTGTTTGTTTGTTTGTTTTGAGACGGAGTCTCACTTGGTTGTCCAGGCTGGAGTGCAGTGGCACGATCTTGGCTCACTGCAAGCTCTGCCTCCCAGGTTCACGCATTCTCCTGCCTCAGCCTCCTGAGCAGCTGGGACTACAGGTGCTCGCCACAGTGCCTGGCTAATTTTTTGTATTTTTAGTAGAGACGGGGTTTCACTGTGTTAACTAGGATGGTCTCGATCTCCTGACCTTGTGATCCATCCATCTCGGCCTCCCAAAGTGCTGGGATTACAGGCATGAGCCACCACACCCAGCCAGTATCAGGTAGTTTTTTATAGCAGTATGAGAATGAACTAATACATGTGGTATCAGCTTATTATATCATAGATGAAATAATAAAGCATAGAATTGGATTTGGTTATCTTACATTTTGAAGTAATAATATCACAGGCTGAGTATCTAAATATTAAAGCCTATAGATCGAAGACATTTAAATATTAAAGCCTATAGATCTAAGGCATTTAAATATTAAAACCTAGAGTTCTAAGGCATTTAAATATTAAAGGCTATAGATCTGCTTTCTATTTAATAATTTTCTTGCTCACCCAATGTAATTTTGATTTAATCTAAAAACCAAATCCTAGAAGTCACCTTTAACTTTTCTCTTCTGATATTCCAAACTGTATCTACCTGTACATACTGTTTGCTTTGCCTCCAAATAATACATAAATTTATCTGTTTGTTTTCAGTTCTATTCCCATGATAAACAGATTTCATTAACTCATGTCCAAAGCAATGCAAAATAATCTAACTGGTTTCCCTTCCTTTCATTATAACCAATCTTCCAACAATTTCACAAAGTGATTTTAGGAGTTTTAAAAATAGCAATTATCTCATATTAACCCCCCATTATCTCTTTAGTAACTTTCAACTATATTTATTGTAGCATCCAAATTCTTACATCTGCAGGGACTTACATGATCCACTCCTGACTTCTGTGATTCCATCTTGTTCCCCTCTCCCATGCTGACCAATCACACTGAGCATTCACATTCTCCCAAAATCAAGCTCTTCCATGACTCAAACCCTTTATACATGCTTTTCTTGTTTGTAGAAATTCTCCCTTCCTCACACCAGTGAACTTGGTAATAGGATGCATGCCACCTGGACATTTTTTATTTCAATACCCTGTTATTTCTTGTCTTAATTAATTCTAAATTATATTTACCATGATTTGTCTAATGATATGCACACAGAGGTACTTAAAAATCTGTATTAAATAAACATGCAAACATGTTGCTCATTTTGTATATGTATCTAATGATGAGAATGTGGTCTCTGACCTCATCAAACTTTCATTCTCTGTATTTATCTCTCTGTTCTCTATATTTGTTCTCTGTTCTCTATATTTGTGTGTGTGTATATATAATATATATTTGTATATATACACACACAAATATTCTCTACATCTGTGTGTGTATATATATACACACACACACATATATATATACACACAAATTTCTATAATGACAGGTAGAATTAACTAAACACTTATTACACAAGAAGCAGACTGTTACCAAAGTAGGGGCAAATTTACTGTAAAGATAAAAAATGTCTTCAAGAGCATATTAAAACAAGCTTGGGTAACCTATGTTAATGAATTCATTTATAAATATTAGAGGTTAAATACAACAATGGCTTAACTCACACTAAGCTGTTAATGTGTTTGGGGCTTTCTAGAGCATTCTTCCTTGTAGTAACCCAAGTTAGAGCCAAATTTGGCTCTGCCCTCTCAACACATGCATGTCAGGTCACTAATGCAGAGGAGGGAAGATGTGGAGGATCAGGTGAGAGATTTAAATGTGTCACTTCCACTCATTGGCCAAAAGCAGTCACGTGGTCCCACCTAACTGCAAAGGGCTGGGAGTTGGGTGAGGGCATATGAACCATTCATGATTTTTAAATATTCCCACTACCCTGGGCAGGTGATTTGAGTATTGAGGTGAGAAAAATGTATTAACCAAGTGGAGGATAATTAATGATCGAATTTTAGTGACTTGAACATATATGGTACTATTTTTAAAACTGCATGATACAGAGACTACACATATGAAAGATAATTACACATTTCTCTTATATAATACATTAAAGTGTTTGTCCCTTTTTCTTCCGGAAAGTTACACAATAATCCTTTAGAACTGCAATGTGAAACTGCTTGTGCTTCTCTGGATCCAATTCAGGTAAAACAAAATGAAAAAAAAAAATAGCAGACAATACTCTTCAACTTAAGAAATTATTTCCAGCTGAGTGCAGTGGCTCACGCCTGTAATCCCAGCACTTTGGGAGGCCAAGGCGGGCAGATCACGAGGTCAAGAGATCGAGACCATCCCAGCCAACATGGTGAAACCCCGTCTCTACTAAAAATACAAAAATTAGCTGGGCATGGTGGAGTGCACTGGTAGTCCCAGCTCCTCAGGAGACTGAGGCAGGAGAATCATTTGAACCTGGGAGATGGAGGTTGCAGTGAGCTGAGATCGCACCGCTGCACTCCAGCCTGGTAACAGAGCGAGACTCCCTCTCAAAACGAAACAAAACAAAACAAAAAAGAAATCATTTGCATTTGCTAACTTAAAACACCTAGTATTTCTAAAAAATCTGGCATATATAAAACCACTCACCTTCAACAATATAAATAACTTGAAGTATCATCATGTATAAAAGTAAATTTACTTTAATTAATTAATTAATTTATTTATTTATTTTTGATACAGAGTCTCCATTGCCCAGGCTAGAGTGCAATGGCATGATCTCAGCTCACGGCAACCACCATCTCCCAGATTCAAGCAATTCTCATGCCCCAGCCTCTCAGATAGCTGGGATTGCAGGCGTATGCCACCATGCCCAGCTAATTTTTTGTAGTTTAGTAGAGACAAGGTTTTGCCATGTTGGTCAGGCTGTTCTCGAACTCCTGGTCTCAAGTGATACACCTGCCTCAGCTTCCTAAAGTGCAGGAATTACAGCTGTGAGGCACCGTGCCCAGCCAAAAGCAAAATAAATTAGTACACAGAAAATCTAAATGTATGGACTGTTGTGTGCCATATATATTACTTTAGATTTTTAAAACTTTTTGTTGGGTGTTTACATCAGTTAATTTGTCCTTATAGAAACCCAGCTAAAAAATTAAAATACTGAGCAAATACTTTTCAACAATTATTTAGCCAACCCAACTGATACTCAACCTAAAATCAAAAGAAACATTGACTTTACTATGATGCCTAATAAGAAAACAAAAACAAAATCAAACCACCATCACTGATTTAAAATTTAGAATTCTCAGACTCTAGAATTCGATTCAGATTAGAATCTGAATTGGAATTCTCAGAATCTAGAATTTACAATATTAATGGTACAGGTCTAGCCGTGGCTAATACAAAATATAAATTTCTGGACACAAGGGAGCTTACTTTTTGGACTCTTTATATTTATTGATAAATACATTAGATAGATATAAATATATTCAGTTTCACACCCAGTGTAATAAAGCAAATATTGCAATAAAGCAAATCATAATTTGTTTCCCAGCACTTATAAAAGCTATGTTCATGCTATACTATACTAAGTATGCAATAGCATTATATCTAAAGAAAATGCACGTACCTTAATTTAAAAACATTCAATCGCTAGAAAAATTGATAATGATCATCTCACTGACTAGCCTTGCTTTGGATGGTTTTGCATTGATGTTGATGGCTGTTAACTGATCAGGGTGGTGGTGTCTGAAGGTTGGGTTGGCTGCAGTGTTACTTAGTTAAGACAATGATGAAGTTTGCTGCATTTATTGACTCTTCCTTTCACAAAATATTTCTCTAGTATGAAATGCTGGTTGATAGCATTCTAGCCACAGTAGAACTTCTTTCAAAATTGGAGTTAATCCTCTAAAACTCTGCCTCCCCTTTATGAACTCAGCATATGTAATATTCTAAATTCTTTATTGTCATTTCAACAATATTCAAAGCTTCTTCACCAGCATCGTTTCCATCTTAACAAATCACTTTTGGAGCTCATTCTTAAGAAACAACCCATCATGCATTAAAGTTTGATCATGAGATTGCAGCAATTCAGTCCTATCTTCAGGCTCCCTTTCTAATTTTGCTTCCCTTGCAATTTCTCTCACATCTGTAGTTATTTCTTCCACTGAAGTCTTCAACCACTCAAAGTCATCTGTGTGGAATGAGAAGTGGAATCAACTTCCCCCAAATTCCTATTAATGTTGGTATTTTGACCACCTCCCACAAATGTAAATTACAAATGTTCTTAATAACATCTAGAATAATGAATCCTTTCCAGAAGGCTATCAATTTACTTTGCCCAGATCCATCAGAGGCATGGCACCAGGCAGTTAGTGAGGGAACAGGAATGATTACTTGCAGGTGGCTAAAAGCAACACAAATGGGGTCAAAAGGGTTAGCATAAGGACCTGACCCCTAGTGGAAAGGAATTGTTACAGCAGGCTGTGCTAATAAAGACAGACTGCAGACATCCTGCTCTAGGTACAGATGAGAATGTAACAAAAAAGAAACTGGCCACAACTGGTTAAATCCAAGAGAGCACAAAACTTGACCAACTGTTGACCCTTGGTTTCGTTATGCCTCTATTCCCATAAAATTATCGTGAGGAAACTTCCCACTCCCATCATGCACCTGTGCTATGACAGCTCCAGATTAACATATTTAGTCAATAAAATGGTGGCACCCCAATTCCAGGAACTGCTCACCCATTTCCCAAAAAACTCTTCCTCTTATTATAGAATATTCTATGCTTTTATTATGCTTATAATTGGTTAGGTTAGGATACAGGTTAGGGGGTAGGGGTAGGGTTAATATTACAGTTAGGGTATCATGCTCTCATTATGCTTATCCATATAGTGTGTGAGCCCTGACCACATTGGGTGTGACTCATTCCTTTGAGCACACCCACACTCCTCTCTTGAGTGTCTATTTGCTTACACTCCACAATAAAGTTTCTACACTTTCACTTTGGTCTCACTTCCAAATTCTTTGGTGCAGCAAAGACAAGAACCTCTACTGGCCTACCAGCAGAGAATCACTATTTAGGCCAGCTGTAGTATTATGAAAGGTATTTCTTGAATGAGACTTGAAAGTTGAAATTACTCCTTGATTCATGGGCTACAGAATGAATGTTGTATTAGCAGGCATGAAAACAGCATTAATCTCCTTGAATACCTTTATCAGAGCTCTTGGGTGACCAAGTGCATTGTGAATGATCAGTAATATTTTGATAGGAACCTTTTTATCTAAGCAGTAGCTCATAATGGTGGGCTTAAAATACCTAGTAAGTTAGGCTGTAAACAGATGCGCTGTCATCCAGATTTTGTTGTTTCATTAATATAGCACAGGCAAATTAGATTTAACACAACTTTTAAGGGCCCTAGGATTGTCAGAAAGGAAAATGAGCATTGGCTTCAACTTAAAATCACTAGTTGCCTTAGCCTCTAACAAAAGAGTCAGCCTGTTCTTTGGACTTTGAAGTCCAAAGGCATTGACTTCCCCTGTCTAGCTATGAAAGTCCAAGATGGCCTCTTCTTCCAAAAGAAGGTTGTTTTGTCCACATTGAAAATCTGCTGTTTAGTGTAGCTACATTTATCAATGATATTAGCAAGATCTTTTCCATAACTTGCTGCAGTTGTAGACATCAACACTGCTGCTTCACCTTGCACTTTTATGTGGTGGAGATTACTTATTTCCTTAAATCTCATGAACATACTCTCCTAGCTTCAGACTTTTTCTCTGCAGCTACCTCATCTCTCTCAGCCTTCATTGAATTGAGGAGAGTTAGGGCCTTACTCTAAAATAGGTTTTCACTCACACCTGTAATCCTAGCACTTTGGGAAGCCGAGGCGGGTGGGTCACAACCTCGGGAGTTCAAGACCAGCCTGGCCAATGTGGTGAAACTCCGTCTCTAATAAAAATAGAAAAAATTAGCCGGGCGTGGTGGCAGGCTAATCCCAGCGACTCAGGAGTCTGAGGCAGAAGAATCGCTTGAACCTGGGAGGCAGAGGTTGCAGTGAGCCGTGATCGCGCCACTGAACTCCAGCCTGGGCAACAGAGAGAGACTCCGTCAAAAAATAATAATAATACTAATAATAATTTAAAAAGAGAGAGAATGTTGTGGTTGGTTTGATCTTCCACCGAGACCACTAAAACTTTCTCCATATCAACAATAAGACGGTTTCACTTTCTTATCATTTGTGTGTTCAGTGGAGTAGCACTTTTAATTTCCTTCAAGAACCTTTTCCTTGCACTCACAAGTTGGCTGACCATTCTTCACAAGAAGCCTACCTTTCAACCTATCTCATCTTTCAATGTGGCATCCTCACTGAACTTAATCATTTCTAGATTTTGATTTAAAGTGAGAAACATGCAACTCCTCCTTTTACTTGAGCACTCAGAGGCCATTGTAGGGTCATTAATTTCAATGTCATTGTGTTTCAAGAAATAGGGAGCCAGAGGAGAAGGAGAGAGACAGGGAAATGGCCAGAGAACAGTCAACACACACGCAACATTTATAGATTAAGTTTGCCATCTAATATGGGCACAGTTTATGGAGCCCCCAAACAATTCCAATAATGTCAAAGATCCCTAATCACAGATGACCATAACAGAGATGATAATAATGAAGAAATTTGGAATTTTCAAGAATTATTAAAATGTGACACAAAGACATGAAGTGAACACATGTTGCAAAAATGGCGCTGATAGACTTGCTTAATGCAGGGTTGCCACAAACTTTCAATTCATAGAAAACCAAACCAAACAAAAACCGATATATGGAAAGCTCAGTAAAGTGAAGTACAATAAAAGAATGTATGCCAATGTTATAAATAGAAATATTATATAATATATATTTCAACTACATATCATTTATGAACATATATATGACATACGCCTGTCAACTATGTGCTCATAAATATTAATCATAACATATAGTGTGCATATCTAGTTAAAAAGAAATACATTCTGGGAATTACTGATATACAGCCTATAAGAAATGTTTATAATCTAAAGAAATGAAAGGATGGTATTACTACAGCAAATACCTCTTGATTTCCCATTATATAATAAGTGCAGGAGATTCCATTTTGAGAAAGGCATTCTAGTCTTGATCCTTGCCTGTCTGGAGTTTGCATCTTAAGGGAGTGATAATAATATACAAAAAGGGGCCAGGCATGGTGGCTCATGCCTATAATCCCAGCACTTTGGGAAACTGAGGCAGGTGGATCACCTGAGGTTAAGAGTTCAAGACCAGCCTGGCCAACATGGTGAAACCCCGTCTCTACTAAAAATACAAAAATCAGCTGGGCGTGGTGGTGCACATCTGTAATCCCAGCTATTTGGGAGGCTGAGGCAGAATTGCATGAACCCAGAAGGTGGAGGTTGCAGTGAGCTGAGAACATGCCACTGCACTCCAGCCTGGGCGTTACAGTGAGATTCCATCTAAAAAAAAAAAAGAAAAAAAAATATATGTATATTTGTATATATACATGTATATGTATATATGTTTTTTGTGTGTGTGTATATATATATATATACACATTTTGTTTGTATATATACACACACAAAAAGGAAGGACTCCAGTGCAGAATGCTGTACTTCAAGGTGCAGTGAAGCAGACAGAAGAGGTGCCTAGCTTTGCCATGGTGGGACAGAGGAGAACAGACTATAAGATGGGAAGGTGAGAACATTTTCCCCAAAAAGTTTTTCTAAAATATTCTTACCACAGCCAAGAAGCTATATAAACATCTTGCTTCCAAAAAAAAAAAAAAAAAAAAAAATTGGGGCCAGGCTGACTCAGACTATTATTTTACATTTTTTCAAGGACAAAAGAGCTATAATTTCACAATGAGTATAAATGTGGAAATTTTACAAATGTATTTTGTTGCAAAATGCACTGGAATACATACATTCTGTGAGTGGAAAATGGAGCTGTAATTTATTGCTCCAGGAAATTTTCTCATTATGTAGTCTCAGCATTACAAGAACAAGCCAAGCAAGGTTGGAAATAAAATCTATTGTCCCAGACTTGGTTTCTCCACAATTATTTAGACACATGTTGAATTTTTTCACAGCAATTACCTAGCCCAGGGTTTTTCATTATCTCAATTTTGCTAGGATTAACAAGGACTTAAAATCTTTTTCCAAAATGTTGCAGAATAGTGTTATTCATACAGAAAAGGAAACTGATGTTTCCGAAGAGCCAATTATATAAAAATCTCATATTTCTGTGTTAGTTTTACAATAGATAGTTTCTCTATAAACACCAATTTGAATCTGCCCTGAATGGAAATATCTAATATGACTTTGTTGGTTATTTGAAAAAGAGAAAATGTCTCTGCAAGAAATCTAATATAGTAGTAATGAAAATAACTTAAAGTTATGTCTGTTTTTCTTTAGTCAAAAGTAACATGGATGGATATTGAGTGAGAAGAAGAAAACAGGCAGGAAAACGCTTGGCAAAGGCATGAATTTAGGTAAAACAATCCTTACATATTTTTAATAAAGGGGGACAAACCCTGTACATTTCTCACACAGTACGAGAGCCCAGTCATGTCCAGGCCACTCTTCCTCACAGAGCCCTGTACTCTCCCTCTTTAGCATTTAGCATTTCTGTCATTGTAAACATGTGTGATGCTTTGATAATATTGTTCTCCCTAGCTGGAATATAAACTTCATGAATGTAAAGAGTGTGAATCTGTTTTCTTCCTGTCTGGCACATTGTAAGTCTTCAATATATATTTAAAGAAAGTTGTTGGGGGAGGGTTTGTTTTTGTGTTTGTTTTTGAGACAGAACCTCACTCTGTCACCCAGGCTGGAGTGCAGTGATGCTATCTCGGCTCACTGAAACCTTCGCCTTCTGGATTCTCCTGCCTCAGCCTCCCAAGTAGGGGGGTTTACAGTAGTGCGCAACCATGCCCAGATAATTTTTATACTTTTAGTAGAGACCAGGTTTTGCCATGTTGGCCAGGCTGGTCTTGGACTCCTAACATCAAGTAATCTGCCTGCCTCAGCCTCCCCAAATGCTGGGATTATAGGTGTGAACCACTTTACCCAGTCTATATTTAAAGAAAATTGTTGAATAAAAGATTAGAACATTATTTCATAAGTAACAGAATTCTAGTAATTTCTCTAGAGTTACTCTGGCTTATTTTTTCTTTTCTATATTGTAAGAGAAAAACATACGAGGCACGGTGTGTTTCCCAAAAATACCATACTAGAAACTGTGGAGACATATGCCTTGCAGCGAACATCCCACGACCAGCTGAACATTCCTGCTCTGTCTGCCTTTATGCTACACTAAAGATGACAATTAATAAAGAATGATTTTCTAATCTCACTCTTTTACAAAGAATAGGACATTATTCACAGACTGGTGAACACAAAGTAAATCTTATAGAAAATCAAACTTTCATATTGGAAAACATTTGTGCTGTAATTTTTGAAGAGCCTTCCAGGTAAACAAAATTCGATTGCCAATTATCCAAATAATGAAAAATAAGTGTCATGAAGAATAAAGACAAATTATTAAAACTATATGGGAGTCTAGAATATAGATGCTGATATAAGTAATTTGACAATAAAATAAAGCTTTTCGGAGTCCTGAATAAGCAAACAATACCAGGTGTAGTAAGTCCTCACTTAATGCCATTGATACGTTCTTGAAATCTACAACTTTAGACAAAATGACCTTCAATGAAACTGACTTTCTTTTCATCAATGTTATAATGAAATAACATTGGAAAAATGATATTATTTGAGGATCTGCTGTATATTTTTTCAATTCAAGTTGCGGTTTCTAAGAACCTATCAATGATGTTAAGTGAGGACTTCCTGTAGTTCATATAAAATTCATATGTATTTAGTCATGCACAGTAATTTGCTAATATTTCAGTCCCTGTCTTCATTCACCCAAGTGTCTGGGTCTTCTGGAAAATTCGAGTGATTTGGAGTTGTGGTGTGCCCTTCTTTGGCACACAAAGACTTAATCAAGTAGCAGGATGAAGTAGAAAGGCTATGTTATCAGTTATTAGCAGATTAAAAGGGAAAATTCAATTTATATAAATTATTAGGTACAGTGGCCTTGGGTAGGAAAGTTAATTTCTCTGGCCTTCGCATATATATATGCATCATAATATTAACTACCAGCATCCAACCTTATAGAGAGCAGTAGAGAATAGAAAGTATAAAAACATGCTGTGAAAACTGTAAAGAACTACATATATTTCTTGTTTTATTATTTAATACAATAAAATAGCAAATATAATAGGTTGAAAATGTATCTGAAAACTCAATTACCAACAGAAAATTTTTAAAATTAGAATATCAATCATCATCAGGTATCCTAGAACTGGCCTCAGTTTAGAATTGAATATTGGTGAAGAAAAAACTTTTATGAAGAGGTTTACTTCTTCTTTTTTTACTCTTCGCGCACACACACACACACACACACACAGACACACACACACATGCACACTCCCCAGAGGAAGCTTTCCAAAATCTGGTCTTAACATTGTAAAAAACTAAGACCTTTCCAAAATCCTAAAATGAAACTTGACCACTGTTTCAACTCTTCACTGTATTTATGACAGCCATTAAGCTGTACATATGCCAGCTGCTTGAATTCATTAGGATTATATAAGAATCTCTCTTTGAATCCTCTGAAATTCATTGATTGATTCTGAGTATCTCCCATTCCTATCAGTTAAGGTTAAACTAGAAACAACTCCCTACAGTTGGGTGAATGCAGCTCACATTGACATATAAGGGTCATTAACTGTCTTCTATTATGCATTTGTGAAAAAAAGCACCTTAGATGGTATGATTGGTGCACTGAACTAATAATGAAAATGCTTTTTCCTGCGGCTTACTGTTTATCAATTGATACATGTGCTCTTACCAGAGGAACATATCAGTTTTTTTAGCCTTAGCAAACTCCTCCACACTGCTTATGGTGATTGAATGCTAAAGGTAATGTGAAATGCTAAAGAGGAAAGCATCTTGCCAGAGAATTACATATTAGTAATTCTCATCCAGGGAATATAGGCAGAGTTACTGGACAATTGCAGAGCTCATTTCCAATATGGTATGATAATGACAAAATGATGAGCTAATCCAAAAAAGAACATTGTCAAAACTCAGGAGATGGGGACCCTTTCAGAAAGCCATAAGTTTGAGAATATTTTTTTATTATGGCTAACTGTTCATGAACAGACAGAGAGATGGAAATCTGTTACTGGGCTCAGTTTGGAGTGTGCGTGTGTGTGTGTGTGCCTGTGTGTGTGCATGTGTGCGTGTGTGTGTGTTTTGCCAAAAGTTATTTTGGAATAATTACTACATGCAGATTTTTAGAGGCATGAAAATGTTAATGAGCCTTATGTATACAGAACAACTTTCTTTGTCATCTGGAAATAGAAAATAGTACTAGCTTTTAGGGGCTATAAAATTTAATCAAGGTTTAATTAGTGTTTTAAGACCTTATAAAGATTTCATATGAAAATATTTTTAATAATATATTCACTAAACTAGCATTTTCCAGACAAAGGCATCAAAGGACAGCTTTTAGATAACTCCTTTCCTTGATTTAATACAGTTATTTTTCCTAAAATAAGATAATTTTATTTTTGGTTACTTAGAAAATGAATATTGATTTTAAGATGTATGGAAGAAAAATTAATATTTATTTTTAATCCTCACTGCTAGTTTTTGTTAATCAACTCTAAAATTGAAAATGGAGAGAACTGAGAGTACAAGGAGAAAAAACAAAATTTTTAAAATTAGAAAAACATGAATGAATCAAATATTAACATAGACATAAGAAAATGGCGAGAAGCCGTAAGCTTGAAGAGCAATACCTGGTATGGTGGTCAAAATAATGTATGCCCCACCTCACACCTTAATACTCACCTCCTAATCCCTGGAACTTGTGAATATTACCCTACATTTTGCAGACATGATTAATTTAAGGATTTGGGGATAGATACACTATCCTGGGTTGTCGGAGTGGGCCTGAGCAGAAGGATTCTTAAGAGAGTCAAAGAAGGAAGTTTGACTATGAAAACAAAGAACAAGAATGATATAGCCTGGAAAAGACGGTGGGCCACTGGTGGCTTTTAAGATAGATGACTGCATCCACAAGCCAAAGTATTCAGGCAATCCCTTTTTTCCCCTGAAAAAGGCAGGGAAACAAATCCCTCCAGAGGCTGCAGATGGAATGCAGTGCTGACACCACCTTGATTTTTTTACCCGTTGAGACTCATGTCAGTCTTCTGGCCTACAGAACTGTAAGATATTAAAGGTGCATTGTTTTAAACCACAGAATGTGTAGTAATTTTTTACAGCAGCCATAGGCAACTAATGAACCCAGCTAACTCACTGGTATTGGAAAGCAGCCTTGCTAGAAACTGATGTCAACAAGATGGCTGATTAGAAGCATTCGGTGTTCATCCTGACCCAAAGACACCCAAAATAACAACGATGTGTTGATAGAAAAGCGCTAGATTACATCAAAGGACTAACAGGAACCCTGGTAAGCACAGAAATTCAGTATAGCCACTAGAGAATGAAAAAAAATCTATGGCCTCCACCACCTCATTCTCCAGTCAGGATCAGCTCAAAACCAAGAAGAACTTCTTGTTCTTGGGGAAAAGAAAGCAAGAGAATCCTAGCGGTCCCCATCAACACCGTGGACACCTACAGTCCTCAAAAGTGGAGACCACTGAAGCCTTCATGGACAATAAGCCGAGCTGAGGAAGTTTCTGGAGTCCACACAACTGTGCTCCTCTCAGAGAAGAAGCTGACACTGTGCCCTACCCCCGAGGCACAGTGAAGCTACTGTACTATACCTCCTTGGAAATGCAACTACTGGAGTGTGTCCTGCTCTGGACGCCAGTGGCCTCATAGCCTTCCATCCTTGAGATTTCACTATAGCAGAACCACCTCTGCCTGGTGGCCCAAAATCCCCAAGCTAAGCTGTGAGGTAGCGATAGACCCTACCCTGTGGGGCCAAGCATCCCTGGAACCACTCCACTCCCAGTTGCAGCTGTGCCCCGCCTCCCTAGGGGGCTGAGCTGAAGCTGCTCATTGCCTCCTGGGGGAATGGTGCCTTGATGGAGCTGCTGTATCTGGCCCTCCCAGTCACTGCTACCTCCTGCACGTCAGGACCCAGGCTAAAGCTGCACAATCCCTCCCAAAGAAATGGTGCCATGGTGGAGCTGTACCATCTACTTTTTTCAATCCTTGCTGTGCCCTGTCTCTAGGAGCCTGTGCTGAAGCTTCACTCTGCCTCCTGAAAATATGGTTATTTGACAAAGTCGCTCCATATAATCCTCTCAGCCACCATTCATGCCTAATTTGAAGCAATATTCTGGCTCTCAAGAAACTGGGCCTTGGCCACCCAGAGCAGTCATGCATCCCTTGGCACGCAGAGAAGACATGATGCCCAGTCATGAGCTGAAGTGGTACATCACATCATTAGTTACCAAAGGATTAGTGCCTGGACTGAGCTGAGGAGTTGCACCTCCCAGGATTAAGTTGATGTGGTACCCCACATCCCAGAAAACCAGAACACCGACTAAGCTAAAATGCCCTCCTGTACAGGCCAAATAGTGTTAGTACTCTGTTTCTCTGGAGCTGCACTGGCTTCCTAGAGTCTGAGATGCTGAACACCATTCTTCCCAGGGAGTAAAATCATAGCTGTGATGCTTCTTGTCTCCTCACATCCCCTTGCCCCTGCTCCAACATGGTTCAAGCAACAGCTGCACTCCACATGGTGATCTTGCGCCACTGCACCTGGACTTACAGAGTCTGGGACACTGCCGAGTCCCACTATCACAGGATCCAGGGTCTACTACATGGGAGCCTGGTTATCCATGGGGATAACCCTTGGACCTGAGTTGCTACTGAACCCTATTGGCTCTGGTTCCAAAACTGTGCTCCCTGGGCACAAACTTCCAGAGTACCTCTTCTTCCCCAGAGCTGGGCCCTGGCTCCCAGTGGCAAAGTCAAAAGCTATAATCTATACTCCTGGACCTAAGCTACTAGGAGGTGCCTCAGAGTCACAGACCCCAGCTTTTGTGGGCAATCTATATCCAACTTTGCCTCAGAGGGTGAATTTGCACCACAAGACACAGGTATCACAATAGGTTCACAAGACCTTGAGCCTAAGACCCTGGCTCCACAGCCAATCAGAGCACCTACATTCTAGAACCTAATGCCACTGCAATTACTTGTAGGCCATGTCAATCCCAACACCAAGAATGATCAGCTCAACTAAATATTCCTATTTTGGATAAATTGAGAATAAGAGAAACCTAAAACTGATTGTCACCAAGGACCCTAAAAACCTTACCACCACCATTGCTGCCTCAAACTTCTACAGCCTAGGCCACTAAGGTACCTAAAGTCTTTGCTGATGTTGGTCACAACTTAAGAAACTGCATGGAGGCTATACCACTGTATCTACTTGAAATGAGTCACCATACGCTTTCCAACCAGCACACCAAGACTGATCTAAAAGTGAAAGTCTTTCTCTATGAAAGCCTGCCTGTGAAGTTTTGAAGAGATGATTATTCAAACTGATATGCAGACATCAAGGTAGTGACATGAAAAAGCAAGGAAATATGACAACACCAAGAGAACACAATAACCCTCCAGTAATAGGCCACAAAGAAAAGGAAATTATGACTTAACAGAAAAGAAATTCAAAATAATAATCTTAAGGAATCTCAGTGAGATACAAGAGAATACAGAAGGATACTTCAACAAAATCTGAAGAAATGAGAAATTTAACAAAGACAGATATCATAAAAAAGAACTAAACATAAATATTGAAGCTAATTCAACAAATAAAGTAAAAAAATACAGTAGAAAGCTTCAACAGCAGAACAGGTCAAGCAGAAGAAAAAATCTCTGAACTGAAATATAGGTCATTTGAAATTACTTAGAGGACAAAAAGATTGAAAAAGAGTGAAGACAGCCTACAGAACTTATGGGATACCATTAAATGCACAAACATTTGCATTATAGGATTTTGAGACGTAGAAGAGGCCAAGATAAGGACAGAAAGCTTATTATAATAATTGCTGAAAACTCCCCAAGTGTGGGAAGACATATGGACATCCAGATATGTGAAGTTCGAAAGTCCCATATAGTTTCAACCAAAGAGGTCTTTGCTGAGACGTATTATAATTAAACTGTCAAAAGTTAAAGTCCAAGAGAGATTTTTAAAAGCAGCATGAGAAAAGTGTCAAGACACATGTAAAGGAATTAACATTAGACTATTAGTAATTAACTGAACAGAAATCCTAAAGGCCAGGAGAGAATGGGATGATATATTTAAAGTGCTGAAAAATAAAAACATGTGTGTCAAGAATTCTATAGCTACCAAACCTGTCCCTCAGAAGTGAAAGATAAAATTTTCCTCAAACATGTAAAAGATGAGGGAGTTCACCACCACTAGATCAGCACTACAAGAAATGATTCAGGGAGTTCTTATAGTAGAAACAAAAGAATGTTAATTAAATACGAAAACATAATATATAAAATTCACTGGAAAAAGTAAATATGTGGTCAAATTGAGAATACCCCAAGGCTGTTATGGTACTATATAAATCATATATATATGTATGCATATATATGTATATACATATATATACACATATATACACACACACTATTATGATTAAAAGTCAAAACAGTCAAAAATAGCAATAGCTACAATAACTTGTTTTAAAATACACAATATAAAAAGATATAAATTGTGATATCAAAAATATAAAATGTAGGGGGAGAGGTAAAAGTCTAGAGTTTTTTAGGTACCTGAAGTTAAAATGTTATCGGCAGAGAATAGTCTATTTTAACTTTAAGATGTTTTATTTAAGCCTCATGGAAACCACAAAACACAAATATATAGCAGATGCACAAATGTTTAAAAAAAGAATTAAAGGTTACACTAAAGAAAATTACAAAAATAAGAGTGGGGAAAAAGGATCTACAAAACAACTAGAAAGCAACTAACAAAATGGCGGTAGTAAGTCCTTATCTGTCAATAATTACTTTTAATGTAAATGGATTAAATTCTCCAATCAAAAAACATAGAATGGGTAATTTAATTAAAAGGAAAAGCAACCAGATCAAAATCTGTATTGCCTATAGGAGACCTACTTTAGCCTATGTACGTATAGGCTGAAAATAAAGGAATGGAAGAAGATATTCCATGCAAATGATAAGACATCACAAGTGGCTATACTTATATCAGAAACAACAGATTTCAGGTTGAAAACAATCACAAGAGACAAAGAAGAACTTTAATAATAAATGGCACAATTTACCAAGAGGATATAACAATTATATATGCACCTAACATCAGAATGCCTAAATATATATGTAGCAAATACTAAGGGGAATAAAGGGAGAAACAGCTAACAATAATATTAAAGGCCTTCAATACTCCACTCTCAACAGTGGTCAGAACAACCAGACAGAGAAGTAATGAGGAAATACTGCAATTCAACTGCATTGAAGACAAAATGGGCCTAACAGGTATATGAAAAATTTCTTACTTAACAGCAGCAGAATACACATTCTTCTCCCATGCACATGAAACATTCTCTAAGATAGTGCATATGTTAGGCCAAAACAAGACTTAACAAATTTAAAACAAGTTGAAATCATGTCAAGTATTATTTCTGACCACAATGGTATGAAACTAGACATCGATGACAGGAGAAACTTCAGAAACCATACCAATACACAGAAAATCAACAACATACTCTTGAACAATGAATGCATCATAAATAAATTAAAAGTGAAATCAGAATATTTCAAGAGACAAATGAAAATGGAAAGATAATATACCAAAACTTACAGGAAACATCAAAAGCAGGATTCAGAGGAAAGTTTATAGTGACAAACGCCTACATTAAAAAAAAATAGAAATATCTTAAATAAACAACCTAACGTTGCAACTTAAGGAATTAGAAAAACAAAAATAAATTAAACCCAAAGTTAGTAGAAGAAACTGAATAATAAAGATCAGAACAGTAATAAATAAAATAGAGACTTAAAAAATACAAAAGATAGAGAAAACAGCTTTTTTTCTGTAATGATAAATCTGACAAAACGTTAGCTAGAAAAACGAATAAGACAGAAAACTCAAATAAATAAAATAAAAAGTAAAAAAGGAGACCACAAAAGTGATACCACAGAAATACAAATGGTCATACAAGACTACTATGAACAATTATATACCAAAAAATTGGAAAACCTAGGACAATTATATACCAACAATTTGGAAAACCTATCAAGAATGAATCATGAAGGAATAAAAAAAATCTAAACATAGGGGCTCACACTTGTAATTATAGTACTTTGGGAGGCCGAAGTGGGAGAATCGCTTGAGCCCAAGAGTTTGACACCAGCCCGGGCAACATGGCAAGACCCCTTTTCTAAAAAAAAAAATAAAGAAATTTAGCTGGGTGTGATGACTTGTACCTGTGGTCCCAGCTACTTAGGAGGTTGAGGCAGGAGGACTGATTCAGCCTGGGAAGTTCAGGGTCCAGTAAGCAGAGATCATGCCACCACACTCTAGCCTAGGTGACAGAGTGAGACTCTATCTCAAATAATAATAATAATAATAATAATAATAATAAATCAAAATAGACCTATAATGAATAACAAGATTAAAATAATAATACAATCCTCACATCAAAGAAAAGCCTAGGACCTGAAGTTTTTCACTGGTGAAATCTAAGAAGCATTTTTTTTTTTAATCAAACTCTTCTCAAACTTTTTCAGAAAATTAAAGAGGAGGAAATTCTTCCACAGTCATTCTATGAAACCAGAATTAACCTGATACCATAACAAGACGAAGACACAACCACAACAAAAAATTACTGGCCAATATTCCTGATAAGTACATATGCAAAAATCCTCAACAAAATACTAGCAAAACAAATACAGCAGCATATTAAAGGATTATTCACCATGATCAAGTGGGTTTCATTCTAGTGATATAAGCATGAATTAATATATGCAAATCAATAAAGGTAATTCTTCACATTGACAGAATAAATGACAAAAACCATATGATAATTTCAATAGATGCAAAAAAGCATTTGACAAAATTAAACATCCTTTCCCAATCAAAACTCTCAACAAATTAGACATCAAAGGTATATAACTCAACACAGTCAAAAACGTATATGACAAACCCACAGCTAACATCACACTAAATGAGGAAAGAAAGTTTTTCCATTAAGATATGAAACAAGACAGAGATCCCCACCTTCTCCATTCCTATTGAACACAGTACTGGAAGTCCTAGCCAGATGATTTAAATAAAATAAAAAAATAAAAAGCATTCAAATAGGAAAGGAGATGTTTCACTGTCCCTGTTTGCAAATGACATGATCTTACGTATAGAAAACCCCAAAAACCCTATTAAAAAAACTGTTAGAACTAATTAACAAGTTCAGTAAAGTTGCAGGATACAGATTCAACATACAAAAAGCAATAGTGTTGCTATATGCTAACAATTAACTATCTAAAAATATTTTTAAATCTCATTTACAGTAGCTAGAAATAGTAAGTAACATAGGAATAAATTTAACCATGAAGGAAAAGAGCTACGCACTGAAGACTATAAAACTCTGATGAAAGAAATTCAGGAGGTTACAAATAAATGGAAAAATACTGCACGTTCATGGATTGGAAGAATTTATGTTGTTAAAATATCTATACTACCCAAGGTGATCCATAGATTCAATGTAGTCACTATGGAAATAGCAAAACTACCTTCAAAGACATAGAAAAAAATCCTAAAAATCACATGGAACTACTAAAAATTCTAAACAGCTAAAGCAATCTTGAGCAAAATGAACAAGCTGCAGTCATCATACTTCCTGACTTTAGAATATACTACAAAGCTATAGGCATGGTACTGGCATTAAAACAAAAAAAACAAACAAACAAAAAAACAGACAGATGGACCAATGGAGAATGTATTAGTTCATTTTCACACTGCTATAATGATACTACCTAAGACTGGGTAATTTATAAACAAAAGAGGTTTAATTGACTCACAGTTCTGCATGGCTGGAAAGACTCAGGAAACTAACAATCATGGCAGAAGGCAAAGGGGAAGCGAGGCATGTCTTACATGGTGGCAGGAGAGCAGGAGAGAGAGCAGGCAAAGGGGAAGTACCACACTTTTAAACCATTAGATAGAGTGAGAACTCACTCACTGTCATGAGAATAGAATGGGGGAAACCACTCCCATAATCTAATCACCTCCCATCAGGTCCCTCCCCCAACATGTGGGAATTACAAATTGAAATGAGATTCGGTGGGGACAAAGAGCCAAACTATATCAGAGAAGAATAGCAAGCACAGAAATAAATCCACACATGTATAGCCAACTGATTTTTGATAAACAGGCCAAAAACACACATTGGGGAAAAGGCAGTCTTTTCAATAAACAATACTGGGATATTTGGATATTCGCATGCAGAAGAATAAAACTAGACTTCTGTCTCTCATTTTATACAGAAACTAATAAAAATGAATGTAAAGTTCGAAACTATGAAACTACCAGAAGAAAACAGGAGTCATTTGTCTCAGCAAGGATTTTTTGGATAAAACCTCAAAAGCACAGGCAACAAAAGCAAAAATAGACAAATGGGATTAAAAGCTTCTATACAGCAAATGAAACAATAGAATGAATAGACAACTTATAGAATGGGAAAAAATATTTGTGAACTGTTCACCTGACAAAGGGTTAATATCCAGAATATATGAGAAACTCAGAAAATTCAACAGCAAAAATCAAACAAACAAACTAATATTCCAATTACAAAATTGGTAAATGATCTGAATAGTTATTTTTCAAAAGAAGACATATAAATGGCCAACTGTATGTGAAGAAATGTTTGATATAACTAATCATCAGAGAAAGCAAATCAAAACCATAATAAGATAGCACCTTACTCCAGTTACAATGGCTATTATCAAAAAGACAACAGGTAACAAGTGTTGGTGAGGTTGTTGAGAAAAGAGTCCTTTACACTCTTTGGGAATGTAAATTAGCACAACCATTAGGGAAAACAGTAAGGAGGCTTCTCAAATAAATAAAAGCAGAACTACTATATGATCTAGCAATCCCTATATATCCAAAGAAAAGGAAATCAGTATGTTGAAGAAATATTTGCACTCCCAAGAAAAAATGCAGCACTATTCACAGTAGCTAACATATCTAATCAACTTTAGCATTCTTTGAATCAATGGGTAAAGAAAATGTGATATATATACAACATGGTATACAATTCAGCCAAAAATAAATAAATAAATAGATAATAAAATAAAATCTTGTCTTTTGGGACAATATAGATAAAGTTGGAGGGCATTATGTTAGGTGAAAGAAGCCAGACACAGAGAGACAAATCCTGCATAATCTCACTCATATGTGGAATCTAAAAAGAGTTTATCTCATGGAGGCGAGAGCAGAAAAGTGGTTACCATAGGCTGAGGAGGATAGTGGTAGGAGTGGTGGGGGAGAGGTGGTTTAACAGTTACAAATTTACAGTTAAGAGGGATAAATTTTTATGTTCTGTTGCACAGTATGGTGAGTATAGTTAAAAATGATTTATTATATGTTCCACAATATCTAGAAGAAAGCATTCTGAATGTTCTCACCATAAAAAAATAGTAAGTGTTTGAGGTAATGGATTTCTTTAACTACACTGATTTATTTCATCATTACACAATATATGCATATATCAAACTTCTTATCTCATAAATATACACGTGCCAACTAAAAATAAAATAAAACTTAGAAATAGCATCGCCAATGTAAATATAAGGGCATGTCTAATCAGAATTACAAAATTAGAAGTAATGTTGAGAAAACTACAGGTTGTTTACTCGTAGGTAGTGTAGATGTTCTGGTTGAATTGATAATATAGCAAATAATATAAAATAATATAAAATAATTTTTTATTATAAAATATTTTTATTATAAAATAATAAAATAATATAAAAAATAAAAAAATATAAAAATGTAACAAATAAAGTGAACAATTTAAAAATAAGTAATTTAAAAACTGACAAGGTTTAGAACTAAACATATTACCAATTTAATTAAAACATTTGTTTTACAGCACATGAAAAATGCAACAATTATTTGAGAGCAGTCAAGTCCTGCCGCCATTCTGACAAAGTAGAAAGAGGCCTGAATTTAAATCCAAAGATTTTCATTCTTGTCTGGGCAGATATAATAGTTACTACCTTTATAAATTGAGAAAGTCATTGGTCATTTAATTTCTTAATGCTCTGTTGTTTTTCTTCATCTGTAATCTGAATATATTACCTTCCAGAGTATCAACATCTAAAATACACATAAAAAGCAGCATGATACAGTGACACATGGTTGAAAGATGTTAACCGCCATAAAGTGGGACGTTTTTACAGGACATCTGTGATTCACAGAATTATCTGCATTAGAAGAAAATTCTTCCTTATGGCTCAGACTCATTTAATTTTTCTTTCATTTTTGGAGGTAGAAAGTGCTTTCCTTTTGGAAATATTTCCCCCAAACTGGAGAACATCTCATCATGTTTCCTATGTTTTATTTCATGAAGGTGCTATAAACCCTCTTGGTTAAATGTTGGAGATTCACCTGTTTAGATCCTTAGGAAAGAAGAAATTATGTTTGAGGATGTCTTCAGGGCTAACTGCCCACTGTAGTCTCCGAAATGTTTGGTGGCATCTCCCCAACACCTTCAAGACTAAGTCCTTAAAACACACACTACTCAAGCACAGTCTACAGAACTTTCTGTTTGATGTTGTCCAACATTTAAGCAAGCTAATCTCCTGAAGATACAGAGGTTATCCTTCTCTATGGACTGAATCAGCTCCAACTGTGATGAGCTATTCTCTAGCTCATACCCTTTCAGTATTATTCAAATATTTGCCTGCTCACTCTGGGGTCCCTTCCTTAAACTTTGAATTTCATGATATTCATTCTATTCTCTTACTGTAACCTATAGACCTTTGGGTGTTTTCTTATTTCTTGGCTGCAGGCTTTTCACCTGGTACCAGATCTTTTTGTTTAATTTTGTTTTTGCTACCACAATTCTTCTAATGTTGACTAACATTTACCACACATTCCATAATGATGACTTATTTGGGAATTTAAATTATAAGCTCATTCTGTTTAGGTCTCCATGCCTATATCTTATATGCAAGTATAAAAGAAAATATGGAAGATAAAAGTAAACACCCCCCCACGCCCATTGCCTCAGCTATTCATCATGCATTGAATACACCTTTCTGCCAAGCACTCTGCTAGGCAAAGGAGATTTTAAAGCTGAATTCCTAACAAATGAAGGTGCTGGAATATACTTCCAGTTTTTACCTACCTCCTACGCACTATTGACTTCAAAACTCAAATCTCTAAGTCTAACCACAAGCTCAAAGTCTAGTTAATGCATCTAACTTCTTACTGGCTTCCATTTCAAATCCAACATACCCAAAATTACTCTTATCATTTCTTTCATGCTTTAACAACTCCGTGCCCTACTTCTAAAGTTCTCTCTTCATTAAAGTCAGAATAATGTGTGAGATGGTCACACACAGACTTCTTAGCCAAAACCAGTGAGGTAAAGGTTGTTGTAGGATATCATGGATATTTCTTTTTTGGTTCACCAACATCATCCCCTTCTTTTGAGAGACTTCATATTGTTTTCTCTGTATGACTGTGTTCTATGGAGCGTTGTCAAGTGGGATACTTTTGTTTTCAGGGGTAGGGATGTGAGACAGGCTGGACAAATCATTGTACCCCCTTTCGCCCGGACACATATTGGTCATGCATTGGGTATAGGAGTTAACCTGTATCTGGCAAGGTAGAAGTCTTTTTCCTTTCTCATCATAAGACTGTGAGGATGAAAATGGAATGAGCTAACTCTATCTACTGCTTTCAATCCTAGAGACATATGATCTAACAGAACAAATCCATGTACAATGACAAAGGCAGGGAAAGAAGCAAAAGGTAAAAAGACTTCAAAAGAAAGAGAGATAGCATACTGATAATGCTTGTAACAGTTTAGTACATCCATCAGTAGACCAAAATCATTTTTAACAAATTTATGGTTTTGCCACAATGAATTCCATTTTATTGTTGTTGTTGTTGGGGATTTCGAGTTGTGTTCTGGGCATTTGCCACTAAAATGTGCAAGTACATGTAAAGATGCTAAATATCTTTTTAGTTTAAAATCTAGTCATATTGATTGGTGGGGGGGACAGGTAAAAGGACTGATATATTGATGACACAGAATAATATATCCAAATAATAAAATATTAAGTTGCTAACATATGGAAAAATAAAAATATTGAGTGGGGGTTGGGGGAAGACACAAAAGAAATATAAGAGGAGAACGAGAATGAGTAGGAAAAAGGAGAGAACATATATTACTATATGCAAAGAACATGGCAAACAGCCTAAATTTTGCAACACATGAGAAATACAAACAAACAAAAATTTGAGATAAAAGTATCAGAACTATTTGCAGATGGAGTTAGTAATAACATTCTACAAATAATAAGGACCATGAGAAAAGACAATGACAACTCAGCATAGAATTGTGTGGTACCAGTAGTACATGCAACAGTGAAGATATACAAATCTAACAGAAAGATTAATCCATTCATACCCCAAACAGAAACTATATTTTTATTATTTATGAGTTATATTTTATAAAGTATACAATTTATAATTTGCTGCTATATTTATGCCTGAATCATCTCTAGAGAAACTTGCATATAATCTTATTACAGTATATAAATGCAATCATTGTCAACAAATTGTTAGGTTGCCTCACTAAAGTTATGGGTTAAAGATCCCTAGCTGGTATTGATACATACATATGCTGGTGTTGATATATAGATATGCTGGTAATTAGTGGTCTATATCTATTATCAACACAATTCTGATATCCAGAATTCAGCAACTCCTACAAAATTATTTGTAAAAATTATTTCTCTTGATTGAGTTTTATATCATTGCACCATGACACAACAAGTTAAGTCAACTAGTGATCATTAGTCCTCTTGCTTTTTCATTGCCCAAGTTCAACGGCTTTTGATTTTAAAATATGTTTCTAGTCCTCTTCCTTTTTCCTTGCCCAAGTTCAGCAGTTTTTTTTTTTTTTTTTTTTTTTAAATATGTTTCTAGTCTGTCCTACTCTCTCCCTGTTAAAACATCTAACTTCCTGCTGGTTTCTGTTTCAATCCAAACATACCTAAAATTACTCTTATCATTTCTTTCATGTTTTAACAACTCAGTGCCCTGCTTCTAAAATTCTCTCTTCATTAAAGTCAGAATAATGTGTGAGATGGTCACACAGACACTTCTTAGCCAAAACCAGTGTGGTAAAGGTTGTTGTAGGATATCATGGATATTTCTTTTTAGATTCACCAACATCATCCCCTTCTTTTGAGAGACTTCATATTTTTGAACTCTGATGTTTATGCCAAAGTCTTCATAGATTCTCTTCCTCAAGTTCAATGCATATTCGATGTTGCAAGTCCATGTTGCCATCAGAGTCCTATCAAAGTGAAATTGTGCTAATTTCATACTTTTATTTAAACTCTCTATAAAATATACCCTATTTTCTACAGAGCAAAGCCCAAGCTCCTTTCCATGTGCAGAATTTTGCTCATGAGATGGTGTATTTCAAATACTTTCACACTGTTTGTTTCCACTCCCAAATTTTTAAATTGTGCTTCTTCCGATATTCTGAACAACTTAGAGTTTCCTCAAAGGTCCATATTGATTTGTACACCCATACTTTCCAGGTGGATCTTCCTATGTAGTATCTCTACTTTTGTTTTTCTTTCCTCCACAAGTTGATTGCCTGCTACATAAAGCCTTCCTGGTTTTTGTTTGAACTCTCCTTCCCCACCTGTCTTCCCAACTCCCTAGACCTCTCAGTGCTGTATTGGAATTATCTATTCATTTCTGTAGCACATCTGCAATCTAAGTGTTCAAAATAACATTCAATATTCTGTATCATGCATATAGAATTTCAAATATGTTCGATTGTGAGCTTCTTATTGTATTTCCAATGCCTAAAACAAAACCCGACACACAGAGGTTCACAATAGTTGTCTAATTTAATTAAACAAATTTAGTAATCTACTGGCTATTATTATTACAATTTTCTAACAGGAATATCCAGTTAAACTTATTATTACATGTTTAAGAAGTTAGACACTTCTAAACAACCATTGCATGAATTTTCTCCTTACAATGTCAGTTCATCTGCTATCCAATTATCACCCTGTTCAGTTGCACACACCTGGAGTTAATTTGGTCTTGGATAACTGTGACAAATTTAAACTCTTTTCTATGGCACATTACAAACAATTGAGGAAATTACAGTGTGTTTTCAATACTTGTTATTTCATGGAGAGTTTCTGAAAAAGCTGACAATTTGGAGCCTATGATTCTCTGGTGAGAGTTCAACCATGATATCAGCAAAGATTGTAGGAATTTTATGTTTCATATGCACTGATCTTAAAAATAACATGTTAAAATGCAATAGTACCACCAGTGTTCTCGTTAAGCCCTGATGTTTCTCAAAGTGCGATCATTGGAACACTTAAATCTGATTCACAAAGATTGCCTGGCTAAAAATGGAGATTCCTGCATCCTATGGAGACTTACTCATGCTCTGTCATTAAGGAATCTGGAAGTCTGCTTTTTAAAACAACCACAATTATTCCAAGTAATTGTGATGCATATTAAATAACTTCTGCTTTAGAGAAAGTAGAGTGATAATAAAACATGAGAGCTGTTGTGGAGACATGGATAGCTCCTCCTTCTGCAGGTGGACCCACGGGGAGATGGACTCCCCCTCTTGCCCCATCCTTGACATTATTTAAACTCTCCAACTCTAAGCCTGTTCCATAGAAGGCACTTAATAATTAAGAGATGCAGTTATTTCTTTTTTATTATGGTAAAGTCAGTTCTAAGAAAACTTCACCTAGATTCCAAATAATACTTTCTTCTTTTATTGAGTTGCCAATTTTAAAGAAAATATGATATTTTAATTCTACACATGATTTTTTTATATATCTAACATAATATAAAGAATATGATATTGGGTAGATATAAATGATTCCATGTAACATTTTGTTGTTGCTGTTGGATAAATCAATATGGCTAATTTCAAAGAGGCAAAGATGTTTCATCCTGGCTACTCCAGTTAAAGAACAGTGACCTTGGCCACAGTGCAATATTTCTCTAAGTGTTGCTTTTGGTATCTCTGAAATAATCATATACATGTGACAATATATAAATTACTACAATAAAAGAGCTTCTAGTCTTTCTTTTATCCACCAAAAATTATTCTGGCTGGAATCACTTTAAGTATTTCTCTTCCCTTGATCTTTAATTTTCATTAACTAGAAAACTACTTCTTGTGTATTTGTGAAGCTTAATCAGACTAAAAGGGGAGTGAAAAGATTGAGAAATGAAAAAGAGCTGGACAACCCTTTCAGAGATAAGCAAGGGTGTAATTTGAAAAGAGATGTTTCGGGGGAAGCACATAGATGATTTAAGAAAGAAAATAGTAAGATTTAAAAAACTATTACTTGCAGATTATGTATTTCCTTCATAATTTCCAAGAGCTGAAAGTAAACAATCAGAATATTTTAACATTTCTCTCATTACATGACATATTTTCATTTAACTGTAATGACGTTCTGTGATTTAAACATGTGGGTCACAGTTTTACACATTTCATTTACCCCTTGGTTAAAATCTGATGAGAAATAGAGGAAACAATGTGTGAAAGCCTTCAGCACTTTGTCCTGCACAAGCCCAAGTTAAAAACAATGCTATCTATTACATTTTATTTTTCTTTGATTTTTTTTTCTCTTTTGTAATCGTGTTTCAAGTATAGGCCTCCTACATTTTTCCCACAACATTAAAAGAATAGGAGTTTTGTTGCTGTTTTATTTTACAACTTATTGGTTTCACTTCAATGAACATAACTGGCAACCTAAAACTATGTGTGATTATCTTCTCCTTTCAGCCAGTGTTTGTGAATATTTTCTTGGGAATCGTTCACCTATGAAAGCCTGCCCTGCCTCACTCTAATCTCCTGTTCATGCTGCCACTTAACCACTTGTGTGGAGGCACAGACCTGAAATTTAATTTTGACATTTCTTTGTGCACGTACACTAAAGAGGTGTTGTTTTTACTAGTCTGTTTCACTCCTTTGCTTTCTACTGAGACAAGAAATTGACAAATTTTACTCATTTTGTTTTGATTTGCAAGATTTGTTTTTCCTTAATCAATAAATTGTATTAAAAACTTGAGGTATAGGCATTGGTTGTTCTCTACATAACTTTTCTTGTAAAGCATTATGGAGTCTCTTCTTCAGGAAAAATAAACATTTATTATATTTGTTAAATTTATCTTTAAGTTTGCTGGAGCATGGTAATTGGTTTTTAAACTCTTTATCATGAAAGCAGGCAAAAAAATAAAAATAAATTAAGAGCATCAATTCCAAGAGGATTTTCAGAGCAGAGTTCAAAATCTCTTAGGAATATATCATTGTATATTTTGGCATCTAATATTTATGTAACAAGAATATTTTGCACTTGAACTATATTTTAAGAGAGATGCTTAAAGAAAGTTTTATCTCTAATACATTTACTTATTGAATGATTATATATATATTTTTTTTTAATTTAAGAATACTGAGGGAGTCTCCCAGAAGAATGCCTAAAGTACCACTCTGCATTTCTGATTTGTTGAAAATATTTGGAGTGGTGCCTTATAAGTCTTGCTGCTCCAAAACTCATTATTTCCACTGAAACAGAAACTTCCTCAGCTTTTCTGTATCTGATAATTGAGTAATTGTGATGTCCTTCTTCAGGGACTGAATTAACATACGTCTCAAGTTATAAGCCATTCAACTTCATCTCTTTAGCTCCTTGAAAGTGACATCATGAGGATGAATAATGTGTGTGACACTAACGTTCCTTCCCAGAGCTTTCACCAACAGCCAGGTCTCATCTGAGAGCTTGCTTCACTCTCTGTTAACATGCTTTATGTGCCAGGAAGCATATTAAACACTGTCAAATGTTATCCTGGCTATGCAGATACAGTTTCTGTGTATCACAGTGGCTGCCATTCCGGCTTTCTATCCAGGGAGACTTAGTTTTGGTCTCCAGTTCCCTGATTTCGTAAGTGACCTGTAACTAATGGCCTGAAATTCCCCATGCTCCCATTTTCTTAATTTTATCAGGCAGAAGACAATAGTACTTCCCTCTAGGGGGTGCTGAGATAATTAAGAAAATTTTACCTACACATTCTCCAAATGGAGAGCCGAAAACACTCAATGATAGGAGTAATTATTACTAGCATTAGAGCTCACCTCTTATATTTACTCTCACTCTACCTTTAACGGGTGTTTCCAAATGTAATCCAATTTGACATTCATAAGCCTCGTACCAAAGCCCTATTTCCCTCTCTCTTAGTCTCCATATCTTTAACAGCAAAGTAATTGTTTAGAGTCACCAAGATTCATCTTCAATTATTGCTGAAAATTATCTTTGATTATTTCCTGGTAGCTGAAGTCATTTCCAAGATCATTAGGATAATCGAGTTAGGCTAGAAGTTGAAGAACCTGACTTGGTTTTGTAAAATTTTTATTATTTACTTGGTTGTGCTCATGTCCTGTGATGATGTAATTTTTACTCTCCTCCCTGGTCAAGGGCATTTCTTAGTGGTTTACTTCTTTGTATTTGATTTTTAAGCTATAACATAGAGCATCTGCTAAATACTAGAAATCCTCTTTCAAGAAACTTTTTTAGAAACATCATATTCACTTCATCATCTCCTCTTAACTTCTTCACCTACTCAAATTCTATAAAAGTTATAAATATTTTCTAGAGCTAGAGAAACCAGTGAGCTTATTGCTCCACTATTTCCCACATTCATATTTATAGATATCTGGTAGAGATCTGAATTTTATTTTTTTGAAACTAGAAAACTTTTAACTGGACACTTCTCATTTAGTTTCAGCCTTCTAAGAAGACTAGAATCTACCTTTGGGCCAGACTGTTTCTTAGTTTTGGAGAGCACTAATAGAATGACCTACTTTAGATATGCAGATATATGGTAAAGAAACTTCCCACTGATAAGAGGGCAAAATTTTATAAATGGACATTTTGGCAAAGATCTGCCCATGTCTTAGCTTATATTGACTGTTAAAATCAGATTAGATTTTACTTTTCTTTTATCTATCTCATCTAAAAGTTTGTAAAAGAGTAGAATAATTTTATGGCAGTAATATGGAGTCTATTGATGTGATTACCGATGCTGAATGCATGTAGAGTCTCTGATTGAGGCCAAAAGGTCAGAGGTTAAGTGCAGCCCTGAAAACAAAAGTCACCATAATGATTGGGAAAATCGTATGTTAAAGCCAAGACTAGGCTACAGGAGAGTGATACTGTTTTAGGCTTAGAATGCAGTTAATTCCACAATGGGCATACCCTGGGCAAAATAGCTGCATGCAGGTGCATGATGTAATAGAATTATAACAATAGAGTCATAACATTTAAGGCCCAGGCTGTATAATTTGTCATCCAATTTGACATCCAATGTCATCCACTTTAAAAATACAAATGGATGCTATTAATAATTTCACCCTAATATCAGGTGTGTAACCTGATATTCAACTGGATTATTGCTGAGAAGAGAGCATCTTCCTTTGCATCAGGAGGAGAAGCTCTAGCCTTGGAAAATTAGTAGAGACCTGGGCCGTAGACCAGGTAGTCCTTGGACAATAAAGAGTGGGTTGTTGCTGTCAGCACTTCACTCTCTGCAGAGGCAGCTGCAAAGAAGACTTTTTCATGACAGCTGCAAGCCACCTGGGAAAGAACCAGCCATTCTGCTCAATTGGCACACAGGGACTTGTTTCCTAATAATTTCAAAATAGCAAGTCAGAGTGACCTAATTTTGTAAATCTATACAGTTGAAGCCTAGGACTTAATAGGAGTATGTTGAAACCTGTATTTTCATTCCTGACAACATTCTATTCTTCAAAGCTCATATTTTACTTTTGTCCTAAAAGTCTCACAATTCCTGCTCTTTTCCATTTCTCTAAATCTTATTTGTTCTTCTGAACTCTCCCTTAGGAAGCTTAATGTATTGAGAGAGTACAAATTTTTTTTCTGTAAGTAATTATTTTACTTAATTGAATTGGATTAGTCCCCTGCTCAGTTATCTAATTATTAACTTAAGAGCTACTCATGAGCATTACTTGATCCAAAAAATTCACTTAATATTCATTCATTCATTAATCAAGATAATACGTGTATTAATAAACAAAATCATAAAAATAAAAACATAATCTTTAAAATATGAATATAACTATACTTCAAAACTTACCAAATAATAAAAATTAAATAATAATATATTAAATATATTCAATGCCCCATATAATAACTAAAGGTTGGTATTTAATCCAATCAGTGGAGGCAAAGCTAAAAAGTCTTTGATAAATTTTTAGTTAGTGCATGTTTGCACATATCGATAAAAATACATAGTCATAAATATTTTTCAATTTAAATTTAAACATTGACATTCTAAAATATCAAATCATTTTTGCATTTCTTCTTTGAAATACAGAATTTTAAAAATTTACATATATTTGCAAAATTTTTTAGTATGTTGTTTATTGTAATGAATATAAGTAAGGCAGATGTTATATAAAAGAAGTAAATTTTTAAACCAACCAAGGAAAAGCAAATAGGGTCTTTTAAATGGGTTTTAAACTTTTCTCCACTATGTATAATCACATTTATTTAATCTCAATTGTGCCACAATTCTCTACGGTCCTGATCTGTTTGTTTACATAAAGTATATATTTGGTTTTGACCTGACCTCCCTAATACATTGTTAACTCTGAATAAATGTTTCTCATCTGTGCTTTACAATGGAAATCATTGTAATCTATACAAAGTGAGCTTAATGAATTCTAGTAATTTCTCCACTTAATGACTGTGTTTCTACAATTATACTATTGTTCCAAACACATGGATACATTTTGATAAGAGAAGGACAGCTTGGAACATGGGCATACTTGTGTTAGGAGATTCTTGGTAAATGAAACAATCATGGAAATGGGAATCTATGTCTTCATATAATATAGATAGATTCCTCCTATATGATTCTTTTGTTCAAAGGAATGAAATGTGCAGTCTGGTAAGTCTAGAGATCTTTCTGTGAAGCTTAAATCCGTAGATGTCGTTCCGAAATATTACAATTTCTATACTGGGCAAAAAATTATGGATTGAAGGTAGTACAGCAACATGAATGACACTTGGCTGAGAATCTACATATGTTATTCCACATGTGGATTCAGTAATCTCCATGATAACCTTATGGTTTCCTTTTTGTGTTTTTCCTCCTTCACAGATGAGGATATTGAGGCAGTAAGTTTATTTCAAGTCGGAAAAGAGCCCACAATTCTTCCATTGCACCTGCTGTTACGTTTTTTTAGAGGACCTGTTTCTGACAACCAGCATCTCCCCCTAAGAACTTTGAATCTTTCAGATACAAGATGGAGTGAGCAGTTCTGCATGTTCACAAATGAAAACTCTAAGTCTGTGATCCCATTGTGTCATTTGTAATTGTCTTAATAAGGGTCAGCATATATTTATTTTTTTCCTGAGTAGTAAGGACCAAGTAGTAAGCATTTTAGGTTTTAGGAGTCATACAGCTTCTCTCATAACTGCTCAACTTCTCCATTGCAGTGTGAAAGTAGCCATAGACAATATTGAAACAAATAAGCATGTCTGTGTTTCAATAAAACTTTATTTACAAAAAGAGGCAGCAGGCTGAACTTAGTCTAAAAGCCATAGTTTGCCAATCACTTATCTAAAGTTGTATTTGAAAGGCTCCTGATAACATTTATATTTTCCTTTATTGCCCAAAATATTTACCTGGAATTCCCTGATCCCGAAATAAAGGACAGCATGAGCAGGAACAGCCATTAAGCAGCGAAGCAAATTAAAGAATGCTCAGGCATTTGCCACTTGTCGGGCGGGGGCAGGAGGGGGAAATGTGTGACTGAGATTCTTTATCCAAATTCAGTATCAGAATCTCTCTTCCCTCCCGGGGTTGGGGGTGGGGGAAAGGAATAGAGTCACGGAAGGGAGTGAACTCTGTGGAGCCTGTCTATTCAGGTACAGGGAAACTGGGGACATAGATTTATCAGAAATACCTGGAGAGTAAAATGGCTTTCTTCTATCCCCTCGTCCTCTCTATTACTTCCACTTATACAATGAGAATGGACATTTGCTGCTTCAAAATCCAGAAAAGCCAGACTTCATAATCACTCAATTACATGGAAACACATAGAGTGTTTGCATCGTTTTCATGGATGATCATGAAGATCTATTTGCTTAAAGGCAGTGGAGCAGCTGAATATGTCATGGGCATCTCTGTATTCTCCAGAGAACCAAAGGGTTCACGAGGATTCACGGTGAAAGTTACTCAAAAGGTTTTGATCAAAGGGAAAAAATACTGAGAGAGTTGTGTTTTCAACAAATTCTTATCATCTGGTTTATTTTAAAAGTTTAGTTTTCCTTGTATTCATTCTATCTATCTATCTATCTATCTATCTATCTATCTATCTATCTATCTATCATTTATTTATTTATTTATTTATTTAGACGGAGTCTCGCTCTGTCGCGCAGGCTGGAGTCCAGGTGAACAATCTCGGCTCACTGAAACCTCTGCCTACCAGGTTCAAGCAATTCTCCTGCTTCAGCCTCGCGACTAGCTGGGATTACAGGTACACGCCTCCATGCCTGGGTAATTTTTTGTATTTTAGTAGAGACAGGACTTCACCGTGTTGCCCAGGCTGGTCTGGAACTCCTGAGCTCAGACCATCCACCTGTCTCGGCCTCCCAAAGTGCTGGGATTACAGGCATGAGCCACCGTGCCTGGCCTTCTATTTATTTTTAAAGCTGTACCACTGGTTCTTCAGGCATGGCTTCATAAGGTACTATTGGATATGTATTTATAAAAGTATAAATGTATTTGTTCCCAGCAGTAATTCCTTGATATTTAAAAATGTATTGAGAAATTTTTGGAAGTCTTTAATGATACAGATTATAGAGGGATCTAGTGTAGTTTTGTATACAGATTACTGTTTTTTTAATCTGTTAAAATGACCCCTATTATTTCCTAAATTTTCCTTTCTTTCAGTCTCTTAAGCACTTTTTTAATGAATGAAGAAGGAAGAGAGGAAAGAAAGAAGGTGAAAGAAAGAGAAAAAAGAAAGAAAGAAGAAAGAAAAGGAAAGAAAGAGAGGAAGGAAGGAAGGAAGAGAGAGAGAGAAAGAAAGAAAAAGAAAGAAAGAAAGAAAGAAAGAGGAAAGAAAGAAAGAGGAAGGAAGAGAGAGAAAGAAAGAAGAGAAAGAAAGAAAGAAAAAGAAAGAAAGAGAGAAGAAGGAAGGAAGGAAGAAAGAAAAAGAAAGAAAGAAAGAAAGAAAATAAAAGAAAGAAAGAAAAGAAAGAAAAGAGGAAGGAAGGAAGGAAAATTAAAAAAAAAAAAGATTGACTGATTTTACCTAACATTTCATCTTTGATCTCACTTTTATTTTTGACTGTAGTTTTAAACCCAGGGTTTTAGATGGGTTCCGAAACTTTTATTCTTTAAATAAAATAATGCCTCCTCTATTATTTTATATATGTTAAATTATTGTTAGTTCCCATGTGCTTCTTTTTTCGTTCTACATGAGTACAGTTGTAGATATAAGAAAAACATTCAGTTTTTTTTTTATTTCTAGACAGCTATGAAGCAAAAGAGGAATTTTTAGGAATTGTCTCTGATCATGATCTTGTAGTGGATAAGAAAGATAGGTTTAAATATTTTCCTAGTTGCTCAAAAGGTTTTAATAAAAGGGAAAAATTAATGGGAGAGTTGTGTTTTCAACCACTTTGCATTATCTGGTTTATTTTCAGTTTAGTTTTCCTTGTACTCTATCTATCTATCTATCTATCTATCTATCTATCTATCTATCCATCCATCTATCATCTATCTATCATCTATCATCTATCTATCATCTATCTACCTATCATCCATCTATCTATCTATCTATCTATCTATCTATCTATCTATCTATCTATCTACCTATCATCTATCATCTATCTATCTATCTAATCATCTATCTATCTTTCTGTCATCTATCTACCTACCTTTCTATCACCTATCTATTATATATAAATCTATCTATCAATCTTCTAACATCTGTCTATCATCTATCTACCTATCATCTTTCTACATATCATCTATCAATCATCTATCTATCTATCATCTATCTATCTATCTATCATCTACCTATCATCTATCTATTTGTCATCTATCTATCATCTATCTATCTATCTATCTATCTATCTATCTATCTATCTATCTATCTTTAAAGCTACACCATTGGTTCTTTGGGCATGGTTTTAAGAGGTACTATTTGAAGTGTATTTGTAAAAGTAAGTTGACGTAGTCAACACAACACAACACAAGAAAATTCCATTGCTCCAATACTACCAATTATTTCCTAAACTTGTAAGTCTGCTCAGCAGAGAATTGTTTTTATGGCCTTTAATATATCATTGGAAAATATAATTGCACAATTTCAATGCTCAACACTTTGTAAACAACATTTTAAATTATCATCTCATATTATTTATTATAGGTGGCTGAAAATATCATAAATTAATGTGAATCTTTCCAAACTGTCTCATGTTATTTCAAAATTCAATAGCCTTGAATACTTGGTTAAATTTAAAAAAATAATTCTGTATAAACTTTCCATTCCTTATTACAGTAAATTACTCTTCATGATAGTAAAAGTAATTCTTACATTTTAATGAAAGAATGAGGTTTTCAGTACAATTTTAGAGAGGTTTATGCCAAACGATTTTTCTTATCCAGTGCCTAAGAGATTTCTTATCTTCTACTATTTAGATAAGAAAATATGTATGTATACTATAGAGATTATATTCACCAGGAAGATAATTTGTGGAAACCAATATCACTGAGGATCAGGAATAGACTTGGGATGTTTATTAATATATATTCAGTGTCATCCCTTATATTTATACTTCTAAGTACAAGATTCAAAATGAAAAAGGATATGAGCTCTAGGAGGATATGATTTTGTGTTTATTACAAACAGAAAAGAAGAATAAAGAATGAGTTCAGGTCCTTTGCAGGGCCATGGATGAAGCTGGAAACCATCATCCTCAGCAAACTAACACAGGAACAGAAAACTAAACACCACATGTTCTCACTCATAAGTGAGAGTTGAACAATAAGAACACATAGACACAGGGAGGGGAACATCACACACCGGGGCCTGTTGAGGGGTGGAGGGCAAGGGGAGAGAGAGCATTAGGACAAATACCTCATGCATGTGGGACTTAAAACCTAGATGATGGGTTGAGTGGTGCAGCAAACCACCATGGCACATGTATACCTATGTAACAAACCTGCACGTTCTGCACATGTATCCCAGAACTTAAAGTAAAATAAACAAATAAATAAATAAAATAAAATAAATAAAAACAATGAAAGAGAGAAAGAGAAGGAACTCTACTGACTAAGCAATTCAGTAAGCTGGCAAAGGAAGATATTTAAACGGTTTCTAATATTACTAAGTCACAACACTATGTGGTGATGCTTCAGCAAGTCGACATACTATACAAGATTGGAACTCAAGTCACCATAGGTCCCTCATGTTACTGACAGTTTTGTATAGAAAGCCCCGCAGGTTCTTTTTTTGAGACATATTTTTAATGTTTATATAGCAAACAACCTCGAAAAATTATGACTGTGTCTTTTTCCAAAGCAAAGGGCCACATGCTTCTACCCAGTAAAATAGAGATAATGTCGCTCTCCGAAACAAAGGACAAGAGTTGCCAGGGCTCCTCTCCTGTAATGTAACCCACTACATGTACTGGCCTCCATCGAGACCTATCTATCTGCTTTGCCCCTATGTTACTTGAAGGCAATGGGAACTGAGTCCATTCTGTTAAGCACATTGCGCTATAGTAAAAAAAAACTTCCTTTCTCTGACCCAAACATCTCATGTCGTCTTTCAGCATTCATGAAATTGTGGAAGAAAAATAGTCCTTGACATTGTCATAAAACAACAAAATGTAACAGCACTCTTTAATAATGAGTGTAAGTATGTACCAAAGGTCTCCTCTAAGGTGGTTACACTGATATATTATGAAGGAAATTTCCTTATGAAACTTCTGTGGGATATTCCAGAAGCAGAAATAATATGCTTCCCTAATAGTAATTTCATATATTATACAATGTATTGATTAAATGTCAGGGGCAATAAATTAGGTCTTGCCTCATGAACAATGAAACATATATAGTTAGTACCTTCTATAACAGTGGTTTTACTTTTTTCAGAGTCAGGAAAGAGGAATGTTTCTCTCATATACGAGCTATGTTTAAATTTTACCAAAAGAATTCATTCATATTCAAGTACAGGTTTGAGTGGTATAACCATGGCATATAGTCATGAATTAAAAGTTGTCAGAAGATGAGAATATTAAATTTGAAATCCTTTTCATTATGCTCACTCTTGTGCTCTCTATTTTTCTGCGTTATCTGTGGTCTTTCTCAGGATTCTTCTCAAACCATCCCACTGGGGATCATCTCTTATCACCTGGTATAATATACAAGTTGTAGAATTTCAACAATATTAGCCCACAGAGAGTACTGTCTTCCAAGAAATCCAACTAATATTCTAGAGAAAATATTTCTGACACATGCATGCACATGTAAACACAGACACACATACACAACACATTTTAATTGTACTGTGTGGTTGGTGAAAAATGCACCTAAGATATTTCTGGTGCCAATAAAACTTGTGTTATGTGACACTCTACATTCTTAGTCATATGGATTGACATGTGCATAACTGCTTTCATGTGGCTAATGATTACAAGATCTAGAATTAGAATCAAAGCTTATCTTTGCTTTAAAGTAACTATAGGCAGGCAGACATCCATAAATAAGAAAGAGATGCGGTTAAAAGAAAAGGAAGGATTGAAAGATAAGTAGGCACAGGTTAGAACACCAGGAGGAGAGAAGAAAGAAGGAAGAAAAAAGAAAATAAACACAGTGCTCAAATCTTAATCTTCTTCGTTATTTTTGAAATACTGGTTTTAGTGATTCATATATTGATTTAAAGATAGTTGAACTTCATTCAAGGTCCCGTCAATTCAATTAAAGTAAACACATTGAACCTTTATGGCACAGCTATTATGAAATAACTAGCATATTATGAAACAGTTAGATGCAATAAATAAATTGTAAAGGAGAGAGAATTAGCATACAATGGACATGGACTATTTGCCAGGAATAGTAGTATATTGTGTCATTTCTTTGCTCAAATTCAATTTTTAAGCTATTTTCCTCTTAAATGTATTGCTGTCTAATCATATTCCAAAATGACTATTTCAAAGATAGCCTCATGTATTGAGAGGCTAAAAATTCAGGGATATGTTTAAGAATCAAGCTATGCACTTAGACAATAGGTTTACCTAAAAAGGCTTTCAAAAAGATCTGAAACTTTTCCTTCCACTGTTTTGCCACAGAAAAAGCAGGGAGCTAAAGATGATTTGTTGAGCAGCAAGGTCAACCTGTTTGGCAGCAGAATGGATCAGAAACAAAGCTTTGATTTAGGACACTTGAATACACTGCAAAGGTTCTCAGATATGTAAGTGATGCAGGAGTCAAGAGGAGTTTGCATGAGGCTTGAAATAATCACGCATTATCAAGGTTGCTTTTCCTTTGCATTTTTAAAATAAGATTTGAGTGTTCCCATTTCTATCAACTCAGAAGGAGACTATTATATCTGAATGGCAGCAGTGTAACACATTAGACAGAACTTGAGACATACTTCTATGAAGATTGAGTTGGTATTATGAGACTTGAATCACAAATGAACAGGAATCACTCTGATATTAAAAGCTCACACTTTCAAAGTAAAATGCACAATGAAAACTCCATTGTGGGTTTCTCAAAAAGTGACACGACTCAAGAACCAAATAAAGGAATGAACAATTGAATAAATAAATACATGTTAGGCCATGAAAACTATATTTTAAATATATTAGTATATTTTGGTGATACAATTTGCATTTTTGTTGGGTCCAGATGGTCATCCTAATATTAAGTGTGAATTGAGAAGAAATTCCAAATACACAAATGATTTCTGCAATGTAAGTGTAACTAACGTGCTGCTTCTATTTTTTTCTTTCTTATTTTTTTCTTATACAAAACAACATTATACGTATAATTTTAAAAAATTGAAATTTTATTGCCACTGCCTTGACCTCATATATGTATTTATAAAGGCATACGTTCTTATTGGTAGGTCCTTTTGGACATTAATGTTTGTAGTTTCATCCTGGTTTCTCTTGGATTTTTCGTTTGTAAGTACCCTTCTCTCTTCCATCACACAGACCCTATAAACACACAATAATGAATCAATTTTTCATCTATTCCTCTTTATCCTTTCCTTGGGTTTCTTGCTGGTGAGAAAAAATCACACATTGCTGAATGGTTCTACCCCTTTAATATCTTTTAAAACGTTACTTCCCTTGAGTCTTAATAGTAAACCAGTACTTCTTTCTTTTAATAGACTAACCGATTACCTTCTCTTTTACATCTTACTGGGCTTAGTATTCCTGTGAGAGTTAATTTTATGTGTCAATTTTGCTGGTCCAGGGTACCTAGATATTTGGTCAAATATTAATCTAGATGATTTAGTGAAGGTGTTTTTTTTAAATGAGATTAACATTTACATTGGTGGACTTCAAGTAAAACAGGTTAGATAGGCTTCATTCAATTAGTTGGAGACCCTAATAAAACAGACATATTTCTTCTAAGCAAAAAAGTATTCTGCCAGCATACTGCCTTTGGGTTTGGAACTCTCTCTGAGTTTCCAGCCTGCTGGCTTACACTGCAGATCGGACCTGCTCCTTCACGATTACATGAGTCAGTTTCTTAAAATCTCCCACATATATCAGAAACTGACTCATGCAATTGTGGAGATACACACATACACACACACACACACACACACACACACACACACACAATTGACCATTGAACAACACAAGTTTGAAGTTCAGGGGTCCACTTATATATGGAAATTTTCAATAAATACAGTTATCCTTCTGTATTGGTGGGTGCTATATCTGCAACCAAATGTGGATCAGAAATATACTATTCATGGTATATGAAACACACATTTTGTACCCGCAAGTTCCACAGGGCCCACTGCATGACTTGAGTATGCATGGATTGTGGTATCTCTGGGGATACTAGAACCATTTCCGTGTGGATACTGAAGGAGGACTATGTATCTATATCTCTTTAGATATGGATATATACACACATGTTCTGTTTTTCTGAAGTATTTTGACTAATGTAAATTTGGTAGCAACAATGGTTCTAGAGGAACCGAATGTTAAGAATAAGTTTTCTTTACTGGTTTGGGGTTTCTGGAAGTGGCTCTTTAATATGACCAGATTTAAATACACTATTGACTCTCTTTCCAGTAGCAAAGACAGCACCAACAGTCCGTGGTGTGAAGGGGCAACAGAGATATGCAGAGTATCACTACTGGATTCTCCTAACCAAAGTCTTGCAAGAGGGAAGCATTTCATGTTCATAATGTAATATTTTTGAACATTTTTGTCAAACTAATTATAATAAATAATCATTTAATGAGTAAAATGGGCTGGTTGCCTCTAACATTACTGAACAAAGTGAAGAAAGAAAATGATGAGCTCAGGGATTTGAATTCCCAGCTCAAGTACCACGTAAGTCATCTGTCAGTTTCTCTGTCTGCCCTGAAAAAGACCCTTACGTCTTGTAGCCACCGAGGTGAGATTTTTTGGGGAAAAAACCCTAGACTTTCATCTTGGGAGTGACTGAAATACAAGAAAAATTGAATTCCTAGCCTATGTGTCTGCTGTTAAAGTGAGCAAAGTAATTGTAAAGAAATGGCATGTTGAAAGTTAGAATGAGGATGTGTGGGAAGACCTTGATGAAGCTGGAGACACTATGGTCATAATTTCTGGTAAGTCTTCTTCACTCCATCTTGGGAGATTAACCCTGCATTGCCCAAGGAAACTATAATGGCCTCACCTGATGCTGTTGCCTTGCAATACTCTGAGCCTTCCCAGGACCTACCTCACCACTCTCTTTGATTCTAGTTGTGCAACTAGACCCAAGTCTTTACATGGCCCTTAAGTTGAGGTGCAAGTGTGACCCATGAGGTGGTGCATTAAATACCAAAAGAACTACTTGAGTTTTCTAATTTATCCAGACAGAAATCTGGGGAGTACATGTAGGAATCGATATATAGGGTATGAAATAATGGCAGAAGAAACACAAATTGGATTGGTAGAATTTATTGGGGCTCAATAAGCAGAGACTCTGTATTTAATATTGCAGCATGGGCAGTGAGAAATAACTTCAGTGTTTGTTTGTCTGAAACATGGAGCCAAAGTGTGTCCACAATAAATGAATGTGAAATGTCACTAACAATAGAAGACAAAACCCAAAGGCCTAGGGAGATTGGTAATGCTAGAATGGGTTTCTTATTTAATATCTATTTATCCACACTGGGAGGGTCTAGAGGATACACCTTTCACCACCACAGAGAGAAATCAGTTTGTGAGGGGAGCCCCAGCATCCCCGTGATCACTCGGCTCTCTAGGCCAGAACTGACAGTGGGAACTGTTGCCACTGAATTGGCAATGTAAATGTAATGTAACGTAAATGCAATAGGAATCACTGGATCCTGGATGACAGGGGCCTTGTAGTAGCAATCAATGGCCAAGGTAAGGCTGGCATGTTTACCAATAAACTGCAGTCAAAAGAGCAATCTACAACTTGTGGAGACTTCTGGCATTGGGTTAGGGGGTCATCCTGTTCATAAAAATGAAATATGTCGGAAGCCTATTAAGTTATTATTTGATCTGTATGAACAGAAAAGTTCTAGGTCAGGTACACATAGTCTAACCTGAATCATAAAAACAGAGTCATTGCCCCTCAATCAGTTTCCAGACTTGCACCAGTTTGTAGACCCAAAACCCCTTGAATGAAGGTGAGGCTGAGATCTCTTGAGGAAGGATCCCAATACATTTATAAAATTTATACTATTAATCCTTAAAAAATTTTTTATTTTCATAGGGTTTTGGGAAACAGGTGGTAGTTGGTGACATGAGTAAGTTCTTTAGTGGTGATTTGTGAGATTTTGGTGCTCTCATTACCCAAGCACTATACACTGAACCCAATTTGTAGCCTTTTATTCCTCACCCCCTTCCCATCCTTACCCCTATCCCCAAAGGGACCTATCCCTTTGTATCAGGGTGACTGTACTTTGGGGAAAAGGAAATAATCAGACCTTTGAGGGACTACTGGACATTAGCTCTGAACGAGCATAAATTCTGAGACCCAAATTGTCACTGGGCCTACCAGTTAGCATAAAGACTTGTGGAGGTCAATGGACCAACGAAGTTCAGCTCGGGTCCATCTCAGTGGAGCCAGTGGCTCCCCAACCCATTCTGTGATTACTTCCATAGTTCAGAATGGATATTTGTATACTCAGCAGCTGGAGGAATCCCCATACTTGTTCCCTGACCTGGAAGCGAGGATTGGAATTGAGGGAAAGTCCAAGGGGACGCCACTAGAACTCCCTCTAGACAGAACAATCATAAAGCCGAGCAACATGACATTCTTGGAGAAACTGCTGAGATTTGTGCCATTACCAAAGATGAAACATGCAGGGTGTTGATTCCCAACTCATCCTTATTCTACTTTCCTATTCAGTCTGTGACTAACACAGATGGATCTTGGGCATGATAGTGGATTATCAGAAGCTTAGCCAGGTGGTGACTGCAACTGCAGCTGTTTTGCCAGATGTGGTTTCACTGCTTGAGAGAATCGGCACATCCCTTGGTACCTGGTATGAAGCTTTTGATAATAGCTTATAAATTTTCTCCATTCCTGTTGGTAAAGACCACCATTAGCAGTTTGCTTCCGGCTGGCAAGATCAGCAATACAACTTCATTGCTCTACCTCAGGGGTATATTAACTATTTAGTCCTATGTCATAATTCATTTCACAAGGATCTTGATTACGTTTTCCTTTACAAGACATCACACAGGTCCATTACATGGAAACATTATGCTGCTTGGATCTATTGAGCAAGAAGCAGCAACTACTATGTATGTATTTGAAAGAACATTCATTTACACAGGGTGTGGGATATAAATCTGACAAAAATGTATTGTTGTCTACTTCGGTGAAATTTGTGGGAGCCTAGTAGTATGGAATATGTTGAGATATCCCTGAAAAGGTGAAGCACAAGTTGTTGCATGTGGTCCCTCCTACAACCTGACAAAAGAGGCACAGCATTTAGTAGATCCTTTTGGATTTTGGAGGTAACATACTTTGCATTTGGGTACATTACTCTGGCCCATTTACTGAGTGATGTGAAATGCTGCTAGTTTTGAGTGGGGAACAGAACAAAAATAAGGCTCTGAGGTAGATGCAGGCTGCTATGTAGACTGTTCTGCTATTTAGGCTATATGATCCAGCAGGTCCAGTGGTGGACAGTTGTAGAAGTGTCAGTAGTAGTTAGGGATGCTGTATAGCATCTTTGGTTGGTCTCATTTGATGAATTACAGCACAGGCCCTTGGGATTTGGGGACAAAGCCATGCCTCTTCTGTGGATATCTTCATAGGATATGAAGTATCCTTCAAAAAATACTCTACTTTTTAGAAACCACAACAACCGACCGGGTGCGGTAGCTTAGGCCTGTAATCCCAGCACTTTGGGAGTCTGAGGCGGGCAGATCACTCGGTCAGGAGTTCCAGACCAGCCTGACCAACATAGAGAAACCCCATCTCTATTAAAAATACAAAATTAGCCCAGTGTGGTGGTGTGTGCCTGTAGTCCCAGCTACTCAGGAGGCTGAGGCAGGAGAATAGCTTGAACCTGGGAGGCGGAGCTTGCAGTGAGCCAAGATCGTACCACTGCACTCAAGCCTGGGTGACAGAGTGAGACTGTGTCTCAAAATACATAAATAAATAAATAAATAAATAAATAAATAAATAAATAAATAGAAAAAAAAAAAAGAAACAATGACAACCTGCTACTGGGCCTTAGTGAGAACTGAACACTTAAATCATGGCACACCAACTTCCTATGTGATCTGAGCAGCTTATTATGAACCATGTGCTACTTGACCCAGCAACCATAAAGTTGGGTGAGCACAGCACTACCCCATCATCAAATGAAAGTGGCATATATAAGATCAGGCCTCAGCAGGCCCTTGATGCACAAGTAACTGACATGAAGAAGAGACCCAAATGACTCAATTCCTGCCACACTCTCTTCTCTTTCCAAGCCTGTACCTGTGGCCTCATCACGTGCTCCCTATCGGTTGAGAGAGAAAGGGAAGACTTGGGCCTGATTTATGGATGGTTCTTCATGATAAGCAAGCACCACCTGAAATCGACAGCTGCAGTGTTATAGGTAACATACTTTGCATTTGGGTACATTACTCTGGCCCATTTACTGAGTGATGTGAAATGCTGCTAGTTTTGAGTGGGGAACAGAACAAAAATAAGGCTCTGAGGTAGATGCAGAACAAAATAAGGCTCTGAGGTAGATGCAGACACTCTCTGAAAGACAGTGGTGACTGGAAATCCTCTCAGTGGACAGAAATTTGAGCAGTGCACCTGGTTTTTTATTTTGCGTAGAATTAGAAATGGGCAAACATGAGATTATATATCAGTTCATGGGCTGTGGCCAAGGAGTTGGCTGAATGGCCAGGGACTTGGAAGGGACATGACTGGAACATTAATGACAAAGAGTTCTGGGGAAGAGGCAAAGGGATGGAGCCCTCTGAATGTGCCAAAAAAAGGTGAAGGTATTTGTGTCCTATGGGAATGTTTACAAAAAGGTAACATCAGCAGAAGAAGATATTAATAATCAAATGGATATGATAACCCATTCTGTGCATACCTGTGAGTCTCTTCCAGCAGCTACTCCTGTCATCACTCAATGTGCTCATAAATAAAGGGGCCACAGTGGCATGAGACCAACAACACACAGATTTCCACTCACCAAAGCTGACCTGGCTATAGCCACTGCCGAGGGCCTAACATTTCAGCAGCAGAAACCAACAGTAAATCCCCAATATGGCCCCATTCCCCAAGAAAATGAGCCAGCAACCTGGTGACAGGTTGATTATACATCACCACTTTCATCATGGAAGGAGCAGCATTTTGTTCTTACTGGAATAAACACTCTGGATGCAGATTTTCCTTCCAAGCATATAATGCTTCTGCCAAAACTACCATCTGTGGACCTATAGAATGCCTTATCTACCATCCTGATCTTCCACACAGCACTGCTTCTGATCGTGACACTCCACAGCAAATCAAGTACAGTAATGAACCCATGCTCATGGAATTCACTGGTTTTACCATGTTTCCCACCAGTCCAAAGCAGCTGGCTTGAAGGGAAGGTGAAATAGCCTTGTGAAGGCTCAGTTACAGTGCTAGATAGGTGGCAATCCCTTGCAGGGCTGAGGCAAGGGTCTCTAGGAGGCTATAAATGCTCTGAATCAGCATCCAATATATGGCACTATTTCTTCCATAGCCAGAATCAATCTCAAGCCAGAAGTGACTGGTCTGGAATTATGAGGTAGAAATGAATGTGATACCACTATTACTCCTGGTGACATATTAGCAAAAATTTTGCTTCTTGACCCTATGGACTTATGCTATGCAGGTCTAGAGGTATTAGTTCCAGAAGGAAGAATGTTTCCACCAGGACACAAAATAATAGTTCCATTCAACTGGAAGTTGAGACTGCCACTCAGCCTCTTTGAGTTCCTCATTCCCCTGAATCAAGAGTAAGGAGGGAAATTACTGTGCTGTCCAGGGTGATTGATCTTGAGTACCAACGGGAAATTGGATTGACCCTCCACAATGGATGCAACATTGGATATTCCTTAGGGCACCTCTTACATTACCTTGCCCTGTGATTAAAGTCAATGGAAAACCACAACAAACCAATCTAGGCAGAACTAGTAATGGTCTAGACCAGACCCTTTTGAAATTAAGGTTGTGTCACCCCCCAAGGTAAAGAGCCACTACCAGCTGAGTTGCTTGCTGATAGCAAAGGTAATACAAAATGGGTAATGGAAAAAGGCAGTTATAAATACAAGCTATGATACATGACCAGTTATGGAAATGAGGGCTATAATCATTACAAGTACTTCTTCCTTGTCTTATTATAAATATGATATATTTAATATCCTTTTTCTTCCCTCTCCTATCCCCTTATCATGTAACACAAAATGTATTGACTTTATCTCACAGTATTTAAGTATTGTTAATTTTACATCAAGTTGCAGAACATCAAGATGAGCAAACCCAAGGACTTTACATTCTTTTCTGAGAAAAAGGTTTGTGTATTTTTGGTTGCATGCAAGATAGTTATATCTTGTTAGAAGTATGACCTTGTTATTATCTCTATTTGGAGATTAAACATGGTTTAAGGAGATGTGGACGGGTGCTAAGTTGACAAAGAGTGGACTTATAATGGTGTGATATTTGATCAAACATGATCATTGATGTTTCTGTGTTCTTTGGGTGACATTAATATTTAAATTTGTGAACTTTGAGTAAAATAGATTAGCCTCCATTATGTGGGTGGCACACACCTAATCAGTTGAAGGCCTTAACAAAACAAAGACTGATGTCACCTGAGCAAGAAGGAGTTCTTCCAGCAGACTGCCTTCAGGCTCAGAATGGTGCTCTTCCCCAGGTCATCCCATTAGAGGCCCTACTGCAGATTTTGAACTTGTACCTACACAATTGCATGAACCGATGTTTTAAAAATAATTTTTTGTTCCATATGAATTTTCACATAGTTTTTTTTTTTTCTAATTCTGTGAAGAATGTCAATGGTATCTTGATGAGAATGGAATTGAATCTACAAATTACATTGGGCAACTATCAAAAGAAACAAGATCATGTCCTTTGCAGGGACATGGAAGGAGTTGGAAGCCATTATCCTCAGCAAACTAACACAGGAACAGAAAACCAAACACGGCATGTTCTCATTTATAAGAGGGAGCTGAACAATGAGAACACATGGACACAGGGAGGGAAGCAACACAGACTGCAGCCTGTCAGGAGTGCAGGGGGAGGGAGAGCATCATGAGAAATAGCTAATGCATTCAGGCCTTAATACATAGGTGATGGGTTGATAGGTGCAGCAAACCACCATGGCACACGTTAACCTATGTTAACAAACATGCAGGTCCTGCACATGTATCCTGGCATTTAAAATTAAATTAAATTTTAAAAAGTAATAAAAGTGTTTCCATAAAACTAAAAATAAATAAATAATGTTTTCTTTTTTCTATTTATATACAGGTCTTGTTGGTTCTGCTTCTCTGGAGAATCCTAACTAAATAATACACCTGTAGGATTAAACTGAGAATATCAACAGGGTATTCTTCAGTCTCTTTCATCTATGCTTTTGAAATATCATCCACGAGCTGTACACATCTCTGTTTTCTTTCCTTATGCTTTAGACAAAACCATTAAAACTATTTTGACAAAAGTCAAATAGCTACAAGCTCGGTCACTAGTTACCAAAACCAATGGAACCTTTTAAGTCATTATTTAATTTGGCCTGTGGAGTTCAACATTTGTTGTCTTCCTTATTTTCAAAACTTTTCCTGGTTTATCTTCCATGACACTATCTAATGCTTGCCTTTTGGCTCTACTAATTAGATCTATCTAATTTTTAAAATCTGCTTTGCAAATAAAAATCAGTGTTCTCCATCATTCTGAGCAAACTATCCCAAGGACAGAAAACCAAACACCGCATGTTCTCGCTCATAGGTGGGAATTGAACAATGAGAACACTTGGACGCAGGGCGGGGAACATCACACACCGGGGCCTGTCGTGGGGTGGGGAGAGGGGGGAGGGATAGCATTAGGAGATGTAGCTAATGTAAATGACAAGTTAATGGGTGCAGCACAACAGCATGGCACAGGTATACATATGTAACAAACATGTATACATATGTACACATGATGCACATGTACCCTAGAACTTAAAGTATAATAAAATTTTTTAAAAAAAATTCGGGTTCTCTTACATTATCTGTAATTTTCCCTAGAGTATATTAACCACTCATGATTTTAACTACCATTTGTATTCCAATTACTTTTTTGTGAACACTAGATTAATGTATGTAAATATCTATGATATACTTCACCTGTGTACTTCTAAGTAACTAAGGGCATAGGATGTCCAACACCAATTATTTTATTTCTTACTTGAGTCCCAAATCTACAAGGGATACTAATAAAACAGAAGTCAGAAATCTGTGTTATTTTTTATTCTTCCCTTTCTTTAATTATCTGTATGCAATTATCCACTAATTTCTGCAGATTTTGCCTCCACAATATTTCTCTAATTTGTCTCATCCTTTACATTGCCATGATCAATGAATCTTGAAGTTTTTCATTATCTCTTCACCTTTCAAATATTCAACTCTAATTTCTCATTTCCTTCATTATACTTCCTCCTCATGCCCATTGTAACTTTCTCCTGCAGATGCTCTCCCTATCTCTATACCTTTTCCCCTGTCTTCAACGCATCTTTTAATTGGCTGTCTGATGGGTCATTCCAGAATTGCAATTCCATTAGTATTAATCCCCAAACAAGGCACTTTATGGGTCTTTACACTTTTAAGAATGAATACTACTCATCTGGGTATGAGAATTGAACCTTTCCACACTTCCTGTATTTATTCACTCTAAGTAATTGGTTTTACACTCTGACTATCTGACTATACTGAAATATGGCTACCTAGGCTCACCTTGAAGTTTCAAGCCTCAGGGCTTACAAAAACTTTTCCCCATACTACCACTTCTAGAAAAATCAAATCGTCCTTCAAGACTCATCTCAGGTGCTTCCTCATTTGTGATGATTTTCTAGAATTCCTCCATCTTCTGGATGGAGTCATAGACATTTCCTAATAGTGTTTCTATTATAACACTTTTAATACAGTATTGAAATGATCGTTAGCACTTAAGAGCCTGGAAGGATAATAAACCATGATATTTTCTGGTGCAATGGAGCTAGACCACCTGGTTGATATGTTAGCTTAAGCACCCACTGGGTGTTGAGATATGGGGAAGTCATTTAACTTTTTGGTGCCTCAGTTTTCTGATATGTAAAATAGCACTAATAAGAAGATCAGTCATAGTGCTGTTTTGCAGATATGTAAGTATATGTCTGTAAAGCAATTAAAATGGTGCCCAAAGGAAGCACTCAATAAAGTTTAACTTTTATAATTGTAATCTAGAGACCTTCACAGTAACATTTATTCCTGCAGGCTTAATACCGTCTCATGTTGTAATGCATTGTTCATCAAAGGTAAGTTAAATAAATGGATGTCTCAGAAACTAGGGTTTATATATATATTTTACGTTTTTATTTTTTGCCCTTTTAAACAGTTTAGATTTAAGAATTGCTGCTAACTGGGATTCATCTGAAATGACAACTCAGTTTCTTAAATTAATTCTTCGGGGATAAAATAGGCAGCATTTCCTGGATACATAACTTGGAGGCTATGAAAAAACTTAGTACCACACAGATATAGGCTTGCAATTATCCATGTTGGTATAAGCATAAATCATGTTGGTGTGTGTATGCACACTTGTGCACATGTATATATATGTATGTCTGTAATAATGCAAATGTTTTGCTTGTGGTTAGTTTGAACAACTGGTAACATATGAAGTACAAATTTTTGCAGATAAAGTTAATTTCTTTCTTACTGTACAGTATGAAAACTTAGACTTATCTAGGTAATGTATTAAATTCACAATGTGTATTTGAGGAAAGCTTTACCTCTGTATACCCTGTGATTTATTTGTATAGAAAGTAAAGTAAGATTTGTTACAAGTAATAGCACAGTTTGTGCTTTCTTGCAAGGATATCAACATGAACATCTGATTCTTTAAATAAAATGGTTGTTGAAGATCATGTCACCTAAGTCTCTCAGTTGCCTCTACAAATTTCTACATGAATACATTATTTTAGATTTGAATGTAAGAAAATCAATCGGTCCCTAAAAATGTGGAGTTGACAATGGGAACTATACGAATTAATGATTTTCATATATGCTCTTTCTACCAAGAACCAGAAAGTCATATTTGAGGCCAAAGATAGTACAGTTGATCTTAGAACAAGGTAAGTTTGAACTGTATAGGTTTACTTTATGTGGATTTTCTTCCACTTTTGTCACCTCTGAGACAGTGAGAACAACCTTCTTCACTTCTTCCTCCTCCTCGGCCTATGCAATGTGAAGATGATGAGGATAAAAAAAAAAAAAACCTTTATGATGACCCACTTCCATTTAATGAATAGTAAATGTATTTGACTTCCTTGTGATTTTCTTAATGACATTTTCTTTTCTCTAGATTACTTTATTGTAAGAATATAGTCTATAATACATATATACATATATAAACATAATATGTTTATGTTATATGTATTCTAGCATATAATTATGTTTTAATTGACTAGGCTATCAGTAAAGCTTCAGATCAACTGCAGGCTATGAGTAGTTAAGTTTTGGGGGAGTCAAAAGTTGCACTTGGATTTTCAACTGTGCTAGGGAGAAGTCAGTTCTCCTAACCCCCAAGTTGTCCAACGGTGAACTGTAGACAACTGACAATTTTCCTAGGCATTTTTGCATTAGCCCTTTTTCTTAGCTCTGAGTTCCATATTATTCATAATACTTTCCTTTTCTATGAGTAATCTCAAAGTCTTTCTGGAATGAGTGGAATATAAATATATTCATATGTTTATACATACATATATAATGGATTAAATTGGTCTCCATGTTATTGTATTTCTATTCTCAAACCTAGAAGCATCAAGACAGTTAATTAAAATTTAATTAGTTTCCTGGTGGAAAAGAAATCTTGGCATCCGCTCTTTCATCTGCATTAGAAATATACACTGCTTGAGAAACATGGGTGTTCATTGCCCATTACCAATGTGGAGCCGTGTACCAGTGGAAATAATGCTGTTTAAATGTAATGATAGGTTAGATGTTAGACTTACTCCTTTTTAATTATATTTATAAATACTAGTTCCTCTTTTAAATAAACTGGATGAATTCTACACTGTTATAGCAATTATAAAAGTGGAATTTCCGCGTATCAAGCAAAAACTTGCATATACAATCCCATGAACCGTTTGAGGAGATGAAATACTACTACTCTCTAGGTTCAAATAAAAGTCAGTTTTATTTTTTTTAACCTAATTTCAACTTTATTACCTCCAATTCTGGAAATTGGGGTCTATGGATCTTCTCTAATCAAAAACAGAGAATTTGTCAGGAATCTCAATATGATGCCTAGCTTCTGTCATAAACAGAGTTGAGATAACTGACATCTATCTTGCAGAGTTTAAGACTATGTTACCCTTCCCTTTGTCTTGGATTTCAAACTTCCATTCTTACATTAAATTAAATAAAAAGAAACAAGTGTAGGAGGACCACATGAAATTATCTTACAATATAGAAATGTTAGTGATTGTTATATTCCATGGTCATATTTGAGGAATTATGCAAGGAGAAGATTTATGCAGTAACTTCTGGGGAATTCCATAGTTTGGAGTGACTTGCTCAAAATTTGCCAAGACTTGTTGTGTGACTAGGGCTATCAGTGGACAGCAATATGATCAGAGAAGGGCATTCTGGTCTAGGCTGGAACTGTTTGGGTCTCAGTGTCCATTTATCATTTGGGGCTCACTTTGACATTCTACTCAACCTACAGGTTCATAAGTGCCCTGTGGATCTTTAAGGATTGCACCGTGGGGTTGTCCCAGTGCCAACTGAACAGCCCCTGACTCCTGGTGGGCAGCCTGTAAAGGAGATAGTTCACAGTTCTTGCTTAATGGCAGTGTTTGTGTGTGTGTTTGTGTGTATGTGTCTGTGTGTGTGTGTGTCTGTGTGTATTTGTAAGATCATTGAGATTGGACTACTAGAATGATACTTATGGACTGATTTGATTTGGGGTTAGTCAATTTTTAAACATAGATAGGTGCCCTGCAAAAATCATTTGCCTGGGGCCACATATGCCTTAGTGGAAACTCTGGTTATATGTCCCTTTCAACAAAGATTCTATTTAAAGACCTTTTCCACTATATCGTTTAACATCCTTTAAATACATTTCCACAAGGCAATTTATTTTAAATGTGGTAGAAATGATTCAGATCTTAAATGACTATTCTTCCTTTGACCTAATATTGGAATGATAGAACCTGTTATGTATATCTTTAGCTTATGTTTTCAGAAAGCTCAAAGGATTTGCTGCTCAAGAGTCGTGATCTTCCATACCCATTTCCAAACACTCTTCCTATTATGGTTTTCCATTTGTGACTTTGGATTTATTTTAAACTCTCCTCAGGCATCTATTTTTTTTTAATTAAAACTCATGGCAATATCTTTTACAAAATTTGAAGAGAATTCACAAAATCAAAATATAATACGTATTTCTGGGGGAAATTATTTTGTGTGTGATGGACAAGTCACACTGTTCTAGACATGGGTTAAAAAATTTTTATGAAAAAAAAATAAGTAGTAGAACATAACTGTCAAACAGACAGTTGCCACCAAGTATTTTGTGAAAAAAAATAAATTTCCATAAAGTTGCAATAAGATTTTTAAATTGTATGCTCTGTTGATGTGTACATATTTGGCTTCCAAAAATTATTACTTCAGCCATAAATACATTTATAAATATCTGCTGAACATATAGAAATTATTTATAAAGCTTTAGCAAGCCAAATTGAATACTTCAGAACCACAATCCAAATGGCACATCACATTTTAATGGGAAAGAAGAAGAAATACATCCTTGTCATTAAAGAACACCAAGATCAGTTTAGATTATTTATGCCTGGTGATTCTTCTGTGTCTCTTATTGCTAAACATCTCCAATTTGGCTGTGAGCAATAAAAATGATAAACTATACTGATACTATAGTTCTAACTACAGTTACAATTATGCTTAATAACATTTTCATATTTTAACTTCATGTCTTCAGCAAAGAATGTCAAAAACTGAACCAAACATATATTATCTTCATTAAAATAATCAGGAATAATTAAAGCAAAGAGGGTTTAAATGATATTCTGAAGCTTACCCGGGCCATTGAGTCAGGAAGATAAACCAGGTCTCTCGGATTTCAATTCCAGTGTTCTAGTCACTGGTTTGTTCAACTCCTGTGCAAAACATCCATACAAAATACACAATGCATATTCCCCCTTCCTATCAAGTGGTTGTCAAAAGAAACACGCCATTACCTTTCCCACATACTGAGGCTCGGAGCCCATGTATTCTTCCAGCACAAAAAATTGATTCCATACCCAGCCACGTTTAACACGTTGGAAATGTGACCGTTGTCCTGGCAGATGGATAACATTTTCTCTTGGCTCTGTGGCTAAAGTCTGCTGTGGCTGCGGTTGTAGTGGTGTTAGGAGACCTCCATCAAACAGAACCCAGAGAAGGAGGGATAAACAGTTCCTTGTAAGCATTGGCAAAGGCTTTCCTACAGCAGAGTAATAAAAACTCCAAAACTTAACGTAGAATTGTGGAATCCAGGTTCGAGGTGTCTGTGGCCTCCACCACTTAGCTTCTTGTTTTATTGCAGAAATGATAATGCAGGCATTAATCCTTTTGATGAAAAGGCTTCTGCTGTATTATATTCCATCTAAAGGGACCTATGAAATAGATTAACAAAGATACATTAAATTAATAATATTGCATGATGATATTCATCACAACTCTCACTATATCTGCCAACATTTAAGGAAACTGAGAAGAAAGACTATAAAAGAATTATATTAGTAAATGGTCACCGCTATTCACCATTTTAACTTGGATAAATTGAGTTTTTTACAGACTTGAGAAAATATTAGTTACAAGGAAGCAAAAGGTGCATTATAAACAGAAATTATATTTTCAAAAAATTGGCAAAACATTTTAAGGAGAAAAATACAGATCGCTATTTTAAAGTGAGCTATTAAGTTAGAGTAGGATCTTGCAACTTCAGCATTATTGACATCTTAGGGTTGATAATTCATTATTGCTGGGAAGCTATTTTGTGCATTTTAAGATTTCTAGTAGCACCTTTTTCTTCTATTTAATAGATGACAGTAGCACCCCTTCCCATATCTGGTTTGTGACAAGAAAAAAGTATCTCCAGACATTGCCACATATCCCCTAGGGGATCAAAAAAATGCCAAAATTAAGAACCACAATGTAGAGAATAAAGAAAACACAATTTTTAAAAAGCAAAAAGCCCCTGAAGTTAGAGAATAGAAAGATACAGACGATCTAAAGAACAAGATAAATTATTAAATGTAAAATTGAATGATCTTACTAAAATGTAAATGATGGATACAATGTTATAAGTCTTTATAAATTTAAATTTTCTTAAAAAATGTTTCTCTAGCCTGGATATACCAGAAACCTTGACAATGTGAGTATTACTTTATAGATGTTGTGTAGCTCAGAGAAAACCTGGATCCCTACCAGAAGCAAGACTTTTACTCTGCATTTAGGTAAAATGACTTTTGAGCTTTCTCTTATAACAAACGTTTTTAAATTCACTTATCTAATATTCATTGAGTGTCTATAATACACTGCCTTTAATTATGTGGTAGATAAGAAAACAGACACAATCTTTGCCTCTCTAAAATCACAAACAGAAAATAAGCAGTCAAATAAATAACTGAAGGCAAATTATGCTGATGGGGGGAGAAAAAAGCAAACAAAACTATCCTGAGGGTAAAACCCAAGTTAGCCAAAGCCTGTGGTAGGTGATAATTGCACTGAGGTCTAAAGGAATAAAAGCATTCCTGTATTTTCTAAGCAGGCACGATGAAATGTGGCTCTAGCACCAGGGTGATTTTATGCATTTGGCACTAGGGTCACAGTGCTTCGAGCCTGTAAAGTTTCTAAGGGCCAAAAATGTTGGAAGCCAGAAAATATATATAATGCTTCCAAACAAAGAGAACTAAAATCAAAATCAATGCATGTTTAATTAAGTATCTATAAAACATGGCGTTTTTGTCAACTAGTCAGCTGCAATTCAGATCAATGTGTATTCACTTATGTGTAATGTAATAAAAATACATATTATTAAAATTAATTTTGCTTATTTATTTATTTTATTTATTTTTTAAGATGGAGTCTTGCTCTGTCTCCCAGGCTGGAGTGCAGTGGTGTAATCTCGGTTCACTGTAACTTCCGCCTCCCGGGTTCAAGCGATTCTTCTGCCTCAGTCTCCCGAGTAGCTGGGACTATAGGTGTGTGCCACCAGACCCGGCTAATTTTTTGCAATTTTAAAAGTAGAGACAGTGTTTCACCATGTTGGCCACTATGATCTCTATCTCCTGACCTCAGGATCCGACTGCCTCAGCCTCCCAAAATGCCGGGATTACAGGTGTGAGCCACCTTGCCCCGCCTCTTTCCAATTTTTTAATGTGTTTATGGGCAAATTAAAATTTGATATGCAACTCACATTTACATTATGAATTTTTTTCCATTGGACAGCACTGATTTAGAAAATACAGTCTGAATCACAAAGTGTGATTTCTATTTAAGCAATTTATTCTTAACATTCAAAGTAAAATATCTAACATGAACTGCATCATATTTGTGGTAAAAATACATTAGAAACTAAGAGAACATTTTGCATCTATTTCAATAACGTGTAAGCAGGGTAATGTATGTTTTCTCATTTGTTTTTAAGTTCAAATTGCTAGGATTAACCTGTAAGGTGTTTTAATTTCTTGAATTTTTTTCTTTCTTCCATGTTTCATCCCATACTCATACCAATCCTATTCTAAGCATGTCCGTTCAGATTGGGAGATAAATATAAGGAGAAAAGTGGGTGACAGAAACTCTGACTTCCCAAATCTATTCTAGAATATGCCATTAGGTTGCATTTCTGCCTTCCTGTTCTATTAAACCTTCTCTTTCACTATTTTGGGGATATGAGGTATTAACACTCAGACTTTAGAAAACACTGACCTCTAAGGTCATCTCTCAAGACAAGTGTCCTTTTATTGTATATTAGAGATTTTTGAGGTTGGACATATGACTACATTCATCATCATTGTCTCCAGTCTGGTCCAAATTCTCCTTTTCACTTAGAAGTCAAAGGTGTCTAAAATCTGACTTGTGACTCCCTATCAGAGTAATCTTTTAGAAGTTTTCATCCACTCACATCACTTTCCATCTGTTGGTTGTGCTAGAATATGTGTCTATAGTGTGGGGAAATTAGTGAATAAGTGATTGGTAAGTAGATAGAAATGTGAATTTAACATGCAAAGCGCAGTAGTCCCTGCTTATTTGTGAAGGATATATTCCAAAATGCCCAGGAGATGCCTGAAACCAAGGAGAGTACCGAAGCTGTTATCCATCAATCAGAACACGTTTCTGTTTATGTCTTCCACCCACAAATTTTATAGTTTTTCCATTTTAACTAAGCACATATCATGGGGCTGTAACTTTTGGAGTTTTGGGAGGTGGGACAGCAAAACTAGAAGGGATTTCTTTTTCATTCTTCACAATTTCATGGAGAGGTTTATTCTTACCATAGCAACCTCAGCATATGATCTATTTTCTTTCCTTATTAAGTAGAGAACTTTCACCTTCTCACATAAAGGGCACACTTTATGGTTCCTCTTTGGCATATCCAAGTTGCCAGCATCACTATTCTTGTACTTTGGGGCCATTATTAACTAACCTAAGGCTTTCTTGAACATAAGCACTCAATGCTGTGACAGTCAATCTGCTAACCAAGAAGGATAAGTGACTCATGGGCAGGGAGTGTCTACTACGTGAATCTACTGCACAAAAAGACAATACACATCACAGGTGGGACAGAAGTACATGCTGCAAAATTTCATCATGCTACTCTAAATGGTGCACAGTTTAAACCTTATAAATTGTTTATTTCTATAGGTTTCTATATAATATTTTTGGACTGCAGTTTATCACTGGTTACTGAAACCATGGAAAATGATGCAGGATAAGGGGTGACTACTGTGTGTTGTTTCATAAGCCAATTCACCAACACATAAACAGTTTGTACCACGAAACAACAGCAGCTAAATGCAAACTATGGTAATAAAGCTGAAGTTAACTGGAGCCACAGAGGAGTGCAGTGTAGAATATGATGCCCGTTTCCCTCAGGCCCACATTCTGTTCTTACTTTGGCTCTTGTCGGACACAAATTCTATCATACTGTGCTGTGCTTCTTCCAGACTTTTGTGCCTTTCTCAGAGTAGGCTGAACCTTACTTGTATCTATGTTATCAAATTACCTTATTTTTGTAAGAATAGAATTTTATATTTACTAGGTATTTATTTAGCAATAGTTTATTTTTGCTGATATTTTCATTGGGATGGTGATTGCCGGTGGTGATTGCACAAGTTTTGGGGATCTGTACGTATATTTTTTCTCTATGAGCCCTGTTATTTTAATATGAATTTGCAGAATGCAATGCTTTTAAAAAACTTGCATATCATGCTTAGCAGAAGCACCTGTAATTAAAAACATAAAACTTTCTCCTTGAACATATTAAAATCCAGAACTGTAATATGATATTTACGAATTTAACAAGGCCTGCATAATCGACCCCTGCATGCTCAACCCTTGCCATTCTGTTCCTTTCCTGAGTCCAAACTCCTTAGTTTTAATTCATATTAATAACAGTAATTAAAGTAATTTATATTAGAAGCGTACTCATGTGATTGTTTACTCTTTTCTGGGTGGAGTGGTGGGGTAAAGAGAAGCCAGAGAGGAGTATGGTGCCTATTTTATCAGCCATTCTGTTCCTGGGGTCTACACTATTACTTGGCAAATGATAGGCACCAAGCACATCTTCGTTAAGTTTGAATGAATAATTCGTTGAATGGTAATAGCTAACCTTTATTGAAAACTTACAACGTTCTACATAGTGTTGTACGTTCTGTGCCTATATAACAGCCCTGTGAAGGAGGTGGTATCATTACATCCGTTTGACGAAGAAATGGAGGAACAGAGATGTTAAATGACTTGACCATGATCTACATGCTAGTACATAGCAGGTAGGCTTGAATCTGGGCAGTCTGACTACAGAGTTCACACTCTTGGATCCTCTACTGTGTTGTCCCACTGTTGACAGATGTAAAAATACACAAAACCTCAGGAGTTTCCAATCCTAGTAAAACAAGGAATATGTGCCTACAAACTTGAGTTTCAAGTTATTTTTCAAAACCTAAGCAGGTATTTCAATATTGGGCAGCTTAAGCTTTCAGACTCTTTTAGCTCTTTTGTAAAATTAGGAGATGTAAGCTATCAGGTCAATACAGTTCCTTTGAAGTCCAGAGATCCAAGACTCCCAGCTTTCCACCCACAAGGACCTGGGAAGGACATAATTTTAGGCAGAGGCAGGAAATAATACACAGGGTCAGTGTTCTCACAGGATTGCATAGTGACTGAAAATCCAGAAAGTGTTCCAACAGCCCAGCAAGGCACTAAACAGGTCACCAGGTACAGTGATAAGAAGTAGCTGTTGTACAGAAAAGAGGGCATGAGGGTTTCCAACTGTTCCAGGCAGCTCTTCCTAGTGAACTTGAACTGTGAATGTAGTCCTAGGGTCTGACAGATGAGATGACAGCCTGTTTGACCTACTTGACAACTCCAAATTTGAGAACTGCTTCTGGCATTGATATTATTAAAAATAAATAAATTACTTAATAGAGTAATAAAAATATTGACTTTGGAACAAGATAGATCTGAAGTATCATTTTAAATGAAGGCACAGCATAGTTTTATGCTACGTAACTATCTGTTGAGTAGCGTTTGAACTGTGGGGACACAATCAACAATGTTATTTTATTTGTGGAGCTGTATATAAATATGACTAAGTAAATATTTTTTAATTGTATCCCTCAATGAGAACGTGTATGAGAGTGCATTTCCTAACTCCTGCCATTGTTTTATAATCCTAAAATCCATTTCAAGTCTGTATAACACTGCAGTCCTTTAGTGAACAGATGAACCAATGTTATTTTCGGTACATGATGCTGCTCCCAGCAGATCCCAGACTCTGGCCACGGTTGTCAGCCAGGGAGCTTTTAAAGTGCTATATCACAACAAAAATAATGCAAGGAGATTGAAGGACTCCAGTTCTTAAGTGAAAGGGAAATAACTCCCCCAGGCATGAAACACAGGCTAAATTACAAGGAAAAACTATATCAAGCCATCAACCTGGGTACACTTGCCCCAGCACCAATGGTGTTGTTATAGAAGCAAGAATAGAAAGCTTATTCTGTGGGGTCAGCTCCCTATGGAAATATGTGAACCTTAAGGAAGACAGATTTGCTACAAAGGATATCACCAGAGGTACGTTTTATTCCATGTACCCGGTTTTAGGCATAGTGATAAAATATTTATATTTGTCTATGCTTCCTCATCTTTTGTAGAGCCAGAGTGGTTTTTCAAAGAGTTCCTAACTCTGATGATGACTCTCTGGAGCCCAACATCCCTTTTAGCAGGAGGGATTTTTTTTTTTTTTAATGGTCATATATCAAAGCAGCAGATATTTAGTTGTGAAATACTTACTGACAGTAACACTTCCTTTAAGTGTGCCTCCAAAGCTAAAAGATACACAAAGGCTGTGGTTTCCCTAGTTATTTATTTAAATGGGGTATGTTTGCTTCTAAGAATAACTCTTGAAAAAGGTCAAATATGTTCAATATAAATTACATTGAAAGGGTTCTCTTTGTCAGGGACAACTTATTAAGCTGAAAGATTTGTTAATTATTAAAAGGGGTTCTCTATTATGGGTAGTATAATACTAACTGCATACTGGAGAACTCTTTAATGGTGACTATGTTGTGGTCTATTTTAAATTAATATTCCGTGGAGTAATTTTTCAAGGGCACTTCTTAAAATTTAAAAGGAAAATAATACAACTTCCCCCACCTCCTCTTGTGAATAAAGGACCCTTTAATTTGAACTAGTAATCAAAAATGATCCCCATTAAACAATATAAGGGGATGCTTTATTTTCCATATTATAAAAAAAACAATGGCAGCATAACTTATGTAATCCAAAAATTATTAAAATGTCAAAAATATGCCTTGTATTTTTTAATGTTATTCTTCACCTTGAAAACATTATTTTATTTGACTTAACTTCATAAATTAAGCTTTCTGCTTCCTATTGTATAAAATGCATTATAATCAGTAAATATTTAAAGACTTCAAGCAAATCTGATAGTTTAAGAATATGACTCCCAGGATAATTATTTGAAAGTTTCAACAGGCATTGTTATGCAAATTTTAAGCTTTGTTCAGGAAAACATGATACTGTTTGAAAAGCCTTGGGAATGAGCATACATTCCTAATGCAGCTTTTTTGGTTCCAGTTAAATCTATCCCGAAAGGAAGTATGACTCTGTCTCTGGTATAGCAAACCCTTAACACTCACTCTTTTGTTTTATAAACTGCCTGCTGAGAGGCAGACATAGTAAACCAATCTCAGCTAATTCTTATGAGTAAAACAGAGGTGCCTGCAGGTGATTGTTACTCAGTGATCTTCATTTATGGGGTTCATTAATCTGCCTCTCTAGCTTGTCCAGATTCTACTCTCTACTTCACAAGTATGTTAGGAAGCCAAAATATGCTTTGAATTTTATTTATTTATTTATTTATTTATTATTTTCAGACAGAGTCTCCCTTGGTCATCCAGGCTGGAGTGCAGTGGCGTGATCTCGTCTCACTGCAACCTCCGCCTCCCAGGTTTAAGCAATTCTCTGCCTCAGCCTCCTGAGTAGCTGGGATTACAGGCGTGCGCCAACAAGTCCCGCTATTTTTTTATTTTATTTTATTTTTTTTTTTTGCATTTTTAGTATCTTGACCAGGTTGGCCTTGAACTCCAGACCTTGTGATCCACCTGCCTTGGCCTCCCAAAGTGCTGGGATTACAGGCGTGAGACACTGCGCCCGGCCCGAATTTTAACCGAAATGAAAATGGCTGCTACTGGTATCTCCTACAAGCCAAGGGAAAAAAAAAAAAAAAAGAAACTCAACATGGGACAGTACTTTATGGCAAGGGACAGAATCTCTCTCTTTAAGGAGAAAAGAAATTTGATCACATCTTTATTTTTGTGGTGCGATTTTAACTGCATTGTTTGAAAACCCTTGATAGTGTATTCTGAAGTTGATCATTTACCTCTGTGGTCTTTCTCCCAAAAATCTGTAACCCCATTCTAATCATAAGACAAGTCTCAATTGAGAGATTTCCTATAACATGCCTCACTAGTACTTCTTAAAATGGTGAAAGTCGCTGAAAATAAGAAAAATCTGAGAAACTGTCAAAGCCAAGAGGAGCCTAAGCAGACATGACAACTAAATGCAATGGATGGGATCCTGGAATATAAAAATAATCATAGGTAATAACTAAGGAGAACTGAAGAAAATATGGACTTTAGATAATAATAATGTATCAATATTGGTTATTCACCTGTAAGAAGTATACTATCCTAATATAAGATGTACAGAAGAGGGGAAACTGGGACTCAGTTATGGCTAAAATAAGGTACAATCTACTTTCTGTCAGACACTGAACGAAGTAATGTGACAAGATCGGGGGAAAAAGTCCCGGCGTGATGGCTCAAGCCTGTAATCCCAACACTTTGGAGGGGCAAGGCAAGCAGATCACTTGAGGCCAGGAGTTCAAGAGCAGTCTGGCCAACATGGTGAAACCCTGTCTCTACTAAAAAATACAAAAATTTGCTGGGTGTGGTGGCACGCACCTGTAGTCCCAGCTACTTGGGAAGTTGGGGCAGGAGAATTGCTGGAAACCCAGAAAGCAGAGGTTGCAGTGCACCGAGATCACGCCACTGCACTCCAGCCTGGGTGACAGAGTAAGATTGTCTCAAAAAAAGAAAAAAAAAGAATGAGAAAAAAAAGAATTTGAGTCCCATTTAGACATTGCTTTGTGATGTATAGAAATCTTGCTAAAAATTCAAGGAGATCTCCATTTTGATTATTTAACAATGTGTAGAAGAAGGATACCTATGATGGAGAACACTTTGAATTTTCAAATTGCGTTCAAATTCTGTATCAACAAAATAAGGGAAAATGCTCCTGCAGGGATAGATTGAAGGTTTCCAGGAAGCCCCCCACTGGGGATTGATGGCGAGCTGCTCAGAAAATCAGCTCAGAGTAAGTTTAGAGAAAATTCCAGTTGTAGTGATACCATCAAAATTGTCTGAAGGGACTTAGACTCTATCATACCCCTGTGTGGTCTTCCTGAATTCCCAATTTTATGTAGTTAATCAGGACTGAATAAAAAACAAATGATGATGGGTGCATTCTCAGAGTGAAATTTAAAAGTAGGATGTAATGCTTCTGGAATGGCAGAGTAAGGAGTTATGCTGACATTCTACACAGCAAAGCAGCAAGTTCAATGAGAAAATTAGTTAATAATTATCATTTAAAGTCTCTAGAAATGTTCTTAAGTGTATTCAGCAAACAAAATAACACTCATTGCCAGCTGTGTTTCTCATCCTTCTTGCCAGTCCTGAGTTATAGAAACACTATTTCTAGTGGGTGTGGAGGAGAGAACCAAGACTTCCTTTCCCCCAGCCCCTCTCAGAGGATAAAAGCTCTATTTCAGATCCACCACGTCAAGCATACTGGGACTTCTTCTCCTTTCCTTTGGTCTCTTGTAGAGCAGAAGTTCCACATTCGTAGGGGAAAATGAGAAGACCAAGGGCTGCAATCCCTATCATCACCACCACCACCACCACCACCACCACCACCAATGCCCCCTTAAAGAGGGAAGGTATCCCTAGAGGGTATGAGGGTCCCAACACCCAGTTTTGTTGCATTGGTATAGGCATTCCTCTCAGGGGTAACAGAAGCCAAAAGGACAAAGGGCTCTACAGCTTTGTCTCAGGGGACATACTTTATTTGGACAGAGTGTAAACTCCTTGTCTGATGTTGAAAGTAGTAAAAATCCAGCAGGTTGCAATTATGAGGAAGTTGGTGGCTCTGTGATACATGCAAAGGGACAATCAAGAAGAGCTCTCATGGGACCACGATCAACTCTGGGGATTGGTAAGGTAATTATACATACTAAGCTTTACTTTCTTACTACCAATCACTGCATAGCATGAGGCAGATGTGAAAGTGTCCTCCAAGGTAGACACAAAACTTTTGATGGGGCAGGAGCCCCACCTGCACAAAGGACTTAAATGCAGCTTCATACCAAATACTAACTGAACAACGTGCTACTCGGACTCAGATGCAGCAGTACAATGGTAAAAAGTAAAAATCTAACTGGCTAAAGGGTCTTAAGAATAGCCATTGACTAGCAGGCTGGTTTTTTTTTTTTAATTTATTTATTATTATTATACTTTAAGTTGTAGGGTACATGTGCATAACGTGCAGGTTTGTTACATATGTATACTTGTGCCATGTTGGTGTGCTGCACCCATCAACTCGTCATTTACATCAGGTATAACTCCCAATGCAATCCCTCCCCCCTCCCCCCTCCCCATGATAGGCCTCAGTGTGTGCTAGCAGGCTGTTTACACTGACATTAGACAATATCATATGTGGCCATGATTAAAGATAGAAAACAGAAAAATTCTGAGCAGGCAGAGGCTGAAAACTGTGGGGATAATAGATTTCGCGAAATGAGTTCATCCAATACACTAAAGAGAAAAATGACCAAGCAAACAACAACCCACAGGAAGGGGACTAGTGGTTCAGTAACTAGAACTATTAGAATATATTACTTATAAAGCTAATTTCCCACAATTTTAAGACATGCAAAGAAACAGAAAAATGGGATCCACACATTGGGGGAGAAAATCAGAGAAACTAGTCATTGAACCAGACAGTGGACTTGGAAAGCAAGGAGGTCAAAGTAACATTATAAACATCTTGAAAGAGCCAAATATAACCATGCATAAAGAATTAAAGGAAAGAAGATAGTTGATAATATCTCATCAAATAGAAAATGTTATTAAAAAGAGAATTTACTTTTTAAAAGCCATGTGGCAATTATAGAGATGAAAAATACAATAACAAAAATGAAAAAATTTACTAGAGGAGCTCAACCCTAGATTTGATCTGAGAGAAGAAATAACCAAGAGTAAAATTTTACCACATACCTTCTTCAACTACAATATAATTAAATTAAAAATCAACTATAGAAAAAAAAATTTGGTACATTTGAGAACTACAGAAGAAAATATGAGAATTTCTGTAATTGGGGAAATTAAAAGATGAAAAATGTCAAACAATGCAGTCTAAAATAACCAATTATTTAAAGAATAAAGTATAGGGAAATTAAAAAACACATTTGGAGATTAATTAAAATTAGAATAGAACATACAAATGTATGCAATAAAGCAGTGCACATAGGTAGATTTATAACTGTAAGTGCCTACATTTAAAAAAAATCAAATCAATAGTTTAACCACCCCATTAAGAAACAAGAAAAAGGCTGGGCACAGTGGCTCACGCCTGTAATCCCAGCACTTTGGGAGGCTGAGGGGTGGATCATGAGGTCAAGAGATCGAGACCATCCTGGCTAACATGGTGAAACCTTGTTTCTATTAAAAAAAAAAAAAAATTAGCCCGGTGTGGTGGCGGGTGCCTGTAGTCCCAGCTACTCGGGAGACTGAGGCAGGAGAATGGTGTGAACCCGGGAGGTTTAGCTTGCAGTGAGCCGAGATAGCGCCACTGCGCCACTGCACTCTAGCCTGGGCGAAAGAGTGAGACTCTGTCTCAAAAAAAAGAAACGAGAAAAAAAGACGAGCAAACTAAACTCAAAGCAATCAGAAAGAGTAAAGATAAAGACTAAAGTGGAAATTAATAATGTAAAGAATGAAAACAATAGGTAAAATTAACACTCCAAATTGTTCCTTTGAAAGGATTAACAAAAATGACAAATGCTTAATTATAATTCTTACAAAAAAGAATGAAATTACTAAAATCAGTAAAGAAGAAACATCACTATGAACCTTCTAACAATTAAAAAACGTACTATAACAAATACTATGAACAACTTTATGCCAACAAATTAAACAACATTGATGAAATGGACACATTTTTAGCAAGACGAAAATTAATAATGCCTCAAAGGTTTAGAAGCTCTGATTAGGACTATAACACATAAAGAGATCAAATTAGCAATTTCAAAAACTTCCCACAAAGAAAATTTCAGAACGAGATGTCTTCACTGTTGAATTCTACCAAACATTTCAAGAATAATTAATATAAAACCTCTGAAGACTAAAAAAAAAAAAAAAAAAAAAAGAAGTTGAGGGAGCATATCCTGACTTATTCTGTGAGACCTTCAACATTACAATACTGAAATCCAACCAACACTCGACAAGATAAACACACACACACACACACACACATATACACATACACACATACACACACACCCTCGTGAAGACCAACATCCCCTATGAATATAAATGTAAGAATTCTCAACACAGTTCTGGCACACCAAATCCAGCAAAATACGAAAGAGATTATGCATTATGACCAAATGGGATTTATCTTATTACTGAAATGTTGATTTAATGTCCAGTAAATATTTAATGTAATGCCCATGTCAATAAAATAAAGAAGAAACAAAACAGAGGATCATGTCAATTACCTAGAACATGTATTTGACAATATTCAATATGTTTTATTGATAAAAACAATCAACAAAGTAGGAAGAAAAGGAAAAACCTGTAAGCTGACAAAGATAATCCAACAAGTCTCCACCTTTAATATTATGGTAATGGTAACAGACTGCATGTTTTCTCTCCAAGAACACAAACAAGAAAGGAAGGTACACTCTCCCTGTGTCTTTACAACATTCTAATGGAGGTTTTTTTAGGCAAATCAGAGAAGAAAAGAGGGAAAATTTACCAGACTAGAAAGGTGGAAAAAAATTTATGTCAAGTTGCAAATGACGTGATCTTTTATATTAAATATCCTAAAGTATATATATATAGCTTAGTAAATATTTTAAAGTATATACATATAGTTTAAGATATTTGTGTGTGTGTGTGTGTGTGTGTGTGTGTGTGTGAAAGAGAGAGAGAGAGAGAGAAAGAAACAGAGAGAGTGTTAGAGGCCTGGCAGCACACAAGATCAATATACGAAAATCAACTGTATTTCTATACACTGAAATGTCATTAAAATTGAATGCCATTAAAAATGGCACTGAAAATTGAATTAAGAAAATACTTCCACTTACAATAGCATCGGAAAGATAAAATATTGAGATCAAAATCTAACAAGAGAAGTGAAAAATGCATATGCTGAAAACCACAAACCATTGTTGCAAGAAATTAAAGAATGTCTATGTAAATGAGAGGGCATAAAATGTTCATAGATTGGGAAGTTAATATTATTAAGAAGACAATAACCCAAATTGATCCTTATGCAATTCCTATCAACATTCAAACCACAATAGTACAGCAATTGAAATGTTCATTCTAAAATTCATGTATAAATGAAAGGGACTCAGCAGAATATTAAAAACAGCCTTAAACAAAAAAGTAAATAATTTGGAGTACTCACACTTTTCACTTTTAAAGCTTAAAACACCACTGTAATAATCACGACAGTGTGGTACTGGCATAAGTATACACCTAGAAGCCACAGAATGGAACAGAGATCCTAAAACAAAAGGGTCCATCCTGAGTGAATTTTTGCATATGGTGGCAGTGGAGGATTAAATTCATCTTTTTTTTTAATGCGGATATCCAATTACTCCAGGACCATTGTATCTAATACTGCTTGTAGAAAATCAGTTGCCTAACAATAAGTTTATTTTAGGATCTCTGTTTTCTCAGTAAATGATCCTGGGGCAAATAGATATCCACATGAAAATGATGACTTTTATCCTCTACTGCCACCATATGCAAAAATTCGCTTAGGATGGATCACAGACCTTAGTTAAGAGTTAATATTGTAAGATTCCTATACAAAAACATAGAATAGGCAATTTAGTATGTTTAAAAATATATGACTTCAAAAGCCCAAGTGACAAAATAAAGATAAACTGGACTTTAGGAAAATTAGTAATTTCTTGCTTCAAAGAACACCAATATGGAAGTAAAAAGATAACCCACAGAATGCAAAAAAAGTATGTTCAAATTATTCACTTGACAAGAGACTTGTATCTCAAATATATAAAGACCATTTATTATTCAATAATACAAAGATAACACAATCAATAAATGAGAGAGAGCTTGAACAGACATTTCTCCAAATCAGACACACACATGGACAATACGCCCATGAAAGGATTGTCAACACCATTCATTAGTCACTAGGAAAATGCAAATCAAAAACCACAGTGAAGATGGCTATAATAAAAAAAAAAACAACAACACAGTAACAAATGTTGAAGGAGGATGTGAAAAATCAGCACCCGTACACATTGCTGGTAAGAATGTAAAATGATGGAGCTTTTTTGGATATTATTTTGGTAGTTTCTCAGAACGTTAAATATAGAGTTTATGAGATGATTCAGCAATTTCACTCTTAGGTATCTACCTAAGACTCATCCACACAAAAACCTGTACACAGAACCTCCCAGCAGCATTATTAAGGATAGCCAAACAGTGGAAACAAACTACATAAAAACCAATGGGATTATTTGATGAACAAAATCTGATGTATTCATATGTAGAGGGTTCAAGGGATTTGGGGACTGATCATGGAAAATGAGGTCACTATAAGAAGCAGTTAACACACAAGCTTTAGTGGGTGGTGTTTGCACAACCTCACATGAGAGCGCACATCCCTTGCAGCAAGAGGCTGATGGTACGGGCTATTATTCAGAGGACAGGGGGTTCAGAGAGGTGGTTTACACAAATCATGTTATTAAGCAGCATGGTCAGGTGTCTCCGGGTCAGAGAGATCTGAAGGGCTGTCGCAGTTTGGGTTTCATAACCACAAAGCTCTAGCTTATCTATTACTAGCAGATTTGGGACGAGGTTTTGAAGGGTAAGGAAATCAGACACTCTCTAAATGGCTAAAAATCTATGTGTTTGGACTATTTTTAAAATAAATGAATGTATGAAAATTTGAATTTGATTCTCAAATTTGGAGAGGTTCGGAGCTCATGGGTCTCAACTTGCATTGAAGAAATAAACAAACTAAGGGTACATATAAAAAGTCTACATTTAGCTCATTTATAGAACACCATGCAATTGATTATTATTTGGTAATGAAAAGGGATAAAGTCCTCATACATGCTACAATATGGATGAAATTTTAAAACGTTATGCAAATGCAATAACTCACTTATAAAATAGTACATGTTATACAAATATTATTCATATTAAGTTTTTAGAATAGGCGAATAAAGATAGAGGGAAAATTGATTGTTACTTAGGGATTGTATTTTGGGTATGACCTGGAGAATGATTGCTGATGGGTTTGGGGTTCCTTCTTGGGGGAATAAAAATGTTCTAAAATCATACTGTGGTGATTCTTGCAACACTATGTGAATATACTAATAAAATTGAATTCAATCCTTTAAATAGGTGAACTGTGTGATATGGAAGTTATACCGCAATAAAGTTGTTAAAAAAATAACTTCATGATAGATTTTAGACTCAAGATTTTGTACTGTAATTGGTGGACTTGAAATTGTCTTTGCTTCTTGAAGCAAATTAAATCCAACAAGGTCCCAATTCACGTGTTAATATGTTTTACATAATATTGATCAGAGTCTACCTCAATACTAAGTTACTGCTCATATTTGAGAGTATTGCCACTGATTTATAGCTGCTAGTGCCTCACTGCTTCACCACGACCACCTGGTCACCACATAAATCTTCTAAGTTTTACAGAAACCATCTGGGTGGAGATCGCCCACATTTGCTTTATCTATGCTGCAGAGGGAAATCAAGAGGCAAACTGTTACACAGATGAACTTTTCCCAACACACAAAGGCAGCACACTCCTTTAAACATTCCAGGAAGTAGTGATCATGGGGGAAAGAGGAGTCTGAAGCCTTGCCTTGGCTTATTTTCTAGACTAAGCCTTGGAACCACCTTTGGAGGTGACCCACGGAATCTGACTGACTGCAAGCAAGAAGAGCTCTTGGGTTGCAGAAATAGATACTATGCTACTCTTCACAGAGAACCACAAAGATTTGAATAATGTCAATACATAATGGCATGAGTAGTTTTATTCACCAGAATTCCAGAGGGACTAAATCTAGGATGAAAATGAAGCTGAGTTTAGCACAAAGTGCATTTCTCAGAGGAATGCATACAAGGGAGAAGGTAAGGACAGAAACTGTCATAACAGTAGCGGGTGGCATGGCCTCTAAGTAGATAGGCATATGGGAGAGGTGGAGAAAGAAGAAAGGAGATTTTAGGAGACAGATTTGAACTTGAGAGTGTATTAATGGGCATCAAGAGGCCTCACAATGGCCCAGCTACATATCAGTATAGATTTCAAGATGCACAAACAATTGGAACTAAAAAGCTATCAACTGAATTTCTAAAAACCAAGAAAATATTGTGTCTATTTCAGATAAAAAAAATACTGTACTTATTAACTAGTCTTTAAAAATATATGCATCACCCAATTCTAAACCTTAAACAAACACTAGAGAAGTTTTCGTTGTAATTTATTGGAGGGATAGTGAGAGATATATTGAGGACTGTGCGTAGAGATTGAATTTTATTTTTTCAAATAGAGAAATAGTAGGAGGTGACAAAAAGGAAAGAAATACTATTAAGCAAGAGAGAAACATTTAGTAAGCAGCAAATATGCTCTAATTCCATAATTTCAGGCAATACCAAGATTACACAAGACTCACAAGACATTTTTGTCCTTAGAATTTACCTCACATTTTGATATTAAGTTTAAATCTTGATGTGTCTAATTACAAAGCTTCAAATGTGAATCTGAAAAACAATTCTATTACTCTCCATAAAATCTTACCAGTGTCACTATGGCTCCTTTATCTACTATATGCCATACATTAGACACACACACACACACACACACACACACACACACACACACACACACACTTTTATTTAGATAACCCATTGTACTTTAAATAATACATTTAGTTAAATTATGAATTACTGCGTTACACTATTGATTTGTTAAAATCACCCTGCATGTTGTGGTCCTCCTGAATTTCATATAACACCGGGGATATAAATGGGTTTTCTTATTTTGGGAACTACTCGATAATTTCACTTCTTAAAATATGTTTTATTTAGAACTCATTCAACCAGATGAGTTATACCCATTAATTACCAAGGTACCAGCTGCCCTATATGAAATTTATTCTTGATCTCTTTTGCTGTATTATTTTACTATAGAGTATTATTTCTAAATTATAAAATCAAATGTGTTATGAATTTAAATCACTATTTTTATTACATAAACCAGATATTTCCTCTATTTAAAAATTTGCAAATGTGATGCACAAAGAAAATCAAATTACTCATATTAGGCCAGGCGCGGTGGCTCAAGCCTGTAATCTCAGCAATTTGGGAGGCCGAGACGGGCGGATCACGAGGTCAGGAGATCGAGACCATCCTGGCTAACATGGTGAAACCCCGTCTCTACTGAAAATACAAAAAATTAGCCCGGCGTGGTGGCGGGCACCTGTAGTCCCAGCTACTCAGGAGGCTGAGGCAGGAGAATGGCGTGAACCCGGGAGGCGGAGCTTGCAGTGAGCTGAGATCCGGCCACTGCACTCCAGCCTGGGCGACAGAGTGAGACTCCGTCTCAAAAAAAAAAAGGAAAACTGGGATGCAGATTTCTATTAATGTTGTAATTCAGGTATTGGCAAACTTCTGAGAAAGACCAAATTGTATACATTTTAGGCTTTGTGGAGCTTAAGGTCTCTGTCACAACTATTCAACTCTGCCATTGTAGCTCACAAGAAGTAATAACCAATATGTAACCAAATGGGTATGAGTGTGTTCCAATAGTGCCATATTTACAAAATCAGGCAATGACCTGGATTTGACTATGGACCACAGATTGCTGACCCCTAAAATCTGAAGATTCTTTTAACAGTATCTTTAGAGAGGTGCAGTGAAAATGTATATTTACAAAGTCACTGATAATTGGATATCAGTGTCAGACTTTCCCCATCTTTAAAACCATTATGTTTGTTTAATTGTTTTCCTAAATATATGAAGCGTTTTAAAATAAACTTTGGAATCCACTGAGGTAATAAGACATTATGATGTCCAGAGAGCTTTCTCCATCCTTTACCAGCATTTATTTTTTATAACCGAGATACAGGCTCTCATAAGGGCTCCTGGATGCTTTGAAAAAGTAAAGCGATGGTTTGAATGTATCCTCCAAAAAGCATTTGTTCAAAGTGTAATCTCCAGGCAGGGTGCAGTGGCTCATGCCTGTTATCCCAACACTTTGGGAGGCCAAGGTGAGTGGATCATCTGAGGTCAAGAGTTCAAGACCAGCCTGACCAACACGGTGAAACCTCATCCCTACTAAAAATGCAAAAATTAGCTAGGCATGGTGGCATGCACCTGTAGTCCCAGCTACCTGGGAGGCCGAAGCAAGAGAATCACTTGAACCCGGGAGGCGGAGGTTGCAGTGAGCCAAGATTGCACCACTGCACTCCAGGCTGGGCGACAGAGTGAGACTCCGTCTCCCAAAAACACATACATACATACGTACATACATACATAGGAAGAAAACATAATCTCCAATGTAACAGTGTTGGGAGGAGGGGCCTAACAAAAAATGATTAGGCCATGAGAGCTTCATGGATTAATGCAGCTATCTCCAGAGTAGATTCATTATAAAAGTTGCGAGTTCAGCTCTCTCTCTCCCTACCCTCTTCTGCCTTCTGTTCAGCCATGGAATGATGCAGCAAGAAGATCCTCATCAGATGCCACAAAATGAACTAAGACAGATTAGCTCCCCTTTAACATACTGTAGGAAACACTACATCCCAGAGTGAGGAATAGGCACGCATCTACACTGACCTATATCATTAGGGGCTCTGCAGTAATATCCCCAGTGTGGCTCGTGTACGTTTCCCACTGTCCTGATTAATGAACACAGCAATTCAGCAGATGCCTGCTCTGACTTTCAGCACTTAGAGACAGCAGATAGGTGACAGAGAAAGAAAAACAAAAGCCACTACCATGACAGCTTCTAATCTCGGATCTTGATGTATCTGGTCTCATGGAATTAAATCTAACAACCTTTCTATTTTTAAAATTTATAATAATGATGATGATGATTTTTCTTCTTTCACCCTGGCTCTTCCTCTCTTAGGAGTTGTGATGCTCTTACGATAGGTGAAAAATAGGTAAACACTGAACTGTAAAACCTGAAGTAGTTAGCTTTCATTCTTGCAACCAGCCATCCAAATGATAGAGGTAAAGGATCTTAGCACCTGTGCAGCTGCTCATCAACGCAGATTTTCTCAAATGATAAATCAACTGCCCTCTATTTGCTGGTGTGAACAAGTAGATGAATATTGTCTTAGACAGATGCTGAGTTCCTTTAATTTCATAAATTGCATTGTGTTCTTTCTCCACTGCAAGCAGAATCCTTATCACTTCTTATGCAGCTAATTGTTTATTGCTTATTAAACAGCTAATAAAATCCAGAAACTATATTGCTTTACAGATTAATACAGCTCATCAAGAAATGTGTGTAATTCTAGGCTTTCAAAGTCACTCATTCTGAATTGAAGGTTATATATCAAAGGCAGCAAAAATAACATAGTACTTTCATTTCTCATTTAATCTCAGAAAGTTATGTTTTCCATTTATTTCATTTAACATGATTTTGTAGTGAATATTTATCCAAATGCAACATCAGTGACAGAGAAGTGTATGAAACAATGACACTATGTAAGTAAAGGAAGTCACATCTGCTTGTCAAGTTAGGTTTTTGGCAATAAACATAAATTTGTCAAGGTACTGTATTGCAATTTGCATCATTATGGTTTGGAAGAAAAATCAATAATGCATTTGTAAGAGTTGTATTCACTGAAATTAAACAGCAACAGTCTCTGGTGAGGCCACGCTTTAGGTGAACTCACAATGGAAAGTTATGGGAAAATTTAATGGCAAAACCTACAGTTTTATAGATTGAGAAACTAATCAAACAGCAACAGAAACCTTGAAAGTAAATAGATATCATACCTACATTATATTGAGTATACCATGCAAAATAAATATTTATCTGTTATTGTCGTAATGTATTAGAAAATATTAAAAAGTAATTAGCTGTCACGTAGCTTTTGCAAATTTGCTTGTAGACATTTGAATTAGATTATATAAAAATTAGTATTATCTGAAATGTTTTTGGATCAAAGTTCCACAAATGTCCATTTTTATGTGTTAAACAGTCTTTGTGAAGTATGTATTTGGAAAGAGACATTGCTTTATTTTAAGTCAGATTAAATGAGAAAAAAGAAAAGGAAAGAATAAAAAAGAGAGAGAGAGAGCTGAGTGTAAGAGGAAAAAAAAATCTTTGTTTTTAAAATTGTTTTATTATTAGCAGGGATATCCCTGAAGGAAAGTGTATCCTTTGTAAGAATTTACAATAGGATATCCACCCTGATCTGTTGAGGAACGTGTGCATTAGAAGCACTGGCTGATGTTGCCGTATCGTTCTTTGAGTGGAACACAGTGATTTACAACCTCACCAAAAGTCTCTGAGAGTCCACAGTCCTTTATCCTCCAGAATCCTCTTTACTTCAGAATTTTTGATCCTTACCAGCCCAATAATAGCTGGTATTTGATTTTAATTTTTAATTGTCTGCTATTATTTTTATCTGTTTTTCAGTAAGAGATGTATACATTTGCTAGGGCCACTGTAAAAATTTTTAAAAGCCACCCATAAACTGGGTGACTTCAACAGTAGAAATTTATCTTCTCACATTCTGGTGAAATTAAGGTGTTTCTAGGGCTGATTTCTTCTGAGGGCGATGAGAAAGAATCAGTTGCATGACTCTCCTGGCTTTAAGTGGCTTCATGCTTCCCTTGGCTGGTACACGATATGCACCCTGTGGCTTCACATCATCTTTCCCTGTGCATATGTCTGCCTCTGTTTCCACATTTCTGCTGTTCTTTTCGTTTTTTTTTTTTTTTTTTTTTTGAGATGGAGTCTTGCTCTGTTGCCAGGCTGGAGTGCAGTGGCATGATCTCAGCTCACTACGACTTCTGATTCCCTGGTTCAAGTGATTCTCCTGCCTCAGGCTCCTGAGTAGCTGGAATTACAGGTACGCACCACCACACCCAGCTATTTTTTTTTTGTATTTTTAGTAGAGATGGGGTTTCACCATGTTGGCCAGGATGGTCTTGATCTCCTGACCTCGTGATCCACCCACCTCAGCCCCACAAAGTGCTGGGATTATAGGTGTGAGCCACCAAGCTCAGTCTCATTTTAAAAATAAGAATGCCAGGCTGGGCCTGGTGGCTCATGCCTCTAATCCCAGCACTTTGGGAGGCCAAGAAGGGAGGATCTCCTGAGGTCAGGGATTCGAGACCAGCCTGGCCTACGTAGTGAAAGCCTGTCTCTACTAAAAATACAAAACTTCACCAGGAATGGTGTTCAGCACCTGTAGTTTCAGCTACTCAGGAGGCTGAGGCAGGAGAATCGCTTGAACCCAGGAGGTGGAGGTTGCAGTGGGCTGAGATTGTGCCTCTGCACTCCAGCCTGGGTGACAGAGCAATATTCTGTTAAAAAAAATCATTTGTGACAGATTAGGCCCTATCTTAATAAACTCATTTTGACTTGATTGCCTCTACAAAGACCCTATTTTTAAAAATAAAAGTCACATTCTGAAGTATAAGGAGACTCAACTTGTCTTATTTTGGGGAGGTACACAATTAGATGTATCACAGGATAATACAACTTTTCCTTATTTAAATTTTAACGACTTTATAGCTAGTATATAGTTGTCAGATGTATTGTGATTATTATTTCCAGGTTGGTATATGTCCTTTGATTGGTTTGTGGAATACTGTTGCAGTATAAGTTACCATTTTTCATGGTCAGATTTGTTGTTCTTTCCATTAAGATTTCTCTGTGTTAAAGAAGGAAACCACAGACACTGGGGTCTACTTGAGGGAAGAGGGTAGGAGGAGGGAGAGGAGCAGGAAAGGTAACTATTGGGTACTGGGCTTAATTCCTGGATGATAAAATAATGTATACAACAACCCTGTGACATGAGAACCTATGTAACGAACCTTCATATGTATAACTGAACATAAAAATTTAAAAAAACACTTCTCTGTGTTTTGTCTATTTTCTAATGTTTTCTCTAGTCCTGTCATTTCATTTTTATGCAAATTTTCAATCATTTTGGAATGTATCTTGACATACAGGATAAGGTAGATATTCAGCTGTATTTTTTCTAGTAGATATGCTAATTGTCCTAATATCTTGTATTGACTAATCCATATAATAATGTTATATATTATAACAAGGGAAACATTTATTGAATTTGGCTATGTTCTAAACTACAGACACTCTTCTAAAAACGTTATGTTATCAGTCATTTAATACTTTAAAAACCCCTCCATTGTTTTTATCATGTGCATGTCACTGATGAAGAAACTGAGACAGGGCTGGGCGCGGTGGCTCGAGCCTGTAATCCCAGCACTTTGGGAGGCCGAGACGGGCGGATCACGAGGTCAGGAGATCGAGACCATCCTGGCTAACACGGTGAAACCCCGTCTCTACTAAAAATACAAAAAATTAGCCGGGCGAGGTGGCGGGCGCCTGTAGTCCCAACTACTCGGGAGGCTGAGGCAGGAGAATGGCGTGAACCTGGGAGGCGGAGCTTGCAGTGAGCTGAGATCCGGCCATTGCACTCCAGCCTGGGTGGCAGAGCGAGACTCCGTCTCAAAAAAAAAAAAAAAAAAAAAAAAAAGAAACTGAGACAGAAAAGAATTCTGCCTGCCTATCCCATGGCTCCATGCCTGCATTGACCCTAGCTGGGAAAATGTCCAAGAGCTCCTCATGCTTCAGAAAAGAATATCCCTCCAACAGTTTGCACTAAAAATTACTCTGTATCCATCAAGTAATAACTTGTGAGGATGCTTATGTTTCTCTTTCCTACGTCATCCAAGGGTTTTACTAAGTGACATCAATTTCACCTAGTGTAAGAGGTATTAATACTGAGTTATATGCATCTTAAGAGAAATAGCATTTGAAGAGGAGTAAAATTCTAATAGATGAGCCTTCCAGCATCAATCAGGTGATAGGAGGGCAACCAAGGAAGGTGCTTTTATTCATTTCCCTTGGACTTGTCCTTAGCTTCTTTCCTTGCTCCCAGCTACCCATTCTACTGAGGTCCCAGACTGCTGCAAGTCAACTGCAAGTGCCCAAAGGACGTCAAAATTAGCCTTGGGACAATGCCACATTTCTACTATTTTTTTTTTTTTTTTTGTGACAGATTTTTGCTCTTGTCACTCTGGCTGTAGTGCAATGTCATGATCTCAGCTTACTGTAACCTCCGCCCCCGAGATTCAAGCGGATTCAAGCGATTCCCCTGTATCAGCCTCTGGAGTGGCTGGGATTACAGGCTCCCACCATCATGCCTGGCTAATTCTTTTATTTTTAGTAGAGACAGAGTTTTACTATGTTGGCCAGGCTGGTCTCGAACTCCTGACCTCAGTGATCCGTCCACCTTGGCCTCCCAAAGTGTGGGATTACAGGCATGAGCCACCGTGCCAGGCCTTCTACTCTCTCTCTCTCTCTCTCTCTCTCTCTCTCTCTCTCTATATATATATATATATATATATATATATATATACACACACACACACACACACACACACACACCCCACACACACACACACACACACAATGTATGTGTATATATATAGTATATATAATTATATATAAATTGTTTACAAAAATTATATATTTTATATTTATATTATATATAAATTACCTGAGAGGTTTCAGAATTTCAGTAAATTGTTAGGCATTATCTTCTATGTCAGAAGTCTCAATCCCATGTGATCAAATAAGATTTATTACTTTGGTAAGAATGCAGAATAATTATACTGAAAACTCTTTTATGTCAACAATACTTTACCAAAAAAATTCATAATAAGGAGAAAGAAAAAGGTAAACAAATGCTGCAGGGGATAATGTAAACCTTACTGGCCTGTATTACACAATGTGTATACACTATAATCTGCTTTTCCTATGGGTCCATGAGGAGATACACATGCACATTTTTATCACTATGTTTTTTGTTGTAACAACTAGAAGAGTCACATATCTGTGCATCACTAAAGCAGCAGGGATATAAAATGTGTTACAGGCATAAGATGAGATACTATAAAGCAATCAGAAGTAATGAACTAGATTTACATGCAGCAACATGGATAGAGCTCAAAACTATAATGTTGAGTAATAGCATGGAACAGAGCAATATTTTTAACAAATATAATTTTTGCAATTAAGAATCATGCATGATATGGTTTGACTGTGTTCCCACCCAAATCTCAATTTGAATTGTAATAATACCCATGTGTCAAGGGCAGGACCAGATGGAGATAATCGAAACATGGGGGCAGTTTCCCCCATACTGTTCTCCTAGTAGTGAATAAGTCTCATGAGATCTTATGGTTTTATAAAGGGTAGTTTCCCTGCACAAGCTCTCTTGCAGGCTGTCATGTAAGATGTCCCTTTGCTATTCCTTCGTCTTCCACCATGATTGTGAGGCCTCCCCAGCTATGTGGAACTCTGAGTCCATTAAATTTCTTTCCTTTATAAAGTACCCAGTGTTGGGTATGTCTTTATCAGCAGCATGAAAACAGATTAATACAATGCATAATCAAAAAGATAATATTTTTTATGATACTCATATAAGGAAAAGTATGAAGAGTATAGTGGAAGGACTGGTATACTCTGGAATGATTGTTTTGAGACACGTGAAGGCGTAGGGAAGAGGGATGAAGAGGAAATCACATAAAGAATTAGAATTATGGCATCTGGCCATGAGGCTAGTGAGCCATGACCTGAGGTATATTATCAACCCAGTTTTGTACACGTGGGCTCTGACAGAGAGAAAAAAGTAGCTAGGAACTCATCATGTGGGCAACTTAAGCCTGAAGTTTAACACTTAGACATAGAGTGATTTTATTGCTGTGAAAATTCCATCCTGAGTGATAACACAGATGACAAATAATGACAGGTTGTAGACGCCTTCTCAGTAATAATATGTCTTATGTCACATTAGGCTCATAATGAATTTGGAAGGGATTTGGAGCATTGACTGAAGCTTTTTCAGCAACCCCCATTAGAAAATGAAAACTATATATACTGTATTACTTTAAAAAACATAAAAATATTGCTGATTTGATATAATTATTTTTATACTTTAGAATGTATATTTTGAAAAAATGTTTACAAATTTTTACCAAGTGATTATCAGAATATGTTGAGATAAATACTGGATAAGAAAAAACATCATTAAAGGGTGTGAAAAAATACTACCTACCCTGTAAGGGGCTGATCATCATAATTCGTTTTACTCCTTATGATATTTGGAATTTGGGGGAGACAGTTTTCCGTGCATCTCTTGTGTTTCTGTATAGCCTGCAAATGTGGTACTAACTGGCCTTTGGTTCTGAACCGTCTTTTCAAGGATGGAAGACAGAAATGAAATCTTTCACTGGAGTGAAGGGTAGGTCTAGTTACAGCCTTGGGAGATAGAGATAACATCCCCCTCCAGAGCAAAAGTCAAGCATGCCTACTGCCCGTTATAAATGATTCAGAATTTCCAAGTACAGGAGTTCTCTGCTGTAATGCAACTACTGTGTGTGCAGGTGTCACTTGGTCTTTTTCACATCACCTTATGGGATTTCAGGTTCAGGGAACAAGCACAAAACATGCTGATAATACTGTTTACTGCTGTCACTATGAGTAATGAAGTACATTGCCTCTGACCCGTCAGTTTCATACCTTCTACCAGCATCCATGAACCCAGCAGTCTAAGCTGTTAACTCACAAGCAGGCTGACATCTTAAGCATTTTGCAGTTCTTAACAGTAATCAAGAGGAAAACAATTGGAAACACTCTGAACTTTGATTTTGGTTTGTATCTGTACCTATACCACAAAAAGTATATTTTATTTATTGAAGACTATTGAAGAAAGTACTCAGATTATCAAAAGTATTGTAGAGGAGGCAAAACTCAAATTCTATACTCATAGAGTCCCAGCTTGGTGAGAAACTAAATTGACATAAGAGAGATTAGCAGAAAAAAATGACACATATTTACATAATACAAGTTTCACCTGGCACAGAAAGAAGCCCTCATAAGGACAGGAAAACCCAAAGAAGCAGTTGGAGTCACTTACACAGTGAACTGGGCAAAGAATAGTACATTGTGAAATTAGACAAGGTAAAAGGGCTTGGACTAGGGTAGTTAATTCGGCAGAAAAGGGACTGGGAAGATAAGGTTTAGTGTAACAAGCTTTGTTTGTGAACATTTCCCTCAGCTTCAATCTCCTGTCCTTCATAGTAAAATGCTAGTTTCTTTTTGGTATAGGGAGGACAGCTTTCCTATGGGAATTTTATCTCCTGTTTTTAAGCAACAGAATAAACATCAGCATAAACATCTTGCACCTCCTGTGTTTTCTTTAAGTGCCTTCAATTGAAAATAGACAATATGCCAGAGAGCCATTTTAGGGGTCCTTCTTCAGGGTGAACCTCCTCTTCATCTGACAGATTCTTCCTGCTGGTGAACACACAAAGACCATGGCATGACAGAAAAGGAAAAGTTTAATTGACACAAGGCCAGGCACGCTACGTGGGAGACAGGGATAGTACTCAAATCAATCTCCCCAAAGGCTTGGATGTTAGATGTTTTTCAAAGGTAATTTGGGGGGAAGGGGTGGGGGTGGCTAGGCAATAGGCGTTCACTTCTGATTGGAAGACAGTGCGATCATAGGGTTGTGGGCAATGGTCCTCCTGTGCTCTTCCTTGCTTCTAGGTGGGGCTACAGGAGTGTTTGGTGGGTCCAGATGGAGTAATTAGTGTCATGCATGCAAAATACCTGAAAAGATATCTCAAAAGGCCAATCATAGGTGCTACAATAGTGATGTTATCTACAGAAGCAACTGGGGAAGTTGCAAATCTTGTGACCTCTGGAATAATGGTTGATAATCATTTATGTCTACATCTTAGCAGATTTCAGGCTCCTCTATCCTCCTAGCCTGGTGATCTCTCATTAGTGTTACAAAGGCGGTTCAGTTTTGGGGAAAGGCTATCATCATTTAAACTATAAACTAAATGTTTCCCAAAGTTAGCTTGGCTTAAGCCCAAAATAATTAAAGGCAATTGAAGGCTAAAGTCAAGATAGGGATTAGCCATATCAGATCTCCCTCACTGTCATAATTTTCTCACTGTATAATTTTCACAAAGGCAGTTTCAGTGGCATATTCTTAACTCCTTGAGTGTGCAACCATGGATTCTACAAAGAGCTGAAATAGTTACTCAACTATAGTCCATGATTTGAGTACTTCAAAATGTTCCCCAAATCATTGCTTTCCTTTTACTTTCTTGGTTGGGTGGGTGGTGGTATTTATTCATTGCCCTTTCCTGTGATCTCCTTTCAAGAAATACCACTGTGGAGGTAACACTCTTGTTACAACCAAATACATACTTATTTGTCAACTGATTCTCCTAGATGACAGATGACATAGATGATCTGATAAAATAAGAACACTGACAAAATGGGCTAAAGAGAGATACACCTTTAAAAGTTGCTCTTTATTGTACAATAAATTAAACATAAAACATTTAGGTAAAAAGAGAATAGATTATATGCAGCTGCTTTCCCATTTTCCCTGAGACCAACCCTTTAAGCTCTGATCATAAATCTAGGAATGTTCTCTGTTCTCTATACTTTGTTGAATTATTCAATTTAAGTTTCACTATGCATTTGGTGCTCTTGGTTACAAGTGAATTTTTTCATTTACATAATCATATTCTGCCCACTTGAATATTCCCTGCGCAGTTGTACTTTTATATAATATACTTGTTCACCATCTGTCCTCAATTTTGGTCAAGAGATGCTTCATATTTTCCAACATTTTGTATTGTAATTGTGCTACCCCAAAAGTCATTTTTGTTAATACACATCTTGCTTATGTGGAAGAGACACTTTCCATTCTCGCTGGCCAAAAAAAGGTCTGCCTTTGGAAGCTTTAACCTACCTATCTTAAAGATAGTGAAAGTACCTATAAAGCCATCAAATATATTTGAAACTTGAAATGCAGGTATACATACACGGGTACTATAATTGTTATGAAGGAACTGCTTGAAATTAATGACTTTCAGTGTCTATATTACATGTATTTCAATTCTAGAATTCATAGTAAAGTTAAAATAAGACATAGATCCTGAGCAAGATGGCTGAATAGGAACAGCTCCAGCCTCCAGCTCCTAGTGCGAGCGACACAGAAGACTGGTGATTTTGGCATTTTCAGTTGAGGTACCGGGTTCATCTCACTGAGGAGTGCTAGAAAATCAGTACCGGTCAGCTGGTGCAACCTGACCAGTGAGAGCTGAAGCAGGGCGAGGCATTGACTCACCTGGGAAGCACAAGGGGGAAGGGAATTCCTTTTCTTAGCCAAGGGAAACTGAGACACACAACACCTGGAAAATCGGGTAACTTCCACCCTAATACTGCGCTTTACCAAGGGTCTTAGCAAAGGGCACACCAGGATATTGTATCCCACACCTGGCGTGGAGGGTCCCACACCCACGGAGCCTCTCTCATTGCTAGCACAGCAGTCTGAGATCTAACTACAAGGCGGCAGCGAGGCTGGGGGAGGGGCACCCGCCATTACTGAGGCTTAAGTAGGTAAACAAAGCCTCCTGGAAGCTCGAACTGGGTAGAGCCCACCACAACTCAAGGAGGCCTGCCTGCCTCTGTGGACTCCACCTTGGGGGACAGGGCATAGCTAAACAAAAAGCAGCAGAAACCTCTGCAGATGTAAATGACCCTGTCTGCCAGCTTTGAAGAGAGCAGTGGGTCTCCCAGCATGGAGATTGAGATCTGAGAACAGACAGACTGCATGCTCAAGTGGGTCCCTGACCCCTGAGTAACCTAACTGGGAGACATCCCCCACTAGGTGCAGGCGGACACCTCACACCTCACATGGCTGGGCGCACCTCTGAGATGAAGTTTCCAGAGCAAGAATCAGACAGCAACACTCGCTGTTCAGCAATATTCTATCTTCTGCAGCCTCCGCTGCTGATACCCAGGCAAACAGGGTCTGGAGTGGACCTCAAGCAAACTCCAACGGACCTGCAGTGGAGGGTCCTGACTGTTAGAAGGAAAACTAACAAACAGAAAGGACACCCACACCAAAACCCCATCAGTACGTAACCATCATCAAAGACCAAAGGCAGATAAAACCACAAAGATGGGGAAAAAGCAGGGCAGAAAAGTTGGAAATTCAAAAAATCAGAACGCATCTCCCCCTCCAAAGGAACGCAGCTCATTGCCAGCAATGGATCAAAGCTGGACGGAGAATGACTTTGACGAGTTGAGAGAAGAAGGCTTCAGTTGATCAAACTTCTCAGAGCTAAAGGAGGAATTACGTACCCAGCGCGAAGAAACTAAAAATCTTGAAAAAAGAATGGAAGAATGGATAACTAGAATAATCAATGCAGAGAAGGCCACAAATGAACTGATAGAGATGAAAACCATGACATGAGAATTACATGACAAATGCACAAGCTTCAGTAACCAACTCAATCAACTGGAAGAAAGAGTATCAATGATTGAAGATCAAATGAATGAAATGAAGTGAGAAGGGAAATCTAGAGAAAAAAGAGGAAAAAGAAATGAACAACAAAGCCTCCAAGAAATATGGGATTATGTGAAAAGACCAAATCTACGTCTGATTGGTGTGCCTGAAAGTGAGGGGGAAAATGGAACCAAGTTGGAAAACACTCTTCAGGATATCACCCAGGAGAACTTCCCAACCTAGTAAGGCAGGCCAACATTCAAATTCAGGAAATACAGAGAACGCCACAAAGATACTCCCTGAGAAGAGCAACTCCAAGACACGTAATTGTCAGATTCACCAAAGTTGAAATGAAGGAAAAAATGTGAATGGCAGCCAGAGAGGTTGGGTTACCCACAAAGGGAAGCCAATCAGACTAACAGCAGATCTCTCAGCAGAAACTCTATAAGCCAGAAGAGAGTGGGGGCCAATATTCAACATTCTTAAAGAAAAAAAAATTTCAACCCAGAATTTCATATCCAGCCAAACTAAGTTTCATAAGTGAAGGAGAAATAAAATCCTTTACAGACAAGCAAATGCTTAGAGATTTTGCCACCACCAGACCTGCCCTACAAGAGACCCTGAAAGAAACACTAAACATGGAAAGGAACAGGCACCAGCCATTGCAAAAACATGCCAAAATGTAAAGACCATCGATGCTAGGAAGAAACGGCATCAACTAATGAGCAAAATAACCAGCTAACATCACAATGACAGGATCAAGTTCACACATAACAATATTAACCTTAAATGTAAATGGACTAAATGGTCCAATTAAAAGACACAGACTGGAAAATTGGATAGAGTCAAGACCCATCAGTTTGCTGTATTCAGGAGACCCATCTCACATGCAAAGACACAAAAAGGCTCAAAATAAAGGGATGGAGGAAGATCCACCAAGCAAATGGAAAACAAAAAAAGCAGGGGTTGCAATCCTAATAACTGATAAAACAGATTTTAAACCATCAAAGATCAAAAGAGACAAAGAAGGCCATTACATAATGGTAAGCACCCAGATTCATGGAGCAAGTCCTTAGAGATTTACAAAGAGACTTAGACTCCCATACAATAATAAAGGGAGACTTCAACACCCCACTGCCAACATTAGACAGTTCAACGAGACAGAAAGTTAACAAGGATATCCAGGAATTGAACTCAACTCTGCACCAAGTGGACCTAATAGACATCTACAGAATGCTCTACCCCAAGTCAACAGAATATACATTCTTCTCGGCACCACATCAAACTTATTCCAAAATTGACCACATAGTTGGAAGTAAAGCACTCCTCAGCAAATGTAAAAGAACAGAAATTATAACAAACTGTCTCTCAGACCACAGTGCAATTAAACTAGAACTCAGGACTAAGAAACTCAATGAAAATTGCTCAACTACAGGGAAACTGAACAGTCTGTTCCTGAATGACTACTGGATACATAACAAAATGAAGGCAGAACTAAAGATGCTCTTTGAAACCAATGAGAACAAAGATAAAACATACCAGAATCTCTGGGACACATTTAAAGCAGTGTGTAGAGGGAAATTTATAGCACTAAATGCCCACAAGAGAAAGCTGGAAAGATCTAAAATTGACACCCTAACATCACAATTAAAATAACTAGAGAAGCAAGAGCAAACACATTCAAAAGCTAGCAGAAGGCAAGAAATAACTAAGATCAGAGCAGAACTGAAGGAGATAGAGACACAAAAACCCTCTAAAAAATCAATGAATCCAGGAGTTGGTTTTTTGAAAAGATCAACAAAATTGATAGACTGCTAGCAAGACTAATAAAGAAGAAAAGAGAGAAGAATCAAATAGACGCAATAAAAAATGATAAAGGGGATATCACCACCAACCTCACAGAAATACAAACTACCATCAGAGAATACTATCAACACCTCTATGCAAATAAACTAGAAAACCAACAAAAAATGGATAATTTCCTGGACACTTACACTCTTCCAAGACCAAACCAGGAAGAAGTTGAATCCCTGAATAGACCAATAGACCTGAAATTGAGGCAATAATTAATAGCCTACCAACCAAAAAAAGTCCAGGACCAGACGGATTCACAGCCGAATTCTACCAGAGGTACAAGGAGGAGTTGGTACCATTCCTTCTGAAACTATTCCAATCAATAGAAAAAGAGAGAATCCTTCCTAACTCATTTTATGAGGCCAACATCATCCTGATACCAAAGCCTGGCAGAGACACAACAAAAAAAGAGAATTTTAGAGCAATATCCTTGATGAACATCGATGCAAAAATCCTCAATAAAATACTGGCAAAATGAATCCAGCAGCACATCAAAAAGCTTATCCACCATGATCAAGTGGGTTTCATCTCTGGGATGCAAGGCTGGTTCAATATATGCAAATCAATAAACATAATCCAGCATATAAACAGAACCAAAGACAAAAACCACACAATTATCTTAATAGATGCAGAAAAGGCCTTTGACAAAATTCAAGAGTCCTTCATGCTAAAAACTCCCAATAAATTCGGAATTGATGGAACATATCTCAAAATAATAAGAGCTATTTATGACAAACCTACAGCCAATATCACACTGAATGGGCTAAAACTAGAAGCATTCCCTTGGAAAACTGGCACAAGACAGGGATGCCCTCTCTCACCACTCCTATTCAACATAGTGTTGGAAGTTCTGGCTAGGGCAATCAGGCAAGAGAAAGAAATAATGGGTATTCAGTTAGGAAGAGAAGAAGTCAAATTGTCCCTGTTTGCAGATGAAATGATTGTATATTTAGAAAACCCCATCATCTCAGCCCAAAATCTCCTTAAACTGATAAGCAACTTCAGCAAAGTCTCAGGATACAAAATCAATGTGCAAAAATCACAAGCATTCTTATACACCAGTAATAGACAAACAGAGAGCCAAATCATGAATGAACTCCCATTCACAATAGCTTCAAAGAGAATAAAATACCTAGGAATCCAACTTACAGGGGATGTAAAGGACCTTTTCAAGGAGAACTACAAACCACTGCTCAGTGAAATAAAAGAAGACACAAACAAATGGAGAACATACCATGCTCATGGATAGGAAGAATCAATATTATGAAAATGGCCATACTGCCCAAAGTAATTTATACATTCAATGCCATCCTCATCAAGCTACCAATGAGTTTCTTCACAGAATTGTAAAAAAACTGCTTTAAAGTTCATATGGAACCAAAAAAGAGCACGCATTGCCAAGACAATCCTAAGTCAAAAGAACAAAGCTGGAGGCATCACACTACCTGACTTCAAACTATACTACAAGGCTACAGTAACCAAAACAGCATGCTACTGGTACCAAAAGAGAGATACAGACCAATGGAACAGAACAGAGTCCTCAGAAATAATACCACATATCTACAGCCATCTGATCTTTGACAAACCTGAGAAAAACAAGAAACGGGGAAAGGATTCCCTATTTAATAAATGGTGCTGGGAAAATTGGCTAGCCGTAAGTAGAAAGCTGAAACTGGATCTTTCCTTACTCCTTATACGAAAATTAATTCAAGATGGATTAGAGACTTAAATGTTAGACTTAAAACCATAAAAACCCTAGAAGAAAACCTAGGTGATACCATTCAGGACATAGGCACGGGCAAGGACTTCATGTCTATAACACCAAAAGCAATGGCAACAAAAGCCAACATTGACAAATGGGATCTAATTAAAGTAAAGAGCTTCTGCACAGCAAAAGCAACTACCATCAGAGTGAACAGACAACCTACAGAATGGGAGAAAATTTTTGCAATCTACTCATCTGACAAAGGGCTAATATCCAGAACCTACAAAGAACTCAAACAAATTTACAAGAAAAAAGCAAACAACCCCATCAAAAAGTGGGCAAAGGATATGAACAGACATTTCTCAAAAGAAGACATGCATACAGCCAACAGACACATGAAAAAATGTTCATCATTACTGGCCATCAGAGAAATGCAAATCAAAACCACAATGAGATACCATCTCACACCAGTTAGAATGGCAATCATTAAAAAGTCAGGAAACAACAGGTGCTGGAGAGGATATGGAGAAATAGGAACACTTTTACACTGTTGGTGGGATTGTAAACTAGTTCAACCATTGTGGAAAACAGTATGAGATTCCTCAAGGATCTAGAACTAGAAATAACATATGACCCAGCCATCCCATTACTGGGCATATACCCAAAGGATTATAAATCATGCTGCTACAAAGACACATGCACACGTATGTTTATTGTGGCACTATTCACAATAACAAAGACTTGGAATCCATCCAAATGTCCATCAGTGACAGACTGGATTAAGAAAATGTGGCACATATACACCATTGAATACTATGCAGCCATAAAAAAGGATGAGTTTGTGTCCTTTGTAGGAACATGGATGCAACTGGAAACCATCATTCTCAGCAAACTATCCCAAGAACAGAAAACCAAACACCACATGTTCTCACTCATAGGTGGGAACTGAACAATGAGAACACTTGGACACAGGAAGGGGAACATCACACACTGGGGCCTGTCGTGGGGTGGGGGGAGGGGGGAGGGTTAGCATTGGGAGTTATACCTGATGTCAATGGGAGTTATACCTGATGTCAATGACGAGTTAACGGGTGCTGACCTGTTGATGGGTGCAGCACACCCACATGGCACATGTATACATATGTAACAAACCTGCACGTTGTGCACATGTACCCTAGAACTTAAAGTATAATAAAAAAAATTTTAAAAATAAGACATAAAAATAATTTAATATTCATATTATTTGAAAATCTTCTTTAGGTAATTCCCTATAACATTATACAATACAATATTAATGTATTTAGAAATTGTTTAGAGGCCATTCAAGATTATTAGGTAAATTAAACCCCTCCGCTCTTTCTGTTTTTTCTTTTTTTTCTGCTAAAGTGAAAGGATGAATAAAAGTATATAGTAAATCAAAATCTTTTGTAATTAAAAAAAAAGACTTCAACTCAACTGAATACGTTTCCTGACTTTTTCTAAAAAGCACTCTGATGTGAGAACTCTTGATAAGCCTGGAAGGCTTTCTGTCTAGGACAAGGGGAAAAAGTTTCTATTTCAAACTCTCTAATTTTCTATTTCAAAGAGAAGAAAAACATATTTTTCTTGTTTGTTCTTTTTTGACTCGTTCATTTGTGTATACATACACACACACATTTCTCTTCATTAAATTTAGCAGTTTTGGCCACACTTACCCTATTCAACAAATCCACTTTCAGTTATGTTTTTTAGTCGGACGATTACATGAGCTACTAATCCAAACACACACTAACTTAAACTAAAAGGTCAGTAGAATTATTTGAACTTCCTTACTCTTGCTATAAGTATTTTGTAATATAGATTAATTTTATGATCTGTCATGGTCTTTTTTTTTTCCCTCTCAACTATTAATTGCATTTAAAAACTCTAACACTAAGATGATATCAATCTCCAAACTCAGCAAAGCTGAATCAAAATATTTATCAAAATAATTAGCCAAGTTTGCTAGCAATCTTGTCATGGAGGCATAACAGTGTAGTGGTCAAAGAAACATTCTGAAGTAAAAATCTGCACGTGATTACCCGCTCTGTAACCTCCTGGCTATATGACTTTATGCAAGTCTTTTTCTATTTTGCAGCTAAATGTCTCTAAGCACAGATATACATTAAAGGCACAATTTAACAGAACTTTTCATCTTATACTGTGAGAGAATATAAGCAAAGAGATGAGTACACCCCATGACACACAGTGAGCTTTCAATTAAGCATGGTCGTAGTTATTTTAAACTTATGATGAAATCATCATCTGAGGACTAAACTCTGATATTTTTGTCTTGCCCAGTTTCCTATCAAAGGGGCCTGGGGAGTCATGCCCTACAACTCATAAATTCTCATCAGATGGGTGTTGTTTAACCCTATATATCTGACTTACTTTACAGTCTTACTCTGGCATAACATTATGAGACAAGGAAGAAAGTTGAAATATTTTACCCCAAAACATGTTTCTTTGCCATAGCTTGAAATGGCCCTGCAAAGTTGTCCTTTGTGGGGGAAAAATTTGCATCTGTAAAGAATCTCTATTAACATAGCTAGATATACATATATATATTTTAATTATAGGTTCTCCCAATCCTAAAAGATTAACTAAAAGTCTAGCGCATTTTCAACACTTGTCACCTATTGTCTCTAAGGGCAGTCATCAAAAGAATCTTAGTCTCCAGGATCTTTCATCTTAACCTGAACATTTCCCTTCTATGATCCCAGGTCTTTAGATAAACTCACTAATTGTCAATCAGAAAATGTTTCAATTTACCTATAGCCTGGAAGTCCCTGCTTGAGTTGCCCCACCATTCTGGACCAAACCAATGTATTTCTTAAATGTATTTGATGTCTCACGCCTCTCTAAAATGTATAAAACCAAGCTGCTCCCCCAACAAGCTTGGGCACATAGTCTCAGGACTTTCTGAGGTCTGTGTCACAGGCCATGGTTACTCATATTTGGCTCAGACTAAATCTCAAATATTTTACAGAGTTTGACTCTTTTCTTTGACCAAAATGCAGTTATTCTAATAGATATCAAAACAGAATAGTTTCTTATTCTCTCTGCTTTTCCTCTTTGCTTTATTATAATTTCCCTTGAGATTATATACAGGTCATTCCTATTTTAATATTTCACTATTCTCTGCTTTCCTCTGAGCTTTCTGCTTACTCTGACCTCAACCAATCAGAAGCAGTGGGGGGCCTCTGGAGAGCCAGAGGGAAAAACCTGGACAGCTCTTCTTTTCCAATATGACATCAGGAGGCATCTCTAGCAGCTGGCTTGGAGTTTCCACAGAAGAGGCCTGCTTGGTTCCCGCTCTCACTGGGTGACTCAGTCCCAGTGTTTTAGAAATACTACATCCCTACAGGCAACAGCAGTAGTAGCTTTTTGTTAGGCTGCCTTACTGTACCTAGTTGGGGTCTCAGCTATTCTACTTTCTATTATCAGTTGCCCGCATTGAATTCTTTCTGTTTCAAATGCTCTTGAATGGATTTTGTTTTCTCGGTTGGAGTGTGATTGGTACTGTGTGCCATTGAAACCTTCTTTTATATGCTTTTCTACGTGATAAAAAAAAATATCATTTTCTGTATGACCATTTTCTAATGATATAAAACTTCTTGTTTAGTCTTTACTCTGAGCATATTCTGTCTTGCCCTTGATGATTCCTTTAGAGTTCTGGACAATTGGTTACACCTATAAAATGTATCTAACTATAGCAAATAGTCACAGAGAATTAGATTTCTAAAGAAAATGACTATAAAGGGGATCTCTTAAATTATTAAGCAGTTGGCTTACTACATTGAGAACAAAACAATATTGTGTAACAACTTGTTATCATGAAAACTGCTGCACATGTGATATTTATTGTTTTTAAAAATAAAAGAATAAAGACTTCTTTTCTTCTTATATTGTTGCTCAATTTTGGGGGAAGAGTAGTGTTGTGGTTTCCATATATGGAATCAGTGTGTACATAAGGATTCTGTTTGAAGCCACGTTATGTCAGATAGTTTCTTCCTTTACATTGATGTAAACAAAAGAAAATCCAGGATATTAGTACATTACATACCATTTCTTTCTGAAAAGGAGAAATCAAGTAAGAGTGTCCAAATGGCTTCCCTTTTAAGAATAATAAATAAAATAGATTCCCAGACAAAACAACACAGAGGATTTGAAAACAAAGAGGTGAAGATTTTGAAGCATTACTTGTTCATTGCAGCAACTGCAAATCTCAGGAGAACAATCTTGAGACCAACAATCCAGGAACAAAGAGGTTTAAAGTTTACATCTTGGTTTCAGTCAATAAATCCCAGGGTAATCTACATTCTCTTTTAACCACCCAGATAAACACTCTTTTATTTACATAGATGCTGTTTGATAGTATTCAAACACTATCAAATCTTAATGCTCTTGATAGTATTGACAACATGACTTTCACTTATCTCCCAGGACTGACTTTTATATACAGACTGTGGAGCGCTATGTATTTTAACCAAAAGATCACATTGTCTGTTGCCATAATAGCTATGTTTATGGAATACAGCTTTGTTACTTGTTTTAATTTCATTTTAGAAATTATAATTTATTCTTAATGTTTTCAGAACATTCACATAGTTACAAACACATATTTTATGCTCAGCTTCAAAAATGGATATGATAATAAGATCAGAACCTGCATTATGAGATTAGCAGCTAAAAAGACATTACAATATCTTGCCATCAGTTGTTTCACAGCACCAAGTTTTTTATTGGTTGTACTTCTGTTTGAATCTACCATTCATAAAATATACATTGGCTATAATATTATGTGATTCATGTTGCCTTTCATTATTTGACAAATTTGAAATGCTATACATTTGTTATCAGGGCTGATACCATTTCCTTTTTAGCAATATTTGAGCTTTGGGTTGTGACAAGGATAGGCACAATTTAGGTCCTCATGACTTTTTTTTTTTTTTTTTTTTTTTTTTTTAGACAGAGTCTTACTCTGTCACCAGGCTGGAATGCAGTGGTACAATCTCAGCTCACTGCAACCTCTGCCTCCTGGGTTCAAGTGATTCTCCTGCCTCAGCCTCCCAAGTAGGTGGGACTACAGGCACACGCCACCACACCCAGGTAATTTTTGTATTTTTAGTAGAGATGGGGTTTCACCATGTTGGCCAGGATGGTCTTGATCTCTTGACCCTGTGATCTGTCCAGCTTGGCCTCCCAAAGTGCTGGGATTGCAGGCATGAGCCACCATGCCCGGCTGGTCCTCATGACTTTTATCTCCTCATGTCATATTCATGAACATGTTACATTATATAGCATAAATGATTTTACAGATGTAATTACCGTTACTAACCAGTTAACTTTAAAAAAGGGAAAGCACCTTAGTTTATATGGGTGGGACCAATCTAATCACATGAGCTTGCAGATGAAAGGGGGCTATGTGTCAAGGAAATCAACAGTCCTACAGTTGAATTTACCTGAATTCTTCCAAAAACCAATGCGTTTAAGAAAATAATCCAAGCCCCAAATGAGAAGTGTAGCCCTGGCCAATATGTTGGTTTTAGCCCAGCGATATCTTAAGCAGAAAAATAGCCACACCACATTAGACTTCACTTCCACAGAACTTCGCTTCTGTAGATAATAAATGGTGTTTTAAGCCACTACATTTGTGATCATCTGTTACAACAACAATAGGAAACTAACAAAGTGACAGATGCTATCTTCATTCAGCTAGGCTGGGTCATCTACAACTCTAATTTTTTTTTTTTTTTTTTTTTTTTTAATGCCAGTGCACTGTTTCCATCATTACTGGTTTCCAAGTAACTTGAGTGCTCTAATACGTATTTTTTTCCTCTCTTTTTTTCTGTTGTTTCTTGGTCAAGAAATGAGTGAACAGAGAAGCAATACGTTATGGCAGAGTGACAAATAGATGTTATAAAGTCCAATTCTAGGCCAGCCTCTGCTTTACTGGAGTTCGTAAACTCACTCAAGTTAGGTAGGTTTTCTGGGCCATGGTTTCATCCGCAGTGTACAATGAAAGGTCACTCACTCTAATTTCCATGCCACTGTTTAGGTGCTATGACTCTATGAAATATTGATTTAACTTCTTGTATATACTAAATTATTTCTAGTAGCTTTAAGGAATAAGAAGTTCAAGACAAAGAGCCAGACTCTAAATAGCTTATTTATTTGAAGTGACTTGAATAAACATACAAAAATCCTAAATGAAAATTATGAGAGCATAAAATCAAGTCGTGAAATGTGTGCTCCAGAATCCATGCACTATTCTTTTTTTTTTTTTTTTTTTTTTTTTTTTGAGACGGAGTCTCGCTCTGTCGCCCAGGCTGGAGTGCGGTGGCGCAATCTCCACTCACTGCAAGCTCCGCCTCCTGGGTTCACGCCATTCTCCTGCCTCAGCCTCCCGTGTGGCTGGGACTACAGGCGCCCGCCACCGCGCCCGGCTAATTTTTGTATTTTTAGTAGAGACGGAGTTTCACCGTGTTAGCCAGGATGGTCTCAATCTCCTGACCTCGTGATCCGCCCGTCTCAGCCTCCCAAAGTGCTGGGATTACAGGCGTGAGCCACCGCGCCCGGCCCCATGCACTATTCTATTCCCCAAAATTATATACTTACATATGTAAATTATATATATATATAGAAATTGTGTGTGTGTGTGTGTGTGTGTGTGTGTGTGTGTGTGTGTATCACTGCCAAGAGCTATTGGTGCTTGATTTTAAAAGGTGGACAAAATCCAATTCTGGAGTGACGAGTAGAAATGTTATTCGTTTTAAATCTATAAACGATAAAGAGTGCTTAAGTGCTGGGCAACACTAGAACAGCAAAGATATGTGAGACAAAAATTCTGACTTAATGGGGTTACTTCATTGCATGTGTACACTTATATGGGTGTAATTGTAATAATATTGATGTTAGATAAGCAATATCCTATGTGAAAAAGAAAAAAAACAGATAATGTTATAATGAGAAAACCTTCCCTGGTTATTTGCTGTAGAGGAGTAAACTTAACATAGATAACATCGTTTAATTCTTATAGTAATTCAGTAAGTTTAAGTGCTATCATTACTCCTATTTTACAGATAGCCAAAGTGGCACTAGAAATCTAATAGTTTGTGCAAACTCATATATGAAGAAAATGGTGAAAAAATAATAGAGAGACCTCAACTCCAGAACCATGCAGAATCAAGCTATTTTCCTACAATTACCTCCATTCTTTCCTAAGAAACATAAGTCAAGTATATCCAACTCTTTGTTTATTATATATGCTTAGATACACAGTCCCAACAAACACGATTTTTTCACAACAAAACACATGATTTTATATGCAAATTTAGTCCTGCTTTAATGATTGCTATTCATGTGGATGGGACATCCAGTAAATTAGTTGCACAATACAGAAGGCATTTAAATTAATCTTAAGTGAATCATTTTTCCATTCCCTCTCCCACAAAATTCAATTTTAACACATCACTCAGTGTATTGTTTCAGCCTTCTACATATCTCAGAATCATTTGTTATAGTGGTCTCTAAAACCACCATCTCACTGCATGCCACAATAACCTCTTGTGACTCTGGCCTAGACTGCTACACAACACTTCATGATTAAAGCATTGTGGTGGCTTCCTGATTCAAGTGCATTTAAAAACTGAAATATTTAAGATTGATTCAGAGTTCCAAATTATGCATCGTCTCTTTATTTATATACCTTTCACACATGAAAAAGTACATAGAATTTTTTGCTAAAATGTCTGCCTTTTCTTACTCTCTAGGATCCTAAAATGTCACGGAGTCTTCACTATTACACTTCTGAACAATATTGTCTCCCTCTTTCTCTCAATTATGCACAGACTTCCATTTACTTTGCATGGGCCTCTTGTTTTTCTCTCCAGCATCTTCTACATCATACATCTGAATGTGTCATAGGCAGCTTCCATAAGGACTGTATTATTATTACCTTAATTGATATTCCGACTAGAATGAAAACAAGGAGTATAGTTGGGGTGGGGGATAGTTGGGCATGAAGTTGGTAAGCAGGCCACATCGAAAGTTCTGTTCTGAGGAGTGATAATTGCAGTGAAAAAGTGGAGTATTGACAGTGAAGATGATAAGAAGATGAACAATTTGAGAACAAGAAGACATAATAGGATCGCCTTTCCAATTTTTCCTATGTACATCTCTTGGCACCTAATCAAGACCTTGAGTGCTGAGAAAGTAAAGACTGTGTATATTACCTGCAGATTTCTTTGTCAGGAGACAGGCAAACACTAAACCTTGCTCAATTTAAGTCTTCTCTCTTCTTGCTATAAAGTTGTGAACACTGGCATTCTTTTTGGCTTCAATGTACCCAATATTGCTAAAGAACAGTATAACACTGGACACTACTCAATCTTCTACTTCTTCTTTTTTTTTTTTTTTTTTTTTTTTTCCTGAGATGGAGTCTCGATGTCTTGCCCAGGCTGGAGTGCAGTGGCCTGATCTCGGCTTACTGCAAACTGCCTCCTGGTTCAAGCAATTCTCCTGCCTCAGCCTCCCAAGTAGCTGGGATTACAGGTGCATGCCACCATGCCAGGTTAATTTTTGTATGTTTAGTAGAGATGGGGTTTCACCATGTTGGCCAGGCTGGTCTCCAACTCCTAACCTCAGGTGATCTGCCCACCTCGGTCTCCCAAAGTGCTGGGATTACAGGTGTGAGTCACAGCACCCCACCAATCATCCACTTCTTAAGATGCATTGAAAGGAAGGGTTGACATTTCAATATATAAGTTATCGGTTCTTGTCAAAATACTTCATGCCTTCATAGCCAAAAGTATTACCGAACTCTACAAGGTATCCATGACTTGATTATCTTTTTTATTTATTCACACAAAGTACTGTCATTTGCATGAGAAAGAAAAAAATGAAAATATGATATATATCTAGCTTTCAAATGGCTAAAACTCCGAATACATATTAGAGTTCCTGGTTTGCTTGGAGATAAGTGATTTTCATTGTTAAACATTGATATTATTCTCAAAATAAAAGGATGCTAACAAAAACTTCATTAAAGAGGAGACAATTTGCATGTGAACAAGAAAAATTCATTCCAAAAGAAAAAGGGTGGTTTTCTGAAAGTAAAGCAAAGTGTAACAAACTTGCCTTGCTGCCTGTTATTGGTTATTTTTGCACCCCTAGGAAATCAAGGGGAAAAATCTCTGATACTTTATTTCCTTCAACGTTGTACAGAACTGAATCATCACTTCCTTTTTTGGTAACTGAAACTCCCAGAGCTACTGTTTTCTTGTGGATCCAAATTCTCAGAGGTTAAATGTCTTTTTATTAAGTATCATCATAGTTGTGTTGCACCATGTAAACAAAACGTTAATTTTGTCCTTGACATCATGGTTGAAAACTAGAAGGAATACTAGTAATACCGGGACAGAAAAAAACAAATATACATATTCAGTGGAATTTCAATTAACCCCCCATCCTCCAATTCATAGTCACATGCCAAAAGTCCCCAAGAATAAAGGACAAACATTATGTATCAGTAGATGAAGTATTATATGTATGAGAAAAATCACATTTGAAGTTAAAAAAGCAATTGGTTATTCAAGCTCCACAGGCAAAAGAAAGGAATACTGCGATAATAAAATGATATGTTGACATATTTTTATGAAAGACACAATAGTATATTTGTATAGATTTTATATCATTTTTGACATAATGAATAATATATTTAACTTGTTCTTTAATACATGGAAATGTGAAAATATTTATACAAAAAGAACAATGGTTATGGAATCAATAATGATATAATTTGTAGAGATAACTTATAAAAAGTATTCTGGCATTTGTTTTTGACGTGATTTTGTTTACTTTTCTTTCTTTTCTTTCATTGGATTGAGAGTAATGATTACAATTTTGACTCTTTAATCTGGAATCCAGATGGAAGGCAAAGCATTAATTTCTTTATTCAATTTATTATGTAACTTCTATACCTCAAATATACAGGTTTTTAAAAAATCAAATTTAATAATTTCATCATCACAAGGTTACTTTTCTGGAGAAGCTAATAGAGATAACACAGGTAAAATCATTTAGTGGAAAAATTGTTTTAAATATGGTATTAATCAACTAAATATTTAGCAAAATTATATGTAATTAAATTTTTTGAAGTTGAGTTTATCTCAAAATTGTAAGATTGTGAAGGCAAAACAGTAAGCTTACATTTCAGTTAACAAATTTAAAATTCAGACTTATACCTATATTATGAGCAAGACAAAGTTCTTTTCCACTTCTGAATGTTGACAGGCAATTTTCCATGGGTATCTAGCAGTTCTACACATATTCGGAAGAGGTATTGATGGCATTTGTTTCAGACTCTCATTTCAAGGATGTGTGCATAGTAAATGGCCTTGGAAGATGGAGATAATAACTCCTTTCCCTTGACAAAGATCAGGCATGTTTGCAAGCAGACCCCTTATAAGATCGTTGGTGTCCTAAACTCAGGGGTCCTTAGCTGTCACACAAAGCTACCCAGCATCGACGGGCTGTTTCACAGCATCCATTTAGCATTAGGAGGGCAAGAAGAACTAACAGAGACATGCAGTTCATGCTGCCTACTACGTCATGAATGAGACAGTCTTTTACGTCTGATTCAGGAGTCTCATGTTTCTAGTACCATCTCTGAAACTTGTTAATTTGCGAGTAGGATAAAAGGTAAGATCTCAGACACTTCACAATTCTTGATAATTAACATTAAGTTTTTGTCTATAATGTCCCCTATTATTGCAAATACAATATAAGCTGTATATGAAGTCACGTAAACATTTATGTATACATATTTTTGTGTATTTCTTTTTTACATAAGGGGCTATTAACTTTTATATTCATAAAATTCCTCATGTCATCAGTATATAACTAGATCTTATTTCACAAAATTAGCACACTGATGTACCTATCAGGAAATGGAACATTATCAGCCCTCTGGAAAACCCCTTTGTTCACTTCTAGTTACAAATCCCTCATCAAAGATAATGACTGCCTGAACTTAAAACATCATAGATTAATTGTGCTGTCTTTTTACTCTATTATATATAGGTGCAATTATTGAACACGTTAGCTTCAAAGTAACCACTTTGACCGCCACAGCGCCTTCATCCATGCCCAAATCTGATCCCACATGGCAGCAATTAAAAAAAAAATTATTAGGGTATGTTAGTTCTCTGCTCGGGATCTTTCAATGCTTTTCACCGTTGGGCGCAGTGGCTCATGCCTGTAATCCCAGCACTCTGGGAGGCCTAGGTGGGTGAATTATCTGAGGTCAGGATTTCAAGACCAGCCTGGCCAACAGGGTGAAACGCCGTCTCTACTAAAAATATAAAAATTAGGTGAGCGTGGTGGCACATGCCTGTAATCCCAGCTACTTGAGAGGCTGAAGCAGGAGAATAGCTTGAACCCAGGAGGCAGAGGTTGCAGGGAGCTGAAATCGTGCCACTGCACTCCAGCCTGGGCAAAAGAGTGAGACTCCATCTCACAAAAACAAAATAAACAGACAAATAAACAAAACAAAACTCATTGCCTTGGCTTACAAGGCGCCACAAGATCTTCTGAAGGACTCATCTCCTATTTCCCTTATTCCTCACTACACTATCAGTTTTATCATTTCTTCTGCTTTAACTTTTCCTCATAGTACACAGCGTCTCCTGACCTTCCTCTATAAACAGTTATTTGGTTATAAGCCATGTATTTCAGTGGAATGTAAGCACCATGAGAGTTTACACTGATGTTTCTGTGAGGGTATTTTTGTATGAGATTAATACTTGAATTGGTAGAATGAATAGGCAGACGAAGGCCTGAATAGAACAAAAAGGCTGAGAAAGAAAGACCTCTCTGCCTATCTTTGAACCAGGATATTGAATTATTTCCTGCCTTTGGACTCTAACTGAAACACTGATCAGCTCTTTCTGGGTTTTGAGTTTACCAGCATTGGACTGGAACCACATCGGCTCTCCTTGTTCTCAGGCTTTCAGACTTTGAATTAGAGCTAAACCATTGGCTCTCTTGGGTCTCTAGCCTGACAAATCATCCTAAATATCTGGGGAGTTGTTAGCTTAGATAATCATGTGAGCCAATTCCTTAAACTAAATCCATATGTGCTATAGAAAGAATGTTTGTGTCTCCCCCAGAACTGATACGTTGATATCCTAACATCTAACATGATGGTATTAGGAGGTGGGGCCTGTGGTAGGTATAGCTCAATGAACAGGATAAATGCCTATATAGAAGAGACCTTGGAGATCTCCCTCATTCCTTCTGCTATGTGAGCACCTAGTGAGAAGACAGTCATCTGTGAATGAAGAAGGGGGATCTCACCTGACACCAAATCTGTCTATGTCTTGATCTTGGCCTTCCCAGCCTCCATTATTATGAGAAATAAATCTCTGTTGCTAGTAAACCACCTAGTCTGTGGTATTTTGCTATTGCAGTCCTCAAAACTAAGACTGTCATGTATCCTGTTGGTTCTTTTTCTATGAAGAATTCTGACTAATTCGGGAAGTGAAGATGACAAATCCAAAGTTTAGTATTAGCAACTGGGTAGGCAGTGGTTCAATTTATTTTGTGGTCTAGAAAGACAGAGAAAAAGGAATTGAAAGACAAAAATTCCATCTGAGATATCTCAGGTTTTAGAAGGTTATAAGGCATACAGATGATTGATTTTTCTTTTTTTCCCTTTTCTATTTTAAAACTTTGAAAAGAAAAATGTGTTGCCATTGTTTTCTGCTCTGTCCTATGTGATTTTGCAGTAATAAAGTTAATCCTCATCACAACCAGACAAATGGGATTTAATTGTTTTCCTGATTTTAAAGATGAGAACATAAATATTGAAATGTCTTGGTCAGACAAGGTCAACCACATTAGAAAATGGCAGCGTTAGAATCCGAGCCACGCTTTCTTTAATGCCAAAGTGTAGCATTTAAACAATAAGGTACATTATTTCTTTTCCTTGAGTTTTTCAATTTTTAAAAAACCTCTTCTGTAAATTTTTTCTTTTCTTCCTTTTCTTTTTCTTTTTTCTTTTTTTTTTTTTTCTGGGACGGAGTCGTGCTCTGTTGCCCAGGCTGGAGTGCAATGGTGCGATCTCAGCTCACTGCAAACTCAGCCTCCTGGGATCAAGTGATTCTCCTGCCTCAGCCTCCCGAGTAGCTGGGATTACGGCGCGCGCCATCACTCCCGGCTGATTTTTTTTTTTTTGAGACAGAGTCTCGCTTTGTCGCCAAGCTGGAGTGCAGTGGCAGGATGTCTGCTCACTGCAACCTCAGCCTCCCCGGTAGCTGGGATTACATGAGTGCGCCACTACGGCCAGCCAATTTTTTTGTATATTTAGTGGAGAAGGGGTTTCACCGTGTTAACCAGGATGGTCTCAAAGTGCTGAACTCAGTGATCCGCCCAACTCGGCTTCCCAAAGTGCTGGGATTAAAGGCGTGAGCCACCATGCCTGGCCTTGCTTATTTTTTGAAAAACAGCTTACTTCCTGAGGTCTGTGCATGCCCCGGCCATCTCATTCTACTGCTTAATATTGTTGTTGTTTTAACCTCTAACCTCCTTTTGAATGAGTTACACATTTTATTGCACATAATCAGGAGCAAAAATAAACACAATTTAATTGTCTTTTGTTTCCTGGCATGTGTTTTTCGGGAGTAGGTTCTTCAGTGCCTTTTTCCTCTTTATGTTGCTTTCCTTCTTCCTTTTCTTACATTTATTTATTAATTTATTTCAGCTAATATATGGATCCCATACTCTTAATCTTCTTAAATTTATCTTCCCCGGGTCTGATCTTCTCATGGGTGAGGATCTCTGTATGTATGGAGGCATCTTTTATTTTTTCCTCCTTATAACTCTGGGCCATAAAGCTCTGCTTCTTTCAGAACATGTGCATGAGATATTTATACAGCTCTTCAGCTAAGGTTACTAAGATGCGGCCCAGTGATGCCACCAGTTATAATTCTATTACTGCATTATTACTCTTTAAATTAAAAAGAAAGAGTAGAAAAAACAAAACAAACAAACAAACAAAAGGCAAAATAATTGCATTTCAGAGGATGTCTGTTCCTGTGTAAGGTGCACCTGTCCTTGCTTCAAGGGGAGTGGGCTACTTCTTTTTTTAAGTTTTTATATTTTCAAGATTTGGGGTTTGATAAAACCATATATATATATATATATTTAACTTTGAGTTCCGGGATACATGTGCTAAACGTGCAGGTTTGTTACATAGGTATACATATACCGTGGTGGTTTGCTGCACCTATCAAGCTGTCATCTAGGTTTTAAGCCCCACATGCATTAGGCATTTGTCCTAATGCTCTCCCTCCCCTTGCCCGCTACCCCCCGACAGGCCCCGGTGTGTGATGTTCCCCTCCCTGTGTCCATTTGTTCTCATTGTTCAACTCCCACTTATGAGTGAGAACATGTGGTGTTTGGTTTTCTGTTCCTTTGCTAGTTTGGTGAGAATGATGGTTTCCAGCTTCATCCATGTCCCTGCAAAGGACATGAACTCTTTCTTTTTTATGGCTGCATAGTATTCCATGGTATATATATATGCCACATTTTCTTTACCCAGTCTATCACTGATGGACATTTGGACAACCATATTTTTTGTTGAGTTTTGTTTCTTTAGTGGCTTAGCCATCTCTGCTGGTTTTAGTTAGTTCCAGCTTAGTCAATGGCTCATGTTAGACTGCATTTCTACCACCAACCTCTGCAAGGAAGTACTCTGCACGACTTCTGGCCTAGACCTGAGGTTGCCATGGATTCATACTGAGCAAGTGCATTCCAGGTATACATCACAGTCTTTCCTCAAGTAGCCTGCATGCCCTGTCTCCACCTTCAGTTTAAGAACACCAGTGAGGTTTTTGAGATATTCTTCCTACTTTCTGCCAAAGTAAAATATCTGATAGAAGGAGAAACCCTGCATTAACTCCCTTGCTTTTTGCTTATTCCAAAATTATGCTCTGTCTGGCTGACACATTGTGAAATTTAAGGGGAAAATTCAACCTTTTCCTCATTTCACTTTCATTGAATTTTTTTTTAATCTATTGTGTATTTCATTCATTTTTTTTGTGGGGGTGGGGCAGATTCTACAAACTGCTTTAATATTGTCCTATTTTTCTAATATTCACATCAACTTTTTATGTAAAACATACCAATGCTTTTAATAAAGCTTACATAGGAGTAAACTATTATAGACCTGAATATATATAAGTACATATTTATTAATCTACATTAAAACAATGAATTTTATTCTGCGGAGATGCCAAGTTGCTCCTGGGTGCTAAGTGAAGCACTTAGGGAAATGTGTTCAGTCTTTGAGGTTATAAGAACATTAGATTATATCAAAGGAAACCTGGAGCCATCAGTTAAGTGGCCCTTCTGTCCTGTAGATACATAAAAACTAATGTTCTCTGCTATGCGGCTCACTTTCTGCTATTAGATATTATGAGGCACTAACAAAAAGCTACTGCCAGCATCATATCTTTCTTTGGTTTGAGATAAAAAGAATGGCCAGAACTGTATACAAGTCATGAAAGGCCCTGGTGTACATTTTTCAAAGTAGTGCAGATTGTGTTGAAATTATCAGTTTAACTTGCATATAAAAAACTAATATACACTTTGAGTAAAATATAAAAAGTGGTAAACATCAAGAAAAGTTTGTTTTACTATAGCAATTTCTTGTTCTATTCTATTTGAGTATTTGCTCTATATATTTGATATATTCCAGAATGCATCCTATTCACAAAGTAGTCAAGTACTCTATCAGTGAATACAGCTGCCGAGTCTCTCCTCTATTCAGCTTCATTTGTACCTCCACTCCAGCCACTTGCAGAAATGGCAGATGCATCAAAAAGACTGGTTACAGGCCTTGCAACCTCCAAGCAGCTAATTACCAAGATCTTAAGTAAATGACCATTGCTCTTTATCTCATCTCCAATGCCATATAAAAAGGCTGTTAAACAGGTTGCCTCATGTTCCCTACACATTTATTCATTCCCGCGTTAAAATATGTCTTATGGGAAAAACAAAATTCACCAAAGAATGAAGAAGCGAACATGTGTTAAAAGAGGGACTTCTGGCTAATTTTACAAAGAAGGATAAAAATTCTCAAAATATGTGTGGGGTGGATTGCGGGGGTATTGCATATTCATAGCATGCCACAGAAATCATTTTAAGTCTATCAAAAACAACTATATTGTGCTTTTTCAAATAAGAACATATAAAAGATGAGCTATAAGAAGGGAGAAGGATGCTAAAATAAATAAGTGAAAGAGAAAAATGGCTGGACACAGTGGCTCATGCCTGTAATCCCAGCACTTTGAGGGGCCAAGACGTCAGGATTTCGAGACTAGTCTGGCCAACATGGTGAAACTTGGTCTCTACAAAAATACAAAAATTAGCTGGGCATGTTGACTCGTGCCTGTAATCCCTGCTACTCTGGAGGCTGAGGCAGGAGAATAACTTGACCCTGGGAGGTGGAGGTTGCAGTGTGCTAAGACTGTGTCATTGCACTCCAGCCTGGACAACAAGAGTGGAACTTTGTTTCGAAGAAAAAAAAAAGAGAGAAAAAGTAGGTGAAAAGAAGTAATTAAATGGGATGGAAAGAACAGGTCAGGAGGAATAGTCTGAAATCCAGGATTCCAGGATGACTTTACCATATTTGAACCACAGAACATTAACCAAAATCTTATTTTTCTTCCCCTCAGTAGTTTGAAGTTGAGCAATATTCAGGTCTTCTACATCACACTCTGAAATTGCAAATTATTTCTTGTCCTTTCAGATAAGGGATTATGCAAAAGAACCCCAGAACCAGTACAATTTAGAAGATTTGAGGTTGCGCTCATGTGTTTGTAGGGTATGCCATCATCATACCATAGCCTAAGGCTGTAGTATTGGACTCTCTGGAAGCAGCTCTGAATGAGATAGGATGGAGATAACTGAAGATACAGGCAGCCATTATGTGTCTGAATATTGGTTTACTAGCAGAGCTAGATGTGTAGGAGCACATCCTTACTTGACAAATGTCTGACAGAATGACCTGGCATCATTACTGTTTTAAATATGTAATATGCTATCTCAACTGGGACATTTTATGAAAGCTATAGGTTGTGACACTAGGTTCATTACACTTAGTTTCTGAGGTGCCAAAGATTGATGTGCGAGCCAAAGTGCATTATTGTTCTTCACTGGATCTTTGCATTTATTAGTCTGATGCTAATGGGATTCACTCTTGAGTTGGATTGATGTTCAAGGTTAGAACCACAGATGAGCTCCTGATCTTGAGCAGAAATGATTTGCCCATTGCCAATTAGAAGAGGAAAAGGGCAAGGTGGAGGTTGAACTTGGAGTTAATAGGAATAATAGATGCTGAAGGTGCAAGATGAAACTCAGTAAGATAATGCACTCTATTCATAGATTGACAAATTTACATAGTGAAGAGACTTTTTACATAGTGAAGAGACATTTTATCATTGTCATCCAAAGAAAATGTAATCCTATGAGAAAAAGTCCAGCTAGCTTTTTTTCTTTTTTGTTACCTGCTTACAGGATGTAAACTGATTTCTAACACACATAGGTATCATTTTCTACACTTAAAACACTTCTTCTATTTCACACAAATGACAAAAAATGTCCTTCAATTATTTTGACACACAATCTCTCAAGATACATATCCTTTTATATCAACTATAAATACAAATTTAATATTATGATAAAACAGAAAGAACAGGAATAAAAGAAAGCAGTATTTTTTAAAACTATAGCTGTTCCTCTAAGATATTCTCACACTAAAGAATTTTTTCCCACTTCTTCTCTCCCACTGAGAAGTACAATCTTCAAAACTTAGTCCAGGCATTAGTGTTTACCAATGTGGAATATTTTGCACAAGAATAATCTGATGCTACTTTTCATTTGTCAGGTATGTTTTCTAAATTGTATTCTAGTAAGACAGAAGTATGCACATTTGCACATCATTATTCCTATAAATATTTGCTGAGTGTTGTCTCTCTGTAAAGAGCTACAGTGGGATAGACTTAAGATACATGAGACATAATTTTTGTCTTCAAATTGTTCACATTTTGTAGAGTTAATAACTTGTGCATAAATGACTAGAATGTTAAGTTGCTAAGTGACAAGTGACAAAAACTTTTAACCTATAAAATCTTCCTCTCGGGAAACTGAAGAATATAAACTTCCAACTAAAGGAACAAAGATTGTCATGAACAAAGTTGTATAAAAAATAAATTAAATGTAGGATAATAAAGGCAGCGTATTAAGGTGAGAAGGGTTAGAGTTTCTTAGGTGACAGACTGTCTTGATTTTGTGACTTGTGTGATGGTAGCAAGTTATGTAACACCTCTGAGTTTCCATATCTTCATCTGTAAAGTAGACATAGCTGACCCAACCACATGGAATTGTGTGAGGGTGAAATGCAATGGTGTGTGCGAGTTGCTAGTCAGTGTTGAACTGGACCTACTGTTACGCTATACAAATGATACTTACAATTTTTATGATTACGCTTAATATTGTCATAATTGCAAGAAATGAGAAACATCTCAGCAGAGGTACAAAATGGGCAAGCTCTGGGCAAAATGATCTTAGTGAGTTTATTTCAAAGGATGCTTGAAAGTGATCTGTGGAAAATAAAATTGACAAAAAGTGCGTGTTGAAATGGAAATTAACAGGTCTTTGAATGTTAAGACAAAGATAGCGGATATGCTCTTTTATCTATCTATCCCTGGCCCTTAGCATGCCTGGTGCTTTTCAGAGCTCCAGCTTTATGTGTTTAATCGTTTTTGTTTCATTCGAATTAAATTTTCTCATAGATATAGAAAACCAGCAGGCAATAAAATATATATGCTGAGCTGTGATTTAGTGGTATTATTACTTAGCAACAGTGTGTAGGATGAATTACAGAAAGCAAAAGTAGGGCATAATTATAATCACGAAGACTAATTATCAATATAAACTTTTGCCAGAACAATTGTAAAGATATGGAGAGGTGATGCATATGAAAAACACATTAAAAATCCTAAGATTTTGCCAAAATAAGCTGTGTAACAAAACAAAGGGAGAAGAAGTTGAAGAATATGATGAAGTTTAAATTGAGGTTCAAGGTGTTTTGCATTAAGAAAGATGGGAAATTTAAATTTGAGATATGATGAATTTATGGTAGGAAACTGAGATACCATATTTTACCAGTTGGACTAGACATCGCAAAAAGACTCAAAATAAGTATGCAGAAAGCATTAGTTTAGATCTATTTGAGAAGACCATGGGAAAGAAGGAAAAAGGGAGGAGTTTAAAGAGTCAAGCAAAAAGATTATGGAAAGGCAGTGGGAGACGTAAAAGGGAACCAGAAATCTTAAGAGGAGAAAGTATTCTGAAGAAATACACACACACGCAAAGTCAATTACTTAAAAAGTTGAGAATCACTGGCAGTGCTGGATGATCGTGACTTTTTTCTCTGTTTCAGTAAGGGGGTGATGGACCTTAGAATGCAAGATATGGATGAGGTAGGGAAGTAGAAGCAATAAATGTCAACCATTATTTTAAAAACTTTGCACAGAAGAAGCAAAGTAGGATAAGAGCTTAAAAATAAAGGTTCTGTTTATTTCATTGTTTAGTCATAGGGAAAATGTAGGCATGTTAAAAGAAAATCTGAGTGTAAAAGGAATGAGAGGAGAAATTGAAATAGACGTGGGTTCAAATCCCAGATCCCACTGGACATCTCTGAGGCTTACTAGACATCGTCTGTAAATATAAGATAAACACCTAATATAAAATATGTTCAGCTATAAGAAGTTTGAGTTAGTGTATATGATTTTTAGAAAATCAATTTATAATATACAATAAAATGTATATTAAATTAGACAGTTTGATGCACATTGACAATTGTACATCCCATGCTAACCATCTCCACAATTAAGATACAGCACATTTCCACCATACACACAAAGTTCTCGCATGCCCTCACCATCTCAACCCCTGAACACAGGCAACCACTGACCGAGGTTCTGTCATTATGTAGAAGATATACGTTTTCTAAATTTTGTATAAGTGACATCCTATGTGTGCATTATTTTGTTTCTGTCTTCTTTATCTCAGCACCTTATTTATTGAAATTTGTTCTTATCATTGAGTACATCAGTGGTTAGTTCCTTATGATTGCTTAGTGTATTTCCTTTTAGTATTCAATGTTCATTGAATTTATCCATTTTATCTATTATAACTTTGAGGGAAATTTGGGGTTTTTCCAGTTTGGGGCTAATATTAAAGCTGCAACGAACATTCATGTACGACTCTATGTATAGATATGCCTGTTAGTTTCTATATAAACATTTTAAAAATCACTATCTCTGAGAAAACTAGGAAATCAAACATCTGGAATTCAGCATTGGCTACCACTTACAGATGAAATATACTTTTACAACTAATTAGACACAACTGTCACAGTTTGCAAAATGCATCTTCACCAATTAGTTACATAGTTAGGCTCTGCAGACTTAATTGTTTATCTCTGTCTATAGTCCTAACCCAACTTGGCTCCATAGTTGCTGGGATAAGATAGATTGCTTTTAGCTATTGGTGTCAGTATTCTACTTCCCGCATGCCTGTATAAAAATGCTCTTAGAGTTTTAGAACTGGAATGGCAACATTTATTTCCTGAGTGATTAAATGGCTCCACTCCTACCATTATGGGTCACCTTGTTCCTTGTTGAGAGAGAGCGATATCCCAAATATGGCTCTTTTCTCTCAACTTGGCACACTGTGAATAGGCAAATTTCAGTTGCAAGAAACTCTTTTTAGGTAGAATGGAAGTATTTTTCTTTCTGCGACATGAACCTGAAGGAAGTATTCTCAGATTATCCAGACCTAAGGAAGGATACATTCATCTATAGCTCCCTCTCAATTTATAGAAATGTTTGGTGGGTCGAGAGACCTACCTAAGTATTTAATCTGGCCCAAGGTAAGGAAATACTGCAACCTCAGATCTAATAGCTGAGGGGAGCTGGGTTGTTTTGAAAGGCACTGTAATGTGTCTTCTTTATCTTACACAGCAGTGGGCATGATTAGGAAGCAAAAAACTATGGAAAGGAGAACTTAAGCTCTTCCTTACAAAAATTTAAAACGTGTATCTCCATGGAGGGCCTGCAAAGTCTTTATAGGATATATTGCCTTTGGGAACTTCTTTTCTTATACTACTATTTCAATCTCCTCACCTCCCTCTCTGTCTCACTTCTAATTAGATAGATAATAGATACAGGTATAGATAAACATAGATATATAGATGGAAGGCCTTGATTGGAAGTGCGACAACCTCTTTCCACTGTTGAGTGGAAGTACCTGCTTGAGGGATGTACCAGTTTAATCAGGAGGAGGAAATGAGGGGAGTCTTATGGAGGAAAAAAATAAAATTTGTGGAAGTGATTGAGAGCACAGAGAGTTTGAGGAATAGACCTGCAAACAGGGAGCCTTTGCTAGGAACTAGGGCGAATCCATGAAGTGATTTTGCTGTTGTGTTTACGTTATTTGTCTTTTTCTGTTAGATACTTGCCACGGTTATATTAACCATCCACAATCTTAAGATGTTGCTGTTTTGGGATGCCTAGTTGTATCTCCCCCCGAGAATACAGCAGCCTTGTGCAAGAGGCATTGTGCATGACTAGGAGAGGAAAAAATAACGAACTCCTTAAGAATAGGAGGGGAAAACAGGGAATAATTGTTTAGACAACTAATAGTTAATTTCCAGGCTCTTACCAGGTCAGGAAAGGAAAATCCCTAGGTGAGGTTCATACCTGTAGTTAAATACAAGTCAAACCAAAAGACAGGGCCTGATCCAGGTACATTTATTTTTCCCCAAATACTTTCAAAAAAAGAGACCATTGAAGGAGTAGGGGAGTCTCAGGGATTTAGCTTACATATGCTTTTCATCCAACTTGTCTATGCAACTCGGGTCCAGGATTCCTTCTAGCTACACTAACTGAACCAAATTCCAAGGAGCCACTGCCTCACGTTGCCATGTTCCGTGTTTTGCACAGATGCATTAGTTTTGATCAAACATGTTTTGTTTTTTATTATCACACATTCCACTCCAAAACTAAATATTATTTCCCGAAAATAATTTGTCATTTTAGAAACTGATAAAACACTGAAATGGTTTTATCTGTTTGAATACTTTGACGATCATCTCAGACACATAAGCAGAAATTTAACATAAATCATTAAAGATTGATAATACATGAAATTGTTTTTCAGATTCATTGAAATGTTCTTAATTTTTCTTCTATGGGAAATGAGTAGAATTGATTTTGTTATTTAATATTTCTAGAGGTGCTTATTTTTAACTACTATCTTATAACTAGAAGGTATCTGGGTCTTCAAAAGAATTTCATAGCATACCTTTGATCATTTAACTTGGCAAGTTTGTCTTTGAGAATATGTTGTAGTCAGACAGTTGAGAATGATCATTAGTGAACTCTCATATCCATTCATCTATTTCAAGTTGCACTTTGCCCTAAATCCAATTCAGAAGTCTGTGGGAAAATTGTAGCACTTCTGACATTTTAGAAACTAGTTAAAAGGGATTTAATTCAGCCTTTCTGAGGAACTGAAGATAAAACTTAGATTCGTATTTGTAATTCAACCCAAATGACAAATTTTTCAGTTACAAATTTTAATCTAGTTTTTAACTACCTCATGAAATTTTTAACAGTAAGTTCTAAATACAATAATAATACAAAAATCTAATTGTCAGAACATGTGCAATTTCTCTATTATGAATTTATTTACAAGTCAATTTGTATATGAAAGAAACAATTTCAGGTGGGTAAGTAAAATGGTTAAATTTGTTTGTATTATATACATCTATACATAATTATGTGTACATATGCATAATTAAACTTATACCCTTGTTCATGGTGAACAGTCAAAATAAAGTATGCTAGTATTCACCTAATCAGGTTATTTTAATTCAGCATAAAATATAGTTACAGTAGTTATCTAACTAGTTAATTTCATTTTTTCGATTATTCTTATCCACAAGTAAGGCTTTTAGGTAGGTATGAAATGGGATAATGGCTGAAGATGAGGAATAACCATTTATCAAGTAGCCGTATTAACAATGATGCAGTTTGCACAGGGAAAACAAGAAGGAATAAATAAGCAAATGGGAAAAGAATTACAGAGAACATTATCCAAGATGCTTCACTTCACATAATATTTTGTCTCATTATGAGAGTCTGCACCTAATTTTCCACCAGTTTACCAAGCTGGCATGACCATCATGATCTTGTACCATCTTCAGATTCCATGAATGGAAAGATGAAGAGTTCTACCCATCACTTCTAATAGGCAAAGATAGCACACATGCACACTGATTCGGAAGAAGGACAAGCATAGAGATGGTGAGAGTTCTGCTTGAGCTATGGGCTATTACCTTGTGGTAAACCTGACTTAATAGTCCATGACATGGACTTCACTGACAGGGCTCCTTCAGGTAATCCCACAGTACTTCCACTTCTTAATACAATATTTTCTAGGATAGGGGGTGGGGTGTAGTTGGGGGATCCATCAGGTGAGTTGAGAAGAGGAATGTGATAGGAACTTTTGTCACTGTTGGAAAGTGCGTGGGTGGTGACATTGAATAGATTCACTCAGGGAGACAAGTTAGCTATATCTTTGATCTTTTTATAAGCAGCTGAGTAGAAAGAAATTGAGCAGCAGGAAAGGAGGGACAGGATACTAGAAAGTGTCTTTTCTTCCTCTCTGTTCTTACAATGTCCTAATTCTTCAGCATAGAGCTTTAAATATTTTTGTAACTACTTTCTTGGGGAACTGTCATCTTAACAGCAATTTTGTATGTATTGAGCTCCTAAAGCTATGGATGCTTTATAAAGCTACAATGTAAATTTATTTCTCTCCATAATCCCTGTCACTTTCCCTGTCTCCACATTAAAAGCAAGAGATGTAACATTTCATTATTAATTACAGCAACAGCAAGTTGGCTGTCAGAGTCAAACCTCCACACACTTCCCCCACCAAGCTGCTGAGCTTCCAGCCATTTACTCATTAAGCTTATGATGATGATGGAGTTTTTAAAACCTGCTGTTTGCAATGGACAGTAGACCTTAAAAATCTGTCATAAATTGCTCAGTTGAGGAAATCAAATGGCAAAGAGAGTGAACCAGTGTAAGAGCAAACAAATTGTGCCATAAAAGAAAGTAGTGTCTTTAACTAAGCTTTTATTTTTACAAAGAATGTGAAGGCAACTCGGAGACTGTAAGTGGATGCTGTGAGACTGTTTAACTGAGAGCAGTTATTCACATTAAAGAGGTTGAACACATAAGAAAAAAAAAAGAAAGAAAGAAAAAGAAAATCAAATCAAACAAAAACAAAGGAACAAAAGCACCTTAGAGTGTTTTCGTTTTTCAAATGATATGGCACTGCTGAGTAAAAATGACTAGATCCATTTTTAAGTGTATTTTTTTCTTAACATTTTAAAACCAGACTACATAAGATAAGAGCACATTTCAAGGTGAATACCAATCAAGTTAAGGATCTAAGCATATAATGGATTTTTCTCTCATATTTCATAAGAGATTTTTCAAAACGTACATTAATTCTGATATTTTTATTCATTTATTCAAGAAATATTAATGAGGACTGTTGAAGTCAAAATAGAAATGTGAAGAGGAACCTCTAAATTTAACATTTAATTTAGAAAGAAATAATTCGCCTGATAAAGGGCTAATATCCAGAACCTACAAAGAACTCAAACAAATTTATAAGAAAAAAACAAACAACCCCATCAAAAAGTGGGCAAAGGATAGGAACAGACATTTCTCAAAAGAAGACATGCATACAGCCAACAGATACATGAAAAAAATGCTCATCACTGGCCATCAGAGAAATGCAAATCAAAACCACAATGAGATACCATCTCACACCAGTTAGAATGGCAATCATTAAAAAGTCAGGAAACAACAGGTGCTGGGGAGGATGTGGAGAAATAGGAACACTTTTACACTGTTGGTGGGATTGTAAACTAGTTTAACCATTATGGAAAACAGTATGGCGATTCCTCAAGGATCTAGAACTAGAAATACCATATGACCCAGCCATCCCATTACTGGGTATATACCCAAAGGATTATAAATCATGCTGCTATAAAGACACATGCACACGTATGTTCATTGCGGCACTATTCACAATAGCAAAGACTTGAAATCAACCCAAATGTCCATCAGTGACAGACTGGATTAAGAAAATGTGGCACATATACACCATGGTACTATGCAGCCATAAAAACGGATGAATTTGTGTCCTTTGTAGGGACATGGATGCAGCTGGAAACCATCATTCTCAGCAAACTAGCGCAAGAACAGAAAACCAAACACTGCATGTTCTCACTCATAGGTGGGAACTGAACAATGAGATCACTTGGACTCGGGAAGGGGAACATCACACACCGGGGCCTAATATGGGGAGGGGGGAGCGGGAAGGGATTGCATTGGGAGTTATACCTGATGTAAATGACGAGTTGATGGGTGCTGACGAGTTTATGGGTGCAGCACATCAACATGGCACAAGTATACATATGTAACAAACCTGAACGTTGTGCACATGTACCCTAGAACTTAAAGTATAATAATAAAAAAAAGGTAAAAAAAAAAAAAAGAAATAATTTATTAAGCAAACAACTCTGTGAAACCATTATTCAAAAAAAAAAAAAAAAAGAAAGAAATAATTCTCAAATCAGGGCATATATTCAGACCAGGTTGCCTTCAGCATGTCTGAAGAATGAAGAGAGGGCTGGAGTTTTTACTAAAAAGAGAAATTTTAATTATTGCTCTTTGAGAAAGGTCGGTGGCACTGGTAAGGTTCTGAGAAGCTGGAACGTCTGACTGGTGACTGATGGTGGTGGGTAAAGTAAGTCTTAGATTTGCAGCAGGTTGGTTTGGCAACTGTCAGATAAAACGGTTGTCAGGTTAGAGCAGGCAGTTTCAGCAGCCAGACTTGCAGTGAATTACATTTTGGGGGAGCAACGTTTTGTGTCCTGAGTCCTTTTTGCCCCTGCCCTCTTGACTCTGTTTTCACTGGGTATGACAAGAATGACCCAATTCAAATAATCAGCTTTCACTGTACCTACTATGGTCTAGTTGTTTTCCCAGACACCTTGGAATTCAAGAATAAACTAAACAGAAGAAAATCTACTGAAAAAGAAAGTAGCAAATAAGTCATAGTTATAATGGATAGGTAAGTTATATTGCAGATTTGAAAGAAATATGTGATGAAAAATAAGAGAAGTAGAGCAGGAAAAAAGAAATTAAGAGGGTAGGCATAGTGGAAGGACAGGAGGCAAATGCAGGCTCAACCAGAAGGTAAGAGGTCAATAAACATTTTGGAAGGTAGGAGTTGTCAATATGGACAACATGGACATCTAGAGGAAGAGTTCCATGTGGAATGAGGTCACCCTAAATAATTGAACTTGCTGGAAAAAAAACACAACACTCAATTTTACTTCATAGAAGCTCTCATAAATGAGAGCAGATGAGTGTTTACCTGTGTTGTGTCCCCAAATGAAACAGCTCATTCTAACATGGGGCAGTGTGCATCAAAGACAAATCATGCCATCTCGCAATAAGTATATCCGCCAAGAACCTTTTGGAGGCCTATATTTGGCACTAAAAATACCATTATAAAGAAGAACTTGTATGCCTAATTGTACCCATGCTTTGGTAAATCCTGAATTACATATACATTATAATCAACCACATACAAAAGTCTAATATGTGCATTTACTCTGTGATTCTGTTTTATTCATATTAATAGAAGCATGGGTCTACCACTGTGGTGTCATATTAATCAATTATTTTGAGTTTTAAATCCCAGGGACCCACTTTACCTGAGTATTGTAGCTCTAAAGTTGTAAAGAAAAAATAATGCTGATACCATAATCAGACAGACATAAACAGAAGTGGGAAGAAGTCTGCTATTGTGATGAAGCCTATATCATTTAAGACCTGAAACCTTGACCAAGCAGAATAAATAAATGAATAAATAAATAAATAAATAAAATGATTCTGGAATTGTAAGCAAGGGAAGATGAAATGATCAGTAGCAAAAAACCAAACATGAGCTGACATCATGAAAAAAATAGCACATTCATGAATTATTCTAAAACCGAAGCATTTGTTAGTCTTAAGTGTGAATCTCTCTTCTATGAAACTCTTTAATCTGGCCTTATAGTATGATTTACAAAGCACAGTTTCTATTTCTAAGAGCCTCTTACAACTCAAAACTTGCCTTACAAATTTTCTCAGAAGTAATCTTGACAGCAAACACATATTGTTTGAACTTTGTTTTTCATATTTTGTACATTAGTTGCCATTCACGTTTTAGTAGTAAATTCTACATGGTCCCAGGTGTGTGACTGTGCATGCAAGTTATATCAGAACAGGCCTTCCCAGCTTTGTCTTATAGTTATAATATGTAAAATATTGATGTAATTCTGCATCTTCCTAAAGATTTTTTGAGTCGTTTGGGATTGATAGTCGCTCTCTCTCTGGATGCTGCTGTAGGACATTTACTAAGTATACTACTGGGTCTTTCTCAGTGATTAATGACGACTAGATTCGTTGGCTTTCGCTTTTATTGTAAGTTCCCCTTTAACATTTCTGATTCTAATTGTGAGAAATAACCCTGTACATGCATGTATTAGAAGTCAGGGAAGATCCTCTCGATCCATCCCATCAATTTCCCAGGAGCAACTGGCATAATTTAAATCTTCATCTAACTATTCTCCCTCAATTGTAATTGGTGCCACCTATTTTTAAAGTAGCCTATTCTTGTAACATTAACGTTATTTTGGTAATTTATTGCGACCCCATTGCCAAAAACAGGCACATGGGCGCCATAAATAAAGCAGTCTGATAATTGCTTAAACAAAACTGGGCCCCACGGACCAGCAATAAACTGTCATTAAGGTTAGGCCAGAGAAACACCTGCACTTTCTCTGGATAACCTCTTTTATTTCTCTGTGTACACTACTGCTTATTTCAGAAAATGACAGTTTTGAAAGATATCAGCAATTTGTGGAAACAAAGAATGAGAAAAACATGGTCTTGGAGGTATAATTTACTTTTACATTTTGAATTAAAAAAATAGAAAAAGATATGTTGATGAAAAAAATTACCACATGAAAACCACAACAGTTCCACTGTAGAGCTAGAGCTATTTCACATTTTAAAAGCTTGCTCCCTTTGTGGTAACTTTTATTTGTTATTTAAATTCAAGTTAATTTTCCCTGACTTGTGATACTAAAAATTAGTACTCATGGTCTTTTACTGTTTTCATGCACAGTTCAAATAATGTATTTTAGTGTTGCAGCTTGGCTCAGCAATTGTAAAGATTTAGGTTCTGAAGGTTGTTCATCAATCAAGTGGCCTATGTACCTCATTTGCAATGTGAAAGTATTAGAAATATGAAAGAATTGTGTTTATCTTATAATACGAAAGAAAGAAAGAATAAAATTATACTTAAAATCAATTCAGAACACACAAGGAGGTATCACTTAAATGTCTTTTTCAATGTCAGTGAAATTTTCAGTTGCTTTTCTTTCTTAAAATTTGCTCCCAAAGTGGCCATAATAATTGATATTTTATAAAGCTGAGGAAAAAACAAAATGAATGTCTTCCCTTTATAATCAAAAGGTTATTTAAATTCATTCCTCTTGAATGTGATGGAAGTATTTTCTAAATTATGTTAATTTTAACACATCAAACGCATGTTTGAATACGAGTAAGATCAAACCGGTCTTGAGTCATATCTGCAAGATCTTAATTTTAACATCATAGAGACAAAGATTTTAGTTAATCTTTTGTTTTGCTGTGAAATTTCTCTCTCTAATTATGGACATGACACGTTTTATCTTATTCAGTTTCAATTATATATATATATAATTGAATATATGTATATATACACATACATATATACACACACACATATATGTATGTTGGACTCATCTATGTACATGAAGATGCTAGCTTTGAATGAAATACTATCAATTAGAAACTGTTGTTCATGATTAATATAAATTTAATTATAAACCGAAATCCTTTAAGACAAAACAGGGAACCAGGTACTCTTATAAGTTTTCTCCCAATAAATACTTTGATGTTTTGGAAAAATTTAGTACCATATATTTTTCCCCAAATATTACCTTTCTTCATTAAAAATAATAGTAATAATTCTGGAGAGTTATTTACACTGTGATTTATTAATTCAATCCCTATGATTTAACATGGTGATGAAAATGGTCTTTATATTTAAAATGTGCATGTTATATTGCCAGTTTTTACTGAGCACATACATTGTCGGCTGATACACACTACTTTGTAGGTGAGTGTTTAGCGAAGAAAGCCATTGTTCCATTGGCAAATTACCACCATTAGTTGAAGGAGCCCACAGGTTTAAATTGCAGGAGGTTTGCAGGAAGCATGTGCACTGGCAGAGCTGTGTGGTAAGGCATCTGCAATAACCGTGTACATTATGCTTCCATTTAGCTGGTGTCATCACTCTGTCACTTTCATCTATTCCATAATTTGCACAAAAAGAAAGCACACCACAACAACTCTTTAAATTCCAAAAATGTAGGGTAAACTGTCAGTTTCTCTTCTATAAAGTTGTTTGTCTCAGGATTTTACTTGGCGTACAATTTCTCAATAGATGTATCCTTCCTTCCCAAATGCAAAGGAAATTCCATTGATCAATAGGGGTTGCGGTACTTATCAACATCACAGCAGAGACAGCTTAATTCCTTAGATTAGCATTTGGCTCAAATCAGCAAATGTTTTCTGAGAAATTACTATTTATACATTTAAAAGTATCCAACTTCCCTATCTGCCTCCTATCAGCTCAAAATATAAGCCACAGCCATGTGGCTGCATCTTAATCACGTTGGAGCTGGAGAGCCATCGGTTGAAAGCCTGTCTCAGTTCATAGATAGGAGAGATTGTAATATTTTAACATTTCCTCCTGCCAAGTTGCTAAGCAATAAAACTATCTTGGCACTTTCCTGCCAGTTCATCATGAAGAACTACTTTAGTTTAGCTTAGTCTCTTGATGAAACAAATGGAAGGCAGCTGCACCAAACGGCCTTTCAGAACCATGTTGCCAAACAAATCCCAGGAACTTTCACCCCTTTGCATAGCTAATTTAGATGGCTTGAAGCAGAGAAATCCCACGTTTCAGTATCACCATAGAAAATCAAGTCTTAAATATGTGTGATTAAAAATTATACAAACAATAGCTCATTATAATTTTTGCAGAGTGTTATCGTCCCATATTACCTTTCTCCAAGGTATACCTAAGTGTGGCTATTTCCAAGCTAAAAAAGGGCACATTTTTCATACCATAAGGTTAACTTAAGTCAGACATAATAGACAAACTATTGGCTAAATTTGAAATGTATTTCTGCTTAATTTTTATTTCGCTTTTGAGAGTTTTGATTACATAAATTATGCCAAAAGAATGCCACACAATAACTTTAAACAAGAGTGAAATTTATACATTTTAAAATGTATAAAGTAAAAAGAGAAGTAAGTTTCCTTTCACATGCATCCAATCCTGTATTTTTGTATGGGTTTTTTCAGAACTGCCTCTGTGCATGCGCGTGTGCGTGTGTGTATTTGTGGGTGCACATGCATAAACTAAGAATTTTAGTCTATAAACTTACAGCAAAAATTGATACATTTCTTTATTACTGTTACTGTTTTTATTAAAATTGAATCATATCCTGAGCCTCCAACTTGCCACTATATGAACTAAGTTCTTCCCAACTCAGGAATCAGAAAATCCCAAGATACTTTATCACAGCAGAATGTTCTGGGAGAGTACAGGGCACACAAGTCACTGAGGCAATGGACCTGTGCAAACTCACACCATGGTGTGAAGTGGACATCTGCCTTCTAGTGTTACACAGACTACACCTTCTGCTTCAGAGAGTTTGCAGGTGATCTTCTCTCAGTCTGCCCTCCTCACATTTCAGGTCCTTCACCGAGCCAACTCCTGCTCACCATTATCCTCAGCGTGAAATCACAAAGCTTCCTTATGTAGACCTTCTTTATCAACTCAAATTCAATTAAAACCTTTCCTCCTAGTGGACAAGGCACTTTTTAATGTATCCATTATCATACTTCTCACATTTGTTTTTGCCAACTCTCTTCTTCCTAAACTATGGTATCCATAAGGGTAGGACACAGTGCTGGACATTTATTCATTAATTGGACAGATACTCACTGAACATCTACTATGGTGAACTGATGTGCTGGATGCTGAGAATAAAACTTCTATTTGAATGGCATGATTCTCTCTCACTGTCCCTACCTTTGAGACAGATGTGAATAAAAAAGCTACACATCATTACTTAATTAGAATGACAGATGGTATAATATCTATATGAGTAGATGGACCAAATTAGTCTGGTGAGAGAGGCGAGTGTTTCAGGGAATTCTCTGGAAAAATCTGTATGTAGGTTGAGAACTGAGAAGTAAACACAACTTCATTAGGAGGGAAGAGCGTCCTTAGTTCTTTAGTGAGATTGGAAGGTGTGTGCAGTAAAAGACTTACAGAGGAGGAGGTGGTGGACACACATTCTGAAAGAAGAAGTATTCTAAGGCCAGGCTGGCCAGCAGGGTTTTTATATTACTGAATCTTTTGGGATTTTTTCCATGGGAATACTGTGAAGCCATAAGCAAGGCAGCAATATGAGTAGATCTGCAATTAGAAGATGATGGTGGACTTAGCCAAGATGGTGAAAACAAACAGAATGGAATTGAAAGATATTTTGGAGTTAGAAATAGGAGAATTTAGTGATTCACTGAATGTGGGTCTGAGGCAAAGAAGATAAAAGTTTAAAAATATAAGAAGAAAAGCAATAGTTAACACTTATAATGCACTTGCTGGGTACTAATCATTATTTAAGTTTCTCACATGTATTAGTATATTTAATTTGCACAATAACCATAAGAAGTAGGTGTCATTAATACTCAAACATCATAGATGAGGAAAGTAAATCAAAGGGTTAATAAATAACTTGCCCAAAGTCATACGGCCATAGGGTGGTTTGGCTCCAGAATCTATTACTTACACATTACTCCTGGGCTTTTGGAATGAGAAACTGAGGATGGTGTTGCCATAAACTGGAATAGGGAACATTGGAGAAGCAGTGAACCTGGGCTAAGGCGCAAGATGACTTATGGACAGGTTGAATTTTAGGTACCTCTGAGATAGGCAACTAGAGAAGACAGTCCTGGCATTCTAAAGTTGAATATAAACAGAAGATATCATTTTGGGACTTATCAAAGTATAGATGATAATGACAGCCATGGGATGCATGAAAGCATTCAGGATTACAGTATAGAGTAAAAAAAAGAAAGCCTATATGAAGTACAGGAAGGGGTGTTGGCCTCATTGTCTAAGGAGGAAATGCTAGGGTAGTAGAACAATGGGATTATGCTGTCACAAAAACCAAAGGAAAAACATAATTTCTTAAATCATGGTCTGCCACTGAATCTGGCTATAAAACCTTATCTTGCACTAAAAGGATTTGTAGCTTTTCCAGCTGAGAATGGATTCAGGATACTGAATCAACACAAGAAAAGAGAGAAACGGGAGATGAAGAAAACTCAGCTACATTTCCTATAGGAAGGCGAGATTTTAACAGTGAGTAGTTTTTCAAAATTCAGTTCTTACATCCTACCACCATTAAACAGAACTCTGAGGTTAAGCAAATTTGGATGCAATCATAACAAAATCAAATAATACCATGGCTCAATTACACCTGCCAAAAATTTGGGATTAAAAAGCATTTAATTAGTTGTTATCATTTTGGTTTACTCAGAATTAGTTATACTAGATCTATTTTTTTTCTTAATAAATTTTGTGTGATAATTATAGTCCTTTAAACAATTTAAACTTTCTTCTTCCTTCAGCGCTCAGATATACGCTGGGAACAGTCTACCAACATTGTTGGCAAGTCTGATACCTGTTAGTTCACATCATCTTTTCAGAAAAAAGAAAGGCATTTAATTGCCATTGGGAGGAGAAGCCGATAATGTTAATAACTTGTGTATTATGTTAATTGTCTGTTTTAAAAGAAAGTAGTGTTAAGATATGCTTTTTCTGTGCATTAAACTTTGCGAAAATTCTGCATAATTATGACTTAATAGTATTTTTGAACAATGCTTAACATACTAACCTTACATACACTCTAGACCAAAATAAGAAAGCATCTTAATTTACACCTTGATCTCTCAAAAATTAATCATGTCTTTGGTGAATGGTTTTATATATACATATACCTAAAGCATATAAGACTTTGGCACCTGTGTTCTGTAAAGAGAAGGTTGATTTGGTTTTTAGCTGTCGTATTTGGAGTGGAACTATAATACAAAAGTATAGTATTCTTTTTTTTTTTTTTGAGATGGAGTCTCGCTCTGTCACCCAGGCCTGGAATGCAATGGCGCTATCTTGGCTCAGTGAAACATCTGCCCCCTGGGCTCAAGCAGTTCCCTATGTCAGTCTCCTGAGTAGCTGGGATTACAGGTGCCCGCCACCATGCTCAGCTAGTTTTTGTATTTTTAGTAGAGGTGAGGTTCACCATCTTGGCCAGGCTGGTCTTGAACTCCCGACCTTGTGATCCACCTACCTTGGCTTCCCAAAGTGCTGGGATTACAGATGTGCACCACTGAGTCCAGCCTATATTCTTGTTTATCAATTCAAAGATGCTCTGCACTGTTTTTGAATCTTTAAAAATAACTTAGATGCAAATTTATTGCAGAAAAAAACAACTTTCAGGTAAGAGGTGTTCTCCAGGGTGGAAGAACTACTTGGCATGTAAGAAATAGTGGTCCTAATGCATATTGTGACTGTTTGCATATATTTCTGTTTGTAAAATCATCAGTTTTACTTTTCAGATGATTTGTAAGAATCATTTAAATTTTCATTGAAATAAATGAGAAGTCATACTGCCACTTAAAAAAAAAAAAAAGAAAGGAAGACCTTTGTTAAGGAGAGTGCAGTCAACCAGTAAATTGCAGGTTCTCAGAACGTTTATTGACGTACTAATTATTAATTCCCTTATACTCTAACATCTGTATATTTTTACCAGTGTTCTCAGACCACTTCTACCAAAACGTAAATCTGTGATTGTGATCTCTGAAAGTCAGTGCTTTTATCTACTCAAGTAAGTGCAAATTTTATAAAATAAATTATTTTCCCTAGAAATATAAGGTGTTCTTTTCTTAATTTATCCACTAACTGTTTAGAAATATAATTAGCTTCTAAGATGTCATAAACAGTAAACTTTAAATATCATATCTATTGGTTAAAGTTTAAAATACTTCCAGGAAATAAGCAGATTTGAGTTAATGTTAATTTTATCCAACTAATACTTGAAAAGGATCATTGATGTATATTACTGCCTGCTTGAACCATTTTAATTAATGTACTACTAATCATAACAGTGTTAGTTACAATTTTGTCTTCAAGTACAATAAAGGCACGTAGATTTGAACTTTTTTGATTATTTTTGGCCTCTTTGTCAATCCCTCATAATCAAAATTTTAATTAAGATTTTGCACTAAAAGTAAAAAAGAAAATTGGGATAAAAATGTGCAGTGTGTTTTATTCGTTATAAGGAGGCATCTTTCCTATATCCAAGTTTAACTAATTCTGGTCCTCTACCTGCTTAGATTAACTAATAAGAATTTTATAAACATTTCTTCCCATCTTGTTATAAATCAAGAGTGGCAGTCTTTCCACATTTTGATGTAGTAATTTTGAGCTTATTATAAAGTAAAATAAAAAATTAAAAACAAATATCACCTTATAAGAATTCAAATGGTATATATCAAATATTAATTTAAACTGCTGTTAATAATATTACATGAAATACGCATGTTGTTAAATTTTAAATTACTATCTGGTTAAATAGAGTGTATATATATTATCTAGAGTCAAATCAGATTATGGCAATGTTGTAGAATTTAACTGAATGCCCAGATGGAGAAACTATGCTTATATTATAAAAAGGGGACTACAATCCTAGAGTTGGACTCAAGCACAAGCATCTCTTACTGATTTGCAGAGGAAGACACTAAGGTTTTTCGCAAGTAAATTGCTTTTTGGGAAAGGTGGGAGATTCTGGGAACATAGAAACTTGAATCCAGTTTTCTTCAATTCCATGTCAAGACAGTTGCATTTTGTGAGAAAATAGCTACTGCCATTTATGACAAAATCATATATATGCAATTATGTAAAACTAATTGTGTATATGTATCTGTGTATGTGTGCATGTACAATATATAAAATTATCAAGATTTATCAAAGTCCATCCAGCTCCTAGCCATGAGGGGGATCTAGGATTCTATCACATGATACCTTTTTATGAGGCCTTTGTTCTGTCCATTACATTTGTCAGCTTGTTCATCAAAGAGATTCTTAATTATTTACTGAAATATCACAAAAGTGATGGTGAGCTAGGTTGCCTTGCTGACCCTGATAGGTCCTTGGCAAATTCATATTGACTCTCCACAAGTAAAACGCTAAGGCAGTTTTTCCCATTGTGATGCTTTTGTCTACAATCTTAATTGTTAACTCTTCCAAAGAATAAACACAGAATATATCAAATTTTTAACCCATTTAGGTAGGAATATGGGTAAAGAGAAAGGAAGAAAGCAAGGTTAATGGTGGTCAGTGGCTAAATGAACAGAATATTCAGTTAAGTATTTCATCCCCAAAATGGTATAAACTGTGGCAGAAAGTACTTTGTTGAATCAATAGTTTCAAGACAGACACGTAGTAGGGACACCGAAGGTACAAAATAGAGCACTGATGAAGGAGTGAATTATCATCTTCACAGATGAGTAGAGAAAGAGAAGGTCTAAGTATTGAGATGAGAATATAGAAATTTCTGAAGCAGAACACAGCTCAGAAATTCAATCTGAATATATTCCAATTCGGTGCCTTGCAATAGATACATAATGGTTGCCTATCTTTCCATCATACAAAACAATGCATATCATGTAAACATTTTTTTCTAGCATGAAAATGTGCCTGGGTTATGCAATATACACTTTACCAAAATATGATTCTGGTGGCTGCAAGCACTTAATTGTAATGACCTGCAAAATAAGCAACATTTTTAACTCCAGAATTCCAATCATATTAGTTAATGAGGTGTGTGACAACCTATAACATGTTTAAATACTCTTAGTGGCCATCATAATACAAATTCTCCCACTTACGGTATATTTAATTTTAATCCTTGCAATAATATAAATGAAATACATCTAAAACACCTGATAGTAAGCACTCAAGTAAAAGTCCCCATAACATGGCCTTAAAAAAGGTTAATCTTTTATTGATGGAGTCATGAAAACATTTTTGTTATAGATATTTTTATGTTCCTTCTTATATCAATCAGGATTAAATTTTCAAACTTTCATACCATTTAACAACAGACTGAATAAATAACAAAGTTGTTAACACAAAATGAATAAATATTTTGTATAATTAAAAAATAGAAGATAGAAAAAATAACTTGGTAACAAAAATGTGTTTAAAATATTTTATGCTCTCTATCCCATTACGTTATTCCATTTTCTCATAACTGTAGACCTTTAGCTACGAAACAGAGGGAAGGGGCATTGTATACTAGTTACCTAGAAAACAAATCTTTTATAGGTCTTATTTTTTGGAAGGGAGATATATTTTAATTCAACTAAAATGTAAAACATTGGAAGTGTCCCCCTGCCAAGGCTTAGTTTTACTATTGCTTAATACAGATGAAGAAAAAAATAAATCATATACTAAACTTGGGAAGCTTGGGTTTTCTCTTAAAGTAAGCCGTGCTGTGATTGTTCCATCTAAATAGTTATCTCAACTTTACTTTGTATCATATGAAAACAACACCCTCCTGAATAACTATGTATTGTCTATTTCCACCTGCTAAACAAGACAAGACCACATGAAATAGGATCAGCTTAGTCACAACCGTCAGGAAGCTTCAGACATATTGTTTATTGCAAATGGACATGTATTATAAATGTATATACAGACACATCTTTGTGATATTACTTCTTGAAGTATGTTCTTATGGAAACTTAACTTTGTTCATCCAGTCAGATTTCCAGAAATTGATCTACTGTGACAATTAATATCTTATTCTCCGACTCTTTGTTATTCTCATTCTGTACTTACTTTGCTTTTATGAAAGATCTTTTAACAAAATTAATTTCTAGGACCATATTCTTAGCGAACTAATGCCATTTGATGAACAACGGCCATTTTCGTTTTTATCTCAAGGATCACACTTGGCATTTGTCTCTGACTTTTCAGTCAGTTTGTAATGCATTCTGGTTCCCTTTGGAGGATGTTTGTTCTTTTTTTCTCTGCCTGCTCCCAACATTAAAATCCAAGGTAAACTCTTAATTAAGTGGAGTTGACAGAAGTCACATTTTCTCCATAAAGAACAATGGGAATCCACTGGATTTGCTCTATCAAGAAAAAAGAAAATAGTATCTCCAAAAGTAGGCATTGGTAATTAATTAATCCCTAAACTTTTTGAAAAGTATCTGTATTAGTCCATTTTCATGCTGCTGATAAAGTCATACCTGAGACTGGGTAATTTATCTTTTTAAAAAAAAAAAAAAAAAACCAAGAGGTTTAATGGACTCATAGTTCCACATGGCTGGGGAGGCCTCACAATCATGGCAGAAGGCGAAAGGCACATCTTACATGGTGGCGGGCAAAGGGAATGAGAGTCAAGAGAAAGGGGAAACCTCTTATAAAATCAGCAGATCTCCTGAGACTTATTCACTACCACAAGAACAGTATGGGAAAAACTGCCCCCATAATTCAATTATCTCCCACCAGTTCCCTCCCACAAGATGTGGGAATTATGGGAGCTACAATTCGAGATAAGATTTGGGTGGGGACACAGCTAAACTGTATCATTATTATACATCGTATTCATCTGGTAGTGATCAGGACATCTGTGCACAACCTCAGAGTTGCCTGATTTTTGCTTTTCCATCTTTACTATCTCATACCAGTGGTTTCCATCCTAAAGTACAGAAAACATGCTATTTTTCTGCTCTTTGATTTCCTGAGCAATATACCAGCTACTTTAGAACTGTGCTCCTGTACAGTGCCCCTTTTCTTCACGGCAACCTACAAATCTATTAAGTACTTAAAGACATTTTTTCCTGTGATGGAGATTTTGTTGCTTGTTTGTTCATTCTATGCCAACTTCCTACATCTCTGATTCTCATCCATATGTCCCAACTGCTACCTCTAAAACTAAAAGCTACCATTTATTAAGTATTTGCTGCATTTCCAAAATCACTCTAAGTACTTTGTCTACATTGTCTCATGTAATCTTCACAGTTTTCTGAGTTGTGTATTATATGTGGCTACTGTCCACATTCCTTCACTAAAGTTGTCATGGATTTTAGTTTATTTTAATTAAACGGCCAATGAAGATTTTGAGAAGTAACTGTGATCACATAACAGAGGTGGGAATGCATTTGAAGATATCTATATTAATTTTCTAAGGCTGCCATAGCAAATTTGCACAAACTTGGCATCTTAAAATAACAGAAATGGATTTTGTTTACAGTTCAGAAGGCCAGAAATCTGTTTTCTCACAGTTCGGGCCAGAAGTCAGAAAGCAGCAGAGTTGGCTCCTTCTGGAGCCTCTTAGGAAAAAAACCTGTCCTATGCCTCTTTCCTGGTTTCTGGTGGTTCCCGTCACTCTGTGGTGTTCCTTGATTAGTAGTTGCATCAATCCAATCTCCAACTTGGTCATTGAATGGTCTTCTTTCTTGTATAACCCCCCTGCATCTTTGTATTCAGATATCCCTCTCCTTTCTCTTTTAAAGATACTAATCACTGGCCAGACGCGGTGGCTCAGGCCTGTAATCCCAGCACTTTGGGAGGCCGAGGCTTGCGGAACTCGAGGTCAGCAGTTCAAGACCAACCTGGCCAACATGGTGAAACCCCGTCTCACTAAAAATACAAAAATTAGCTGAGCATGGTGGTGTACAACTGTAATCCCAGCTACTGGGGAGGCTGAGGCAGGAGAATGGCTTGAACCCAGGAGGTGGAGGTTGCAGTGAGCCGAGATCGCGTCACTGCACTCCAGCCTGGGTGACAAGCAAGACTCCATATCAAATAAAAATAAATAAATGATACTAATCATTAGATTTAGGTACCACCTTAACTGAGTAGGACTTCATTTTAACTTCATTACATCTCAAAAGACTCTTTCTAAAAAGGGTCTCATTCATAAGTACCAAGGATTAGAATGTGAGCATATATTCTTGGAGGACACAAGTCTACCCACTAAAATGTCTAATTCCAAATTGCATGCTCAATTATACAGTATACAGCACTAAACTACATCCTACGGCTTTACTAGGTGACTCCCTTTTAAAGGCCTGCCATGGTCTCAACTATAATACTTCGATTTGTTTTACTTAAGTTGCCCTATACGTTTTTCTAGACCCAATCTCAAGCCATCCTTAGCAAGAATTTTAAGAAAATCTCCCATATTGTGCAAGTACTCAGTCAATGCAGAATAAGCAATGCTTTCCCTGACTAGTTCTGTTCTGTTTCTTCTGCTTCCTGAACCTCTAGAAAGATCTTACCTGAGTTTCAGTAGAGTCTCCATACATCCCACATGAATGATCTAATATCCAACCTCAACAGACTTCAAGTCAGTAATAAGTAAACAGAAAAAACTTTGACTCATATTTAAAATATTTCACTTGCCTTAGCCTCCCAAAGTGTTGGGATTACAGGCATTGGCCACCACGCCCAGGTGGATCACAAGGTCAGGAGTTCAAGACCAGCCTGGCCAAGATGGTGAAACCCTGTCTCCACTAAAAATAAAAAAAAAATAGCCAGGCGTGGTGGCAGGCTCCTGTAATTCTAGCTTCTCGGGAGGCTGAGGCAGAGGATTGCTTGAACCTGGGAGGCAGAGGTTGCAATGAGCCAAGATCACGTGAGGGCGCTCCAGCCCAGGTGACAGAGCGAGACTCTGTTTCAAAAAATAATAATAATAAAATAAAATAATTCACTCATGAATTAATTTATTCAATAAGTATTTCATTCAAGTACATACACATTAGTACACGGTTCCAATGATCTTTGATTTAAAATCTTGGTAATAGCTTTAATTATATATTATATTTACATTGATATCCACTCAGGTATGAATATTCTCCGTAAAATTTTTGGTTTCTCTCTTTCCATTCTTTTGTGAAATGTTTGGCTTCCTTGTCTGCTAACACTTTTTAATATGACAATTATCATTAATTATTCACAAACTGAGTTAATATTTGCTACATATTTAATGTCTAATTTGTTTCACTATTTTGAATGTACTGTATCCGCCTTCTGAAAAGAATGCAAAGACCTCAAAGTCAAGCACATAATATAATATCCTTATGGTTTTGCACCCTACTATTCTTTCAGTACTCAATAACTAGTGATGAACAGCAAATGTAATTATATATGTACATATAGAGAGAGAACATTTGTGTATATATAGAACATATATATACACACACATTCACACATATATATGTGTGTGTGTGTATATATATATATGAAACATAAGAATTTATGTGTAGCTATGCTGAACATTTGGCTATCAGATAAAACTGGAGCTTTGCAAATACTTAAGAACAGAAAAAGTGAGATTGCTCCTAGGTGTGGGGTGCCCAAAAGAAATGGAATCAGATGTTTTTGTTAATAGGCAATGCCCCAAATCTTATCAGTCATAAGCGCTGGGGCAGACAGAGCTGTGCTTAGATATTCTAATATGGTATACCTTTACTAGTACCTTTGTTAGAAAAAAATGATATCCTGTCTAGGTGGACAAATCAGAAAAACAGACCAGCTCTTAATAGGTCAAGCTTAAGAGCATATGGCTTGGTGATGGTGGCAGAGATGGAATTTTAGACTCTCCAGCTCCCTCCACAAGGCACTATTGTGCAGCACACACATTGCACAATCTCACGGAGTAGTCTTGGCCTTAGCTGAGGGGACAAAAAGAATTGTTTGGTTACGAAATGAGATTTAGCAGCTTACATAAATCCTTCACATGTTTTAAGCACTTTTTGGACATCAGTGCCTTACATTAATTAATCCATTTAATTCTTCTACATGCCATGAGTCTATCCACACGCATTTCACTCATGTGGAAACCAAGGCACAGGGAGGTTAAATGACTTGTCCAAGGTCACACAATCTTTGAGTGGTAGATTCTGGATTCAAATACATGCAGTCTGATATTGAGACTGTGTTCATGAACACTTTACTGCCTTTAAACTGAAGAAATTAGAATAAATGTAAATTCCTGGGACTAACTATTAAAAAAGTGTAATAAGCTGTAAGTAGGAGGCATTATTAAATCAAGGAACTCACTTTGGGAAATACCAGCTTAGAACTTCATAGGCTTATGATAGGATTTATAAACAATCAAAGTATCAAGTTGATAAGCCATTCTGTGACTTGTAGATAAATATCTTATCAGTTTTTGTACCAGGCTGAAATCCTTTCTCAAGAGATTAAATCACCAAAGAGATTAGCTCTTTGTTTTGTGTACAATTTTTCCACTGCCAATAATTTTGTTTTCTGAGTAGTGAAACAAGTAATTCCCAAATTAAGACCATGTTAGGAATATAGGTCCTAATTTTCCTAATTGCAAAGAAAATTATTTTAAAAGTAATTTTCCCCTCAGAAGCAATTCCAAGACTGAAGATTAAATATACAGAGAAGCCATGATTCAGGCTTTAAAAAAAGAAAAATAGCTTTTTAAAGGAGTAGAAGTGAAAACAGTTAAAGTCAATATATTTAATTACTAAGATTTTATTGTATCTTTTACTCACATAAAAAGACAAAAATAAAACATGTTTCTGGTTTTCACAGTAACTGATCTGATAATGTCAACTTTTGAAAACAGAAAGTTACGACTCAGGGCTTTGAGAATGTAAAGAGACCACCTTTGCATGTTGGGAAACGGTACGATTTCATGTTGTCAGTGCAGTTCCCTTCTCGGGGGAAAGGTAAGCACATAGCTAACTCCAGCTCCCAGCTGCTATTTCATGATAACAGCTCACGGAGCTGTGGGGCTGCTGAGCCTTTCCTATCTCGTTCTGGAATTCCTCTGTGACCCATCTGTACTACCAGAGGACTGGATCCTCAAAGTAGACACTTGGTCTCATGAAGCCAGTACTGGGCTCCAGAGAGAAGGAAAAACTAAGAAGTTTTAAGACCCCCACCCTCCTTGGTTTACCTCCGTCATCGAAAAACAACAATAACAACAACACAAAACAAAACTAAAACAACTTATTATTTGTTAATTATGCTGCGGTAGACAATATGCTGAACATTAGGCATAATTCAATTCTTTTTTAAAAATTGGTAATTTATCTCTGTTTTATAGAAGTGTGAAACTGTCAGGAAGACAGGATGAAGTGATTTGCCTGAGGCCATATTGTCAAACAAGGAATTCATATTCACCTTTCTGGAATTCTTAGGATAATGATTACAAGTGTTCAATTGTTAAAAATTGGCAGATAAAATTGTATGTATTTACCATGTACAACACAAAATTTTGAGGTATGTATTCTGGAATGACTAAATCCAGTTAACATAGGCATTGTCTCTCGTAGTTACTTTTGTGGTGAGAACAGTTAACATTCACTCTCAACATTTTCCAAGAATACAATATATTACTAACTATACTCACCATGCTGTAAAACAGATCTCTTGAAGTATTCCTCCTATATAATTGAAATTTTGTATCCTTGGACCAAAGTCTCCTCACTCTACTCACTCCTCAAGCATCCCTACCCTTGGAAACCACAGTTCTCCTTTCTCTACTTCTATGATATCAGCTTTCAAGAGTGAGACCTTGTGGCATTAGTCTCTCTGTTCCCAGCTTATTTCACTTAACGTAACATCCTCTATGTTCATCCACGTGCAAACCCCTAGATTCATGTCCTTTATTATTATTATTATTATTATTATACTTTGAGTTCTAGGGTACATGTGCATAACGTGCAGGTTTGTTACATATGTGTACTTGTGCCATGTTGCTGTGCTGCAACCATCAACTCGTCAGCACCCATCAACTCGTCATTTACATCAGGTATAACTCCCAATGCAATCCCTCCCCCCTCCCCCCTTCCCATGATAGGCCCCGGTGTGTGATGTTCCCCTTCCCGAGTCCAAGTGATCTCATTGTTCAGTTCCCACCTATGAGTGAGAACATGCAGTGTTTGGTTTTCTGTTCTTGCGCTAGTTTGCTGAGAATGATGGTTTCCAGCTGCATCCATGTCCCTACAAAGGACACAAACTCATCCTTTTTTATGGCTGCATAGTATTCCATGGTGTATATGTGCCACATTTTCTTAATCCAATCTGTCACTGATGGACATTTGGATGGATTCCAAGTCTTTGCTATTGTGAATAGTGCTGCAATGAACATACGTGTGCATGTGTCTTTATAGCAGCATGATTTATAATCCTTTGGGTATATACCCAGTAATGGGATGGCTGGGTCATATGGTACATCTAGTTCTAGATCCTTGAGGAATCGCCATACTGTTTTCCATAATGGTTGAACTAGTTTACAATCCCACCAACAGTGTAAAAGTGTTCCTATTTCTCCACATCCTCTCCAGCACCTGTTGTTTCCTGACTTTTTAATGATCGCCATTCTAACTGGTGTGAGATGGTATCTCATTGTGGTTTTGATCTGCATTTCTCTGATGGCCAGTGATGATGAGCATTTTTTCATGTGTCTGTTGGCTGTATGAATGTCTTCTTTTGAGAAATGTCTGTTCATATCCTTTGCCCACTTTTTGATGGGGTTGTTTTTTTCTTGTAAATTTGTTTGAGTTCTTTGTAGGTTCTGGATATTAGCCCTTTGTCAGATGAGTAGATTGCAAAAATTTTCTCCCATTCTGTAGGTTGCCTGTTTTAGTTTTCTATTGTGTACATGCGCCACAATTTATTTGCCCATCCTCTTCTTGATGGATGCTTTAGTTGTTTCTTTCTGTACCTGAGCTACTGGGGACAATGCTCCAGTGAACATCAGAGCACAGATATTTTTACAGGGTGGTGATTTCTTTTCCTTTGGATATATAAACCCAGAAGAGAAAGTGCTTGGTCATATGTTCTTTTCTTTTCTTTTCTTTTCTTTTCTTTTCTTTTCTTTTCTTTCTTTCTTTCTTTCTGTTTTTTTTTTTTTTTTTTAGAAACCTCCATACTGTTTTCCCCAGTGGCTGCACCAATCTATATTCCCAAATTAAACTTCAATGTGCAGATGAATTACCTAAAATTCTTCATAAATTGCAAATGCTGGTTTAGACAGTGTGCTGATTTTGATGCATTTTTACGACTCCCCTGCCTCCCATCCCTCCCAAGATACACTCACAGATTTTCCATGTATTATCTAGGGTCTTAACCACATTGCTTGTTTTTCTATTAGAGTTTGGAACTGGGTCACCCATGCTCTGAGGCTCTATGAAACCCTGAAGGGATAGGTAAATATATAAGCTCTACAATCCAACGGCTTGGTTTTATATTTTGGATTTGAAACTTAGTAACCATTTTCACCCAGAGGAAATTCCTTAAACTCTCTAAGCTTCAGTTTCTTTATCTGTAAAGTGGGAGTTACAGTTACTCTCTCCCATTGTATTTTTAAAGACCAAATGAGGAACTTGATGTAAACAGGAGCCTAATGCCTGGTACATAGTAAATGTTCAATATATATATTCATGAATATTTTTAATTAAAAAATGTTCATTGCAACATTATTCACAGGGGCCGAGATATGAAAATCAACCTAAATGTCTGCCAACAGATGAATGGATAAAGAAAAGGTTATATATACACATAGACACACACACACACACACACACACAGAGATATATGTACATATCTATGTATATATGTATATATACATACATGCACAGATATATATGTGTATATATACATATATATACACAGATATATACACATAATGGAATAGTATTCAGCCTTAAAAAAGAAGGAAGTCCTGTCATTTTCGACAACCTGGAGAACATTATGCTAAGTGAAATAAGACGGGGATGGAAAGACAAATACTGCATGATCTCACTTATATATGGAATCCAAAGTTGAATTTATAGAAGCAGAAAGTAGAATGATGGTTACCTGGAACTAGGATTAGGGGAAATGGAGAGATGTTGGTCAAGGGGTAGAAATTTTCAATTAGGCAGAAAAAGTAATTTCTGGAGTCCTAATGTAGAGCATGGTGATTATAGTTAGTAGTACTATATTGTATAATTGAAATCAGAGAGTAGATCTTAAATGTTCTCACTACACAAAAAGATAATTATGAGAGGCGATGAATATGTTAACTAGCTTGATTGTGGTAATCATTTCATAATGTATACATATATCAAAACATCACAGTCTACAGCATACATAAATATATTCAAATTTTTTTTGTCAATTACACCTCATTAAAGTTGCACAGAAAAGCATCATCAATAAATTTCTAAAATAATAATAATAATAATTAGCCTGACGAGATGGCTCACACCTGTAATCCCAGCACTTTGGGAGGCCGAGGTAGGAGGATTACAAAGTCAAGAATTCAATACTAGCCTGACCAACATGGTGAAACCCTGTCTCTACTAAATACAAAAATTAGCTGGGCATGGTGGTGCATGCCTGTAATCCCAGCTACTCAGGAGGCAGAGGCAGGAAAATCGCTTGAACCTGGGAGGTGGAGGTTGCAGTGAGCCAAGGTTGTGCCACTGCACTCCAGCCTGGGCAGCAGAGCAAGACTCCATCTCAAAAACAATAATAATCATAATAATAAAAATAAAATAAAAATTGCTTAGAAATTTCAAAATACAGTGCCCTCCACTGAACTTCCTTAATCCACATAGCACTGTAGTTTTAGTCTATAGTAATCGTCACAAAGTTAGCCACTTAGCACAGATTTATTATTGCACAATTTCTGTTGGTCAGAGCCTGTCACATTTTAGCCAAGTCCTCTTCTCAGGGTCTCATAAGGCTATCAGGGTGCTGGCCAACTGCACCCTCATCTGGAGGCCTGACTACAAAAAGATCAGCCGAAAGGCTCCTCAGAGTGTTGGCAGCATTTGTTTCCTTGTAGTTGTAAGATTGAAGTCCCTCTTGCCTCACTATCAGTCAGCTGGGAGTGACCTCACTTCCTCCAGGCTGCTATCAGGTTATGCCACAGGCCCTCTCCATTTCTTTAATAAAGAACTGCCCTCATATTGAATCCATCTCACACCTCAGATCTCTCTGATTTCCCTTCTGCTTTCAACTAGACAAAACTCTCTGCGTATAGAAAGGTTCATGTGATTAAATTGTGCTCTATTTTAAGGTCAAGTGTGCTATGTAATATGACCAAATCATGAGAGTAAAATCTATTATAGTGACATTCCCTGGAATTATGCAGGAGGGAAACTACCGCTGGAGGGATAATCTTTGGGGCCAACTTAGACTATTGATTATTCCATGTTCAAGGAGAGCTGGCATATAATTGGAGAGCTAAGAACTGTCAACATCTCAACATCTAAAAAAATAAAAATTGCAATTGTATTTAAAATGTTAGGAAACATAGTTAGAAATTTAGGGTTTTAAGCAGATATAAAGATCTTCTTTTTTAATCATGGTACCACCTAATTACAATATTAGATAAAGAACAATTAAGCCTAGTCTATATGTTAGAGAAATATAGTAATTTTTCTGGAATTATTTATTATGTGCAGGCTTCGGGTTATTGGAACAGATCATTGAACATAATATGTTTTAAAGTACTTAAAATATTTTATGAATAAAGTTATTTTTATACAGAACAGAAATAGTTGATATTGAATCAGAAATATTGCATTAGCATAAGTCATATGTTTAAGGAAATACATTCCTAAACAATACGAAGAAACACAGGCAACACTGATTTAAAAAAGATTTACAGACATGAGCTGCATGCAGGTGGTTTATGGACTAGAATTCTATGCCTTCTAGAAGCAGAAAATATGCAACGACTCATTCTGCCTTATGGGCATTTCAGAGCTTTTAATCTAATAAAACCTATATGTCAGCCAGTAGCATGTCAGGGTCTCATTACTCTGCTTCCTTAGAGCCTGATATGGGAGGTTAAGTCCCTGCACAAATGTACCTCTTGGGGTTCCCTGATGTGGAGCTGTGCAGGTTTGCATCTTTACTTACTGACATAATAAAAAAAAAGATGACATTAAATATTCTATTCCTGTTTTCACTCATGCATTCACTAAGAATGATGAAAGTGGGAACTGTGTGGCATGGCCTAGGAATTGTGCATGAGCACACTGTTTATTTTACATCTCATCGAAGTCAGTTTCTAACCTTCTGTCTGTAGACAAGCATATCACCTAAGCTCCCTCAGAGATTAAAGGTATACTACATAGCTTAAATGGCCCAACTAATGAAAGAGAGGTACCTTTAAATTGCATCTTAATGAGAAAAAATATGAAAAGGAGAATTAATAGAGATTTCTCAAATAAAATTTAGTGAGCATGATTTTTATTATTGAACAATGTTTGCCTATGAAGTCTTATTCAACTTGATGAAAAAATGCTAAGATACATGTGAAGGAGTCCTCCTTTTAATACTTTATAAAGTTGCATATACATATACTTAAGAAAGAAAAGTAAATAATGGCATATTTGCTGTCTTTAAATCATTGAGAAAAAAATAAAAGACTACATGTGTCATTTAATTTAGCTAAAGAAGGAAGGTGACTGAAAAATACAGTTTTTACATAAGACACTAAGTAGCTGGCTGGGTTTTGCTAATGTTCCCAAATTTGAAATCATTTAAAAAAGAACACTCCAATGAGCACCAGAGAACTGAGAAGTTTTAAAATAAAATTATAACTGCACTTAATCTCACATTGTCTCCTTAGCCTTTTGACATTTTAATTGCTGTGCCATTTTTCACTGAGATGGCAAGCATTTTTTACATATGCATAATGTAGCCTGTGTTAATGCGTATTGATTAAAGTAGATAGTGATGCAAGGATGTTGGAATTTTCCCCACTGTGACCTTACTGAATGTTTCTCTCTGCTCCTTTTGTTTTCTTTACAACCAGAAGGGGGGGGGGGCGGAAACATGTATTTTCCAGTAAGTCTCTATGCTATCTGAACTGTAGTGTTAATAGGTGAAAAATGACATGTTTAACAAAAGAAAGACTAGAAAGCATCTACATCACAACCTTGTAAGTCTTCCATTTCTGCATTGGAGACGCTATAGGAAAATCAATAACTTCCGTTGAGTCTAGTGATCTAGCTGCTTACAAGAAATTTACATCTCCCTGACAGGCAGTTTGTGAGGTCTGGTTCACCTGGGTCACAGGAGTACACATAATTTGCATCTTGAGCAATTTCTCTCTTTCCTTCTACCTGTTTCATGAGGAAAGAAGATTGAACCTGGTCATAAAGAGAAGCTCATTACGTCTCAGCTGAGAAGAGTAATTCTGTAGGTGTTCCTGGAGTGCAAGAGTATCATATAATGATAATATTTTCTCATAGCTCTTCAGACCTATGCACACACCAGGAAATGAAAGTAACATACACCGAGGCACATTTGAAGCTTTTGAGCTGTCATTCACCAAATGAAATTTAAGTGTTCCATCAAAGTCATTTGGAAACATGATCTCAAGATGGATATCCAGATTCTTTGCCAGCAAAAATATACAAGAAGATAGACATTTAGCTTACGTCTTATAAAATCTGAAAAAAAAATCCCCTTTTCTATTTTATTCTGCCCTTCAAAATATACAAGATCTGAATGTCAAATAAATGTTTATATTATAATATGTTCATAATGCCTGGCATATATTTTCCTAGTTAGTGCTGTAAGCTCAGTTTAAAACAAATAAAAACCAAGGAGGCACTGCTGAAAACTTTTTGAATCAAAAATACAATGCAATAGCATTTAATTATAATTAAGTCTTTAATATGCTTATTTAAATCTCACATAATTTTAAGCATGGGTCTATCTGCAAATTCATCTAAATAAATATTTGGCACAAAGTCTAAATCCACTTTATTCCGATGTTTTTTCTCCAGGATAAAGATAATAATGAGATTCAAATGTAATAATTTTCATCCTGTATTCATGAAAATAATTGTATAGGTATAAATGAATGTATTATTACAACTCACTAAGTTGTACTCATACCTAGTCATGGGGGCCTCATATATAAAATAGAGGGAACGTACAACTTTAAAGTGTTTTATATATCCATTTCATAATTTTTCTGTTTGCAATTTGGGATGAATCTCCTTAGACAAATGGCTATGTTATTAACTCACCAACAATAACCTAGAAAAGGCTGCTTAGTACTACTTAACTTGAATACTAATCACCCTGGCCTCAGTAGCCCACCATATCTTGCAAAGTATTCTGAAATAGAATTGGTGATGAACACCATTTGGAAAGGAAAAATGGCTGTATCTGTGTTTTTACATGCACTCTCCCCTCATTATTTTTGCATATAATAAAATAGATAATATTTACTGATCACTTATCACAAGTCAGTTGTCTTGTTAAGTGGTGCACAAGCATTTTCTATTAGTCCCCAGGAAACCATTCTGAGGTTGGTACAACACAGCTGCATTTTATCGAAGGATCCATTCATGAAGACCTTGTACTCACATAATGAAAGATTAATTTCCCGCTGGAGCAAATAAAAAGCTGAATGGGGGTGTTCTTTAGAAATATCACGGTGGTAATTCAGCTTTATTTAGAATGAATTTCTAAACCTCTCTCTGCTGCATTATATTTGGTGGATTGCTTTCCAATATTAGCCCTGTTCACCTTATTTTTATATCATTATGACAGAATACAATTTTTGTTTGCATGATGACAATACATGTTTAAATAAAAGTCTATGCATCAGCAAAAGCACTCACAGGTGTTCTGATCCACTTCAACAACTGCTTGATTTAAAATATTTTGACAAATTAGCTTGGGTCATCATTTATATTATCTAACGTACTAGTGCTACATACAAATAATAAAAAGAAGAATTATAATGATGTCCCCTCAGCTTTGAAATTCTGTGACTTCATAATAGCTTTGTTTGCATTATTTTAAAGTTAGCATATAAAATAAAACTTCATTATTTAAACATTTGAGCACAGTTAAATTGTTGGCATTGGTTCCCCAACGTTTTTGAATATACAGGTTCCTGAAAAGGTCCATAGTTTTGGCAGAGTAGACTTTACAGCAGTGGTGAATTTTGAGGGAGAAAATAGATGAGGAATGTCATGTGCAAAACAAAAACCCAGTGAAAAATCAGCTAGAAGAGAAAGAAACTATCACTGCACACCACTCAACAGCAAGGACAAAAGAGAGAGAGGAGAAGAGAGGATCTGTTGACAATGGTACACAAAGAAGGAAATAGAAAGAAAATAATGATTTTCAACTCTGGTTTAATATGGTGACTTCTTATCCAACTGCCTTAATGTTGAGAATGAATAGTTTTCTCCAAACTTCTTAAGATAATGGAGGATATGCCTACACATTTTCATTAGAAAATGGTGCATGGGTAAAATTTTCTTTAATGTTTTGTAGTGTGGCAGCATGTTTTTCTGCCAGGTATATTAATACAACTATATTATATTACCTCTTTTCTGATCTATAATTATAGCTTACATGGTTCAGATGAATTTCCTCTCTGGCAGCTCTCTGTTTAACTTAATCACTGCTGATAAACACTATGGCTCATTTTTTACCCACCAAATAAAATTTTTCATCTTAATGCATTTTGTCTGCATTGCACATATATAAATACTCAATAACTACCACGGGAGAAACTCACTTCGGATTTTACCTTGTAGACAAATGGCTTATCTATTTAGCTTACATACATAAACTTCATTACAGCGTTATCCACTGGATGAGAGTTAATATACTGGGATCTGGTTTACCATGACATAATTTAAATAGTTTAGTAGTTCATTAACAAGATATGAACACGATCAAAATTATTACTCCTTTCTGAAAAAGGCAGTTCTATATACATGGACATAGGCAAGACAGTAGCAAAATGTGTCTGTGTGTATGTGCGTGCACGTGTGCATGTGTGTGCCTGTGTGTGTATGATTCTTTAAGGTAATGTTAGAGACCACTAACAGTAATAGATGGAATAAAAATAAAATATGTGCCAGGTCAATGAAAATTAGAAAAACTTCACCTATCCATGGTAATATATGTTGCTCTTCTGTTCTGGCTCAAACAAGTATGTGTTTCGGAAAGTTGCAAAACTCCTCCAAGACTCTTCAATTCAATAGGGTATCCATCATCTGACACATACAGTTGAGATTGAAAATAGATTCAGTCTGGCAGAAAAATGTCCACAGAAAGCTTTTCTCTCTTTTTTTTTTCTTTTTAGAGAAAAACAAGATAAAGCAAAACAAAATAAATTATTAACATGCTGCTTTGGATATGTTAGATGTGTTTCCCAAGGGACACTGTGGTATCTTCATGGCTGGATATTTTCAGAACATCTCAGTATATTTTCTTATTTACTGCCCTTGATTCTCCTAGACTTTTGAACATTAACTAGTCACATGAATGTCATTTAGCAAAAGGAGGTGAACCAAGTAAATTATTCTCTGAGATAAGGAAGTCCATGGGAATTGGCCTTACCTCACAGAAACAAACCAAAATGAATAGTAATATTAATCTTAGTGTATTCAGGCTGCTGTAATTAAAATAGCATATACTGGGTAGCTTATAAATAACATAAATTTATTTTTAACAGTTCTAGAGGCTGGGTAGTTTAAGATCAGGGTGCTGGCTGATTTAGTGTCTGGTGAGGGCCCCTTTCCCGCTTCGGAGGTCACACCTTTTGGCTGTGTCCTGTGTTCTCACATGGTGAAAGGGACGAAGGAGCTCAACTCCCTTGGGCCTAAATTATAAGGGCACTAATCCTATCTATGAGTGCTCCACCCTCAGGACTAATCAGTTCCTAAGAGACGCTACCTCCAAATACCATCACCCTAGGGGTTAGTTTTCAACATACAAGCTTGGGGGAAAAGCGAACATTTCAATCATGGCAATATTCAATGTCAGAAGCAGAAAATGATTCATGCGAGAGGGTCCTCGACAACCGTGTTTGGCAAAGTCATGTATGGCTCCGCACGGACTCTCTGCCTGGCCCTCATTTAACACTGATGACCCTTGGAAAGCACATGCTCTGTGACCTTGCCCAAATCCTGAAGCTTTCATTCCATAATTTAAGGAGAACATACAAAGGTGTATAGAATTGAGCCGTCATAGAAGCTTCACTATTTTCATCCTCTCTGTTCTCATTTCTTGAATCTCAACTACAATTGTTAATCCCAATGAGCTCTTTGTCAACACTCTATGTTACGGAGTTCCCCTACACCTTTTTGTTTCACCTCTCCTCTTCGGTCCTGTGTTCTGAAAATTAAGGATACAAATTTTAGATGATTTAAGAATCCTTATGATAAAATGAGCTAACTCTGTAAATTTAAAATACTAAACACTTAAAAGAGAGTATCATATTGTAAGAATAATCAAAAACAACCTAAATAAAAATATCTGGTTGGGCATGTTAGCTCACACCTGTAATCCCAGCACTTTGGAGCTGTAATGGGAGGATCACTCGAGCTCAGGAGTTCGAGACCTGTCTGGGCAACATAAGAAGATCCTTTCTGTACAACAACAACAACAACAATAATAATAATAATAATAATAATAATAAATTGCCAGACATGGTTGCATATGCCTGTGGGAGGTGGAGGTGGGAAGATTGGTTGAGCCCTGGAGTTCAAGACTGCAGTGAGCTATAATTGTGCCATTGAATTCCAGCCTGGATGACAGAACGAGATCCTCTCAAATGGAAGGAAGGAAGGAAGGAAAAAAAGATGGGGAAGGAAGAAGAGAGGGAGGGAGGGAGGGAGGAAAAGAAAGAAATCCAAGCATGTCAAGTGTGGTTAACTGCAGTTGGGATTTCAATTTGTATTTCAGCTTTTTGAAAGCTGAGATAGTAGAGAAATATATATTTAAAAATAACATCATACATAATAACTTTATTAAGTTTATTTGTAAAGACACATATGTTTATTGTAGAATGAGGGATTAATCCTTCATTAAACTGCTCTTGTCAAAGTCACTACATCATTCACTTCCAGCCATGTCTGTATAATGACTTCTTCTCAGTTTGTGTTGCTTCAGCATCCATTTTGAATCCTAGTATTGCTTTCTCATACTACAAGCAGGGCTCAGTCACCCTTGACACAGGGTTTCCTCCTACAGCATACCCAAAGGGCTGAAGCTGGTCGTCATATATAAAAATGTAGAGGCATCTCTTCTGCCTAGCAGACTGAACACTGCTTTCTTGCCCCTTTCTTTGAAGGGACCATTCAGTCATTTGCCCTGAACTTTGAGGGCCCGCACCCTAATCTTTATATAGTGTGCTAGTTGCCACCCATTTCTCTTTCTTTCTTTGACTCTTCATTTCTGCCTGCCACGACTCCAGGATAAGGAAGTGCCCTCCAGACTCATTATACCCTCCCACACACCCTTACTTAGAGCTTGGAGTCTGCAAGTAAAAGTCTTTGAACTCGTTCCTTGTTTTGGTGTTACATTAAATCTGCACTTTCCATCTGAAGAACCAGGAGCTGCCCTAGGTTGAGTTTCCCCTAGAACACTGGGGAGAATACAAGGTCAAGCTCCCAATGCCAAAGTGGTGGCCAGGCAGGCGTAAACTAGACACAGGTCAGACAAGAACCACAGGTGGCTTGCCAGTATACGTTTTCCCTGGTCGCAGGTATGATGTTTTTATTTTAAAAAATGATATCATGCATAATAACTTTATTAAGTTTATTTATAATAAACTTACAAATAAAGTTTGTAAACACCCACATCCAACTCTTCATCATTTGCCATTAGTGCAAATTTGTTAGCTGCTCTAGTACTGGACCCACAATTTAGCTGGGGCTCTGACATCATGGAATATTTTATTTTCCCTTACCTAGCTCTCAATACATCCTATTATGCAGGTTATTCCTTGGCAGTCTCTTTTGTTGGTTCTTCCTCTTCCCTCTGACCTTTTAATGTTGCATCTCAAGGTTCAGTCCTCGGTCCTCATTTATCTTGTTTGTATATGTTTGGTTGGACTTCTCATCCTATGTCAGGACTTTAATTATCCTCAATATGATGATAACTTCCAAATACATATTTCCAGCCCAGACTCCCTTCTTTCATACATATTGCATGTACATAATACAAAGAATCATGTACCAATATTTACCACTTGTTTGTCTAAAATGCATCTCAAACTTGGCATGCACAGACTGCACCTTCAACCTGTGAACACACACACAAACACACACAGACACACACATCTATTTGTAGTCTTCCCCACTTCAGTTGATATTCACAACTATTCAGACCAAGATTTTTTAAGTTGTTCTTGAATTTTTTTTTATTTTACACACTACACCCACTGCATGGGTAGAATACTGCCCCAAATATCCATAATTTGAATATTTTCACCATCTTTATTAGAATTATCCTGACATGAGACACCATTGTCTCTCGCCTGGACTATTGCCATTTGTAACAACACCCAGGATCACATTGTCAATGAGATTCCCAAGAATCAGAAATATAATCCAGTATTGAGCTTATTAATAATTTCAAGGATAGAAATAAACACATAATACAAGTGAAGCAGGAAGAATTCCATGACAACCGGTATGACTCCCTAGGTCATTGCTGCATCTCACCAGTGTGTCTGCTTCAAGTAATAGATGAGATTTCTAATAAAGTACATGGTCACCTCACTTTCAAAGAAAAAGCCATTTAGATCATAGAACATCACCATTTCATACTCATATAGTTATATAATTCACATTATGTTATCCGGGAAGTATGTCCCACAAATCTGTAGATTCCAGGTGTATTTACCAGAAGCAATTACAGAAGAAGCAAGTCCATCCTGCCCAAAACTTTTCAGAGTACAGACTCTCCTCCTAGCACAAACCATTTAGTTTAATTGCCAGGAGGTCTGTCATTCAACACGACAATGTTTAGTAGGAGATTAGACTTCTCACTGAATGTGTTTGTTTCCCAGGAGCACTGCCTTGTGAAAGAGAATTAATTCATCATTTCATCGCAGACCTGCTGTGTAAACATTTTCATCTCACCACATAACAATGTCTCTGCTTTCACTCTTGGCCCTGACATTCTGTTCTCAATACAGCAGTCAAAGGGGCTGGTTAGAATGTTGGTTTGATCATGTCATTCCTTTGCTCATCACCCTGCAACTAATCCATATTTCATTCAGGCTAAGAGTCAAATTCCTGACAATGGCCCCCAAGGTCCCATGTGATCAGTTCTTGTTACTTCTCTGAGTTCATCCTCTGCTAATTTCCCTGCACTTTCTCCATGACAGGCACACTAGCCTAGCCTCGCCGATGTTCTGTGGATTTGTTAGGTGTGTTCCTGCTGTGCTTTGCGTAGATACACACAGTGATAATTCCTTTGCCTCTTCTAAATCTTTTCTGAACTCTTACTTTTTCAATGGGTGAATGTTTGATGACCCTATTTAAAATTGCAAATATCCACCTCCCCAACACACACACACACACACACACACACACACACACACACACACTCGCACACAGACATTCCAAACATTTTGGTCAACATTCTTGCAGTGTTTTACTTGTTTGTTTCTTATGTCAGAGGCGCTTGAACCACAGAAACTCTATCTTGAGTAGGGGCTGGGTAAAATAAGTCTGAGACCTACTGGGCTGCATCCCCAGGTGGTTAGGCATTCTAAGTCACAGGATGAGATAGGAGGTCAGCACAAGATATAGGTCATAAAGACATTGCTGATAAAACAGACTGCAGTAAAGAAGTTGGCCAAAACCCACCAAAACCAAGATAGCAATGAGAGTGACCTCTGGTCACTCTCACTGCTACACTTCCGCCAGCGCCATTACAGTTTACAAATGCCATGGCAAGATCAGGAAGTTACCCTATATGGTCTATAAAGGGGAGACATGAATAATTTGAATAATCTATCCCTTGTTTAGTATATAATCAAGAAAATAACATAAAAACGAGCAATCATCAGCCCTCAGGGCTGCTCTAGTTATGGAGTAGCCATTCTTTTATTCCTTTACTTTCTTAGTAAACTTGCTTTCACTTTGCTTTGTGGACTCACCACGAATTCTTTCTTGTGTGAGATCTAAGAACCCTCCGTTGGGGTCTGGATCAGGACCCCTTTTCAGTAACACTTATCAATTATCACTTTTTTTAAAAAAAATACATAATGGCTAATTCCTATCTTACACAGCTAGAATGCAAGTTTCAGGCAAGCAAGGATATTTATCTCTCTTGTTCATTGATGTGTCCCAAACCCCTGGAAGAGGACCTAGTTAGATAGTAGCTGTCAGGCCTCTGAGCCCAAGCCAAGCCATGGCATCCCCTGTGACTTGCACATATAGGCACAGATGGCCTGAAGTAACTGAAGAATCACAAAAGAAGTGAAAATGCCCTGTCCCTGCCTTAACTGATAACATTCCACCACAAAAGAAGTGAAAATGGCCAGTCCTTTCCTTAAGTGCTGACATTACCTTGTGAAATTCCTTTTCCTGGCTCTTCCTAGCTCAAAAAAGCTCCCCCATTGAGCATCTTGTGACCCCCACTCCTGCCCACCAGAGAACAACCCCCTTTGACTGTAATTTTCCTTTACTTACCCAAATCCTATAAAACAGCCCCACCCCTATCTCCCTTCGCTGACTCTCTTTTTGGACTCAGCCCGCCTGCACCTAGGTGATTAAAAAGCTTTATTGCTCACACAAAGCCTGTTTGGTGGTCTCTTCACACAGACGCACATGACAGTAGCTTCTAAGTATTTTTTAATGAATATTTGACTGTACTAAGAATTATATAGCTGCTCATTTATATTGGACATCTGGTCATCCCTTGAATAGAAGTCAATGGTTTTTTTTGCTTATGCCCATACCATATTGTCTGGTAGTCGATTAAGATGATCTTCCCTAGAATATATTTCTCTTAAAAATATTTTCTCCTTCTAAATTACCAGCAACCAAATTAAGATGCTTCAAGTATTTTGCTAAAAAGATTTTAAAAGTAGGTCAATTAGAATAAATCCAAAGAATAGCATTTTTACTATCATGCACTGCCAATTTCTTATATGGTACAAGTGTGCCAAATTATGCAAAAATATGTACACATGCTTTTAAAATATTTTGACAGATTAAAAACTACACAGTAAAACACAACTGTAAAATGATTACAAAGAAAAGCTTCATTTCATAAAAATGCTGTTGCTCTAATATATCAAATTTGAGATACACTGGTAATTCAATGCTCATAATTGAAAAAATTCTTACTTTTAGAAATGATTGCTCCCTAGAGAGAAAGAATATAACTTAAATTTTTTTTAAAAAAAGCAAAAAATGACTGCAAAAGTCAGTTTGAATCCAGTTGAAGTAATCATTTAACTGATAAGTAATACTCTGTAAATACCTATTTCTTCAGTTTCAGAAGAAACTTCAGTTGTTGATCTTCAATTTCTATGTTTTGTATGAAAATATTTTGAAAATAAAATAAGTGTTTTCCAACTGAGCATAATAAAGGAGCCTAAACATGATTATTCACACTTTGCAGTAATATACCTTTGACAGGCATGAAACATACATATGGAGGAGAAATGAGAGACCTCAATTTGTTTAGATTAGACCCATTTCAATCAGCAGGAGAGAACACATATAAGAACGGATGTGGTTTGTGAAACACTGTGTTAGAATCTCTCTGTTTATATTCTGAAGGATGCTAGTCACATGAATGATTTTAAGCAGCAGAATATATAAATGCCAATCAAGTAAATCACTCACGAAGAGCCAAAGCCTCGCTGAAAGAAAAGTACCCCAGGGAATTGGAATGACTTTACGCTGCCAAACCAAAGCGGATTGAAAAGTTTAATGCCATGGACAGATTTTGACAGTGGTAATGGTATTGGTGTCCTTGGCTTGTTCCTACTCTGGGGAGTTATAACTTTAAAAGCTTTGATTTTTGTTTATCATGACAAGTTCTTCAAATATATAGCTCTTTGGACTCAATGGCTCTGCCATGCCCCATTTCTTTTCTGTAGGCCTGGAATCAACTATGAGGAAAGAAAGTATGGCCATATATACTTTTTAAAGACATAATTTAAGACTATAATTCTACTTTGATATAGATAATATAAATTTATAGTGCTATAAATAGTTAATAACATCATGATGAGTATGAAATACTCTTATTTTACATAGATTTGGCTATTTGCTTTTATGATGTATTATGTCTGTGACTCCCTTAGGTCTGCTTTGTTAATGACATTAAAGTTAAGCTTTGAAAATCCATATTCCATTTCTAATAGCTTTCCTCTGGCACATGAGTACACCTGATCTAAAAGATTACATCATCTTTTACTTTCTCAATCATCTTGATTTTCCTCAAACTCTGGTCAAAACACCACCATTAGATGGACACATTTTCCATTGTTTCTGTAAGGTTCTTTTTCCTCTCAATACATATAACTGCCACACATAGCAACAGAAGGATGATAAGATAATTTTCATGGTACCCAAGGTGAGAAGCTGAGGACTGTCAGAGAAAGGTGGAAGTTTTTCTTTTACTTTTTTTTTTTTTTTTTAATTCCCTGTAGTTCTGTACCAATATCATCTTTGTCCTAGCTGAGTATGCCTCCTAACTTTGTGGAATAATGTGATATATGTTCATGTGCATAAAGATAATATGTATACTTATAGTATGCATTAATTTGAATGAATCAAAATTAAAATTACGTGATTTTTTTCTCTCATGTCCCCTCTTCCATTATTACACTACTAGGCCTCTCTAAACCCACTGACACTGTCCATTATTCTGAAATTGATTCCAGAGTTAGAGCTCAATTCTCTGCCTAATATAGTATTTTCTGTTTATATGGTAATTGCTCATATATTTTGCTCTTGTCAGAAATCTTTGACGGACTTTGCTGCATGAAAGTGCTGAAGGAAGAAGTCATTTAATTTTAAAATAATTTGTTTACTATGCAGTAGAGTCTAACAAAGACAGATAGATAAACATTTATGGTAATAATGCGTATTTCTCTCATTTCCTTCTCATTGTATTAAAACTAAGAGCAAATAAGCACAATTCGGCTTTTGTTTGTGTGATTTTTACTTTTCAACTTATTTCCATCCTGACTCTCCTTGCAGCTTTCACATATGGACACATATTATTTGTGTTGAACATGATTCAAATACTATTTTGAGTTATGTGGTACAATGTCTGATATATGTCATATATAAAAATAAAGGGTCTAATATATTCCTTCAAAGAATAATCAAGGTGAGTAATGTGTGCATGGGGCACACACTGCTCAAATAAATACCGCAAAGAGACAGCAGTCTTTGCTGCGAGGCACACATCTTCCCTGGTGACCTCCCCTTGACAACAACTACGCGCCACTAAGGATGAATAAGGATCATTTCTTTTTCTCTCAGATGAGAAAAAAGTACAACTACACTAGATGCATTTATCTTTTGTCTTTGCAACTGTCCTTCTGCTTCTTTGTCCATCCAATCTCTATTTCTCTAGTCTAATTCAGACCTGTTCATTTCCCTCTCCCCTGTCTATGTTTGTCTGCCTGTCTTCCTCTCTCTCTGCCTTTCTGTCCTAGTTTTGTCTCTCAATTTCTCTCTACTCTTGTTTTCTTTTGGTTTGTCTTTCTATCTTTTTTTTTTCCACTTTATCCTCTTCTACTTATATTTATATATGCATATAAAGAGAGACAGAATTTACAGTTTATGAGTTGAACTCATTTCTGTTCTGCTCTCTTGCATAGTAAAATATCAATCACACTAACCTGCTTACTGAGCCAAAGTTCTTCCTTACAGTTGAGAAACCTCCTATGCGTCTAAAAATGAACAGTCTTATCCATAACAGTGACAGCACGCATTTGATTTGCATAGTGCCTTTTCAGTCAAACTGTTATGCAGTCTAGTTAGACCTCTGACTTTAAGGATGCAGACAGAATTGTTTAACACAGTGACCTTGACGAGCCTCACAGTAAAGTCTCATTCTGAGAAAATCACACTTGAAAGAGAAAATAATTTACACATAGCATTCTAGAGTATAATTACACCCATGATAGACATTACTTTTCAGGGCTGAATCTATGGCTACATTTTATAATGCAAGGGGAAAGACAGAGATAGAAATGATTGTTTGTTGAATGCATATCACTGACTAAGCACAATGCTAATTGACATAGAATATCTCATTGTATTCTCTGTGTCACATGCTTATCCTTCTGAGTTACCTCTGTTTTATACACGAGAAAACGAGAGTTCTAAAATAGTACATTAACTTGTTGAAGGTCATAGATTTAGGAAATGATATGTTTGAGCTTCAACCCCAAACCATGTGTATTGAAAATATAACTTTCTATACTTGTTAATATATGTCTTCCATATATTCCTATATTCCTATGAGGGTCCTATTTCTTAAAGTTATATAACTTTACTACTCATTAAAAATATGCCTAATTGAAATAACCCACTACACTTTTATTTGCCATTGCAATCTTTGGATTAATTTTCCAAAAAGCTAACACTACCAAATTGTGAAAGGGCGAAATGTGTAGTTGAATAACATATCTACAAGGGCAGAAATCTGAATGTCCCTCAGAATAGTAGAAACAATTATTGGGGCTGTGGAGAGGGAATGATAATAGCCAGACCTGCTTCTCTTGAATATATTTTATTGAAGAATTCAATATTTGAAGGCAAAAGATAATAATACAATCAAAAACATTAAGTTGTTTTGATTTTCTCAATGTATTTTCTAGGTGTGTCAGTTTGAGGGAATTGAATGTATTGAATAATTCAATTGACTTTTCACATTTCACATACTAACATTTCCTGAATACTTTTAAGGCAATTGTACTTCTTTGACATTTTTTAAGGCTAACAACAATCCTAAATTGTAGATATAATTTACTGCAGTTAAATAAATGATTAACTGAAGCTAGGAGGGCTTGTTTTATGTTCACTTAGAGAAATAGCAATTCAAATGATGAGTTAACTTATACATATGTTTCTTTTTTAAATTTTCAAATTCAGTGTTTTTCTCTAATTATCATTCTTCCCAGTCTACTTCTGAACTCGCTTTTCTATGTCAAAGGAATATGTCTCAGTTAACATTGTACAATCCAACCTCTGGCAGCAGAACCACGAATTCACTGAATTTGGGAGCTGGTGCCGCATTTTTTGTGATAATGATGATCTTAATAGTATGACTTTTTTCTAACTTCCAATTAGATTGAACTTTAAAATTAAAATTTATCTTATTTTACTTATTTTGTCCATAGCTACTGTTAATTAGAATTTTTATTAAGCAGCAGTTGGTAGCAGTTAGTTTTAAGTTGTTAGAATTCGTGATCATCTAAAACCCAAATGTTAGTAGATATATGCTTAAAAATAGGTGCTGTCAGAGGTCCACAAATACTTGGGTCATTGTGCCAGTTTTAACAGTTAAGATTAGATATGCTTCCATGTTATTTGGAAAGAAACAATCCAAGAATATCTAGTCCAAGAACTCGTGTGGTCCACTGAACAGCATTGTTGACAAGGAATCAGGCCTTTGCTTTGTCCATGGCCACATGCTGCAAAAGTCTTTCAGATTTATCATGCAGATGACTGGCTTTGCATATCCGTATCATTATCACTAATGCTGAGATAATAATTCCGACTTACCACACAGGAATCTGTAATGATTAATTGGATAATGTTCGTTAAGTGCTCCCAGCTACTTAGAATAAATGGACTAGATGGCTATTAAGCATTGTTATTATAAGATGTTCTTTAGATGTAATACCAGTGACTGACTGCTCCATAGTTATGAGGAAAATTACTTCCTCTGATAATATGAGTGTAATACATATTGATTTAAAATATACATTCTTTGGCATACATTTAGACTTTCCAAATGAGCTAAGCAAAGAGCAGCCTTCTATATGGTTTGTTAGTTGCATATTTAAGAGTGCACACTATGTGTGTGGCACTTTTATATGCACTTCATTCTTACGATAATACTGAATGCCAATGACATTTCCTCACTTTTTATAGGAAGGACAAAGAAACATAAATACCTTGCCCGAGGCCACATGGCTAGTAAGTGGTAGGGTCAGAACTTAATTCTTTTAAAATTGGCTTCAAACCACTCATGCTTAACCACTTGCTTTGACTGCATGGCTCCTATATTTACATTCATATTGTGTTTATCCCTTTGCTCAAGAAAGTGGAAGCGTTTGGTTATATATCACCTGGAAAATTTGCTGATCTATCTTTTTAAAGACAAATTGTGCAAGGTTAATCCAGGAAGATCCCCCAGGGAAAATCAGTTAAGGAAGGATTGAGATATAAAGAAGGCAGATGTAGGAGTGAGAAAGGTAACCTGAGTTCCTTGTCTATGTACAGGTGTCATCACTTCCTATTAATTGGGGAAGATATTTTAAGTTCATTGTGATTTTGAATTTAGATGCTTCCAATTTTTTGAAAATGCAGAAAACAAATTACAGAAATACTATGTGAAGTTATAGCATCTGTGAAAAAGAATCAATATTTTCTTCCCTAAAGTTTCATCAAGTGAAATGATTTGGGCTGTAAATAAAACCCTAGGACAATATATTTTCAATGATAAAAGAAATTATCATCTCTCCACACAAAAAATCCAAAGACAAAGTGACTTAATTTTAAATTCAGCACCTCAACAACATCATCAAGGATTCACACTTTTTCCCTCTTTCTTCACTATACTCCTCAGCATGTTACCTGAGCCTCTTCTCTCCTTGAAGATGACTGAAGAAGCTCTGTCTACCAATTGACACACATCAGGATCTACAAGAACAACAACTCAATCTTCTATGTTTCTCCCTTAAAGCCCCACAAGAAATCATTTCCCTTATATCTCATTGGCTGAAACTTTGTAGCATGTTTGTTCCTAAAACAAATAGCAAGAGGACTAAAAGGTTCATAGTTAGCCAAATTAGTCAAGATTCACTTCTTTCATCAGGAACTGAGAGGTCTCCTTCCTTAAATTCCATTGCTTTGTGAATGAATGTGGTTTTCGGAAGATAAGTCATAGTCTCTAAACAGGGAAGAAGGATGTCTATTGGGTAGATAACTGTATACTGTCTATTATTACTCATATTTTATGGAATGCATGTTTTCTCTATTTTTTAATAATTGCATGGTACGAATGAATTCATTTGATTGATTTTACTTTTAAATATATAAATGCAAACTTTACATAGCAAAATGAAAGGAATTTTTAGTTCATTAGATTCTGTGTCATTTTATTGTACCGAATTTTCTCCTACTTTTGTAATTCTGAGGATGACCCAGAACCCATCTTTTCTCAAATTCAAGTACAGACATTACCCAAGACTCATTAATCAGAACCAATGACGTTTTTGTGTGGTTTGTATTTTCTTCTAGATGTCAAATTGACTTGTAGGGATTAACATATACACAAAACAAACTTTATCAAATTAGGCTGCGCATTTCCATGTTCTGTCCTCTCTAATACATTATTTATATTTTGCTCTATTGATTTTTATTTAGCACAATACTTTTGGTAGTGGTGGTGGCCTGTATATACATGTATGTACATACATGTGCTAAATGTACACATTTAGTTACATATATGATTTATGCTATATAATTTATATAATTTAAATTTAAATTTAATAATTATATAATTTATATACTTATATAATTTATATTTTATAAATCTATTTAATATAATTTATATTATATAATTTATAAAATTTATATAATTATAATACATACATTTTTATATGATATAAATGTGATTAATACATATTAATAAATATTTCAAATGCTTTAAAATATTCAAAATAATCTGTATATAGAATTAGACTTAGATATCTAACCCTTATATAGGATTAGGCTTGGATATCCCAGGTATCCAAGTATAATCCTATACACAGGTTACATATTCAAATATTTTAAAGCATTACTTTGATTTTTACAACTCTTGCTAACTCTTCCTTTCTATGAGATGGTATGATATAATTTTCACTGCTTTTGTTATACTGTTTGTCTGCTGTGTGCTGTAGCTATTCATACAATAAAATTGTTACTCTTACCACATACACTGGGATAGTAAAAGCACAACTAATACTTAAATAATGTGTAATTTCCTTAGCATTTTCTATGTTATCGTAATATTTTGCAGTGCTAATTGGTATTTTATGACAAAGTACAGTTAAAGAAATGTGGAGAATGCTAGTCTAGAAAAAATTGTTGAGCCTGTAAAAACTAATATGCCACATGCCACTCTAAGTGGAATGGAGATAGTATGCTGTATTTCCCAAACATGTTTGTCCAGGAATCACTTTTGGTTGTACTCATAGAATGACTAGTATTCTGTGAAACACAGTAGGTGAATATAAGTATTATGATCTGTAATTCATGCAACATTTTAGGAATAAATGTTATTTCATTTTCTCAAAACATTTGAAGTAGATCAATAATTGTTAGTATCCTCATTCTATAGATGACAAAGTTGATGTTAAAAATATGACACACGTTTCATTGGAAATTCAAAATAAAATGGCCTCAACTTCGACTAAATCCTGTGCTGTCTTCATTACACTAAACGGATGCTTAAAGCTCTACTTCGCTGGTATTTCTTTCAGCACCTTGGACAGTACCTCGAACATTGTAAATACTTCAAATAAAACTTGCCTCAAATTTCATCTAATTTAATAGTAAGTTAAAATTAAAGCAAAAAAATACATATGCAAGAAATATGACTCTGTCCCTAATAGTTTGTGAACACACTGATATAACAAAATGGTTTGTTTAATCAGTTCAAGATCCAATGGCATTTCTAAAAGCTTTTCAAAACTGTAATTAAGTTTTGTTTTTTAACAAAACTGCAAGCCTATAATTTAGTGAAAAATCAGGCAGAAATCATGAATTGGAAAATATGTCCTGACATAGTTTTAGGTAAGAAATGGAATGATTAATATAGACCATAATGAATACAAATGGAGTTCTACCTGTTCTATTAAACGAACCACGGGAATTAGTCAATACCATTTATCTTGAGGACAAGTAAAGACTGAGTCAAAATACACTAAAAAGAGGGTATATTAATGTGGATTTGTGATTAACCGAATCCACCATGCCCTGGTCATCAATGATAAAAAGTTGCAAATATGTTTTATAAATTCATAACCATATAGATAACTAATGTCAACTCAATTTGCAAAGGTCTGTCTTTAAATTGTATTAATTTTGAAAGACATTTTGTTGTGCCAAGAATATAAGACACTAGCAACCATCTCAAGGCCCTAATGACTCTATTTACATTATTTATTAGTCTTCCACATTAACATTATTATTATAAATGTCCTATATCTACTTACCCAGAGTTAAATTAATACTTTAAAATAAATATTAATTAATTAAAATATGTATTAAATGCCTAATTATATAGTACATACAAAAACAGTTTTTCTCAATCAATTACATTTCAGGTTTAAAAAATGCTTTTACTTAGTGAATTGTCTCGTAAGTAAATTTAGTTCTCTCTTTTAGGTTTAATAGGCTTTCTAAACATGCCTGGTTTAACAGATTATCAGTATTTGTTACACACTGTGTGTAATAGCATTAATTTAGAAAACTTAATGTACAGCCACATTTTTCTTCTTCACAAATAGTAAACCATCCATCCATTTTGGATGTACAAAAAATTGCTTAAAGCAAAATATAGTAGCTTCTTCTATGTCCATCAGGTTATTCTGTTGAAGGCCAGAAGGACCCAAAAGTTCAGGATCAAAGGGAAAGCTGATATAAATCTATTTGGAAAACTTGAAAATGAATATATATATATATGAGAATGCATTTCTTTGTCTATTTCCCAGGCTTGAGTTTTCATAAGTATCAGAAGGAAAGGTAAATTTTTATAACCAAAATTAAGAAGAATATGGCGTTAATTAAAAAGAATAGAAAATAAAATAATGCAGCTCAAGATTTATAGGTTGAATGGGACACACCTGTAAAAGGAAACTGTAGAGGTGGTATCTATGTAGGTCAACCTACAATAGAAAGCGTGAATGCCGATGGCAGAATGAAGTCTAATCAGGGTAAGGAAAGAAAACTCTAATGGCTCATCTCCTCCACCCTTTCAGTGACTCAGCAAGAAACTGGATCAGCTCACCTGAACTAGCTCAAGAAATAGGACCAGAGGCTGAGGTCAGGAGCTTTCTCTTTTTAACTTGGCCACTTCCTCAACCAAGAATCACCAATCATCACAGAGTTACTAGATGTTTATTTTCTTCTCTTCTCCACTCCTAAAAATGTGTAGCTCATTATAGGGCTGGTATCTCCTTCCCAGAACCCTTTCTGTGCTGAATCCAGTCCAGCTCAATCTGCTTTAACACATCTCTATGGATTATTGAGCAACTGGGGCTCACTTGAGTCGTCCTAGTTCTCAGTGTATACATTAACTTAAAACAAACTCTATCGCATATATACCCTTCAGGGTACTAGTGGTGTGAATGCCTATATCATCCTTATAATCCAGGACAAATTTTATATATCTGAATGCAGTGGCAAATTTTTCACTTTTCATATTTGAATGAAAGATTCAAAACCATGTAAACATGCAAATTCCTTCATTGTTTCGTTGCTTTGTTTCTTTTTTTGAAAGTCTGTCTCCAGATTAAGTTTAACCGATCAATATATAGTATCTTAATCCATGTGTTTTGGGAAGCAGCCGTTCTGATACTTGAAATAGCTGTGTTCAGATGTTCATGTTTGTTATATAACATTCTCTGCTCAATTATCTTCTATTTTGCTTTCTTCCTGCCTTCCTCACCTAAATAAGTCAGCAGCTTTGTTTCTCATATCAAATGCTAGGTGTCATCTTTTTATTTCTTCCTTATCTATTCCAATAGCAGAGTCTGGTTGGTTCTGCCTCAAATGTCTTTTCAATACTTGCACTTGGTATCTCTCCATTATGAATACTCTATTCCAAACTACCGTCACTTTCTGCCTAACTGTCACCCTATCTTGTTTCTCTGCTTCTTCTCTCCTACCAGTCAAACCAGATCTCTTCCGCAGGGGAATGGGAGTGATCGTTTAATCAGATCATGACAGTCTTCTGCTAGGAGCATATCCAAACTCAGAGCCCTTGTAATGTTGGGGCACTTTCTACCTCTTTCACTTCCTCCTCTATCACCTCTGACTTCCCTCACTATCCTGCAGCTCCATTTGCCTACAATCACCTTTCCCTCGATATCTTCATGTTTTGCCACTTTACTTTGCTCATGCCTCAACCAAGCTGCCATCTGATCAGACAAGCCACTCACACCACTGATGTGCACACAGTCATATGCTCATATCTGCTACCCTCCAACCCTGCTTTCTATTGTAATCAATAGTATTTATGATAACCTGACATAATACATATTTGTTTCTTGCTTCACTGAATATAAATGGTATTATAAATGGCATGAAACAGGGATTTTGACTTCCTAGGTGGTTACTGTACCCTCAGTACTTAGCACGTTGCAGGCTCTGTAGAAATCCTGATTAATGGAAATGTTGACACAAATCACATGATTATTACATGGTGAAATCAAAAATTCCTCTACCTATATTTTTCATCAGAAGTGGCTTTACATTTTTCTCATTAATTGTATTTATCTTTTAAATGAAATGAAAATACATTGCAGAAACAGGAGTAAATTTCCTGTAATTTGGGTGTGGGAATCCCTCTGTAGAACTTAGTGCCTGAAAACCTTGCTTCACGGGGGAGGGCATAATGAATCCCATGTTTAAATTATGTAGCAGAAGTAGATATAGTATCAACCTACAAAATTTCACAAATTCTTTGAAAATCCAACTATTCAAAGAAAATCCATATTCAAGCACAGACTTTAATTTGGAGTTACCCTTTTATTGGATCTCTATATAGCTTTGAAACTGATTAAAGCTGGCTTTGATTTCCGCATTTAGAAATTAATCACACATAGCTGGATCACGGCCATGGGGGCTGCTATTCTAGAGCAACCCCTCTCTGTGAGACTAGGAAAAATACGAGGAAAGCCACCCACCTATCACACCACCAAACACTTATATAGACACACAACTGACAGAGGGGTTGCTTCATGTGTTCTTTTCTCTAAAAAAATCCTCTGGACATTTCTCTCTTAGCTTTAACAACTCTGTTGGCTTTTAAGTAGACAGAAAGATGGTTTGACAAATTAAAAGGTAGCTAGCTTACTAAACATAGCACGGTCAATACTTAATTCCAATCATAAATAACATTCTACTATGTTAAATTATGAAAAACAGACGATAGTAAATGTAGATATCACTACTGATGGTGAAAGAATGAGAAAGTAACATGACTCCTGTCGACTTCTCTAGCTACATCTTCCCTCACTGGCATGTATCCACACCATGTTTCAGGAATGCCAAGATACTTACTATTTCCTAAATAGTCAAGGCTACCTCTCACCCCTTAGATCTAATTTGTCATGCCTCTCTGCCCAGCAGAATTTTAACACCTATCCTTTCTCATGCTAACTTCTATTTAGATATCAGATTAGATCTCAAAGTCAAACTCCTTCAGATGTGGACTCAGCTCGAATACCATGGATACCAGAAATATCATTGACTTAATTATTCTTATGTTCATTAAAGCCTTCCTTAGGTTGTTGTGATAGATTATTGTGAGAGGGGATGTCAAGATATCCTCAGAATTATAAATAGCTGTGGTATAAATAGTAATATTTTTGTAGAAAATTTACTTTTGAACATCTATGTATTTCTAATTTTTAAAAGCACTTTTCTGTTATAAACAATGACCATCTCTTTATGCCATAGATACCTTATCCATCAATCTTTGTATCTTTTTTCTGATTGTTTCTATTAATTAAACATTTAGATGCTGAAATTCCTTGATAAACGCTGTTAACATTTAACACATATTGTCAAGTTGCCATTCTGAAGAGTAACACCAATTCATACTCTTACCAATAGTCCTCAGGGTACTCTTTTCCTCACATACTGTGCACTCTAGGTATTATCAACCTTTTTAACTTTGTAAAACTGAGAGTCAAATAATCTTGTTGTTTTGTGGTTCTACTATACCAAGAAAAGACATAATAGACAGGAAAATGTTGGCATCATTATGAGTCTGGAATTAAAGGAACTTTCCCTTTCTGCTTTCTAATTTGATTTAAGGAATATATTGCCCTTTAATAACAAATGCACTAAAATTATTTGCGTTTGAAAATATCTTTAATATTTTGACTCTGAAAAGACAGACTTGCACAATGGTTAAGATTGTGAGGTGAGGACTCAATTTGGTCTGAGTTCAAATGGAAGCATATGCACTTAAAACTCAGTTTTATCATCTGGAATACAAGGGTGATAATCCTTGCCCTTCTAGGATTAAAATGATCTCATTAATGTTGAGTACTGAAAGAAGTATTGGCACATAATAGGCAATTAATAAATAGTAGCAGTGAGGAGACTCCTGGTAAACATAGCATTTCAAACTTATGCATTCTTCCAAACAAAACAGAATTCATCTATGTATATGGACATCTATTTCTTATGAGGTTTTCTTCCACAGATAATGAATGTAAGAAAGGAAAATTAATTTGCTTGTGATTATTTGTGTTGTTATCAAGTATGGGTTCATGACATACTATAGATTTTTCTTTGGAGGCAGGTTAATTGCTTTCATCCAATAAGAGGAGATTTAGTACTATAAATAGAAAATGCTTAAAGCTTTTCAGAATTTGTCTTAAAAGTAATTAAATTTAAGTTTAAACTATGATATTTTGTTCATTATCGTAAAGTTGGAAGATAAATTAAAAGTTTCGGAAGTTAATTAATTTAATACAAATCTAAAATTCAAATCATTATTTTTCTAAAATGCAATAAATTAAAAGATTATAACAGCTTAAAGTTTACCTTAATAAAAACTTTTTAGTTGATGGTACATAGCTCTCGTGGGCCAGAATTTTTTTTTAATGTTTCTCAATTTGATCACATTAGCATTTGCACTGGATAGAAATGAATGGTACTACAGAATTAAGCAAGGATTTCAGAAACAAATTCAAAATAAACTCACACTTAAGTGACTAAACAAATTGGCCTTCCATCTATTAAATTAGTTCTAAACTTTAGAGATTTAGGAAGATACTAAGAGTGGCAAATGCATGTAATCTGCATCTTAAAAAAATAAGAAACATTAATTCACCAAACAGAGTGGTATTACCAAGTAGAGGAAGCCACTAATACATGCAAACAGAGGGGGTAAATTCACGGGGACTTTGAGCACTTGTGGTTGTTGTGTGGGAAGCCTAACACAGAAGATCATGAATCCAAGTCAGAAATATAATTAAGGGTGAATTATGTTAAGGAGATTAGATCTCATTAATTTCCCTCATTTATGAAGGAACTTGGAAATGCTCAGAAATTTTCTCTCTCCAATAACATCTGCAAACATGGATCACATCATGAATGACACAGGAAATAACCTAGATCAGAAACCATTCGGCTGCCTAATTTTGCTTCTTTTCCTACCTAACTCACCCTACAGCCACTCACTTTTCCTCAGTCCTTTTAAATTTCAGTTCCAGTTTCAGGAAATGGCTTTGTTATCTATTTAGAGAAAACTGGATCTATTCATAGAGAACCAATTAATCTTTTCTTCCTGCAACCTACAACAAACTCACCTAAGTCTACAGTGGTATAATTTTTTTTTTTCCTTTTACAGTACATGAATCATCTATTTTTCTATGTAAGACTATCCTTTTCCAAAGTTTTCAATACTCAATACAAAATCACAATTTTTGATTTTTTTTTTTTTTTTTTTTAAGACAGAGTTTCCCTTTGTCACCCAAGCTAGAGTGCAGTGGGGCAATCTTGACTCACTGCAACCTTGACTTACTGCAACCTCCACCTCCCAGGTTCAAGCTATTATCCTGCCTCGGCCTCTGAGTAGCTGGGATTATAGGCATGCGTCACCATGCCTGGCTAACTGTAGAGATGGGGTTTCACCATGTTGGCCAGGCTGGTCTCGAACTCCTGACCTCAAGTGATCTGTCTGTCTCAGCCTCCCAAAGTGCTGGGATTATGGGCATGAGCCACCGTGCCCAGTCAGTTTTTGAATTTGAATGCCCATAGACAATACATTACAGTTACCCACAGAATCTATAATTGTTTACTACTTTATATCTAGTTGTCTTGATTGTATTGAGTCACCTTATTTGTTAGATATCAAAAGGCACATAATTTGGGGTACATTGAATTACACTGTCTTTTTGATGTATTTGACATTGACTAACTAAATCCTTCCCCTGTGTATGTAAACCCCTTCGCATTACTGACAAAAATAAACACACAGACCCTCCGTTGGAAAGCAGATTATCCTCTCTTCTCCCTCACAAGCAAAATTATCAAGAAGCACTGTATACCATCTGAATTTCTGTTCATTTCTTTCTCTCCCACTAACATTTTCAACTGACTCTAATTTCCCTTCAGATTCCTATTATTTATGAAAGTTGTTGATAGGGTCACCTGTAAATGTCCATGTGAACAAATCTAATAAACATTAACAAGCTTTTTTTTTTTTTTTTTGCATTCATATTCCTAGAGATACTTGATGACCCCCTTCACCTTGAAACTCTTCCCTCTCCTTTATCACATAGCAGTCTGCTATTCTCCTCAGCATTCATCCCCACACTCCTTTGTAGTCTCCTTAACATCTTATCTTCTATGAAAACATAAAATAGTAAAATTCTGAAAGACTTACCTTTGCCTTTCCTTCCTTAGAGATCTATATTCTCTCCCTACGTAGGCACGTTTATGTCTAGAGTTCTATTTACCATTTTGTGCCAATGTTCCCAATATTTATATTTCAATCTCGAGATTATTTATATTTTTTATTTCAAGATTCTTTTTAGTTTTATTCTCATGTACTTAACAATTTTAATATACTCTTCGGTGTTATGTTTTATGGCACATTTAATATAATGTACACAAAAGCAGACACTATCATCTTGTCCTGTTTCTTCCATCAACATCTGCCTTTTTTCTTGGCTCCTGATTTCAGGGTATGGTAACTATATTCATCCATTTCTGAAAATTAGACATCTGGGAATCATCCTTGATCTCTCTCTCTCTCTCTCTCTCTCTTTCTCGTTGATTCCTCTCTGCCCCATTCCATCCATGTATGAGTTCTTAAAATTTTTAATCACATATTAGGAAACTACTCCCAAATCATCCCAGAAGTCTTGCCACATCTCTCCATACTCCCTAAAATCTTTATATCCCAAGCTATCTTGATCTCTTTCTGGCAGTATCTTCTATTCTGTGGCACTCCATGTACCCTGACTTTTTCTATCTGTTTTCTAAGTATATCACTCCCCCTGCTCCACCCTTAAGCCCTATAATTAGTGAATTTGAATTTAGAATGAAGACCAGTTTATAGTTTTTACAGCTTGAACAATTAGTCACATTCTCTTATTTCTTCTGTCTGTTCGAATACACTGATCTTTTATTTCTTAAATTTTCTGAGCCTCTTCCCACTTAAGGGATTTTATTCACTTTGTTTCCCTTGTTCAGATTCCTTTTTTTCTAACCCAGATTTCATCATTTTTCAGTTGCAACTTAAAATCTCCCTCCCTGACTTCCCAGGTGTCTCAGGACACCTCAATACATGCATTTCACATGTTGGTGTTGTAACTGTACGTTTGTTTGCTAAGTGATTTGATTACAGTCCCTTTTACCTACCATAAGGTAGGTTTCTTCAGTATATAGTATTTCTTCAGTATATAGCCTGGTAGATGTTTGTATCTCCATAAATGCTCAGCTAAAAGAATATTTTGCCTGTTAGAATGAGCTGTATTGAGATAACTATGCAGGGCGGGAGCACAGTTAATTTTTGTTTTTAGAAATTTTACACAATAGGAAAATAAAAGAAAGAGATGGAGTGCGGGTATTCTAAAAATAGGGAAACATTTTAGGAGGCTATATTAATAGCCCAAGATCCTGCCTGGACTGAAGATATTGATGAAGGCACAGCAGTTGGGTTATAGATGAGAAAGTGCAACTGAGAGATACTTAGATTAATGTAGTGATTGTTTTTGACTGGCTGGGCTGGACCCAAGGTAAGAGAAGCTGCATGAGCAAACAATTGACACTATAAGTTCTAATCAGTTGTAGAACTTTCTCTACGACTGATTAGAACTTATAGTACCAATAAAAAGATAGCGATGAAGCATTTTATGGTGAATTCTCAGTTACGTTTTCCAAAGGCTGAATTTTAGTTGTTTAGCATGGAGAAGTTTAGAAGAATAATAGAGATAAGTACTACACGGTGCTCAAAGAGAGAAGTGGACTAATGAAACAAATTTGAGAGTCATTGGTACAAGTTACAGATAAAATTATGAATGTGTCTGAGAACACACAGAGATTGGCCTTTGGCTCAACCACAGGAATAATCTTTGAAGGAGAATGAAAGAATTTGAGCCAAAGACAATTAAAAAGAAGTGGCTACATGGGTAGAAATAAAACAGCAAGAGATTTGGGAATAAAAACCAAGCAAAGTGAGAGACATTCAAGGAGACAATGGTGAATCAAGATGAGGACTAAATAAAATATTGCTTATAATATTTGGTGATCAGAATTTCTTTTTAGGATTATCAAGTGTGCTGTCATTGGAGCTTGACAGGTAGCTATAAAGCCAAATGGAGTTGTAAAGTACATGGGACAGAAAACAATCAGAAGTTATAGCACAGACTACTTTTAAAATATTTTTTTCTTATAAAGAAGAAAGAACTATATGGTGGTAACCAGATAAGAAAGCACTTGGAAGTCCGGGCGCGGTGGCTCAAGCCTGTAATCCCAGCACTTTGGGAGGCCGAGACGGGCGGATCACGAGGTCAGGAGATCGAGACCATCCTGGCTAACACGGTGAAACCCCGTCTCTACTAAAAAATACAAAAAACTAGCCGGGCGAGGTGGCGGGCGCCTGTAGTCCCAGCTACTCGGGAGGCTGAGGCAGGAGAGTGGCATGAACCCGGGAGGCGGAGCTTGCAGTGAGCTGAGATCCGGCCACTGCACTCCAGCCTGGGTGACAGAGCGAGACTCCGTCTCAAAAAAAAAAAAAAAAAAAAAAAAAAAAGAAAGCACTTGGAGATGGGTGATTTCTTCTCGTGAAATGAAACCAAAAATCTTACCCTTAAAATACAGTATTTACTCTATTTCATGCAAGTCACTAAGAATTCTCCCTGACCTTGCCATGGGAAGGAAGGGGCAACCATATGTAGTACTGCTAAGGATCATCAGGGACAATCTCACTCAAACCCACAGGACACAAGAAATCTTACGACCTAAACAGAATTGACTGAAAGTCAAGTGCAATGTTAAAAAGTCCCAGAAAGCCATAAGGCATTCTGCAAAGTCGTTAAACTGAAAGGATAAAGAAAGCAGTGATACAGTCAGAAATATCTCCCAAAAGCAAGAGACTTGACAGTTAGAAAAGGTCCTTTCTACATGAAAAAAAACTAGAATAGAGTCATTAATGGCCTATTTTTACTTTCTGTCCTAATACATGAAGAATGGCTAGTTTGCAAAGGAAAAATAGATACCTTAGTGATAGAAAAAAAAAAGTGACAAAATATGGAATTAGAGAAACCTGGGTCTGACCTTCAGTTATGTGGTTAATGGTATGATTTTAGATAAGGCATGAAATGCTTCTTAACTCAGTTTTGTTGTTGTTTGTTACTTTATTAAATGGGCACTAATGGCTCCTCTTAAGATTGTAGGGAGGATTAAGACAATAAATCCAAAGTTTTTGACAAGTAACACACGCCTAAGAGATAATAAAGTCATTCTTGATAGAGTCCTAAATTGGAAGTAGTGAGATGGGTTCATAAAATTGACCCTTGGTTTTTGAAACTAAAAATAGTCTTTCATTTCCAAAAATAGATATTGTGTAATTATCACTAGTAAAATGTATAACAACTTTTTTCCACTGAGGCAAAGTTCAGTGCAAAAGATAATTTCAGTGCAATAAATATCCCTTGCCTGGAGCTCCTTCTTCATCCATTCCTCAACTATAGCGAGATCTGTCCTCTGTGTCTAAAATTTTCATAACTAGTAATTGTGAAACTAGTGGCCCAAAGCAAATGAAGAATAACTGCCTTGATATATGTATACGCACAACAATGAACACAGCAAATCCTGAGAAAGAAAGAAGTATGGATTGGAACAGAGAAAAAGAAATCCTCCTGAGAACTACATCTTTCTATTTAGAACTCCAGTTCTTACTTCACATGTGCAGAACCAGCTTAAAGTCTAGATGTAAGACAGCCATGCTCCTTACTCTGCTGTGAATATCATTCCCCCAAACAGTAGTCTCAGACTCTTCATTTTTCCGTATGGAAAATGTGGCCAAGTCACACAATACCTAGTACACAGCACTAAAGTCATTTAAAAAAAAAAAAAACAAAAAAAAAAAAACAAAAACTTTTAAGTTCAAGGGTCCAAGTGCAGGTTTGTTACATAGGTAAACTTCTGTCGTAGGGGTTTGTTGTACAGATGATTTCATTGCCCAGGGATTAAACCTAGTACACATTAGTTAATTTTCCTGATCCCCTCCTGTCTCCCACCCTCCCCACTCTGAAAGGCCCCAGTGTGTGTTGTTTCTCGCTATGCGTCCATGTGTTCTCATCATTTAGCTCCCACAGTTTATCTAAAGATGTGTGCTTACAAATCTTTCTTCTCCCTTCTACTTCTGACAAATAAAACATTATTTTTACTCATCTACAGAAATAAACAGAGTCTTCCTTCACTTTTTTTTTTTTTTTTTTTTTTGACGGAGTTTCACTCTTGTCGCTCAGGCTGGAGTGCAATGGTGCAATCTCAGCTCACTGCAATCTCTGCCTCCTAGGCTCAAGCGATTCTCCTGCCTCAGCCTCCCAAGTAGCTGGGATTACAGGTGTGCACCTTCATTCCTGGCTAATTTTTGTATTTATAGTAGAGGCAGTGTTTCACCATGTTGGCCAGGCTGGTCTTTGATTCACATATCAAGGCATGTTATAAAACAATTTATGCAGAAATGGCACACATGAGCTGCTGTCATGTAACCTGAATCCTAAATTGGTTGGGAGAAATAGAAATTGTGTACCACAGAATCAAAGACTTTTACTTTGACATTTACAGTGTGTCCCTTTTCATGTAGATGACATTATTTACTATTCATTGTCTCAAACACATTTCAGTGTATAAGCGAGAAAGTCCTAGTGTTTATTTGTCATAAGGTAAGTGAAGATGCTTCATGGGACAAAAGAAATCTGACAATGTAGCAAGATTTTTAACTTTTCTATTGTGGTAGGAGTTTTACTGATTATCACTAAAATAGGGAATGAAGTGGGTTTTGGGAAATCGGTTCCATTTATATTTATTCCACAAAAAAGATTTCTATCTATATGCCACTCTTTGTGGATGCTAAGGTGTATGAAAGGAAGAAAATCCTCTGTGATTTGCATTAAGAACAGTAAAAAAAAAAACAATATTGAAGGACTCCATCATAACCAGTAGGAGAACTTGGTCAAATTAAGCACATTTGTGATTCCCAGAACATTCTGAAGAGAAATACTTGAGTCATTCATTTGGTTCTAAGTATACCTGACAGAATTGCATCTGGGCATCTTCTCAGGGGAATCTTCTCTCCTTAAGTGCCCTTGAGTAAGACCTCTCTGCAGTTAAGTACCTGACATTATTAAGAATCTTACATCTGTACTGCCTTCTTGTATATGTGGCATAAGATTTAGGCAAAAGTAACACTGCCTCATTTGAAGTTAATTTAAAACAGACGTATATGAAAAAATTTTTTTAAAAGTCAATAACTATTATCATTCAGTAAAATCTTCAAAATAAATGTAATAATACCAAGTCCTTCACCCACTTCATTTTGATTTGAATTTTTCAGAAAAAGTTCAGAAATTAATATCTAACCATATAGTCAAGCTGTGCCAAACATTTGTAGATTAACCAATGAAAATCTATTCGCATTTTTTTCAGTAGTGTGAGATACAGCAGCCAAAATCTATAGCATTTGTGTTTGTTTGTTTGTTTATTTGTTTGTTCTGTTTTTTTGAGATGGAGTCTCCATCTTTGGCCAGACTATAGTGCAGTGATGTGATCTCAGCTCACTGCAACTTCTGCCTTCTGGGTTCAAGAGATTCTCCTGCCTCAGACTCCTGAGAAGTTGGGATTACAGGCGCGCACCACCATGTCTGGCTAATTTTTGTATTTTTATTAGATGCGGGTTTTCACCACATTGGCCAGGCTGGTCTGAACTCCTGACCTCAGGTGATGCCCCCACCTTGGCCTCCCAGAGTGCTGGGATTACAGGTGTGAGTCACTGAACCTGGCCAGCATTTTTATATACCTGCAAAAGACACTTTGAAATAACAAATCAGTTGTAATGACATAGTCTCTCGAAACTGGAAAATGTATCCTTCCAATGTGGAGTAAAATAGCAAAACATGCTAGTAAAAGCACTAAATAATCTAAGAAATATTAACGAAAAATATCTAACTGTAAATTTCTTGAAGAAAATACTTAAAGTACAGTTTTAGGGATTGAACCGAAACTTCAAGTTTAAATGTTCCATAATATTTAAATTTATTTGAAATACAAATTTATAAAAAAAAATAGATATTCAGCGTGGAAATTCAGACAGGAAATACATATACAAAATTACTGGTGTTGCTAATAAGTGCATGCGGTTTGCAACTGCTTGCTCTTACGCAAACACTCACACAAACACATGTGAGGTCCCCTAGGATCAATAGACCAGTGTCTGGCATCTGGGCAGATGGTGCTTATACTGCCGGCAGGTGATGAAGTTGAGGGAAGACAGTTGTCATCTCAAATCCCAGAGACCAACCCTTTCGACTTATAAATGAAAATGTCCCAATTATAAGTCCCCAAGGTGAAAAAGGCTGCACCAGGAAAGCACTGTAAACCATGCCTTTGTGTTGTATTGCAGTCAAAAGGAAATAAAGAGTTTCCCTTTGTTTAATAAGCAACTGAAAGTTTTTCTTTCCTGCCTCTCATATTTCTTGGCATCACCATAACAGTTGCCATTTAATCAAGATTCCCTTTAAACTGGTGAATGTTAGCAGAATGTCTCAAGAGAGCTGATTTCCTTCACTTTCAAGTTCGTTGTGATCCCAAATGCATTAACCTGGGCTGCCCACATTTCTTCCTGTGCTGTCACATAAGATATACTCCACATAAAAATAAAGACCATCGACCTTGAAAGAGGAAAAAAAAAAGAAAGAAAAAAAACACATTTAGCAACCCAGACTAGAATCTAAGCTCTGTCAAAGTGATTTCTTATTCCATTTTACTGAAGCAGTGCCAAGCTTTATCACTTCTGAGTTCATGTCTTACAGCTGAGGCAACCCACTTGAATCGGTAAGTTGCTTAAAGTATACATGCACCGTTCACATTGTCACTGTGATTTAGAATGAGAGAGGAGTTCTGCAGGTGGAATATAACTGAAATAGAGAGAGGAAGTGGGAACTAGAAACATTAAACCATGCATAATTAATGGTTCTTTGTCTTGCTGATCCTCTGGAACTCCTTTTATGGGTGGTATGCACATGCCCTGTAACAGGAAGGACAGTGCCATCGTTGGTTGTTCTCCACCAAAGTGCATTTTGAAATTTGATTCCTAGTGTGTAGGTGTTGGGAGGTGGGGCCTAGTGGGGAGGTGTTTCGGTTGTGGGGGTGGATCCCTGATGGATGGTTTGGTGCTGTGTTCCTGGTAGTGAGTTCCCACTCTCACAAGACTGGATTACTTCCCTTAGGAATGGATTTGTTCCTGTGAGAGTGGATTGCAATAGAGCCAGGGTGCCCCTCAGGTTTCCCTCTCTTCACATGAGTTCATTTCCCCTTTGGCCTTCACCATGTTGTGACACAGCATGAAAGCCCTTGCAAGAAGCCAGGGCTATGGCCTTGAACTTCGCAGCCTGCTGAACCATGAGCTAAATAAATCTCTATTCTTTACTAATTACCCAATCAAAGGTATTCTTTTAGAGCGACATAACACAAACAGAAAGAGGCAGGAGGCTTAGTGCTGAGGGTCCGACTTTGTATCATCCTACATCTTTCATTCACATTGGCATCACAAATAGAAATGGAGAAAATAAATATGATCGCTGCAGCTAAATCTGACAAACTGTCACCTACCTACACCATTTCTACACCATGTAATCTCACATAACGTCCATAAATGTGCTGTGCCTATTAGCATTTTAAAGGACTTTGTGGCCATCATACTCTCGCTTTGGAGCTAGGGATGTTTCATTATCCTCAATTAAAACTCTCTCAGAAGCAAGATTGACAAGCATTTATTTATATATTTTCCTTAGAGGCAACACGGGAGGCATGGATTCTGTAAAGGAGGCAGGGTGCTGTTCTGTGCTGCATCAAGAAGTGATGCTGGTTTGGAATAATTCTCCTAATGTGAAGCTATCCCCATTAAAACACAAACCATAATTGTGGAAAGCAATTTGCTCAGTAGCAGAGAACTAACAGGGTTTCTTATTGTGATTCAATAACAAGGGAGCACAGAGATGCAATGCTGACAATGCTCCCCAAACTCTTTTAATTTTCTTGAAGTGTAATTTTCTTCTATGAAACCAATGTGAAAAGCTGAAATCATTTCTATTACACTCAGAAGCAAAATGTATATACATTTCCTGTAAATTAACATTTTCCAGCTTCAGTGAACTTAAACACTCTTCCATTCGTCTGTTTCAAAATGTGGATTAATAAAAACTTGAAACCATGACACTGCCGATAATCAGTGAAAGCAAATCCACAGCTAGGTCAAAAGTTGATATACTTAAATTTCTAATCAGTTTTGTCATACTTTATACAGCTGCTTCTCTTTCACTAACAATTGATTATAGTTCAATAAAGATTATATACCAACATGAAAGGTTAATAAATATTAATAATATTTTAAAAATCAATAACATTATTAAGAGAATCCTTCCTATAGAATATGGTCAAAATCAATAATAGTATATAAATACAGCAGATGCTGAGATATTGCATACTGTATGCTACTAAAGTCAAAATCAATAGTAACAATCAGGAGCTCTATTATTTTATTACTTATACTTAACATAAGTAGATATTCTATCTGTACAATTCTATTTCTTTTATTAGGCATAACACAGATCAAGGAAATGAAAGAAGTCATAAATGATTCTAATACATTTATAAAAACATTTATTTGTTAAAAATTTCCAGCTAGCCCATTTCCTTTTATAGCACTGTCCACTAGCGAAGGACAAAAGATAGAAATATATTTCTTTTAAAATTCCTATTTTTAATCATAGTGCTCAATAGTGACACATGCAATGACTTGTGATCTGTGGTGCATCCAGGGGATAACAGATGCCTCAGGAATATTACCACTTCTTCCCCTCCGCTACCCCCAGCCCCGTGGGCTATATTTTGTTTTGACTCCTCTGTGCTTGTCTAAGACGTGTTCGCTTCACAGCTGGTGAGTGGACACTTTCCATCACTTCACCTCTTGGCAACAGATGCCTCTCAGTTAGGCACAGATGCTGAGTGTCCACCCATCCCTAACATTAGCCTGTGTTCTGGACTAATTGGGCCAACAGAGTTGCAATTAAGATTTGAATAATTAGATATCGGATATGATTACTTTTGTAATTAATCCTCACACTGAGTCATCATGATCATGTCTTGGGTGATGACCACTGGCTTATACTTAATTCAAATGGAGGTAGCGAGTATTAAAAGCAAAGCATTAGCAAAAATACTCCCTCACTTCTCCTCTAGAAAAAATAAATATGACACCTTTATAGACACAATTTTCATTTTTTCAAGTAAATTTTACAGTGATCTGTTGGATGATAAGAACTCATTTCAATTCAATTCATGCCTCCATCTGTCTGTCTGTCTGTCTGTCTGTCTATCTATCTATCTATCTATCTATCTATCTATCTATCTATCTATCTATCTATTTATCTATCTATCTATCTTTTCTTTCCCAAAGACTTCCACTTTGGTTTCTGAACTGTTTTGGAACTGTGACCTATATTTTAAAATGAGTATTTCCTTTCCTTTTTCAAAAATTTACCATATCATAAAAACAAATATATAAAAACAAATTGAAGTGGATCCCTCTCCCTTCTCTTGTCTACAAAAAAGGCACAGATGTTAGAATTTCTTAAGATTTGGCTGTGAGTTCCTTCTCTTATCTCTAGTCTTTCCACATACTGTCCATATCTGTGACTCCTAAAATGTCATCTGGTAGGAGTGTGGTGAGAAAAGACATCTAAAGCCAACAGTGGCTAGCAGACCTGCCAGAGCTCTTGTCTCTGCAGATCCCTGTCAGAAGCCTGTCGCCTTCGATTCATCTTCTCAATGAAAGGATCAATCAGCTCCATAAATCAGGGTCTCAGACTCATCCCTGACTGCACACTCCCTCAACTGGAGCATGCCAATCTGTTGCCAAATGAAGTTCACTTTTCTCTTTAAATATTACTCAACTCCCACCACTATGTATTTCTCTCCATTGCCTCAATGTGGGAGTATCCTGATATCTTTCTGAAGTAAAGCAACAGTTTTCCTTTCCTATTCCTGTCCCTTTCCAAACTTCCTTCTAAATTGGCACAGCCTTTTCTATATGACTGTCTTCCTCCGTCTCTGCATTTTAGGAGCTCTAACTTCTCTCAATCCTAGGAATAAACCAACATCCCACGTGCTACTGCATGGATGCTTCCCTTTGCCTAGAGCAGTCTTTCTTCCCTCTTTATCTAGTAAACTGGACATCCTCAGATCTCTGGCCATCAGTTTTCCCAATAGGTGTTTCTTTGTCCCTCTAGACCAAGCCTAGCCCTTCCTTTACACTCTCTTACAGCCTCCTCATTTCCCTCACAGTGCTTTCCTCACTTTGTAGTTATATGAGCTTTTTTGTTAACCATTTTCGCTCATAGATAAACTGGATCGACCCAGTTTCTGACACACAAGAGACTCTACATTCTTAAAGTAATGAATGATAAATGGTGTTATATTGAAAATGGGCTAAACTGTGTGATTTAGCAACTAAGGATAAAGAGGTTTCAGAAGTAATTACTTGATATTTATTTATAAGTTGTCTATACACACAATGGTCTTTAAAGAACAGATTCTTTCATATATGTGTTCATGTTTGGCAAAATTAGTACTCATGTTTTTTGTTTGTCTGTTTGTTTGAGACAGAGTCTTGGTCTGTCTCCCAGGCTGGAGTGCAGTGGCCTGATCTTGGCTCATGGCAACCTCTGCTTCCAGGGTCAAGTGATTCTCCTGACTCAGCCTCCCAAATAGCTAGGATTACAGGAGTGCCACCACACCTGGCTAATTTTTGTAGTTTTGGCAGAGATAAAGCTTCACCATGTTGGCCAGGGTGGTCTCAAACTCCTGGCCTCAAGTGATCCATCCACCTCGGCCTCCCAAAGTGCTAGGATTACAGGGCGACTCACCATGCCTGGCCGTCAAATATTAATATGTGACTGACACAATACAGGTATTTGAAGACATACATATAATTAATATGTAGTCCGGGCCTGCAAGGAACTTATAATCTCTCAAGTAACACAAATCTGTAAAGACAAAATTAGGAGCCGTGACAAACTAATAAAATAATGAGTTAATGAGGCTGGTGGCTGGAGATGAGAGGGAGCTTTCTGGTGAATGTAATGCCAGGTTTGGGTTTCAAAGAGAGTAGGAATTAGCCAGACAAATTTTGGAGATTTAGATGAATGAGGAGGAGGAGCAGACACATTTAAGGCCCAATGGACGTCATGGATAAAAGTCACAGAAGGCCACAAGCACCACTGGGGTGTGTGTGAGTACGTTTGTGCACACAGACTTATGCATGTGACTACAAATTATTTGCAGTGACTGAAGAGAAAGGAGTGGTGAGAGGTAAGGAGAGGTGGGATAAACTGGGGGGATGTCAGAGTACACATCTCATCCCAGGATAGACTGGGGTTCACTTTGTAGATAACAGAGAGCCATTTAAGATTTCATGTAGGTAAGTGGTAAGGTTATATTTGTATTTGAAACAGAACACAGCTAGGGAGGCTAGCCTTGAAAGGGAAGAGACTGGAGGCCAGAATATTGAAGAGGAGGCTGAGTTCAGGCAAGAATTTGCTATACTTGCCTGCATAGGCAAGAGTGAAGGCCTGTACTTGAGAGAGATGCAGTAGGTATGGAGATGTGGCTACATAGTTCAGGAAGTCTGAGGAAAAACTGAGATTTGTGATACTGGAATGGAGTGTGGAAAAAAAAAATCATAGTTTAGTAAGACACTCAGGTTTCAAACATACATACTGGGGAAAATTGCAATTTTAACAAATGTATTTTAGCTTCTCTGATTCATGAATCTGAGCCCTACATATGTCTTTTTGTTTGTTTTTGTTTGTTTTTGAATACTAAATGTTTTGAATACCAATTTGGATGGCTATAAAGTTTAATGTGAACTAAAGATATCATAACTTCTCAAATTCAGGCTTAATGTTACTAGGACGAAACATGTTCAGAATTCTAACCAAGAGCATAAGGAAATGTAATGGCATAACTTTGTTAAAACTAGATTTCAATGTCATGTTTTTTGAAGCTATGAATGTTAGATGATGGGGAAAATCCCATGTCTTTTCTGCTTTACACAACGCATACGTATTTATGTCTTTTTTTTTTTTTTTTTTTTTTGCTGGTTACTTTCCTAGGCATTGAGGAGTTCAGGTGAATTCACATGTTACCTTTGGGGTAGGTTTTCACTTTGTGCTGAATGTCAACCTGTTCCTTGAATAGGCATAATTTAGATAAAAGCTAATTTGTCTGTTATTCTCAGAGATTATAGTTCATTTTTTTTTCTGGCTGTTGTCTTCTTTGAAACATTTTTATTTGTAGGTATACAAATTTGGATGAGCAGCCAGACGTGTCAGGCAAATTCTTGGGGAGATCCATGTTTCCACAATTGTTGATGTGGTTGTTTTATAGAAGCAAAAACCCACGAGGGTTGCTGAGTCATCAGACTCCACTGTACTCTTTCACTGCAGTAGAGAATATAGTAAGAACTTGGTTTGGCTCAGCACAGCATACTAGCTCAGTGATAGCCTACACAAGGTATTATTTAAGACTTACTAATATGATTGAATTTATGTAGGATTATTTTCCTTTAATTTTCCTATTAGGAATAACTTAGGGACTGCAAGGGAGCACAGAATGTTTTATTGAAGTAAGTGGACATTATCATAGCCAATACTTACAAGAGTTAGAATTTGGAAATGAAAATGAGGATTCTATGTTCAAAACCTAGGATGGAGTCTAGGGCTCTGTCTCTGACACTTCATTGGAGATGAGTCCTGCCCTCTGTGCTGGAAGATCTATTTTAATGCAGACCTGGGAGGAAAAGAAAGCTGGCCCCTAGCCAATGGTAAATAGAGGTTAACAGAGATGGAACATTCAGGTATCACGCTTGTGAGCTAGAGAGGTCACGCACTGCTTACTTAATGGTGTCTTATGTAACCTACCTCCCCCACTATTCTAACCTACCTCCCCTACTATTCTTTGTTTTGTTTTGTTTGTTTGTTTGTTTGTTTTTGAGACAGAGTCTCATTCTGTCTCCCAGGCTAGAGTGCAGTGGCACAATTTCAGGTCACTGCAACCTCTGCCTCCTGGGTTCAAGGGATTCTCCTGCTTCAGCCTCCCGAGTAGGTGGGATTACAAGAGTCTGCCCCTATGCCCGGGTAATTTTTGTATTTTTAATAGAGACGGGGTTTCACCATGTTGGCCAGGCTGGTCTCGAACTCCTGATCTTTAGGAGGCCCAGCTCAGCCTCCTAAAATGCTGGGATTACAGGCATGAGCCAACGTGCCTGGCCTCCCCACTATTATTTCTTTACTTTATGAAAAAAACTTGCCACTTGGTCTGTAGGTGCTATGTAGTCTTAATGAAAAGACCAGATTCAAGTTGTAAGTACAAAAATAATAAAAGGAAATATGTTATTCTTTCCCCGTAGCTACAATTGTGTGAACAATGGGGACCACGGGCATGGGACAGTTTCACCCAGAGGAGTTGTGATCTCTCAAGAGACATCAGCAGTTGTGGTCTTGCCTGGCAGATGGCAGGAGGTCAGAGAGGGAAACATGAGACTTTTTTTCTAAGAGCATAAGCGAGCACCTTGGGAGTTTAACCAACAGCCAGGAGAGAAATCAAGTGACTCAGGGGCAGTGATCGAGGCAGTGATCCTGAGCTGTCGTAAAGGTGTCAGTTGATGAAAATAGGACCTGATAATATTATCCCAAGCCTAGAAATATGGATTGCCATAGGTTCTTGATAAAAGTTAGTTTTCTGTCCTCTATGTAAACAGAGGCTTTTTAAACTTGAAATTATTGGGGAGATTTGAGAGCAAGGTTGTAGCTAGAATCAGTGACAGGGCAATGTCAGTGAAATATTGGGACTTGGGCTGTCTAGTTGGTGTAATAATAATAACCTCCTCAGCTGTAGTGTGCCTGCTATAAGCCAGGTGCTGCACTAAGCATATTTATTATAGTATCTCATTATATAACTACCTATAAGGTTGTTAATATTGTCTATGTTATACTATGAAAGGAAATCAGGGCATTAAAAGAGTGAAAAAAAAATTGCCTAAAGCTACATAGGTAGTAAGTGGTAGACTCAGATTGAAATGTCAGTGTGTTGAATTGTAAATGCCATTCTTTTAACCATTATGCCTTTCCAATTCTGTTTTACAAAGTGCTACCTGGTAACCCTGTTAAGGTTGGGAAAGCCAAAGGAAAAACAATTATTATTTTTTTCTTTGAAAAACTGTTATTTGTCATTAATTAAGATGGGTGCTTTCTTATACTTTACCTCATTTAATTCTCAATACAATGAGTAAGAAAATATAAAATGTATATTTATACCTTTTAAACACACAGAAGCAAAGGATTCTCCAACTCTCACTCTTTTGCCACCACATTTATTTCTTATAAAGATTTATCTTCCTCTATAATCCTCTGCATAAGAGAGCATGTTTTGCCATTTTCTCTCCTTTATTTCTTGTTCCTAAATTTAGCTCAATATGAGGGAATAAAAGCCTGGTGTGAAAAACTCTTTTTTCCTAGGTGGCATCTCTCCTTTCTCTTTCTTTCTCTCTTTCATTTTCTCTGTTTCAACCTATTAGTAATAATAATTTTCAAAAAGAGTCATATATACATATTAATCACAGAATTTAACCTAGATGTTTACATAGATTTAAATAAGAACATTGTACGCATCTTCATGTCTCTATATTATATTACAGAAATTCTGGTAGAAATAGTGTGTGTATATTACAGTGTATATGTATGTGGGTGTGTGTGCATATGTGTGTATATCTCTGTCTATTCTGTCTATCTGTATGTATTTTTTTTTTTTTTTGACACAGAGTCTTGCTCTGTCACCAGACTTGAGCGCAGTGGCACGATCTTGGCTCACTGCAACCTTCGACTCCCAGGTTCAGGTGATTCTCTTGCCTCAGTCTCCCGAGTAGCTGGGACTACAGGCATGTACTACCTCACCCAGCTAATGTTTGTATATTTACTGGAGATGGGGTTTCACCATGTTGGCCAGGATGGTCTCGATCTCTTGACCTCATGATCCGCCCGCCTTGGCTTCCCAAAATGCTGGGATTACAGGCATAAGCCACTGTGCCTGGCCTGTATTTAATCTTTTATTCATTTTACAGAAATCATTAGAATTTTCTCTCCTGTTTTCTCATGTACTGCATTCCAGGTGACATCTTGTACACGAGCCACATATACAGCCAGAAACTGCCTACGCTGAGTTGACCTCAAGTAGGTAGAAGGCTTTACACAGCTTCAAAAGTCCCTCACTTGATCTCATCAATAAAGGATATCTGCAAAGGGACTAGACACATTTATTCTAACATGTGCATCCGGCCTCAAACAACTTCTGAGGTATCCTCAGGCACCTGGAGGGCTCTATTGTCCTACTTCTCCTTGTTGCCTGTGGTGTCCTTTCAACCTCAGCCTAACGTTCCTGTGACTTTGGGACATCACTGTAGCTTCTTGTTGGGTCTTCTCTCCCTTTAATTATTTCACGCTATAGATCTTGTTTCCTTTCCCCAAGGAAAGGGATTCAGAGTGGGTCAGTCAAATTTCTTAATCCTCAATGAGACAAAAAAATAGATCATGAAAAATAACTGATGGGTGCTAGGCTTGATATCTGGGTGATGAAATAATCTGTACAGCAAACCCTCATGATACAAGTTTACCTACATAAACCTGCACTTATACTCCTGAACTTAAAATAAAAGTTAAAAAATAGATCATGATAAGATTTTCATTATTAAGAAACTGTTTGTTGCATTTCTAACACAGAGGCCTTCAATACCTCAACTTAAAGAATGGAAAGAATATTGGCAAGGTAGATTTTACCAGAGAGTGTCAGTGAGATGCTTTTAAAGAGGAGCAGCTTTAAGCAGCATTATTTCTTTTCTGATTAGTCAACTCTTCTATTTTATTCTAAATTAGCTTTCATTGCTTTTTATGAAGATCAGGTATTGGTAAGGACTCCTTATTGCATTTTCCTAATCTGAAACTATGATATTATTATCACTTGTTCCTAAAATACATCTATACTATAAAAAGTTTGGGGCAATTATTTTATTTCTGGCTCAACGTCTCCCAAGATGATCTCATACACAAAATCATTACTGTTAATATTTATAAGTCTCTCAAAAAGTATGGATTTTTCTAATTTATAAATTTGTATGCTTCTTGCAGAAACTCCTTAAACCTTTCTTATTTTTTTCTTTTCTTATGTATCAGTGTGAAATCAATTTGAAAGTTATAAAAGGCTTTACACGGTGCTCTTCACTTGCAAATTGGTGGGACAACATTCATTATGATAAAAATAACAGTAAAATAAGTATGATTTTATTCACAACAGTATTAGTCTTAATCATATTTAAAAGAATAAAAAGATAATTTACTTATAATTACAACAAAGTTCTTAGCAAACCACCCAGAAGAACTTTTTTCATTACTAAAATATCATAGTATGTGTCTGTGTGCGTGTCTCTATGTAATTACCATCTGTGTCAGGGTGTTCATTTCTAGTACCTCAGTAGTCTCTCTTTTGTGCTTCTGTCAATCACCCCAAAAATGCACTGATGATGTTGGCTAAATGAATAATGCGATAACACTTTTATTCTTTTAATTCTACTTGCATTTTATGTAATAACTAATAATACTAAAAAGATGTTTCAGATTTCTTTTACATACCAAATAAGCATATTGTATAAACATATTACATACATGATAGTTATGTTATCTGACAATGTTAGAAACAGGCATTTCTGACACTCTTTAATATTTTTATTTTTATGTAGGAATCATAACAAATGCCTACGGAACTTAATGTCTACAAAACTATTTCTGCTGTTTAAAAGATACTTAGCAACTGGAATGTTAACTTTCCTCTATTTGCATGAGTAGTTATGCTGTTGTCAGATTGAGATGAGTAACTCCAGGACCTATGAAAACTCTACTTTCTATTCCTACATCACTTCAACAATTCTGCTCTATCTAGCAAGTGATTTATGCACAAAACTCAAGGTGGGTGTTTGAAGACATCTTACACTTTCATTGGTAATGGCTTTATGTGGATAAAAATGCTATCAATTCTGAATTTTCCTTTCAGAATGCAAAACCTATGAAACATTTGAAAAAATATAACACTAGCAGAATCACCCTCCTTACCAATCCTCAAGATTTTGAAATGTTTAACAAACCTGAAATTTTTTATTTTTATTTATTTATTTATTTTGGTAAAAAAAAAAAAAAAAGCAGATAGGAAAATTCGGCCTATTTTTCGTAATAAGTATGTATGGGTCACTAGAGAGAGAGGGAGAGAGAGTGAATGGTCTTTCAATAACCTTAAACTACAATGTGTCCAAAAGGGGAAATTGGAGAGGCTCATGAAATTGAATTCTGATTGTAGAGAAAGTGCCAGAGCACCCAGCTCTGCACCTGGGAGTACAGAATTCTTAAAATGAGGGAATGCTTACCCAGATTCCTCCAAATATGGAATAACCACTTTGGGAAGCAACACATTTTAACTTTACTAGTTCTTTTCAAAACAAGATTGCCAAACTTTTTGAATAGGACACTAATAATACAAGAGACACACAAACAAAACCAAAGACAATGAAGAGACTCTATCTTGATACATGTGTGGCTACTTAGTCACGAAGGTTAGATAACTCAGGAGTCTATAAAAACTAGACTAGAAAAGACCAGGAGAGGAGTGAGGGTGGGAGATGGCTGATAGCTTCCTAAGTTCAAATGTTGTTTAAGACCAAGGGTATTATAAACACCATCACACAACAAGCTTTACTTTGTTAAAAGAATCAGTGTGAAGCTTTCATTGCTTTATCTAAACTTTTTGAGTTAACTGTTTTCACTCCCCGCTGCTTACCTCTGGGCTGAGTTCCTCTTTTCATGCCTGCAGATCAGAACATAATTGAACCTGCTCTTTTTCCCTAAAATGTTTTCAAGAACAAAATGGCTTAGCATCCCATAGAGAAAAACATTCCTGATGTTTAATTATACTTCTCAGTAGATCTAGAATTGTGGGATATTAAACCTGTTTAGTTTTTGTTTGACAAGAGATATATCTCTATTATTTTTATATTATGTTCCCCTTTGGACACTAGTCACAACATTTTTCTTTGTATTCTTTTTCTCTCTGCCTTTCAGATGTTTGCCTTCAGGGGCGCTGACAAAAAACATTTTATTTGGTGGATCTGCATTAGAAATCACTTCTTTTCCTAACAAGCTATTTAAAATGTCATTTGTGCCTTGTGAAGGCTTTTAGAAAAATTCAGAGACCGGGACCCAGATGACCCAAACTGTGTTTCTGCAAGGATTGCAATTTCCTTTTGAGGATTATGGTTCCAGGGAAGATTGCTTCTAAATATCTGTGAGAGAAATACTTTCCAGAATTATTGCTGTTGTTTACTCTATATTGATTTTTAGAGTATTTTACCTCACTTCATATAAAGGACAAATAATAAAATATCATTTAATTATTGTAATATTAAATATAATAGTGTAATTATTTCTCAAACACGAGAGATCAAAATGTATCCTTCAGGATGTGCTTTTTGACTACTGATGTTTAAGTACAATATAGCCAATTTTGGTTGTTTGTTCTACCAATTACACTTGTCTGAAGATTAAAAAGCCCGAGAATAGGAATTAGTGTAGCTCTCCTATACTAAATATCATCTAGTTATGAAATAAGAAGCTGTAAGAGTGGTGCTTTTGAAGAAAATTGACGTGTGAGTTAAAATATGCATTTCATTGATCACAAATGGATGAGAAATGTCACACAGTTATTACACAGAAAAGAGCTGATTTAAAATAGGTGACCTTTACCAAACATGTGTGAACAATTTCCACTGTTCATCAAAGTACAAGATATCTACATCGTCCATAAGGTGGATATGATGTTGGAAATGCATTAAACGGATTTCAGTGGTTACTGCCATGATAAGTGTTTTGAACTAATATAACTGTTACTATACTTTGTGTTCTTTGACATTTCATCAAGAGGACATAGGGAAGCAAAATTCTTTTCAGAATGTCAGGAATTTAATTGCTCAAGTAGAAGGAAGAATCATTGACTTATGAATAAATAACTTTGTTTTTAATTTGGAGGAGATCACTATTCTTTTTACAATGGATTTGGGCACATAAGTGCCTGTCACTTGGAATATAGTAGTGAATGACACAGGCATAGAACCTGCCATCAAAGAGTTTGAAGTATGGCATTATTCAATGATGTAATGAGTTCTAGGATTGGATTATAAGGGACATAGAGTGTGCTATGGAAACTGATAGAAAAGACATTTGAACTCCACGTGTAGGGGCCAAAAAACACTTGTATGAAATGTATCTTGAGTTCTGAAGGTCAATAGACAAAAAGTCAACTTACTGTGACAGACAGCAAACATGAAATCTCAGAGATAGGAACCAAATGATAGTAACCATGGCTGGGTCATAGACTGCTTGAGATTAGGCAAAAATAGATATGATGCAGCATCCAAACCCCACATAGAAATGGATGCAGCCCTATTCTCCATATAAAGATATGCAATCAACCTAAGGTTCTATACCTTAAGATATCTAACATATGGAATCAATCCATCAACAAATTACTGGATAAAGAAATGCAGTATAGGCCGGGGGCGGTGGCTCAAGCCTGTAATCCCAGCACTTTGGGAGGCCGAGACGGGCGGATCATGAGGTCAGGAGATCGAAACCATCCTGGCTAACCCGGTGAAACCCCGTCTCTACTAAAAAATACAAAAAAAAAAAAAAAAAACTAGCCGGGCGAGGTGGCGGGCGCCTGTAGTCCCAACTACTCGGGAGGCTGAGGCAGGAGAATGGCCTAAACCCGGGAGGCAGAGCTTGCAGTGAGCAGAGATCCGGCCACTGCACTCCAGCCTGGGCGACAGAGCAAGACTCCATCTCAAAAAAAAAAAAAAAAAAAAGAAATGCAGTATATATACACAATGGAATACTATTCACACATAAACAAGAATTAAATCATATCTTTTGCAGCAACATGAATAGAACTGGAGACCATTATCTTATGTGAGACAACTCAGAAACAGACAAATACTGCACGTTCTCACTTACAAGTAGGCATGAAATAATGTGTACAAATGAACACAGAGTGTGAAATGCTACAGGCTGGAGACTCAAAGGATGGGGGATGGAAAAGTATGAGGGAGGATAAATAACTTAATGGGTACAATGTATATTATTTGAACGAGGAATACACTAAAAGGCCAGACTTCATTCACCAAATACAATATATATTGCATACAACAAAATTATACTTGTACTCCTTAAATGTATACAAAAAAATATGTATCCAGTGGGGGTTTTAATTATGTCTTTAAAAAGTAGGAACACTACAAGAGAAGCCTTTAACATGGGAGTAATATCGCAAGTTTGTATTCAGAGACATCAATTTTCTGTCAGTACATAGCATTATCTTATGGAGAAAAGGAATATGGTAACACAGCCATAAGGCAAGTGACAGATGAAGGTGATAGAAACTGTGGGGAAACAATGATGGAAAGCCAGGGGAGAGAAAGTTAGAAGGCAGGATTAAAAGGACCACATGTTAATTGGATCTGTGGGAAGTGAGAGGTGGGAAGGCAAAGATGTTTGCTGGATTTCTAACTTGACACATTGGGTGGATTAGAGTGCCACTTACTGAGACGGTAAAGACAGAAGACATATAAAAGGTTTTGAGGCAAGATTAGAGAATGCACTGATATCTCCCTTCCTCTGCCCCTCCCTCCCTCCCTCCCTACTTTCTTTCTTTCCTTCCTTCCTTCCTTCCTTCCTTCTCTCCTTCCTTCCTTCCTTCCTTCCTTCCTTCCTTCCTTCCTTCCTTCCTTCCTTCCTTCCTTCCTTCCTTTCTTCCTTCCCTCCCTCCTTCCTTCCTTCCTTCCTTCCTTCCTTCCTTCCTTCCTTCCTTCCTTCCTTCCTTCCTTCCTTTCTTCCTTCCCTCCCTCCCTCCTTCCTTCCTTCCCTCCTTCCCTCCTTCCTTCCTTCCTTCCTTCCTTCCTTCCTTCCTTCCTTCCTTCCTTCCTTCCTTCCCTCCTTCCTTCCTTCCTTTCCTCCCTCCTTCCCTCCTTCCTTCCTTCAACAAATAGTTACTACCTCTTTGATAGACATTGATCGAGGTGGTGAGCCTGCAGCAGTAAATAAAGCAAGGTTCTCATCTTCACAGAGCTTACAGTCCAATTGGAGCAACCATCAGCAGGTAAGACACAGTAAATGTGAGATGAACAATAAGGAGAAAGAGATGGGGTGGGTGATATTTTAGGTAGAATGGTAAGAGAAAGCTGAACAATTAGTTTCAGCTAATATTAGCGACAACAAGCTCTGCACAAAAGGGTCAGAGTTTTTGCCAGAGTTAACCCTTAGTGTTCTCTCTCTGAAATAAAAATCTCAAAAGTTCTCATTCTAAGAATGTCAATCATGTTAAATTTAAATAGCTCACTTTGACTTTGATTATCCAGCAAGAGTAGAGGCAAAAATGTGGTCTTTTCTATTAGGTCACAGTCAGGAGGTGGGAGGATGTGAACACTTCTCCACGTCAGTCCTAGCAGATATGGCCATCCATATTCTTCACTTTTCCTGAACTCTGAAACTGAAATACATTCATTCATCTAATCCTGCAATACAGAGCCCCTGAAAATCACCTATGGATTTATAACTTCACCAAATTTAGGATCATTCAACTTTATTTGGTTCAAGGTTCTACACCTGAACTTTCATATATTCTTGGCACAGCATTTAGGTAAGTGACTTCCTCTCCCTTCAACCCCACTAAAACTTATTTTCTCCTATAGTATACATATTTTTGTTTTTCATGTGCCTTTTTATATATTTTAAAGTTTATTTTTTAATTGACATAATTATGATATAAAGTGTGATGTTTCAACATAGGTATACAATGTGTAATGATCAAGTTAGGGTAATTAGCATATCCATCACTTTGGAAATTTATCATTTGTTTGTGGTGAGAGCATTCAAAATCTTCTAGCTATTTTGAAATACATGTTATTATTAACTATAGTCATCATGCTGTGCAGTGGTACTAGAACTTATTTCTCCTATCTAACTGTAACTTTGACCAATTTCTTTCTACAATTTTTTCCCTCCCTCTGCCACAGTCTCTGGTAACCCCTAATCTACTCTCTACTTCTGTGAGATCAACTTTTTCAGACACCGCATGTGAACGCAATCATGAGGTATAAATTTGTCATTCTGTGCCTGGCTTATTTCACTTAACATAATGGCCTCCAGGCTCATCCAAGTTGCTACAAATGACAGAATCTCATTCTATTTTATGACTGAATAGTATTCTATTGTGTACGTATACCACATTTTCCTTGTCCATTCATCTGCTGATGGACACTTAGGTTGATGCCATATCTTGACTGTTGTACACAGTGCTGCAATAAACATGGAAGTGCAGACAACTCTTTAACATACAGATGTCATTTCCTTTGGATACAGACCCAGCAGTGGCATTTTGGGATCATATGGTAGTTCTATTTTTAATATTTTGAGAAACCTTCCTACTCCTGCCTATAATGACAGCATATGAATTCCCCTTGCTCCACATCCTTGCCAGCACTTGTTACTTTTTGCTTTTTTGATAATGGCCATTCTAACTGAGGTGAGATGATATCTCATTGTGTTTGTAATTTACATTTCCCTGAAGATTAGTGATGTTGAGCATTTTTTCATGCGCCTTTTGGCCATTGTATGTCCTCCTTTTGATAAATGTCTATTCGGATTGTTGGATAAGACCTCAAACACAGGTTTAGAAGCAAAAATAGACAAATGGGATTACATCAAAATAAAAAGCTTCTGCATAGCCAAGGAAACAATCCACAGAGCAAACAGACCTACAGAATGGGAGAACATATCTATAAACTATGCATCTGACAAGGAGTAAATATCCAGAATCTATAAGGAACTCAAACAACTCAATCAAATAGAAACACATAATTCACGTGTATTTATTTATTTATTTATTTATTTATTTATTTATTTATTTTTTGAGACAGAGTCTCACTCTGTTGCCCAGGTGGGAGTGCAGTGGCACGATTTCAGCTCACTGCAAGCTCCGCCTCCCGGGTTCACGCCATTCTCCTGCCTCAGCCTCCTGAGTAGCTGGAACTACAGGCACCAGCCACCACGCCTGGCTAATTGTTGTATTTTTAGCAGAGATGGGGGTTTCACTGCGTTAGCCAGGATGGTCTCGATCTCCTGACCTAATGATCCGCCCCCCTCAGCCTCCCAAAGTGCCAGGATTACAGGCGTGAGCCACGGCGCCCAGCCCAATTCACGTATATTTTTTTTAAGTAGCAGATAACATGTATTTCTATTTGAAGTAGTGAAAAATAAAATGTAAAATTCAGACTAGAGCACCAATAAATCTAGCTTGCCCTTCTGAAAATTCTTTAATGAGTTCTCATTATTCCTGGGTTAAAGTTTGCACCACTTACACAGGCATGAACGAAGCTGCTCTTTTTTACACATTCACCACTCCACTGTCATGTTCTATCAAACTAATGTGGTGCTGGAGGGTGTCAGGAATGCGCCCAACATATCTCTGTGCTTCAGCATGTAGTGTGATTTCCATTAGGAGCTAATGGTCTCTCTTTTCCTGTCTGTCTAAATTCAAGCTATTCTTGAATTTACAGATGAGGGAATTTTTCTTGGCCTCTCTGGTGAAGTCAGGAGCTATTTTTTTGTGCATTGACAGCAGTCTGTACATATCTTCCATGATGGCAGACCACAAGCATTGTGACTATTTCTTTTAGATCCCCTCTCCCACCATCAGGCTGAGCATATTATGCATAGGAACTAGGTCTTGCCAACATGTATCCTTAGCATCTAGCACAGCACCTAACACTTAAGAGGTACACAATAGTTACTGAGTAAATTCAATGGATGAATGTCAATGAACAAATATGGTTGAATCTTACACATTAAGATTTTATAATGTGTTAAAGCATTACCAACAAAAGCAAAAGTATTTGCCTCAGTTGTAATACACCAGCCACATAAATTAGGAATATTCACTCATTCTTGTTGAATACATATTTTTCGAGGATAAATTCTATGACAGACACTGTCTTAGGTATTGAGTTGCAGCTTTGAATAAAAGAAACAAAATCCCTGCCTTCATAGAACTCACATTCTAATAATGGGGAGTGGGGAAAAAAAAACAATAATCAAATAAATTTAAAAGTATATGGTTGATAAGATTTTAAACATTCTAGAAGAAAATAACAGGGAAGAGTAATTGGAAATTATGGGGGCAGGTTTGTAATTTTTAAAATGATGGTAATATAAATTATCCAAAATTTATATTAATGAAATATATTTCCCTCTATTGTTTGTAGATTTTAGCTATAAGAAAGAAATATGGTAGTTGAGATTAGAAAGGGTGAAAAGTTTAAATAGAGAAGAGAGATGAAATCAATATCCTTCCAATTCAGTGTTGGGAAAGAAGAAAGTTGAACTAACAAATAAAACAGTCTTAAGGCTACACTCCTATAATAAAGAGAACTGAGATGTTACTGGAGAAGTCAGCATTTTCAGGTAAGTTCTGAACTTCAGTACGGAGTTATCTTGGGTAATGTGCTAGCCAAAAACTTCTAGTTATTGGGAAGGGGGATTGGAGAAGCAATGAACACCCTGCCCCTCTTAATTGCAAGGAATTAAATATGTCAGTGATATTTACCTAAATATTTTGCTTTCTAAAACCTCCAATTATTCTATGTCCAAAATGGTTATGTAGAAATCAACAATAGATTAAATAGGCACACAACATTTTATATTATATATTAAATATAATATACATATTTCTCAGTGTTGACCTGGCTCAGAATTTTTCATCACCTTTCTGAGATGGGAAGAGCTTCTTGAGAAGATTGATCAACATCTGATTCAGGTGAGCTGGGCAGTGAGTCTCATCCTGTGAAACGTCCTCCAGTAGACACTAGCCCACCCATGGCAGCCATGGGGCAGAGTAGGGCAGTGGTTACCTGAGAGCAGCATTTCTCATCACCAGTAGCGTCAACATCTCTGGCAGGCTGTCAGAAATGCAGAATCTCGAGCTACACTCTAAAACCACTAAAAAAGATCCCCAGATAACTTGCATGCCTGTTCTTAAAGTCTGGGATTTGCTGATCTACAGCAGCAGTGTTCAATTTGGGCAACATAATAGAGTTACCTGTGAAAATTTTTTAAAAATCCCAATAATTAGGCCACATTCTTATATATTCTGTTTTTTTTTATCAGAATTAACTGCATATGTCTCAAACTGTGGTTCCTGGTTTCTTTTTTACAACTCAAAGAAATCTACCAAAGTTTTGACCTACTAAACCCACTAAAGGTTTGACTTGTGTAATCAGCGCTCTAGGAATGAGATCCAGGAATCTGCAACTTTATTTAAGTCACATAGCAGTTGATTGCTATATATACCAAAATACAAGGTGTGGCTTGGAGAATGAAAAATAATGGATTCCACTGAAAAAAAAAAAAAAGTTTCTCTATGTTTATTATTTGAATCAATATGCAAAGTATGGAATTGAATACTTTTGCATATATACACTGGTAGCTGAACACTTTATCAAAATTTATAATTAGAGGTTTTAAATACCATAGTAAAATATGGATGAATTAGTATGAGGAAATAAAAATACTGAGTCTCTCCAGAGATAGACATTTAGATAGTTATTGTCATGACATTTAAAAATCTTCTACCACTGTCAGGCGTGGTGGCTCACGTCTGTAATCCCAGCACTTTGGGAGGCGGAGGTGGGTGGATCAAGAGGTCAGGGGATAGAGACCCTGGCTAACACGTTGAAACACCATCTCCTAAAAATAAAAAATAAAAAATTAAAAATTAAAAAAAATTAGTCAGGCCTGGTGGCGGGCGCCTGTAGTCCCAGCTACTTGGGAGGCTGAGGCAGGAGAATGGTGTGAACCCGGGAGGCCAAGCTTGCAGTGAGCCAAGATTGCGCCACTGCACTCCAGCCTGGGAGACAGAAGTAGACTCTGTCTCAAGAAAAATAAAATAAAATAAAATAAAATATAAAAGAAAAAAATTCTACCAAATATTCGTTATGTTGATAATAATAAAAAAAAATCATGCAAGAAGAATGTTTCTCTTCTAAACAAGCAGTCAGCAAACTTTTTCTATGAAAGACAAAATAGACAATATTTTTAGCTTTGCAGGCTCTACAATCTTTTTCTGCTCTACCATTCAACTCCAGCTTTGTGGCATTCAGTCAGCCATCGACAAGATGGAAATGAATAGCTGTGGCTGTATTCCAACCAAACTCTATTTACAAAAACAAATCATGGGCTATTTTTCTTGCCCCTGTGATACCAAGTTAGATTGTCCACTACCAGTGGTCAGATGGAACTTCTTTTTCAAGACTTGTTCAATTCCTTTCAACATAGGTAAGAAAGATTCAAAGAATTCAGTTGTTAATTTAGTCCTCATGACAAATAGGATGGTTTCTCTAAAATGGCTCCTAAGTTACATTCTCTTAAGAAACATCCATTTCATCTGTGTAAATCCAATAGGACCCCCAAAAAAGTATGTTCCAAAATTCAAATGTACTTACATAAACACAGTATTATGAAATGGTTCCTGGAGCTTTGGCAAGATCCAAGTGTTCACTGTTGCTAAGGAGAGAGGAGATCTCTGATTTTTCTACTTTATAGGTAAGGTGACAGTTAATAATAAAGCTCCCTATTTATCACAGTAACTATCATTTTCTGAGGACCTGAGCAATTGCAGATATATCAATTACCTCCTTTATTTCTCAGAACACTCCAATGGGATAGGTACTGTGATCGGCTCAATTTTAAATAACATAAAAACAAAGTTTTGACAACTTAACTGACTTGTCCAAGGCCACAGAGCTAGCAAATGCCCTCAGTTGGATTTGAACCAGGTAGTTGAACCTAGAACATACACAGCAACTAAGCATTACTGCCCCATCCATTGTCTACCAGAAACTATGAACATGTAAGATACTGAGTTAGTTGTAATATTTTCGTTTGTAAGGGAAATAGATGTGCTCAATTTGAATGGATTAACAGGACTAAAACTACAGAGAAAAATATGAATGTGAAAAATGGGGAAAAGTCTCACCACTGCATGGTATGCCTGGAATACCATACAGGATGTCGACCCAGGATAACACAGTACCTCCTCCAAGAAGCACTCTTCTCCTCTTGTGCTTAGCTATTGGGGTAAGTTAGAAAATGTATCTGTTCTTACTGACCTAAGGCAATTAACCTCTTTTCTTTCCTTTCTACTGGCCTCATTACTGCAGCTTATTCATGATTTCTAAGACTGTCCTTTCTATGTTTCTCAGCTTCTTTTCCTGGCCACGAACTGCTGAGGCTCCACATGGTATTTCATATGTAAGATAACCAAGTCAAATATTTGTTATTTCACACAGAACATTTTTATTGGCATGGTTCTCCTGGAAGGCCACATGGTGACCACTGGCCAGTCTAGAGAGGGCGGTCTTAGACCTTAGCACATTCATTTCTCATCAAACCTACTGTGGCCAGTAAAGCCTGGACACATGGTCATATTTTCTTGGTGGAAACACTTATGCATTGTGAACTTTCACCATTACAAGCTCTTCTGCAATATTGTTCTTTACAGATCATGCTCATTCTTTTGGAACAGTAATACAGAAGGTAATGTGTACATATTTTGTTTTTTCTGTTATTCTTATAGGGTAAGATTAGGATAAGCCAGCCATTTTCCAAAAACCTCGAGAATTGAAAGTATGCTGGTTGGTTGTTAGAGATTATACATATATTTGCCTTGATCATATTTCTAGTCATTGTGGAACCTGTTATTTACAGTATCTGGTACAATGTCATCTCTTTCCAGATTTGGGAACATGTTGGAACACAATAAATTATCATATTTTATAACCATGCAACCTAACTTCTAGTTACCATCTTAGCACATCCTTGGACATGACAGCTAATCATATTAAATTTTCCAGGTCACCTCTAATCTTATAACATCCCTCCCTTCTTGTCACAGGACTAGATCAAATATTAATTGAAAAATATTACCACAATATCAACATGATTAGCTACACCAAACCTCTGTGTACATATGGGAAAGTTTATATAAAGTCAGCAGAGCAAATAGACTCCTGAATATGTAAGTCTGTTTTTTCTAAAGTCCACTTCCAACATTCAATTCCAACAGTTAGTGTCTCTACCTTTTCTAATATTGTGTATATCTTTCACTATTAACGTGAGTTCCCCTTAACTTCCTTTTAATGTCATTTCAATACATTTAACATTGAATTTATAGCTCTACATTTTATTTTATCCTGAGAGTGTGTCAACCTCTCTTGGAAAGACGTATATGTTACAAATACTAAATTTCAGTAGAGACTTCGCTTACAGTAGAGTGCTTTTTCTGTCAGTAGTAATCAGAATCAGCTGGAAGCAAAGACTTGCACACTAACCTCTTTCAGAAACTAAAAGAACAAAGTACATGCTGGTTTCCAATACTGGTGGTGATGGAATTTACAAAATCATTTATTTTGTGTACAACAAGAGTTAACCTGTCCTAAAGGTAATATGATTACTTTGTACTATCTTAAAAATAGTCTTACAATATTCATGAGTATTGTGTCAAAAGCTGGAAACAGTCACCATATATGAGGTTACAAAAAGGTATAGTATAAAGTGTATGAGCTTTAAACACAGCCAGATCTGAGTTTGAATCATAGGTTCATTACTGTGTGCCCTTGGCCCAGTTACGTATGCTCTCTCAGATTCCAGCTTTTCTTCTGGAAAATGAGGGCAAATAACATCATGTTAACATTTCAACTTTCATATGTTTTTATATTTATCATTTATTCATATATAAAAAGTTTATAACTCAGCTGAATTGAGGAAGCATATGAGCTAGATCAGATACTGCCTATCTCTAGTGTCTTATTGAACATATTACTTACTGAGGAGCAAGTTATAGAACTTGAAGCAAGTTTTGTAAAGTTTTAAAAGATTACTTTATTTAAATTTTGAGACTTCCTATTCTAAGTGAGGTTATCCTATAAGATGTTTTCCAATCTCACAGAAGAAATAAACTACCCTCAATCAAATGAAAAATGGAATTCAATATAGATTAAGGAGGCAAATGCTAAGTAAAATAAATTGCTACTAATTCTCAATGGAACCCAAGATTTTCTCTATCCTCTTATCAGTATATTGCAAATTCAGACAACTATGATAACGGTAAAACTCCTTTAATCAATTGTATTTTTATTTTTTTAAAAATTAAATTTCTATTTTAAGTTCAGGGGTACCTATGGTGGTTTGTTATGTAGGTAAACTTGTGTATTGGGGATTAGTTATGTTTTGAATGAGAACTGCAATTCCCTCCATTTTTAAACGTAGGTATTTCATTAGACAGTAAACACAACCTTCGATGGACGTACTCTGGTCAGACACTTCAGTGGTCAATACGTCCAATAAAACGTTCATTGGGTCCGATGCTGCCGTCAATTCTGAAGTTGGCACAAGGACAGAGATGTTTTCAGTGACATGCAAGTTCGCTAGTAGCAAGTGTGTGCCCCTGTTTGGTTAATGTTGCCTCTTTCTGTTTATCAAGTTTGCTTAAAAGAAAATAAGAAGCCAAAGACTCAGTGACAGTCACTGTAGTCAACACATTCTTCTCTGAATTATCTTTCATTCTATTGAGAATAATCTCCCCAGGGAAAAGAGATAGAAGTCTCAGAACAAGAGAAGTAGATAAATGTCTTCAGGCTTTAGCTACAAACATACTGGTAACCAAGTACGCATCAGCCTTTGGGAACCTTGAAAATGGTTTACTCCTCTGGAAGAAGCAGTAACATCAACATCACACTGAAAAGCTCTCCAGAGAATTTCAGAATGATACCCAATTATTAGAAAGTGTTCTAACATCTTTATAAAATGTCCCGTCTCAAGAGATCCATAGAAGAAAAGGGGAGTCAGCACTTCAGGAAATACGAGTGCTCACTCTAAAAAGCACATTTGAGATACCATTATAAATCTTTATACAAAGCAGCTAGATATTTACATTTTGCTTTAACAATAGAAATTAATTGTTAAAAATCAATTTGTTTCAGTATTATAATATGCGATATTTTAAATAATGTTTATTTCATTATTTGAAAACTTTTATAGTATGTCATACAATATCAAGGTAAGTGATTGCTATTCTTCAGTATTTAGAGTGCAGACTAATACATCACATAATTATAGTGATATAATTATTTTATTACTCTTACATAGAAATTTATCATAATGTGGAGTAAAACCATCAGGCTATATTTACATGAGCTTAGTAAGGTAGAAAAGAAAAAGTTCAGGTAATTAAACTTTGGAAAAAATGTTGCTTACCATATCTTTCTAGATATTTTTAACAAACTTAAGAGAAAATGGGTATAAAAGAATTCATATGGAGTGGTTTAATCTGAATTACCTGGATAATTGCCCTAAATGATATAGAAAATGCAAGCTTAACTTCAGTTCATTATATCTTAACAATAAAAATGAAATGAAATATAAAATAGAATTTTTTATAAACACATAACTTTAATCTCTTATTGAAGAATTCTTTCAAAAACAAGCATTTTAGAAAGCACTTAATTTTCCATTGCTTTCTTTTTTATTAATTCATCTCATAAAAGAAATCCACTTCTCTTGAATAAGAACTATAAATTATATGAATGGTATAATAAGTCTTCTAGGTTCATTTTTCTTAATACTTGCAACAGAAACTATAACATTTAAGTTTTAAGGTCCACATGGATACTACTAAAATATTCAGGGATTTAGTCCTAAATCCTTAAACCAAAAGGGAGCTCAGGAATATTGCTAAAGTAGAAAGCTGCACAAAATCTCAACTCTCATTTGCAAATTTTCTTTCCATCTGATTTAACTTTGAAGGCTTCAGACTCAGATTTTACTATATGATATCAACAAACTACTTCAATCAAAATCAATTTACCTTGGCAAGGCACAATCCTCCAAATAGATTATTTAAAAGGTAAAATGAGAAATTAACTATCTTTTCATGTTCCCTTTTCTTTTCTCTTGATACAAGGCAGAATGAATATGTATCAAAAGAAACTGCCCTGAGATATCATTATCTCCAACGCCGTTTTCACTCTAGGACACTTGCTTATAAACTAAGCTTTTCCTGACACAAACAGTCACTTGCTGCAGTGCAGAATGTCAGTTTAGTCAGTTAGAACTTTCAGTGCAGAAATTCAGTGCCATTCAGTCACCCAGATAAAGCAGCACTTACCTTAATTGAAATTTTCTCTGTGAACGAGGTGAGAAATCCGTCAAATCAACCGTGAATGGGGTGGGGAGATCGAAGTTTTCAATCAACACCCTTCAAGTAGCTGCATCCTGTGCTCCTTTTCCCTGTTATGTTGAGCTCCTCACTGTCTAAGGAGAGAAAAAGATCAGCTGAAATCCTCCGAGGTTCCCAGTGAGTAAATGAGGACTAAGCGATGTTTCTGAACGGGAGATTCTCCGTGAGCGTGCTCCGTTTGGAGGCTCCCTAACTGCTGTGATAGACTCCTGGCAGGTCCCTGGAGCCAGGCGCTAATCATTGACCTGATTAGCAAGAACGCTCCGGGTGCGCAGGCAACACACGCCGAGGGTTGGTGGGTCTCCTGGAAACTGGAAAAGGCACCAAGGCCACTTGGGAATCTTGTCTTTTCCAGCCTAATGGATGAACTACAACTATGATTATAATTTGCAAGGGGATTAGCCGCCGTGCTAGCCATCGCAGGACTTAAACAAATGTGCTCTCTCCTGCTGTTTTTCAAGGTGCCTTCGTGTGAGATATTAGGTACAGTGAAACAATTAATAGACTGATACAGCTGATTGTTACGACAAGCTTAAAGCTGAAAAAATGTTTAAAGCGATGTGATCAAAGAGAAAGCTGCACTTGTCTCTGCTCCTCGCCTGCTACATACTTTAACCTTTGTCGAAGTAAAATGAATTTAAAGGTTTATTACAGCCCTCCAGAGTGCAACTCTCTGAATTTATAAAAAGGAAGTATTCATACTAAATAAGCATATTTGGCAGATTGCTACAGACACAACACTCAAACCACGGCGTGAACAGAGCCTTGCTTGTGTAGTTTTCCAAACGGCATTTTCAATTAGCATTACACTTGCAAAAAATGTTTGCATTGTACAATTAACCAGAGTAACGTAGGCGAGTACAATATTACATCTAACCGAATCATCTCTTTGATTATCTGTTGGAATACTGATTTATTAAAACAAAAACAAGCAAGCATATGAGAGGATCCAAAATATCAAACAACTTTTTAAACGTAGTTATGTGCCGTTACCAACCTGCTGGTCCCCATCCGTCATCCGCTCTTTCTGCCACTGACCACCTTCTCAGCACTTCCTCATCAAGTTCCTAGTTCCCTGAAGAGATCTAATTCTCTGGAAAAGGTCACTTAACTGAATGCCAAATCCCCAAATGGTTAATTTTTGACAGCTCTCACTTTTGCAGGAGAAAATTATGCAAATAACATAAAAAGAACAGATGAAAAAAGTCATTTGCATGTCTTGAGGGTGAGAAAATTCTCATTGCCAGAGAGAAAGCTGACGACTGTCCTCTCACAATGATCCTGAGTGATATGTTCAGCACTTCTGTTTTTTTCCAAGTAGGTCTCACTTGGGACATATGGCATTCCCTTGATGTGTGTGTGTGTGTGTGTGTGGGTGGGTGCGTGTGCTTGCGTGTGTGAGAGAGGGGAAGAGAGAGAGCTATATCTACATTGTGATATTTATATATATATCTCTGAGAAAACCCTCAAATTTCAGTAGGCGAATGCACTAAGCATAAATAAGAGAGAATCCGTTTGCCTTATACATTCCCAAATATATTTTTAAAGTATCTCATTAAAATACAAGCTCTTGGTGAAACTTTTCGGACAAAGTAAAACTTCAGGGTAACTGAGTTGCTGTTACTAAGGCAGGTATTCATCCTACTCTGAAAACGGAGATGGCCCTGAAGAAGCCCCAGGAGGAGGTGGGGCTGTAACCTCCCATGCAGAGGTCTCTTGCTCCCTCAGCTGGTGGAGGGTGACAGCTGAATGTGAAGAAACCCAGTCAACCACTTCAGGAGAGGGAGTACAATTTTTGCTGCTATTAAGCAGGAAACCCATTATCCAATTTTAGACTGGCATGAGAGTGTTACAGTAGAAAAGACGCTGCTTAAATCGAAGTAAATGCACCTTGAGCATAAATTGTAAAAATAAGAAAATGTAACTGCTAATTTCTCCTGAGAGGGTCCCAACTAGTCTTTAACACAGTACTTGTAAATAACAGTGGGGTAGAATCCAGGGCTCTAATGTGTAGTTGGTCATGCAATTAAAGCACTCCGTCTCTCATATTGGCCTAAGTCCCATTCTGAGGATCTTAAATAGTGAACTATTTGAAAAACTTATTAAAACATTAAGACAGGGCTTATTTTTCTGAACCCTGCCAACCCGCAATCATCATCACCAACTAAAACAGGTACACACAAAACTTTGTGCCATAGTAGATCGGTGCTATCTGGAAACTCCAACTCCGTGAGGTTGCACTGATGACACTTCCAAATAATCAGTCTCTCTTTTCTCATAAAATCCAGGGGTCTTTCAAATCTCTGAATGGTTTCCAAAGAGAGTACAATGACTCTTCAGTAGTTTTTTTTTTTTTTTTAACCTATGTTGGAGCACTAATTGATTTTATGTGAAACTACACACACGAAGAACAAAGCAAAATAAGACCATTTTGTTGGAGGAGAGAGGGGAGACTGTAGTCACATGAAAATAACAGGTACTGTCTATGACATACTTGCTATGAGGCAGGTGACTGGCATGCACTTCAGCTGTAGCTATCCATGAATGCCTTAATCCAATTTGGTTAAGCAGGCATTATAATATTTTATTTTTTAATTAATTAAGTTAGGGCTCTGAGAAGTTAACCAAATTTACCAAAGTTGCATAGCCAGTACAGAATAAATCCCACAACTAAAATTCAGGTTACTGTAACTATAAAGTTAACAAATATTTGGAAGTTCCCAAATGTTAAAACTGATCAACCCCTACTTCCAACAGAATGGGCAAATTGCCTAGTTTTTATGACTCACAAAAATCATTTTTGCATATTTAAAAACCATTTTATAACTAATAAAGTATTGTATTGCAACAGTTCTGCTATTAAAAGTTATGTATGATTTAGCAGAAAAATAAAATTCACAAAAAATCTTTAGGCTAAAAAATAGATTCAATCCAGAGCTTCCAAATAAATAATTCCATTAGCACAAATTACTTAATTTCAAATTTTTAAAAATCCCTTCTGCAATTCATTTGCTCTCCCACTCAAATACAATAATTATTGCTTTTTAAAACAAGAAAATAGCTCCACTCTAAGTATATGAGTATCTCAAGAATATTCACAAAAATATATTAGGCCAAAATTATGATGATTTTTACTATCCTAGTTCTCCAAGTGGCATAATGTAATAGCAAAACTCAAATGTACTATGGAGCTAAAATGTTTATCTCTGGTTTGTTCATGCTTTGTCTACAGGTTTCTTAAAAGTCACATGAATCCCATCGTTTCATATGGTTCTTTGAAATTCTCAGACACATCCATAACTTTACAGAGAAGCATTGTGACCACTCTTTTAAGATGTTTAATAAACGTTCCATCTAAAAATAAATGATGATAACACAAACTAACGCAACATTTAAACTTGCCAAGAACTTATTCTCTCATTTGATTCTTATGGGAATCCTGTGAAATAGGTTACTCTCAGTATTTTTCTCATATTTTAGTGATAAGAAATAAAAAGAGTAAGTGATTATCCTTTGGTGTTCGATAGTGGAAAACCTAATGTCTTCCTTTTCAGATAAGTCCTATTGCTCCCCACTATGTCGAACAAATATGTTTATCTGAGTCATCTTGTTGGCAAAAAGGATCTTAAGTGGATATATAAACAGAAGTCACTCTTTCTTCATTTACTTAGGTTTGTCCCAAACAGTGTAAATTGTGATTGTGATTTACTGAAGAAAAAATGCCTCTGAGCTGAGAGGGAACTTGTGATTTATATATACTGGAATAACAACCCTTAGATTTCCTACAGACTTTTCCTGATCTTGGCTATTATTATTTAAATTTGGGATATATGAAGATATTTTCCAAATATTAGTCTTATGATTCTTACACAAATAGAATCTGGCTTCTGTATACAAATGTAGATTCAGCTGTTACCTCCCTACCACTGTTTGTGGTGGTTTATCAGAACAGATCTTGAAAAATTATCATTATTTAAAATATATATAAATATATATACATAAATAAGCCACCTAACTAATAACAAATTGATCTTGCAGCAGCAACATCAAGCTAATACTATCACACAGAGGTTTGCTGAATGCTAACAGATTCTCATGTATTATACATATTTCTGCTTATGTCTAAATCATGGAGGCTGAATGACTAAATTCACCAGCCTTCAAGAGAAAATTTTATTTTTGATTCCAGTTTCACGCACATATACTCACGAGTTTAAAATATGATGAAATTTTAGAAAAAAGAAAGCTAAACTGGATATCAAAAAACTTAGACCATAGTCAAAATTCTAGCAGTAAGTAGCTTTCTAACCCAAAGACATTTAAAAAGCTTTTATTTAATAATTTCATTGGAAAATTTGAGGAAATTAAACTACATTATCTCTAGGATTTCAGTCAGTTATGAAAATACATTATCTATTTGACTAATAATTTGTGATGTTATTTCTACCTAATTCAGAAATGATCAAGCAATTAAGAAGGAATTATTGTCTGCAAATACATGTTTTCTCCCTTCTCACACCCTTCAGTGTCCCAAACAATTTATTTTGTACTATAAATAACATTATAACAAGGATGTGTTGATTTCATAGTTCAAGATAAAAAAAAAAATTGCTAAGGTCAGGAATATCCTTTAAATGTTTTAAAATAATTGTAATGTGTTTCTTTAAAAGGTCATGGCTGTTTTATTGCAACTAGAATGGATGTTAGCCATCCTCTTTATTGTCCTGATCGGTAAAATTAAAATAAAGGTAATTTAATTAAAATGATTGAGAGTTATCTTAAAAGTGGAGAGCATAAAGAATGGACATATAATATTAATATATTTTGTGTTTTTAAAAGCACATTTCCAATTTCGTAGGCAATTATTTTAAAATAACAAAAAAGCACAGTGCATAATTAAAAGAAAAGAAATGGCTTTTGTAGACATAATTGCTTTGCATTTTAGACCTTTCTTACTAGCTCTGATTTACTCTGTTTTGTGTCTTTCAGGTATGACTATGAAGTTCAAGTAAAATTAAATAAATAAGATGTAAAATTTTAAGAATATTAAACTCAATTTCTATTAAATTCACTAAAAGACACTAAAAATTAGTAATGACTAGAATTATGCATATAAATCCCAAACCAAACACATTTTTAGCAATGATTTTAAAATGCCATTAAACAAATGGACATATAAAATAATATTAATGAATAATATTGCTCAATGGAAAAAAATGTTTATTTCCTTACTGAGTAGATAGTTTTACCCTTTTGGAGAGTCAGAAAGGCAGTGGTAGGGTAGAGTGGAATGTGGAAAGATCTGGAAGCACTAATAGGAGAACTAGTATCAGATGAATTTCCTGTTCACAAAAAAAATTTTGGATGATGAAAATTCTCATTTAGATTTTCTTATTAATAACTATTTAGCTATATATTTAATTATTTAACAAGTTATTTCTACACTAAATACCTATTAGAATAGTTAAAATCAAAAAGAAAAAAAAACTCTCATTACGTCAAGTATCGACAATGATGTGAAAAACCTATATCCTCCATACACTGTTCATGGGAATATAAAAGGATGCAATCACTCTAAAATACATTGTGGTAGTTTTTCAAAAAGTTAAACGTATGCCTATCGTGTGATGCAGCCATCTCATTCTGAAGTATTCACTCCGAAGAAAAAGAAACATATTTCCATTCAAACAATTAGACACAAATGACTGCTTAGTCACAATGGCTCCAAACTGGGGAAAAAAATGTCCATCAACAGGTGAGTGAATAAACTGGTACATTCATAGAATGGAATACTTCTTGGCAATCAAAAGTAGCCAACTAGTAGTGCACTCAACAACTGGACCACAAAATGGTTATGCTGATATAAAACAAGCCAAAAACAAATACATTACTAATATATAATTACATTTCTGTAGAATTTAAAAATATGGGAATTTATCTGTAATGACAGAAAACAGGTAAGTGCTTCGAGGTGAATGAAGTTGGAATTAGAAATTGCAGAGGTCACAAGAAAATCCTTGGGACAATGGAAATGTTCAGTATCTTGATTATGATGGTGGCTTCACAGGTGTATATATGTGTCAAAACCCATCTAATTTGCACTTTAAATATGTGCAGATCATTGTATTTAAATTATGCCTCAATAAAGTTGCACCAAACCCTCCCATCTTCCTCATTTCTTAAAAAAAAAAAACAGAATCACAACTAAATTGTTAATAACATATTATATTCATAATAACAATCTATATGCCTTAAATTCTGATTTCTATTTTCTAAAAAAACCACATTGCAGATGGAATAAAATTACCTACTTTATATTTCTAACAGTTTCTTAAATTGTATAGAGCATTTCCCATTCAATCATATTTTAAGACAACTTTAAACTTAATGTCCTAGTATCTATCCAGATAATAGTTCAGTAAAATTTTATATAGGGAAATAAAGTGCCATTTCAAATCAAACAATGATGGCTGTGAAATGCTTAATTACTTTTTGACACACATATATCACTGTCCATTTGTTCTTAACTTCTCCATAATGTGTATGGAAATACTACTCTAGCCTATCTTCAGCATCTATGACACTGCAGGTGACAGTAAATTATGAAAAATTATGGGGCTTTCTCAACCTCTAAACGCATTTGACAGGCATTAAGATGAAAATACCTTCTATAACATCATAAAGATCATATTGTTACAGAGTGGCTCTAAACGGATCTTCCTCTTCTTATTATTTACTTATTTATGAAATTGAACTTTTTCTTTGGATTTCACAGTGACTCTATTAACCTCTGAATACCATGCTTCATTCTCCTCTCAGTTATACTGACTGTAATACCCAGTTTCCTCTCATGTCAACTTGCTTTTTTCCACTCTCTGCAAAAGTCGATAATTTGCTGCCACATCATAAGGAATAGGTGACTGCTATCTGCCTTGCTGATTTTATTTCCCTTTTTAAAATAATTTATTATTATTATTATTATTATTATTTTTTTTTTTTTTTGAGACGGAGTCTTGCTCTGTCACCCAGGCTGGAGTGCAGTGGCCGGATCTCAACTCACTGCAAGCTCCGCCTCCCGGGTTTACGCCATTCTCCTGCCTCAGCCTCCCGAGTAGCTGGGACTACAGGCGCCCGCCACCTCGCCCGGCTAGTTTTTTTTTTTTTTTTTTTTTTTTTTTTTTGTATTTTTTAGTAGAGACGGGGTTTCACCGTGTTAGCCGGGATGGTCTCTCGATCTCCTGACCTCGTGATCCGCCCGTCTCGGCCTCCCAAAGTGCTGGGATTACAGGCTTGAGCCACCGCGCCCGGCCAAAATAATTTAAACTCTCTGCAGTAATACAGGGTTTTAACATACACCAGACTGTTGGTGAGCAGTGTGAAATAACACCTTTACTACCTTATGTACATCAAATGTATAGATTCCAGTTTTTGTAATAATGGTAAAATAATGGTAAAAATATCAGAGATTTGGGTAGTTCACTGTCTAGGATTGCAACAACACACCAACAAAGGTCTTCTATGAATCCTTGGGCTAGGTGCTTCACATTTGCTTGAGTTTTCTCAGATGAAAAAAGGTGATAAAATAGTATGAAATGAATTAGTGCAGATGGAGTAATAAGATTAAATGAATTAGTGGATACACAACACTAAGAAGGTAACTCACAAATGAGCTACCAGCTATAATTATACCAGCTATAATTTTTAGTTAAAATGGACAATATATAAACTATGTTTACCCCCAAATAAAACTTTATTTTAATTGTAATGATTATGTCCAATGGGATGCAGGCTTACCATATATCACCATTGTTTATATCATGAATCCATGAGGATGTTTCTACTGCAAATGTAAAAAATGATACTGTATGTTTTTAGAAGGAATGTTAAAAATATAATAACAAAGTGCTGATGGACATATATAGTGCTATATCTCAGGAGAGCAACATTGACATTTGTAATACAATGGCAAGTGTTTATGCATGCATATGTGTGTGTGCATGTACATAAATTGCATAAATTGGGTGATTCTACAGATGTTATTGAGAAAATATTGTGCATTGCATCATTGTTAATAATAGTGAGAAACTGAAAACACTAATGCATTTTATTGATTAGACATAAGTATGAAAGCCCCATAAACCAATGCATCCATCAACATATTTTAGAAATATATTTTTGACATATAAAAGTTTTCACATTATTTTTATAAAAAAAGGAGATTACATTCCAACATAAGCCTGTTTATAATACACATTTTTAAAGGAAGATTATTCATCGTGAGAAACTAAATTTTTTTTTCTTGATTGGCATTATCATTTTGGTGGTTGAGTCATCATTTCTTTCTTATTTATAAGAAGTGTAAGCTTGAGAAAATGAATAGAAGGGATAATCTTTCTTTAATTTATCTCTTCTAATTCCAATGCCTTTCTGCTTTGTATATATGTTTATATATATGAAGGAAGAGGAGGATAAAATGTAGATAACTACATAAAATTCAGGTTTAAATATTGTAAATTAAAAAGATACATCACTTCATTCAAAGTGGATATTGATTCCCTCACAGATGAATTTCAAATGTCATTCGTGGTTGCATGAACAGAAATAGTGCAGTACCAATGCCTTAGGGCTGACCAGTGACATGAGCTGTATTCTCATTCCCACTTCATCCTTTCAATCAAAGATGGGTACAGACCAAGAAAACTGATTGCAATCCCAGAGAGAAACAGGACATCTACTGTATAGAATTATGGCTCTGAGAAGATACCTTAGTCAAATATATATATATACACACGCACACACACACACACACACGTGTATATATACATACATGTAATACATACATGTGTATATGTATATATTATACATACATATATACATGTATACATGTATACATAGTGCATATATAATATATACACACACACACACACACACACACATATTTTACTGCTGGGCAAAATGCCTCCCATGCTTTTGTATGATCTGCTTTTTACTGTTCAATGTATTTAGAGGGTCTTTGTATTAAAGGGATTGAATCTGGCATTCACGTTGGGCTTTGGAGTAGAAATAGACAAAAGGATTATTTTATTTTGTTTAGCTTTTAATCTGTGTATTCAAAATTTTACTACAAAATTTCAAATACAAAAACTAGAGGAAACAGTATTAATAGACACGTACGTTCTCGTCACCCAACTTCATCATTTAGCTATTCTTGGCCAGTTGTGGTTCGTCTATATTCTCTCACTTTGTCCACTGACCTTCCCTTAGATAATTTTGAAGCAGGTCCTAGACATTGTATTATTCTATCTGTAAATGTGTCAGTGTTGTATAAATGATAAAGATAAAAACTGATTTCTTTCTTCTTTTATGAAACATATCCACAATATCTTTATCACATGATGTTTTATTTTGCTTTGACCCTAAGTGACTTAATGGCACGTACCTTGAGAATTTAGTCTTGTAGAATCTACTAGATTTATGAACTTGGGCTGCTTTCACGCTCCCACTAGTAATATAAAATGTTGATATTATTTTATTGCAGACTTCACAAAGAGGTTAGCTGGCCAATAACATCTTAAATTGATTCCAGCAGCTGCTACCCCCATCCCCCATGTCCTATTGATGGTGGTCAAGAACAACATCTAAAGATATATTATTTATTGTAAAGCTTTAATAATTGATAATGTCACTCATTTGATCAAAAGAAACTTCAATAGTCCCCAGTTGCTTATTGGATAAAAATGTAAATTTCTTGTATATAATTCAAAATTCTCCTTGATCTGCCTGTAAAGTGATTTCCTACAATTTCAAAGATGAAAGCTGGTCTTTTTACTTTAATTGTTATCAGAATATAATTTTTCAGTCTCTCAGTTTTTATTCCTGAGGCTTGCCTGACTTCTTCCCAAACTCCAACATGTGTTTAAGTACAAGGACCTATACTATTTGATGGCTCTAACAATGTTTAATGTATAAATACTGGATATAAAATAGTCACTTAGTAAATACTAGCTGAGTAAATGGTATAGTGCCCTATTGAATAAAGTATTGGCTTTCTATAAATGACAGGTGTTTCTCTGCTTCATCATTTTACTATTCTGTTTAAAAGCAGCATAGAAAAAAAAAATCTTTGGGGAATTGGATTTCCAGATGCTTCTGCTCTGCTTAGGAATATGAAAAGCTATCACAATTTACCACACCAGAACTATTTTCATTTAGTAAAATTCTCTCAAAGGAGCTACAAAGCAAGGACCATTTATCTTTATCTCATGGAATTATGTTTCTTCTCTAAAGACCAAGAATTAGGTTCTTGATTTCTGGCAGAAAACACTAGTCAGTTTGAGGTGCCTTTTGATGTTGCCGTATTTTATAATGACAAGCCAACTTTTCAATTTAATTGAATGCTTTTCAATCTCACTGAATTTGTACTCTTCCTCACTTAATGAGATTTTTTTTGTTTTCTAAAATTGTTACTTTTTTACACATTCTAAACTCAGTTATGGATATGAAAATATCAAAATCATATATTTTAATAAACATTTCTCGACAAAATTAATATTTCATAATTTATATATTCATTTATAATTAAAGCATATAATTTATTATATTAATGACAGGACAAACATACTTTCAGTTTGTTGTAGGATGATGGATTGTGGTAAAACTAAGTTGCTATACTCTGCTTTTACTAGCTTTAAGAAAAAAATAGATAATTAAGGAACTCACTGTAAAGCAAGATGAGTTAGTAATAATTTAAATGCATAAAAATTCCAGTAAGAACAAGAGTAACCCTTTGTAACTAATATGAAGTAGTTCTAATTATTCAAGAATTATTACAGTGCAAACTTTTGTTTCATCTCCAATATTTATATTTAATATGAATATTTTTTTTCTGATGAACGTGGATTGCTTTTAAAGGAGCAACTTGAGAGAAAAATTCAAGCTGTTCTGAATTGAAGGTTGACATATCATTATATGGATGTCTTAGCTAAGGTTCTCTATAAAGACTGCCCTCAGAATCATCTACTTAGTTCAGTGTATTTTAGAAGAGTTAGGGAAATAGGCTGCTTCGAAGCAACAGATGTGTTAAAGTGCTGATGTTCTGGGGATTCATCCTTAATGCTAGGCAGGTCTGCAGTTTGGTAGCAAGCATGAATGACTCAGGGACACAAATGAATCCTGAAGCTGGCTGAAGTCAAGGAGTCTGTTAAGTTGCTCTATAATGAGAGGTGGCATAATCTCTTGGGCATATAGAAGACATCAAGAAAAATCAGGTTGATCACAGCCTAAGAAAAAGATGTGTTTGATTTAGTCTAAAAGGGTCAACCTTATCAGGAATTTTTGCTGGTTTGGTTCGCAGATGATACAAGCCTAGGAAGGGGCTGAACCATTAAGTCACTGACCTAATCGATGATGGGAACGTCTGGTAAAAATATTTTACGGTTAAGTTTTACATTAGACACCCCCACTGTTGCTGTTATACAAGTGAGATTTACAAAATGCATACAGGACTTGGGGCATTCTTATGACAGGAGACTAGTTCTAATCTAGAGGAAGATTCGTCCACCTAAGCCTCCATGCAGTTGCTCCTCAGCATTCTCAGAATATTGGCGAGCAGATTAAGCCAGAAGATGGCAGCCTCATTAGTGTAGGAGAGGACTGTGAAAAGCTGCTGTACCTATAATAGCTGGGCCGAGAGACAATATCCTGGTGATAAACAACATGGTGCCCAACGAATAGAGCATGGTCAGGGTTGAGTATTATCAAGGCAATTGAGCCACAAAGAAGGTTAATCCCATAAGAAAGCCATTCTAGAAGAAACCAGGCATTGTCAGAAAATGTATCACTGTCACTGAGCAATAGAGGCAGATTTCCAGAAGAGAGGCAGGTAGGAAATAATTGGGGACACAGGGATCCTGCCAACAGCTACTTAGCAGAGCTTTAATTCTTGTACACCAGTGAGTAATAGAAAGTTTTCTAGGTAGAGTAACCTTAATTATCTTAGGGCAATTTTCCTTAAATTAAGTGTTAGGGAGTGGCTTATCTGGAACAGAAAACCAGCAATTCCTCTAGATCCTGCTCTTTGAAGTCAAGTCGTACAGGTACTTATTCCATAATATGTTCTTTTTATACTGTTATGTACTTTTCAAAGAGATTTTGCACAAATTATTTCCTTTGAGAATGGAAGTACTACTTAAGGTGAGAAAAATCATATTATGTCCATTTTATTGACAAAGAAATTGAGGCTAACATAAATTATGATATGAACAAACACAAATTCTGACATCAGGCAGAAAAGAAGCAGGTGCATCCTTCATGAGGTCACTTGGGTCATAATTTTAAAAATGATAAACGGATCCCCCATTGTTCTGTTCTTTTGTTACAGATGTTGAGAAACTTTAGTCTTAAAGGATGAGGTAAAAATGTTTTAGAATTTGAGGCAAAAAGGCAGAATTGAGGATACTATGTACGTACTTATCTAGTTTTTAAAAATGTAACTATTAAAATATGTAACATCTTTGTGAGTCATACAAAAACAGGCAAACGGTCATATGTGACCCGTGGGCCACAATTTATCAACTCTGACCTATAGCAGTACTGACTTGAGTCAGTTGTCTGCAATATCAATTAAATTTAACAGTGATTAGTTGAATAGTACATTTCTTTTGCTCAATTAAATTGCATTTTGTGTATAAAAAACTTGCATAAGTTTTGATTTACACATAAAAAGTAGTATAACAAAGCATAAATATTTTATTTATAAAATATTATATTATATATATAATAGTATAAAACATTTTCCCAAAACTGTATCTCTAAACTTTATATATATTAATGTATTTATTTCAGTTAAATATCTGTCAAATGCAAACCCTTTCAAAAAGAACTTTACCATGACTCACAGTAAAATTGATTTATATTTAAGCATTTTTTTCTCCATAGCTAAAATTTGTGGGTTGAAATAATGCCATAATATATCTTATAGTTTTTCCAAAAATCGACCAAGGCCACTCAGATAACTGAAATCTTTACCATAATGATTCGGTTGCACCCTCTGTCTGTGATATTCCCAGACAATGATGACTTTGTGACAATTTTAGTGATTATATTTTCTTAGAATGATGTAGAAAGGATGCTAAGATTATAAATATACATTAGAATAGCTCATTAACATGTGTTTTCCTCAGAAAGAATTGGGCCTAAGCATGTAAGCTTTGGAAAAATGTTTTGTATTCAAATATATAAGGAAATAAGTCATTTTGTGCTTCCCAATTTTCCAGGCTTTCATAGTCTCCCTGGATAAATGATGAATTGAATACAATGTCAGCAATTATTGCTAATACAACTGAAATGACATTAAAAATCACAAAAATGGTTAGAACTTTGCCACAAGCTTTGAATATTTTTTAATTTGAAAATTTTAAGACAATCCTACTGTTTTTCAGAGAAAAGTTTATTGATGAAACATTTTTGTAGATAAATGGATAACCTTTTCTTTCTTCTCTTATTTGAACTCTTCCAAATTACCTAGGGAAAAGAAAGTGTCAATTTGTCATGTTTTGGTTATGATATGTGAATTGCAGTGATCTTTGGGAAGGCTTGAATTTAGGGTCCATATGAAAAACAACAGATTCACCCTAAGAATCAGGCCAACCATAAAAGTTTGCCAAATTAATAGGCATTTCCTGTCCATATCATAACACATTCGAGGTCTTTTTTCTGAATGTCGGTGAATACCGCATTAACTAGAAAGAATAGGCAAGAATGTAACACCTTGTGTTTGACCTGAAACTATTTTACTTCCCTGATTCTCAGTACCAATAAATAGCTCTAGATGAAGTATGTGTTGACTTTGGATTGACAGCAATGTTAAAATGAGGTTATAAAATACGTAGGGATAATGTCACTTGTGCTATTAGTGTCTAACAATTTTGCTCTTCAAATGAAAATATGTAAATGAATGATCATTTCTAAAATATCATGACAGTGGGGTCATCTGCAATGCTACCAAGAACTTGCTTATATTCCATCTGGATGTATCTAACACTTGAACATACCTAATTGATTAATCAATCAATGGAAAAAAAGGAAGTGCTGGCTCTGATAGACTGTGATATATTGACACTAGAAAGAAAGGAAATTCTTTTGTTTGTTGGTTCAAAAAACCAAATTGGCTGGGCATGGTGGTTCATGCCTGTCATCCCAGCACTTTGGGAGGCCAAGGTAGGTGAATCACCTGAGGTCATGAGTTCAAGACCAGCCTGGCCAACATGGTGAAACCCTGTCTCTACTAAAAATATGAAATTTAGCTGGGCATGGTGGCACACACCTGTAGTCCCAACTACTTAGGAGGCTGAAGCAGGAGGATAGCTTAAACCCAGGAGGCGGAGGTTGCAGTGAGCCAAGATTGTGCCACTGCACTCCAGCATGGGAGAGAGAATGAAATTCCATCTCAAAACAACAACAACAACAACAACAACAACAAACTGGTCATGATTGTTTATGGGTCAACTGGGCTACCTAGAGTCCCAAGCTATGTAATCAAACATTAATCTAGATTTTGCTGTGAAAGTGTTCTACAGATGTGATTGAAGTCTATAATGAGTTAGCTATACATAAAGAAGATTATCCTAGATAAATAGGTGGGCTCAATTCAATCAGTTGAAAGGCTTTAAGAGCAGAGCTGAGGCTTCCTTGAATAAAAAGAAATTCTGCCTGGAGACAGCAGCTTCAGCTGGTGCCCCCAAGTCCTGACCTGCCCTTTCTGGTGGTCTGCCCTACAAATGCTAGACTTGGCTAGCCAGCCCCTACATTTCCATAGGCCAATACCTGGCAATATCTATCTATCCATCCATCCATCTATCTATCTATCTATCTATCTATCTATCTATCTATCTATCTATCTATCTATCTATCTATCTGTCTGTCTGTCTGTCTGTCTGTCTGTCTGTCTATCTATCTATCTATCTATCTATCTATCTATCTATCTATCTACCTATCTATCTATTCCCACTGGGTCTTTTTCTCTGGGCAATCCCAACTGAGACACCTAGACACTCACTTGATTAAAGATTTAAGAAAACTTTCTGCAAAATTCCCAAAGGGAAAGTGAATCATTTATAATGTTAATAATAATGCACAGTGGTTGGCCTCCAACAATAACAAAAACAACAACCACATCAGCAGCAGAAGCAGCAACAACAACAACAACAACAAAAGCTAAACATCTGGGGATCAGGAGCATAATATGAAACAGAATATGGAATAACACCATCAGACATAGAGTATCCATGATCTTCTGTCCGGAAAAAAAGAGGCTTGACACCACCTTTAGCTACTTTCCCACAGTCTTCTCTTTTCTTTTTTTTTAACATTTATGTAGAAGTTCAAGAGTTTTCACGACTGAGTAGAGCAGCATGAAATACAAGTGTAAAGATATACTCTGCAAGGGCGGACCTCTCTATTCTCGGTATCCTACTCCCATCTGTGTTTGTGGGAGGCAGAATCCTAAGATGATCCCAATGACCCTCCCCCTTGGATAATAGCAAAGGAATTTTTGCAGATGTAATTAAGGTTATGGTTGATTATAAGCAGTGAGATTATCCTAGTAGTCCTAATTTAATTTAATGCATCTTATAAAAGCAGTGTTTTCTCCAGTTGGGGGCAGATGAGCAAGTCAAAGATTTGAAACAAGAGGGGATGCCACTGGCTTAAAGACGGATGTTGAGGGGAAAGGACCAGAGAGTAACCTGGTACTATCTGATAGAGACTCCAAGCTGACAGCAAGCAGGAAAATGTGGACCTCTATCTTATAACCCTAGAAACTTAATTCTGCCGACAACCTGAATAAGCTTGGAAGCTGATTCTTCACTAGAGCTCTGACTTCAATATTTTGATACCCCAATCAAAGAGAAATGTGAGATAACAAATGGGTGCCCCTTTATGCCACAGAGTTTGTAGTAATGTGTTACACAGCATGATAAAATGAACACCGTGTCCACTGTAAGACATCTGAGTTTCTCCAGCATACAGAACACATTTTCTTTCTTGTTGTATCACAGATGTTTAGCATAGTATCCAGCACATCATATATAAATGTATATTGGTTAATTATGTGAATGAAGGGGATGCCACAGAGGGCTTTAATCTCTGTGCTTTCATGGCTTAGAACTGGACTCTCTCTTCACTATTTGTTATATGTTGCCTCCATGTAATACATGTAGGACAACGAGTAAGACAGGGTACTCCCAGTTTTTAAGACAATATTTATAGAGGATGTTTCAGTAACACCACGTGTATTCTTATTCCATTTTAATTTTTGGCATGTGAAAAACTGTACAAGTTAACATGTCTAGTATAATCAGGACTATGGAAATTATGATAGTATAGAAAGACTTCCTAATTGCATGACACTGGATTATAGAGGAACTAGACAGACACAGAATGGAGTTGTCCAGAAGCCTGGGTGCTCTTGAATTTGTATTAATCCCAATCTAGTAAGTGTTCTACCGTAATGAAGGAGACAAAGTATATATAACTAAGGAAGTAGAAGGGGGTCGCTAGATACTCAGAGATCCTGAGGGTATTGAATCAGATAAATCAATTTTCACAGATAAATAAAGGCTCACGTAAGTTGTCTTTTAAAATAGAAACATGTCAATAATTACTCAAGTTTGAACACTTGACAAATAATTTGGCCAAGAAATTATTTTGTTTGATTGTTTCAGGGCTTTCCCCAGTATTTCTTAAGGTTGATTAATTCACAAATTACTTACAGTGAGAACTTCGAACAGCAGCTACACTTGAAACCTTAACTAGTATAATTTAGATCCCTTGAGAAAATTATCTTGCATGAGAAACAGGGCATCTCAGTGCAAAGACCTTTTCTACAATTATTTATAATATATTCTCTTTCATATGTTCAAAACATTGGGAAACTTCAAAGATATAAAACAAAACCTGTGGAAAGTGTGTGATTCTCTAGTCCTCTGATTGCCTGCATTCACTTCATAATGACCACAGGAGGCTGTGTCTGGAACAAGAATCCCCTCATCACTTGGAAACAGAGTAATTCCAATGTGGTGATATGGCACACTTGGATATGTTTTCATACGTAATGTGAACGCTTTCGGATTGTCTTAGTTCAGGATGGAGTTCATGTTCATCACAATTCCACACCTGTCACTTTTTCCATAGGCAGTGCAGGTTTAGACAGTGCTGGAATTTGCTCAAGTTTCAGCTTTGCTGTTTAGTAACTGCAAACTTGGGATAAGTGATTTCACTTCTCCAAATGTAAGTTTTAAAATTTGTAAACTAAGGATATATCAGTAACTACATTTAGAATATTTATGAAGACAAATTGAGCTAGTTTCAGCAAGGCATTCGAGATAGTACTATTAACACTTATTAATAATGGTACCAATTATTTACTAATAGTATTAATAATATAGCTTTACTAATTAGCAATATTATTATAACACATAGACGCAAATACACACACACACACACACACACACACACACACACATATATATATATATATATTTTTTTTTTTTTTTTTGAGACACAGTCTCGCTCTGTCACCCAGGCTGGAGTGCAGTGGCGCGATCTTGGCTCACTGCAAGCTCCGCCTCCCGGGTTCCCGACGTTCTCCTGCCTCAGCCTCCTGAGTAGCTGGGACTACAGGCGCCCGCCACCTCGCCCGGCTAGTTTTTTGTATTAGTAGAGACGGGGTTTCACCGTGTTAGCCAGGATAGTCTTCATCTCCTGACCTCGTGATCCGCCCGCCTCGGCCTCCCAAAGTATTGGGGTTACAGGCTTGAGCCACGGCGCCCGGACAATATAAAATATTTGAAAAAGACATTGGCCAAATATAACACCATAGCAGCATACGGTATGTTCATATGCCAGCTACCACAAATTTCAGACCATGGCGCATGTGTAAGTGTTACTTTTCCCTCTGCTATGTAATGAGAATATGAAACTTTGCATAATTTTTTTTGTTACTATATTAACTATATTAACGTTTAGTAGCGGGTAAAATACGTTTCTAATGAAAAACTGCAGATTATCTCTCTGTATGTTTTCCTTTTCAGTTCTGACAAAAATATGTAAACAGATAAATAACTCACTTTTTTAAATAAAAGAATACTATAAATCATTTACTTTCCTGACATCTGACAGTCAAAAAAGGAATTCAGCTCGATACCACGTAGTGTGTATTTTTCTCATGAGACTGAGGAATTCTGTTCTGCTCTCATTAATGAAAACACAAGCATGATTCTAATTAGCCTGAATGTGCCCTGGAAACGCATAAATCCCTTAATCAGATATGAGAGAGGAAGGCTGGTCACCACCTCTAAATGCCAAATTTATTATGTTCTAAAAAAATCTGTTCTTTCTTCTAATTAAAATTATAGCCTCCATAATGAACATAACATAATTACAGATCCAATAAATTAATCAAAGAATCACTTTTTGTTTCACTACATTAAAAACCTATTCTAATAGTTTTATTAATAAACCCGCTCTTATATCTCCTCGGAAGGTGTTAAGTTGTTAATAATTACAGGGACTATAATTGTTCAAGTGAGTAGATATCCTCCCTTCAAGTGAGTATATCTCCAACCAAAGCTACTAAAATACTTTGAAAAATTTCACACTGTCAAATTCATAGTAGCAATTATCCCAACATCCACTCCCAGTAAATTTACAAATCCCTTTTCTTTTTCTTTTTTTTTCTTTTCTTTCTTTTTTTTTTTTTTTTTTTTTTTTTTTTTTTTTAGTATTTTCCACTGTCAGTGTGAGGAGCTTTCTCCTTTTTAGTAATGGTACTTAAGCTTGCTCCCCAAATCATTTATATTATGATGTCTTTTATTTTCATTCTTTGGAGTAGAGATGGATACTTACACCTATTCTTCTATTTAATCATCTTAATATCACTTCTAAAAACAAGTACACGTGCAATTTACTTAATTTTTTCTGCTTTTTACAAAAAAAAAAAAAATGACTAGATTAAGTCTAACATAAGATTTTGGACCTTGTTGGCATAATGCTGAAAAGGCACAAGTAAATTCAAATCATGGAAATTACATGAATACTTCAGGTAGATTGCCAATTATTCGGTTATTTGGTAAAATATTACGCATTGTAATGATGTTTATGACATCAGGAAAGTAACTTCCCCTTAACCTGTAAACTGTCAAGTATTTTTCTCCAAATGATTTTAGACCATCATTTTTTTGATCCTTTGGGAAGTTCGATTTACCTCAAATTTCAAGCCCACATCTAAAATGTGCGTCCTTGTAGTGGTTTACCATGTTCCATCTGCAGTTTCTCCTGCACTCGGGATACTCTGTATTCAATGTCCTTTGAGTCAATAATCCCAGAGACTTGAAGCCAGAGTAGTTGACCTTTTCTAATTCACACACACGGTACACACTTTCACATTATATAATAAAGTACTTGTTGCTTTTTTTTATCTTTCCAGGTGACACCATGAAGATTATTAAATCAGTGAAATATGACGTCTATTATTAAATAGAGTAGGACTAACCTGCTATAAAGAAATACTGATTTAGGAAAATTGATTTGAGACACTTATGTGGCAACTTCAAAATGTAAAAATACATAGTTCAACAACATATAGGTGTTTTGTATGAAAAGCTCAATTTGTTGGTAAGTGTATGCAGACAATCCCACATCTGCCTACTCCCCAACATATTCACCAAAAAAAGAAAAATTGAAAGGAGACAAATTACTACTTCTTATTCTGCACATTTTAAGGACAAAAGGAAAACTACTGACAAGCTGGGAAAGGAAGCTTATTTATGACTACTTTTCTGTTACCAAACAATACATAACACCGTTATTTTTCTGGTATCCTTAGTATTACGTAAGAACCGGGTAGATTGCCCTGCTCATATTCTCACCACTGCCATTCACAGCAAAATGGCTTCATGCCAAATGAGTCTCTGTTTTGTTTGCAATTTATTGTCAAAAAAAGAGATGTCATTTTATTTATTTATTTATTTATTTATTTATTTATTTATTTATTTTGACAGAGTGTCTCTCTGTCGTCCAGGCTGGAGTGCAGTGGCACGATCTTGGCTCACGGCAACTTCCACCTCCCAGGTTTAATCTATTCTCCTGCCCCACCCTCCCGAGTGGCTGGGACTACAGGCACGAGCCACCACTCCCAGCTAATTTTTTATTTTTATTTTTAATAGAGACGAGGTTTCACCGTGTTGGCCAGAATGGTCTTGATCTCTTGACCTCGTGATCTGCCCGCCTTGGCCTCCCAAAATGCTGGGATTACAGTTGTGAGCCACCGCTCCCTGCCTATAATTCTTTAATCTCCAAGATGATGCATGGAGGAAGACGTTACAAAGCATTTGCAGATCTCCTCTACTTCCTCCACCCTATTGTAAGAAAAGGGTATAATTCTAACTTATTATGTTTATCAGACTTACAAATGATGAAGATGAAGGAATATTAGATAGTAAGTCACACTAACATGGTCAGATTATGGTGTTCTTTTACTGTTTTCAAATTGCAATGGCATATTTTTGTGCTTAAATTGTAATGTGCACAGAATGTGGAGAAATAGGACTATATTCTTATGCTAATGATTCTGATGACACTGACAATTGTATAAAAAAAGAACCTATTTTATGACAATTATGAAATTTTAATCTTCAGTTCCTCTTTACATTCTATTTTAATGTGTATTTGTGTTATATCAGTATGTAACAGAGTTATCTAAAAATTAACAATAAAAAGAAAAATTCCCAGTTTACAATAGGGATTATAGCTTATAAATTAGACCAAGGATTTTGAATAAAACTATGTATATTGGCTCAGATTTATTCCCACCTCTGTGGAATAAGATATTATTAAGCACAGATTACAGAGAATTTATGAAGAATAACTATGGTTTTCTTAATTATTTTAATGATTATTTCCTTCTTTCTAATTTAATGGGTATTCAACACACTGTTCATTTGGGGATTTTATGTTTAATACTACTAATAAAATTAAATGAAAAAGATATATGATACCATTAAAGTAGCAAGTAAGAAAAATGTTAGTGCTGAAATAACTCTTTATTTAGTAGGTACCAAGAGATACAAATGAAAATCATATTTCATGAGGTAACTCTTCTATTGAAAACTATTAAACTGTGAGGCATATTTATCTCTTCCTCCCTGTAGAGGTATAAACACAAAGCATGTTTTTAAATCATAAATTATACTATTTATGGGATATTAAAAATGACCTCCAAATAAACAGAATAGAAAAACTGCAAAAGTTCCAAAGCTTTACCATATATGAAAACAAAACTTTTATTTCATCTGCTCAAATTGCAATGATAAAATCAACCATCATTATGAATGAATTATCTATATAGCAGTTTAAATAATTACTAAATAAAATCTTATTTCATAGAAACTTATGTATGAAATGCAATAAAGAATTTACCTTGTGCATGAAGAAATAGACATGTTTCTTGGAGAAGAGCATAAACAAGAATACAACTATTTTAGAAGATTTTTATAGATTCCCTAAAATATTAATAAAGGTTTTTTTATAGTAGCCATTTAAATATAATCTGTAAGGGTTAGTCATTTACATTCTTAAGGATCACAGAAATATGCTATTTTATCACATTTCATATATAAGTTTCTATTAAATAACTAAAAGGAAAATTTACTATTTTATTTTCTATTTGTTATCTGTGTGCTTAGCTTGTATTTAATCTTAATAAATATATAAAAACAATTTTCTTGGATTTTGAAACAATAGAAAACCCCTCCTAAAAAGTTTAAATATTTTCCTAAGAACCGTATGTAACAATAGTATTTTTTTAACAAGCTATTTTGAAGTATGCCTTAGATCAGCTTGAAAGCAATTTTAAGTTGTAAAACCATATGAGTACTTTGCCTTCTAAAAATAAAGTTAAACTAAAAAAATTTAAGAACTAAGTGATAAAAAGTATTCAGTACGTTTACTTTAAATGCTTGTATTTATTACTAATAACTGCATAGCTAACACAGAATCATTGCATCTAGCAATGATCTTTGGGATGACATCAATGATGTCAAAAGAGTGGTTATTAAGAAAATATCACAAATCTTTATTTCTGACTGTTCAATGAAGTAATTCGGTATTGAAATGTGGTACTAGACATGATTATTTTAATTTCCAGAATATTCTAATACACTGAAAAAAATACTTCATCATCATAATTGAGAAGAAGCTTTTCTCTTTCTTTCTGTGTCTAAATTTTAGCACTTACAAGCAGTTTTTAACACTGATGAAATTTAACTTTTCAATCTTTTTCTTTTATTTAGTCTCTAAGAAATGTACTTTGTCCCAAGTTACTAAAGTTTTCTTCTGTTTTCATTTAAATATATATATGTGCATATATATATTATGTGTATATGTATATATATAATGTGTATATTATGTATATATGTATATACACACATATATATATGTGTGTATATATATTATTTTTTTTCTCTCATTGCATTGCTTTGGTGCCTTTGTAGATAATCGAATAACCATATAATTGTGGGTCTATGTCTGGGCTTGGTGTGCTATTCTTTTGATATATGTGCATATCTTTACTCAAACACTATACTGTCTTGATTATTATAGCTTTAAATTTACTATTACTTTGCTACTTTAAAAGACTACTTTTGATTATTTTAAAGGTTATTATCAACATTCTAAAGCTTTTGGATTTCCACACACATTTGTAAATCCACTTGTCAATTCATAAACATAATTCTGCTGGAACTATAATCGGAATTGCGTTGATCTATAGATCAATTTAGTAAGAATGGACATATTAACAATATTGAGTCTTTCCAAAATAAACTGATCATAGACACATGGACAAGCAAAAAATATATATATACACACACACACATATATTTATATATTTATATATGTGTGTGTATATATATATAAATTTCTACTATAAGTAATATCCGGATAATTTGGTATGTGACTATTTTATATGAGATTTAGGTACCATGGAGGATGGCTAAAAGGAAATCTTGCTCATGTAAAAGGCCCTGAATGTTTCAAACAAAGTCTACTTGTTAGTTTGCTCCTTTGTCCAGTAAACTGGAAGCATCATCTCAAGCCCACAGTTTACTAATAAAAATGTCATCAGTAAGTCAATGTTACTGCTTCTTTACTGTTTGATATAAAAATAAAACAATATTAATGTGAGTGATCAAACACCAAATGTCATTTCTTCAGAGTCAGAATGGTGTTTTATAGAGAGACTCTGCTAAGGTACAGTATTTTTGAACAACAGGAACAGCAACATTTTATCAGTGCCATGGCTATAATTTTGATAGTGAATGATATAAAGTTGGACAAGGGAAACTAGATAAGGCCTATAAATTCCAAGACAACACATAGAAATGTGACTTGTATTTTACAGAAGTTTAGTTGGCACTAAATTGGTTGACACTTTTCTGTCCTATAGTCATAGTTTGCCCACTTTGACATGCCACCCAAGTGACAGGATTCCACCAATTGAAATAATGATCAATACATAGTCCTCACAGTGCAATTTATTATTAACTTATTAGGATCAATTTGAATTAGTTTATACAAAACAAAGGGCTTATGTGTACATTTTCAAAGTCTGATATGGAAAAATTATGAAAGAAGTAAAAAATACTATGACAGTTGTGAATTTTCCTCTTTTTTTTAAAAAAAAAAAACAAATCTATAGGCTTTCAAACTAATTTGTCTGCAAATATCTTTTTATACATCACTTTTTGAATATCTAATTAAATATTGCTTACAACATAGTAAACATAAAAATGAAACAATAAAACAAAACATACAGAGGGCGCCATATCTATACTGCCTGATATGGTTTGGCTGTGTCCCCACCCAAATCTCAACTTGAATTGAGCTCCCAGAATTCCCACGTGTTGTGGGAGGGACCCAGAAGGCGGCGGTAATTGAATCATGGGGTCTGGTCTTTCCTGTGGTACTCTCATGATGGTGAACAAGTCTCACGAGATCTAATGGTTTTATCAGGGGTTTCTGCTTTTGTTTCTCTCTTATTTTCTCCTGCTGCTGCCATGTCAGAAGTGCCTTTCACCTCCCACTATGATTCTGAGGCCTCTCCAGCCATGTGGACCTGTAAGTCCAATTAAACATCTTCTTCTTCTCAGTCTTGGGTATTTTTTTTTTTTCAGCAGCATGAAAATGCATTAATACACTGCTTCAGAACTACATCTATCCATATATCTATGTTTCTATGTATCTATATATCTTTATATGTGAATGTGCATATATATATTTATGTATTTATGTGTGTGTAGATATTTATCCGTCTATCCATCTCTCTGTTTATCTGTTTATCTATATTTTGACTTTCTAAGAAAGTCACTAATCTCAGATGACCATAAAACACACAAATGTCAATATAAAACAGAAAATCATAAATTAAAAATACAAACAACTTAGAATACAATAATTTCCTTCCATTTGAAAGACAGATGGTTTTTTTTTTTAACTAAACAAATATTTGTACAAAACAATAATGTCCCACAATTCAATTAAAAACCTGATGCAAGAATTACACAGGTAGGTCATGGTGTGTGAGTGAGGCACATTCGAAATAGCTTACAAGCATATGAAAGAATGTTTGACTATCATAAGGAAATAATATCTTATTATTTACACATACCTGAATTTTAGGTCATCATCTTGTTTATATGCTGTGTGATTTGATTTCATTTGTCTCCTGACACTTGAAACCTCACTTATAAATTGTGAAGGACAAATAAATGTAAGCATGTATACTAGGTTGAAATATATCAGTACATTGTGAATTTCATGTGATAATATATACAGTACACAGAAACAGATTGAAAACATCAGTGAAAAAAACAAATTATATGGCCAGACACTGTGGCTCACATCTCTACTGCAGCACTTTGGGAGGCCAAGGCAGGGGGATCACTCAAGGTCAGGAAATCAAGACCATCCTGGCCAAAACGACGAAACCCTTTGTCTACCAAAAGTATAAAAAATTAGACGGGTGTGGTGTGGGCACCTGTAAGCTACTCAGGAGGCTGAGCAGGAAGAATCCCTTGAACCTGGGAGGTGGAAGTTGTAGTGAGCCTAGATTGTGCCACTACACTCCAGCCTGGGTGACAGAGAGATAGACTCTGTTAAAAAAAAAAAAAAAAAAAATCAGAAAACCAAACCAAAACAAATTATCTTATATAATATTCCTTCAGCTAAACTTCTCTAGCAAACATTAATTTTGATATTATCTTTCTAATTTTAGAATCCTACACTAGACTAAATAACAGCAGGTCTAAAGAACATACGGAAATATTATAAAAGAGTAGTAGAAAGAAAAATAAGGAAAAGTTCATACAGTCCTGCCTCACTTAACACTAGGGATATGTTCTGAGAACTTCATCGTTAGGCAATTTCTTCACTGCGTGAACATCACAGTGTGTACCACAGAAACCTAGACGGTGTAGCGTGCTACACACCTGGGCTATATGGCGTACTCTATTGCTTCTAAGTTACAGACGTGAACAGCATATTGCTGTACAGAATAATGTAGGCAATTGTAACACAATGGCAAGTATTTGTGTATCCAAACATATCCAAATATAGAAAAGGTACCATAAAAGTAGAGTATTAAAGATTAAAAATGACATACCTATATGGGGCACTTATTATGACTGCAGCTTGTAGAACTGAAATTTGCCCTGAGTAGTGTGTGAGCAGTGAATGAATATGAAGGCCTAGGCCATTACTGTACACATGTGGACTTTATAAACAATGTACACTTAGGCTACACTAAATTTATACACAATATTCTTCTTCTGCAATAATAAATTCACCCTAGCTTACTGTAATGTTTTTTATTTTATAAACTTTTTCATTTTTTGAACTTTTTGACTCTTTTGCGATAACACTTAGCTTAAAACACAAACACACACAGCCGTACAAGAATATTTTATGTCCTTATCCTATCTTTTTCTATTTTTCATTTTACTTTAAACTTTTGGAACATTTTATTAAAAACTAAGACACAAGGTCAGACACGGTGGCTCACACCTGTAATCCCAGCACTTTGGAGGCAATGGTGGGCAGATCACTTAAGGTCAGCAGTTTAAGACCAGCCTGGCCAACATGGTGAAACTCCATCTCTACTAAACACACACACACACACACACACACACACACACACACACACACACAAATTATCTGGACATTCTAGCGCAGGTCTGCATTCCCAACTACCTGGGAGGCTGAGGCAGGAGAATTGCTTGAACCCGGGAGGCAGAGGTTGCAGTGACCTGAGATGGCACCACTGTACTCCAGTCTGGGCTACGGAGTGAGACTCTGTCTCAAAAACAAAACAAAAAGAACTAAGACACAAACATTAACCTAGACCTTCACCAGATCAGGATCATCAATTTCACCACCTTTCACCTCCACATCTTATTCCATTGGAAGGTCTCCAGGGACAGTAATATGCATTGAGCCATCATCTTCTATAATAACAAAACCTTATTCTGGAATACCTCCTGAAGGTCCTGCTTGAGGCTGTTTTATGGCTCTTTTTAATAATAGAAGGAATACATGCTAAAATAACAATAAAAAGTATAGTATAGTAAATATATAAACCAATGACATAGTCATTTATTATCCTTATTAAATATTATGTACTATATATAATTGTACATGCTACACTTTTATAGGACTGTCATCACAGTTGGTTTACAACAGCAGCACCACAAACAGGTGAGTCATGTGCGCACTACAACATTTGAATTTTACAGTTCCATTATGATTTTGTGGGACCACTGATGTCTATGTGGTCTGTCATTAACTGGAATGTTGTTACGTGGTGCATGACAGTATTGCCTTTGAGGAAAATTCTGGTGATCTGAGTTTTCAAGCAATCTGCCCAAACTGTTCCTCATTTTCACTTAAGTTTGTGTTTTGATCTGAATGTTTGTGTACCCCCAAATTCATAGGTTAAAATCCTAATCCCCAAGGTGATGGCCTTTACAGGTTGGGCTCTTGGGAGGTAACTAAATCATGAGGGTAGACAAATGTGATGTGTCCTTATTAAAAAGGCTCCAGAGGACTGCTTTATCATTCCTCCTTGTGAGGACACAGCAAGAGAGTGACATCTGGCCAGGCGCGGTGGCTCACGCTTGTAATCCCAGCACTTTGGGAGGCCGAGGTGGGCGGATCACGAGGTCAGGAGATCAAGACCACGGTGAAACCCCGTCTCTACTAAAAATACAAAAAATTAGCCAGGCGCGGTGGCAGGCGCCTGTAGTCCCAGCTACTCAGGAGGCTGAGGCAGGAGAATGGCGTGAACCCGGGAGGCGGAGCTTACAGTGAGCCAAGGTCGAGATAGTGCCACTGCACTCCAGCCTGGGCTACAGAGCCAGACTCTGTCTCAAAAAAATAAAAAAAATAATAAAAAATTAAAAAGAGAGTGACATCTATGAGACACGGGCCCTTACTAGACTGAATCTGTCAGTGCCCAGCCTCCAGAACTAGGAGAAATAAAGGTTTGTTGTTTGTAAGTTATCCAGTTTATGGTACTTTTGTTATAGCATCTTGAGCTGACTAAGAGTTTGTCTTGTGAAAATTTAAGAGAGAAACAATTTATGAAACATTGTATCCATGAGGTGCATGTAAATTTTAGACAGAACTCACTCTGGAACAGAATATGAGGAAGCCATATGCTGAGCATACCACTTTATAGCACCACAAGGCCTTGTTAATATACATAAATTTTTTATTGGATTCTAATGTATTTTCCTCCATATGATGGCAAATAGTCTATAAAATTATTCTTCTTAATTCTTGTATTTGTAGTGTAGACACAGCAAAAATTACATCCAAGTTATGGCTAATATAATTTCCAAGTGATTGACCTTCTCTTCTCACTGGCATGTTTTGTATATTTGAATCTAATTGAACTAAACATAACAGAAAATTCAGGCATGGAGCCAACATCTTTCTTGATTGACCCTGTTCTGAATGCCAACTCCTGAAGGAGCTTCAAGAACAGACCAACCACTCCAGGCAGTGTTTAAAATAGATTCTGCTGCTAAGCAGCACAGCACAGCTATACACCTGCTACAACGGGGAAGAGCTTCTCCTAGATGTTACATGTGTTTAACAGCAGGCAAACATTGCCATTTGTCACCTCTATGGCATTTCCTGGTGGAGTTTGTGTAACACACTGAGTTTTCTTGGAGGAACCAGTTGGAGTATTAGTCAAACAATCCATCTCTTTTCAGTGCTTGATAAGAATTCAAATAGATAATTCAAATGGATAAGAATTCAAATGGATAATGAACAATCTTGTAGTTTTACCTACCATTCTTATAATTGTCACTGTAAAGAAAGTCTATAAGATTGCCTTTGAGCTCTGAAAGGAAGGCTGTAATCTAAAGCAAGTAAAGTTGTGGAAGATCTTACTATGAGAACAACTCTAAAAATGGGGCAGATTATGGAAAAAAAAAGAAAAAGCAATGGAATGATTTTTTCCTTGTCAGTGCTGAAGTCAGGCAGGTAATAAAAATTGTTTTATCTAATAGGTGTTGAGAATACTTTTGCAAATATTAAAGTCAACATGGCTATAACAAGCCCAAGTTCTCCAGGAGAAATGCGTGCATTTAAAATGGAATCCAAAATTTACAGAGTACAATAATAAGAGCCCTCTTACATTTTCATTTAATCACATGTATATGGCCATCTTGTCCATTTTGAGGTGGGTGGCAGGGCTTTAGGGAAAGCTCCAAATAATGAGTAGGCTTAAATATCAACTAATGTCCAACCTTTTAGACATTAGAGATGATTCTGAATACATTTCTTTTCAATATAACTACATATTAAATCTAGATGTTAGGGAAAGAAACACATTTTGCTCCTGGGATCTCTTTAGAAACTATTATTCAGTGAAATGCTAAATGACATATAAGAATTTCTAGTAATAAATATGATGGTTTTGTCTCAAACAGCCGGGTTATAAGAAAGATGTACATTAATTATGAAAATTAGTAAAGCTGTTGACCCTTCCTTGGGCTGATGACTGCATAGTTCTGAAATGTATCTATATCCCTCGAACGGAAAGGAATGCTTACTTCTTTAGCTTACTTTCTGTTTTAGAAGCATTGAGATTTCCTCTGGAAACTCCAGGGAAATTTCCCCAGAAATTCTAATTGACTGAAATTGAGCATAAGCCCATTTAAGAACCAATGGTTCTCCAGGAAATATAATTACTGTGAGACAAATTAATTTGAGAGATATGTATTGATAAGCATTCACTGAGGCGTGGAGCCCTGTGGGGAGGCAACGATTATTCAATAACATTAGAATTCTGTTTAAAAAAAGGGAGAATTGATGCTAAGCAGTTTCTTCACGCATCTGCTACACTAAGATTTAAATGTTAAAATACATGAAAATTAAAATTATGTTTGAAAGATTCACTGCATTTTTAGAGAAAAACACATAGTGAGATATAACACTAAATAGAGGATAGGTGGATAGATTAGACAGATAGATGGATAGAGAGATATTTCATGACTCTCATGGTTATAGGGAATTGTCATTTAATGGTATTGATGGAATTAAACTGTAAAAGAAACATACTATTTCAGGTGGCAACAGTGAAGTACCAGCATGATTCCAAAATAAACTAAAATTACTGTATCAAGTAGTGAACTAATCTATTATTAGAGGGTGTGAAGCTAGTTGGTATCAGACAAACAGAGTAACAGAAAAGAATAATACTTTTTTCCTTTTTATTAACCTTTTAGTTTCCTTTTTGCTTTAATAGAAAGCTAAGGATTAATGTGAGTAAATGTGAAAGTCGCTCCCTCTCCAATATTTTCTGCAGCATATCAAAACATCTTTCCCAGTACTTGTTACAATCACTATATTCTCTTCCTTAGTATAAAATATTGTAGTGTGTGCCTATTTAAAAGAATTCATTAAAAATTACTTCCCCTCATTTTACAGATAGTTATATGTGCATTTTAAGATAATTCATTTTCTCATAGAAATTCAGACATCATTTTGAAATCTCTTAACTCCAGAGTTAGCACTATCCATTATTTTGTAATACTTAGATGCTTATAAAAACGATGAATGCTAATACTTATATAGTTATTTGTAAAACTGAGATATTGATCATCTTTATTCTTCTATTTAGACAACTGAATTATGACTGTTTTGACCAATACTGTTTTCACATCACAAAGTGAACATGAGAACAACAATGTAGTGTAACTACTCTCATGTCCTTATGTTTTAATATGAGTACAAATGAAATACTAAAGGTCACCAGGCATGCAGAAAGGAGGAGGTAATTCTAAACCTGAAAGCCGAAAACTAACAAACACACAAAAAGGTTTCCACAAGATTGCTGAAGAATTTAAGCAAAATTTGAATCATTTTTGGGAAGAAGACAGGCAAAAGAATACTTTGAAAGTAATTTTATTTATTTATTTATTTAGAGACAGAGTCTCACTCCTTCGCCTAGGCTAGAGTGCAGTGGTATGATCTCAGCTCACAGCAACCTCTGCCTCCCAGTTTCAACTGATTCTCCTGCCTCAGCTTCCTAAGTAGCTGTGATTACAGGTGCCCGTCACCACACCGGGCTATGTTTTGTATTTTTAGTAAAGGTGGGTTTTCACCATGTTGACCAGGCTGGTCTCAAACCCCTAACCTCAGGTGATCCGCCCACCTCGGCCTCCCAAAGTGCTGGGATTACACGCGTGAGCCACTGCATCTGGCCGGGTAGCAATTATTTTTAACAATTTGAGAACAGTTATTTTTCACAAAGAAAAGTTACAATTACCATAGAAGAAAAAGCAGAAGACAGAGAAGAAAAGTAAAGTACAGAGGAAGAGGAGAAGGGCAAGGGAGAAGGAGGAGCAGAAGAGAAAGAATGGAGGAGATGAAGAGCCGGAGAATGGAAACAGAACACAGTAGAATACATAGAACAGATAAGCATTTTGATGTGGTAAGGATGCATATTGCTTCAAGTGTTTAAAAAACGCACACACAAAGTAAAATGTATTTCTTATTATAGGCTGTGATCAGAATATTTAGAAAACTTCTATTCTAGAAGGTTGATAATATGTATTTATTATAAATACTATTACGTTTTTAATATTTATGACTTATAAATACATTTTTTCCACAAAGGCCATAACATATTTTCAAAACCAAATTCTAATTTACTGTTTAATAAAATAACCTTATAATACTGTATCAAAACTTCAGATTGAGATATATGACTACTTTAAACTTCTGTCAATATTGTCAATGTACATAATTAATAGCTAAACCAAAACTTGTGACCAAAACAATTCTATGAAGATATGGTGTCAAACATGTTTAAATTGTTGTTATACTCTTCAATTAGATTACACAAATACTTCTCAGATTTTTTATAGTCTATAGTTTGTAATTACTATTTTTAAAAAGGAAAAATAGTGTTTTTGAAGTGTATTTTATGTAATTCTTATATTTTCCATACTATTTCATACAGTTTATTAGGCTAAAATTAAATCTTAGTGGAAGAATAAAGACCTTCTGCTTGAAATTCCTTTGTATCGGAACAAATACAAGATCCACTATGAAACAATTAACTCCAGCTTCCTGACCATTATGGCTATGAGTACTAATTAAAATATTATTGATAAATATATTCATACATATATTATAAATTGTTTGAATTAATTCCAAACAAATTTATTTTATTTAAATTATAATAAGAACAACTAAGATAATTTTTGCTTAAGGTGTGAAATTAATTTCTTGAAGTAATATCTGGAATTTCCACATTTGTTTTTGAAGGTCATTATACATTTGCATAATATTTAGATCATATATGGAAAGGTTTGACTATAATTACTACTATCATTTATGGAGACAGATATGGTAATAAGATCTTCAACCAATTTTTATTTTTACCTATTTGTTAAAACAATTATTCTAAACAGTTAATAAGCTATAAAAGTAACAATACTGACATTCATTCTATGTTTTATTTGTATTCACTTGAACTAAACTCAGAGACATACCTCCAGTCAGAAAGTGAATATTTTCTTATATTTGCACTAAATATTACTTAATCAAGAAAAAGTAGTTAAAAAGCATATAGTGGGTGCTCAAATATGAATAATAACAACATTTTTCAAGCTTTTACTAAGATATTTACCACTAAGTTATTTACCATTTACCAATGTTTAAACCATTTTATCTAATTATACCTGGATTCTCAGATACAGATATGAATGCATTTGTTAATTTTAAAATGACACTTCTACATCTTTCATTTTTTTTTTCCATTTGAGACCATTCTATTAAACCGTAACTCCGCATTTTAGCAAGGAGCAGGACTAATAAATTTTAGATACCTTGACTTCTGATCATTTAACTTAACCTAGGCTTGCCAAAAGAATAGAAAATGATGTCCATATTCTAATCTCCCATCTCTAAATCCACTTTTTCATAGTCTGTACTGGAATGATAGGACCAGAAATCACTGGTGGACCTCAATTTCTGACTCCTTCGCCAGCTGGTTTTCTAGCAGAAGATTGGGAGCACTTAGGGGTGTGGGATGGTGGTAAAAGAGGATAATAGAATGTCTTTTTAATTTTTCTTCTAGCAGAGGCATTATCCTCTGAAAGTGATAGGTAGCTCTGGCCTCCCGCTCCTCTTGCCTCCATCAGAACTAGCCTTAAGCTATTGTGCCCTCTCAAAGACTCAAGCCACCTCCAAGCAATACTCCTTCCAGAGATGGCAGAGCACTAACTCTGCAGGACCATTCAACTGAGCTACTAGGTTTGATAAAGCCAACTTCTTTTCTCTCCAGTTTTGTTTCCTGTTGTAGATGCTTTCTGCTTCAGGTATTAGTCTGAATTATTTCCTCCCCCTACTTTTTTTTAAAAAATGTTTAATACTCACAATCCTCTACATTACATGACCTCTGTTGATAGATCTACTTGTCTTTGTTAAACTTGTATTTCCTGACTGGGCCTTGACTGAAGCTTTCCAAAATCCTCCCCTCTCAAAGATTAACTGTTGAACTTTCTAAACAATATACTCCTAAGAGTATTTTGAATTAGGTGGATATGGAACCATGAATAGTTAAGAAATGAAAATGTAAGTTTAGTGAAGGTCCTAGTTATCATAAAGTTTTTAGAGCTTTTTACATAATGAATATTTCAATGGGAAAAAAATCCAATTTTTCAAAGAAAAGTTACTCAACAAGTAATAGAATATTGTGTAAAGAGTGTTACCCACATTTGATAACCTAACTGAACAAATAAATGCTAAGAATAAGGGAAGAGATTAAGAGTAAATATAATTTTTGATATTTACTTTATCATAAGTTAAGTACATGTGAAAGAGAAATCAAACTTAAGGAAAAGGAGGGATATGGGAAAAAGAAAAGAAAGGGGGAAGAACAGAAAGAAAAAAGACACAGAAGAAAGGAAATAAACAAAAAAAAAGGTATGCAGAAACTTGAAGACTAGATTATTTTAGAAAACCCAATGTAATTTCATAGTGGAAATAGAATCACCTGCAAATAGCAATTTAGATGCTTTGGAAACTATTAATCTCACATTTAATATCAGATGATATTTTTGGCAAATGGTAAAGTGAATGAGGATCAAGCATAGTATGGTAATAAAATGCAAGTTTGATTAACGTTTTTTTGAGGAATGAAATCCTGACACTCTCAATGTGTAATCTTGGAAAAATTATTTAATGCCTCAGAGTCTCAGTGTCCTAACCTGTACAGTAGAAGATAGTCATTCTCCGCTTCCAAAATTTAAGTTCATGCAAGAAGAACAAACACATATTTATCAAGAAACAGTCACATAGGAGCAGCAAAACCTATTATTATATTTCAAAAAGGCCTTTAAATTTTAATTATTTTAAAAAGGATAAATTAAATTGCTATCTTAAAGAGTCTTATGCTAGTCATTTTGACATCAACAAATTGAGTTCCTTTTCTGTACTATTCACTTTCCAAGGATCTAGGAATAAAGCTGAGATCAAAAAAGGGAAAAAAAATGCATCCCTAATCTCATGAAACATATACTTTAGTGGGAAGAGACAATTAATATGTATATAAAACATCTGATAGTGCTAACTATAGAAAATAATCTATAGCAGGCCAGGTGCGGTGGCTCACACCTGTAATTCCAGCACTTTGGGAGGCCAAGGTGGGTGGATCACCTGAGTTCAGGAGTTCGAGCCCAGCCTGGACAACATGGTGAAACCCCTTATCTCATAAAAATACAAAAATTAGTCTAGCCGGGTGTGATGGCGTGAGCCTGTAGTCCCAATTACTAGGGAGGCTGAGGCACAATAATTGCTTTAACTCAGGAGGCGGAGGTTGCAGTGAGCTGAGATTATGCCACTTCACTCCAGGGTGGATGACAGAACAAGACTCTGCCTCAAAAAAAAAAAAAAAAAAAAAAAAGAAGAAGAAGAAGAAAGAAAGAGGGAGGGAGGGAGGGAGTAAAAGAAAGAAAGGAAAGACAGAGAGAGAGAGAAAAAAAGAAAGAGAGAGAAAGAAAGAAAGAGAGAGAGAGAGAAAGAAAGAAAGAAAGAAAGAAAGAAAGAAAGAAAGAAAGAAAGAAAGAAAGAAAGAAAGAAAGAAAGAAGGACAGAAAGAAAGAAAGAAAGAAAGAAAGAAAGAAAGAAAGAAAGAAAGAAAGAAAGAAAGAAAGAAAGAAAGAAAGAAAGGAGGGAGGGAGGGAGGGAGGGAGGGAGGGAGGGAGGGAGGGAGGAAGGAAGGAAGGAAGGAAGGAAGGAAAGAAAGAGAAAGAAAGAAAGGAGGGAGGGAGGGAGGAAGGAAAGAAGGAAGGAGGAAGGAAGAAGGAAGGAAGGTAAAATTTAAAGTAGGAGTAGGGAGCTAGAGAGAGAAGAAGAGAGAGAGGTTGTGTGCTAATTTATTTAGGGTGCTCAGGAAATTCCCTCTCTAAGGTAATATTTGAGTATAGGCCCAGCGGAAGTGAGGGACAAACTACACAGGTATCTAGAAAAGAACATTCCTGGAGGAGGGAAGAGTCAGTGAAGGGACCTTGAAGCAGGGCCGCCTGATACCATGGAGGCACAGCAGCCAGGGCACCGCGGCAGAGCATGCATAAGGGGAGGTGATAGGAAAAGATGCCTGAAAAGCCAGCAGGAGCGATTTCTATGTTGGCCTTATTGATTATAGTTTGGATTTGAAATTTTACTTTTAGAGAGACAAAAAGTCATTTGAGTGTTTGAAAAGAAGAAGGGGGATGTGCTGTGGTTTAAAATCAGGCTACTGAAAAGTTATGAACATTTAGGATCTAGAATAAAAGCTGGATGGCATTGGGAGAATATTTTTCAAATAAGAGATGAAGATGGCTTTGAACAGCATCAACCTGCAGGTGTTATAAAATTTGGAATCCAGATCTATTTTTGAGGAAGTCTATAGAACCTCATGATGAAACAATAGGAGGAGGAACAATAGGAACTTCAACACTATGACATGAAATTTGCAAAATTATAACATTTAAAAATACAATCTGGGTATTGATTTGATAGTAAGCAATAGATGCTAAATATAGCAGAGATATAGGATGGAACCGAAGATACAAATGATAGGGCACAGTTTGTACAAGGACCAGAGTTAAAAAATATTAATACCTTGAATTTAAGAACTACAGATGTAAATATATATGATACACATATATCATATATATTTAAATTATATATATATGTGTATCATATATATAAATCATAAATGCATACATATTTAAATCATATTCACAAATATTTAAATTATAAATATATATGTATGTCATATATATTTAAATCCACAGTTCATATATATATGAACTACATATATCATATGTGTGTATGTATCATATATATATGATTATATATATATAATCTGAGGTTGGAGGAAGACTTTCATTTTGGGGAAAATCCAGTGGATGTATTCCAAGCCTCAGTTACCCGTATGCATTAACAAGTGCATATGTGTATGGACTTTAGATAAATAGTAGCTCCACACCAGAGAAATTGCCCAGTTTTATTATCCTCTTATTAATATAATAGAAATTCATTGTTTTTGAATAAGAATGGTAGGAAGGTTTATGACCTAGAACACTCATGACGAATGTACAACTTCACTGTGGTTGCAGAGAGGGAGATCAATGGAATAACTATGTAACAAGTGGTGGCATTATACTAGTGACATCAATTGAACTGGAAGGTTTATCCTGATATTCCTTTCCACACACAAATTTTTCATTAGCCATTTAGATTACTAATTAACTTAAAACAAAATTATACAATGGATATTTTATATTTTGAATAAGCATTACATTTTTGAAATCTAATTGACTAGGTCTGTCATCAGTGTTAATTAATTTAAGTAAAAATGGCTGTTAATGACATTCTGTGTAAGGTACTGGAGAAAACACGTTTATCAGGAAGACATAGTATCAGTCTTAATAATTTTATAGTCTAAAGTAATTTATTCAACGTTTCATGTAAAGATAATATCAAGTTCTAATATTAGATCATCTGGATAACATATAAGTCACACACATTTCAAGTATGTTGGAACCAAAAATTTTTAGAAACTAATTATTTCTAACATGTAGGCTTTGAAATTTCAGCTTTACTTACATTTCACATTTCTGATAATACACTTAAAATGCAGTATGTTTTAGTCCCCAGGCATTATTACACAAACAAAATGCTTAAACCATTTTGGCTAAATCTTGAAAAAGAAAACAAGAAATTTTAAAGATTCAACATTTAGTTCTTATTTAAATGAAGTTCTACATTTTGACTAATTACATAATTCCTTAGCAAGTGATTCTCAACTGCGCTTCACAAAATTTAAGACTTTTCACAAAATATAAAACTTTTACAATACATTATCTCAATAAGGACGTGTGATGGCAGGTTTTCAAATGAAAGTATTTCAAGATGTAATTACTTTTATCTAGCTGTAGATTTTTTTTTTTTTTAATGTATAAGACTGTATTTGGGTCAACTTATCTATTCTTAAGTCTTTAGATACTCATAAAATGAATGAATCAAATTTTCAATTAACAAAGTTGGCATTGTTATGAAGAAATAAAAGGATAATGTTTCATATTCTAAAGCATTTAATAAAGTTGTTCAGTTCTATAAATTAATAATATCGGCCGGGCGTGGTGGCTCACGCCTGTAATCCCAGCACTTTGGGAGGCCGAGGCGGGCGGATCACGAGGTCAAGAGATCGAGACCATCCTGGCAAACACGATGAAACCCCGTCTCTACTAAAAACACACAAAAAATTAACCGGGCGTGGTGGCGGGCGCCTGTCGTCCCAGCTTCTTGGGAGGCTGAGGCAGGAGAATGGTGTGAACCTGGGAGGCCGCAGAGCTTGCAGTGAGCGGAGATCGCGCCACTGCACTCCAGCCTGGGCGACAGAGCAAAACTCCGTCTCAAAAAAAAAAAAAAAAAAATCAATCACCTCACTTATGTAAATAAAATTCTGGACTAAAATTGTGTTTTAAGGTATGTTTTGGATTATCCACACTTAAGTACCTAAAACTTACACATTTTAATCCTAAATAAACCTTTGATATCAGTTTAGAAGATGCCTACGAAAGCAATTAGGCCCAGAAAATGTATACAACTTATTTAAAAACATTTACTGGCTAGTATCAGAGAAAACCACATACACTAATTAGGGTTAGCAAATGTGCAATATATACACAGTTACTTCCCCTTCTCTTCTCATGTAATCAGTAATTCAAGGTAGCTCCAATGTCAATAAAGCCTGAGTAAAGCTTCATATTTATTCCCATCAGAGTACATTCAACTACCACATTTATGTGGGATTAAAGAAAAGTATTTGGGGCCAGACGTGGTGGCTCATGTCTGTAATTCCAGCACTTTGGGAAACCGAGGTGGGTGAACCACGAGGTCAGGAGTTTGAGACCAGCCTAGCCAATATCGTGAAAAACTGTCTCTACTAAAAATACAAAAATTAGCTGGGTATTGTGGTGCATGCCTGTAATCCCAGCTGCTGGGGAGGCTGAGGCAGGAGAATCGCTTGAACCTAGGAGATGGAGGCTGCAGTAAACCGAGATTGCGCCACTGTACTCCAGCCTGGGCAACAGAGCAAGACTTAATCTCAAAAAAAAAAAAAGAAAAGAAAAGTATTTGGTAACTTTGAGTTATAGATTTTTTCCATATTCATCAGCACTGTGACATAAAAAAATTTGATATGTCTTTTAGTGTCTGGTGCACTATTATAGAAGTGAATAGTTATAAGGAGCGAAAGTCACATGTAAACATATCCAGTCTAAATAAATGTGCAGAAGTATGTGGCCAGAGATATGCTCAAACGTTAAACGAACAAATCTTCCATTGGTCCACAAAAATTTCAATATATTTACGAGAAGTCCCAGAGGCTTAAACTTAGGATCCTACCTATTGTAAGGCAGCCCATTTTATTATCAAGAATATCTTGGACAGGCACAGTGGCTCATGCCTGTAATCCAAGCACTTTGGGAGGCTGAAGTGGGTGGATCACCTGAGTTCAGGAGTTTGAGACCAGCCTGGTCAACATGGTGGTGAAACCCCATCTCTACTAATAATACAAAAACTAGCTGGGCCTGGTGGTGCATGCCTGTAATCCCAGCTTCTTGGGAGGCTGAAGCAGGAGAATTACTTGAACCCAGGAGACAGAGGTTGCAGTGAGCTGAGATTGTGCCATTGCACTACAGGCTGGACAACAAGAGTTTAAACTCCATCTTAATCATCATCATCATCATCATCATCATCATCATCTTATTTTTCCCATTTTGGATTATTTTTAATTACTAATATTTTACACTATAAGTACTAAGAGGTTCTCGGGAGTATTTTCAGAATCCTTGAACAATTTCAGGGGATATTTCAAATCAAAGACAAAATATTGTGTCTGCAGCATCTGTAGTCCTTTTTTGTCTTACACAAAGGATATTCATGCATAAATACATGCTGAAAATCTATGTTTACGTGATTGAGTGGACATGATCACTCTGGATACCACAATGAATGAAACTAAAATGGACTAATCCAATGAATGAAATATAAAATGAAAATAAAATGAGAAATGTAAGATACAGGAAAAGAATACTTATTTTTGAAATCACAGTTTTGTTGTATTTGCTGATAAAACCTATCTAATAGTATCAATAGGTTCTTTCACATTCTCCAAGTTTCATAGCTGTACATTAACTGAGGCTAAATTTAAAATTATTGTAGACTCCAGATTTAGAATTGTACTATCTCACTTATCATATAAATAACTAAACCATATTCTAACATATAATTTTTATTTAATCATTTATATTACAAATAATATAAAAATATTCAGAACAAAAGTGTCATGTTATACACAAATCTAACCTCTATTCCACAATTTATACAATATATGCAATTCTACTCTACAATTTACTTTTTCTTTCTTCTACCATTTACCATTCTGTAAATACAGTATAAAATAAAAATTTGGGATTTATATGTAATGATAAAGCTATATGCTCTTTGCAATTTTTCTGTGAATACCCCCAAAAATACTATACTATAATACAAATGTGATTACATACCAATATGCCTTTTAATGAGAAAAAAATGACAAAAAGTATCACTGAACCATAGTGTCAATTAATTTTAAATTCATAGAACAGCTGTGAATATTAGAGCCACAGGGTTCTTCCCTGGCCCCCTGTGAATGATCTGTCATGGTTAAAGGAAGCATAACAATTTGCTACAGGTATACCCAGAGGGTATGAACTCATAGGAAAGAGAAGAAAGCGGAATGGTCATGAAAGACTGTTATTGGAGACAGCTGCGTGGTGGGAGGCGATAAGGTAGTAGAAGTAGAGTCCTAGTAGAGATAATGAAAGCAATGACAGAAAAGACAGCTATGTAAAGATTAGGTTTACAAAGCAAGATCTGTATCCATAACTCAAATCTGTGAGAAGAACATTTCGCCACATCAAAGAGCCTCAAGGAGCTGGTTTACTTTTAATACAATTTGAAAGTGACAATAAAATGCTGGCACAGTGCTGCAGCTACTTGGTAGGTGGCTGACATGCTATGATTACAATTCATGAATGGTATCATCAACCAACTCTATTTCCCCAGAGGATAAGAAACACAAACACAGCAGGGCTAACCATGCTTCTGTTGTTATGATCATCTCATGTTTAAAATTTGGAAATTACTGTTAGTTACTAAGGTCGACTTTTCCCAGAAAGATAATGGAGAAATCTCTCTGTGTCACTTTTATGATCATCTTTTGTTGTATTGCATATTTTAATTACAATGGACTATACCCACAGATTATTCACTCATTTTTGTGTTAATCCAACATGTGTAACATTTGATGTAAAGGTAAAAGAAAGAATGCAATTCCAGTGTAAACTGGGAATTTATGAGAAGCCGGTTAGGAAAAAGTATCACAAACAAATTGAGCCTTAAACAAAGTCCATCACCAAAAAAAAAAAAAAAAAAAAAAAAAAAAAAAAAAAAAAAAGTAGGTTGGTGGGGAAGTATTCCAGAAAGAACTGAACAGAAGTTTTAAAGACTTGGGATCTGGAAAAGCATGGTGTCTATGGGAAAGTGCAGACAGTTTAATTTGAGCTAACTATGCACTGGAGAGTGCCAGATAAAGCTAAAGATTAAAAAAAGAAAAGAATATATATATATATATAAAAGAATATATATATATATATATATATATAGAGAGAGAGAGAGAGAGAGAGAGAGAGAGTCTATTGCTGTGTAAGGAAAAAACCTCACATACTAGTGGCTTAAAAGAACAAGAAAAATTTCATGTCATGAATCTACAAATCTGCAATTTGGGCATGGCAGGGACAACTCATCTCTGCTCCATTCAGCATTAGCACTCAGAACCATCTAAAAGTTCCAAACGTCACAGGTTAGGTAGCTGATCCTGGCTGGCAGCTGCAACCTCAGCTGGGGCTGTGATCAGAATCCCGACAGGTGGCTGCTGCGTTCTAATTGTGGATATCGCCTTTTCTAAGCCAGCCTTAGAAGTCATGCAGTGTCAATTTCGCCACACACTATTTGTTAGATGTGGGTCACTAAATCCAATCTATATTCTTGGAAGTGAAATTAGACCTCATCTCTCAGTGTATAAATGCCAACAACATATTGTAAATAAAAGCATGTAGGAAAGAATATTTTGGCTTAACATCTTTGAAAAATAAAATTTCATACAATTGCTTTGGTTCTTAACTAAGGATGGTCAATGTATTGCATGGCTTTCCGACATGAGGCATGATCAGACATGTGTCTTAGAGAGTTCTCTCTGGCAGCTTGGGCAGAACTGATAAGAGAGGGCTTGCCCTTAATGGAAAGGAGACCACTAAAAAAGTCATTGCAGAACGTAGCAATGACAGCTTGGATTATGACAGTGAATATGGGAAAAAGTCTGGTAGCAATGTATTTTCAGCAAAGAAGAAATGACCTATAAATATTCCAGAAAGGTAGACTAAAATAAGGAGTGAAATGTCATGAAATTTGCAAACAATTTTAGTGTGTGTTAAATACTGAAGGGTTAAGCCAGATTGAAACAGTTTCCAAGGCTGATGAAATTTAAGAATGCAAACCCAGAAGACAGTGACTCAAGGGATAGGGAAGATTGGATGACAGATAGCTAAAGGTGGTAGATAAAAAGCTCATGATGTATTGATTTTTGTTTTATTTCTTTGTTTAAAATGGATTCAGTTGAGAGTTCAGTGGATGAGACTGAAGTCACACTGGAAGGGCAAGACTGCAGAGAATGCCAGGGAGGGATTGGCTGATGGACAGTCATCTACTGACACTGTTGGACAGGTGATAAGGCCATACACAGGTTCAGATACAGTATAGGTGTGAGAGGGGCATGGTTTGTTGAAGTAGAGAATCTGCTCAAGAATGTTGCTCAAATTATTGAGTTTGTAAAAACACCAGTGTACATTGGAATTAATCTGAATCTTGAGAAATAAAAGTGGACACACAGGAAATTTTTCTTATCTCTTAAATCTTACTAATAGTGTTACTAGAGCCATATGAAAATGGATTCATTACTTAACTTCTCTGTGCCTCAATTCCATTATCTGTAAAGCAGGGATGATAAAAATAGGGATGCTGTGTATCAAAATGACTTAATTTGTGGAAAACACTGAGATTGGTGCCTAGCACATGGTACAACCATGTAATCACTACTCAATCTTATTAAATAGAAGACAATGATTATATCCAATCCTAAGTGCTCTGAACACAGAAAAAGAAAGTGTTGGCTACTGGAATTCCTCTGCAATAGAATGATTAAAGCTGTGTCAACTCTACCCTTTGGGAAAGTATTTCTTATATGAAAAATTTTGTAAAGAAGCTGAACATTGTCCAAGTAGCAGAAAAAATATAGATCTATTTTCTTGTGATTAAGATATTTCAAAAATACTCCCACACTATATAATAGTGAACACATGGGTATTTTTTTAAACCTTTCCAGATATAACTGTAGCTTAAAATAACACATTTTCTTTAACATTATAGAGAAACTACTATTCATATTTTTCTCTTCCAAACAGTATCTAAATGCATTGAATTGGTGTTTTCTATGATCAGCTCCTCTTTATTTAAATAAGTTTATGCATTAACAATTTTGTTGGTTCTCAGTTGCTGTATAGTGTCATCGCCTTAAGCACAACTTTTCAGGAACAAAAGGAAACAAAAAGAGAATAAATACTACAGAAGGGATTACTATAATAGTAATGTTAATAATCTAGTGTTGGATGTATCCCAACTTCAAAAAAATGTTAGAATAAAAAAATAGAATGTAACACATATAATAATGCAACAACATTTTTGTTAATGTAAAATCAGTACAATTATCTGTAGTGTTTGTGACATCATTATGGATACCAGTTGTTTCCAAACTTAAAAACAAAAAAACCCCAAAAAAACAAAAAAAAAAACAGATAAATAAGAGGTTAGAGGTTGGATTCCAACATGGGCTTTGTTGAATAAAAATTTCTGTTCAGATTTTTTGTTCTTTATTTGCCCCTTCCCAAATTTTTATGGTGTTGTTAACAATTCAATTAATTAAACAGATGCCTTTCGTTTATACTTTATATTACTTTACCTCTCACAGCCTATATCCAAATCATCACAAAACTCTTCACTTTCTAAGCCTTCCTCAAAGTGCACCAAAGTGCACCAGAACCACCAGGACCTCCTTGAGATTACTGCAATAGTGTGAAATATACCATTATTCCTCCTCTCCAGGGTCTTTTATGTTTGCTATTCTTTCTCAGTGGAATTATCTTTCCTGCCTTTTTCCCCAAGTAAATCTTCTTACCTATGAAGCCTTAGTTTAATTTCTTCTATGTCCAGGAATTTTTTTTCTCACCTCCCTGACTGTTGTAACTCCTTTTATATGCTCTATTGAAATCATGCATCCTTTTTTAGAAACATGTATTGGATATGTAAATTAATATTGTTTGTGTCATGACTGATTAGTAAGAACTTCCCACAGTAGAATAAAATTTCACTAAGAGCTACTCCATTTGCTCTCTATTTTGAGTGTTAGACATTGACATCAATATTTATGTCTAGCATCGTATCCAAAGCACCTAGCACCATGTTGACCATATAGGAAATCCTTGTTTATTATCCATTGAATTAAATAAATTAATTTGTGATTCAGGATAATACAACATGCAGTATAAGATACTAATGTGAGAATATTTCATTTTTGTATTTATAAAGTCATTATGACATTTTAATAATAATATATATTTAGAATATTATTTGATGTTCAAGGTACAGCATGACTTTTAAAAGTGATTATTTTTCCTTCAGATATATCATGATTTAGCTTTAGTTTATAACTAAATAACTTTATAGCTAATAAATAAATAAAACTGGTGCATCATTTACCTATTTAGGATGCTTATGCTAAAATTATGAATTTAAAACAATGATACTCAAAAATTAACTGATGTAGCTTATTGAAATTATTGTAATTTAAAATAAAGTATTTGTCTGAATAATCTGATAAATAATGTGCCTTAAATAATTTACATGTTTTTCTGTTCCTTTTTTTCAGAGGCTTATTTTCATATTTTATTCATATAGTCCCTACAAACATATTTTTTTTTTTTTTTTTTTTTTTTGAAACGGAGTCTCGCTCTGTCGCCCAGGCTGGAGTGCAGTGGTCTATCTTGGTTCACTGCAAGCTCCGCCTCCCGGGTTTACGCCATTCTCCTGCCTCAGCCTCCGGAGTAGCTGGGACTACAGGCGTCCGCCACCTCGCCCGGCTAGTTTTTTGTATTTTTTAGTAGAGACGGGGTTTCACCGTGTTAGCCAGGATGGTCTCGATCTCCTGACCTCGTGATCCGCCCGTCTCGGCCTCCCAAAGTGCTGGGATTACAGGCTTGAGCCACCGCACCCGGCCAAACATACTTTTTAACTCTGATTTCCAAAGTATTGATTCTAACTTCTTGCCTTTCTCAACATTCTCTTTCAATCTAGCTACTAAATTTTAGAGATCCAAATACTCTCCTCTTCTTCCTCCTTTCCCTCTTCTCCTCCACCTCCCCTCCTCCTCCCACTACCCTTCATCTTCCTCCTTTGCCTCTTCCTGCTCCTCCTCCTCTTTTTCTTCCTCTTTCTTTTGTATTCTTACACTATGCTCTCTTGGTGAATGGAAATGGTGCTTACTAAATAATGAGGCACACAAATGTGAACAGATTGTTATTTTAAAGTAGTTTAAAGTTCACTGAATGGAGCAAGTATGCCTGAAATATGTATTGTGCATTTACAGATTTTTCAGTGTCTTTCACAAATATCGATAAATTAGGATCATAGTCAGAAATCGGTAATGCAGATACTTGTCTTTGAAAATAATTTGAGCAGAAAAATGAACTCAAGAAACTTGAGTTGTCTTTTCAAGAGAGCCAAATCACTGTTTTTAGGCCTGCTAGACCTTTTTTTTTTTTTTTTTTTTTGTCCCTTTGCTCTTTAATGTAACCTGAGTGTGCTGAAACTTTTGGGTATATGCATGAATAACTAGGTTTAGATAAACCTGAAAGAAAACTACCTTAATTCCAAGAACTGGATTAAATGAAGTTACAGAATAAAAAATTTATTTGAATTCTTCTTTTGAAATTTGGTAATTCAAAATATTAAGTCGGGGGTAAGAAATAATAAAGGTGTTTAAAAAGTTATCTTTAAACTAATACCACTACTCTGAACTACTAGGTAAGTATATTAATGAGTATAGTTTCTGATGAACTTTGAATTACTTAGGACAAACATATCAGAAGATGACCAAGAAAAACATCAACAGTTCCACTAGATTTGAGTTTTAGATCTTCTTATTTATTTTGTACCTTATTTTAAAGTGTACTCTGAGATTGCCATTCTACAATACAATGAAATATAACTAATGGGTATCTGGCTTAATACCTGGGTAATGAAATCATCTGTACAACAAACCCCAATGATAAAAGTTTACTTACGTAACAAACCTGCACTTGTACGCCTGAACTTAAAATAGAAGTTAAAAAAAAAAACAGTATGGAGATATATATATATATATATATATATAGTTATACATATTTATAAAGTACAAGTGATTTTTTTAACTTTTAATTTTTTTAAATGTTTGTGGGTACACAGTAGATGTACTATATTTCTGGGGTGGATGAGATATTTTGATACAAGCATACCATGTGTAATGATTAAATTAGGATAATTGGGGTATCTATCCCCTCAAGCTTTGATCATTTATTTGTGTTAGGAACATTACCATTTCATTCTTTTAGTTATTTTGAAATATACTATAAATAATTGGTAACTGTAGTACCCCTATTATGTACCAAACACTGGATCTCATTCCATCTAACTGTATTTTTGTACCCATTAATTCTTTCCTCTTTATCCGCACCCTTTCCACTACTTTTCCAGCCTCAGGTAACCATCATTCTACTCTGTATCTTCATGAGTCCATTTTTTTTTTGTTGTTGTTGTTAGCTCCCACATATAAGTAAGAACATGTGATATTTATATTTTTCTCTTTGCTATTTCTTGAAGGAAGCCTTATTCATTAGCTAGGCCTAAAGGCAAAGTGTGAAGTGACCTTTTTAATTGTGAAGACAAATACTTTAACCTCTAAGTCTTTTTAAATTTTTGAGAGATGTGTGAGTTTCTGTTTTTCACCATGAGACTCAAGAGAATTAAGATCATGATCTCATGAAAAGTATTATTTTTTACATACAAATACCTATATTATTAATTATAGATAGCATTTAACTTTTTATTTCATCTATTCATCTTTAGCCATATGGCTTTTATTTTAGAAGTAAAAATTATATACAGATTGGAAGACTATTCAACATCAAATAAAAGTTGACCAAATAATCTAAAGATTACTAGAAAAATATTTATGTCTGAAGGTCAGTATTTAAGGTTGTCACATTTTTATTAAATTTTATTTAATTTAAAACATATTTAAAAGTTAAATTCATAGGTAGTGGATGACATTTAATTTAATAAATAGCATTATTGCTTTATATATATGAATATGTAATGAAACTACATACACTAAAAATAACTGATCTAGAAGAAAGAAAAAATAAAATATAAAAATTAAGTTTTTTTTTTTTTAATTGAGAGATCTAGGAAGAAGCTGGTTATATTGACATAATTGCAAGTCAGAATGCCTATTATTTATCTTTGTTAAAGAAAAAGTAAATAATTAACCGAGTTGTTTCTTGCATTTCATTACATGAAATGAATTTAGCCTTTATTCTATTTTGCAATATACTAGGCACTGTGCAATGACCCCTAAATACATATAGCATTCAGTCTTCAAACAATCTTATGATACTACTATTGTATTATCACATCAACATAAATATGAGGAAAGTGAGATGTATATTTGCTAAACAGTTTTCCAAAGTCTCATATTAAGATAGGTAAGTAACATTTGAAGAAGTGTTAAGTATTTTTTCTATTCGACACAACTTTATTGTTTGGTAGAAATAGATCACTTTAGCTATTGAAAAGTGTAAAATATTACTATCGTACATCCGTGTGCCACATAACAGTGTTTTGTTCAATGACAGACAGCATACACAATGATGGTCTCATAAGATTATAAAGGAGATAAAAATTTCTATCACCTAGTGACACTGTAGCCACCTTAACATCACAATGCAATGCATTACTCACATCTGCAGTGATGCTGGTGTAAACAAACCTACTGCACTGTCAGTGCTATAAAAGTATAGCACATGTAATTGTGTACAATACATAATTGATCATGATAAGCAACTGTATAACTGGTTTATATATTTACTATACTATACTTTCTATTATTATTTTAGAGTGTAATCCTTGTACTTATTTTTCTCTAAGTTAACTGTAAAACAGTGTCAGGTAGATCATTCAGGAAGTATTACAGAAGAAGGCATTGTTTTCATAGATACAGCTCCATGACTGTTATTAGCCCTGAAGACCTTCCAGTGGGACAAGATTTGGTGGTGGAAGATAGTGATATTGATAATCTTGACCCTGTGCACGCCCAGGCTAATGTGTGTGTTTGTGTCTTAGTTCATAATAAAAACAGTTTAGAAAGTAAAAACATAAACATAAAAATAAAAAACGGACCCAGCAATCCCATTACTAGGGAATCTACCCAAAGGCTATAAATCATTCTATTATAAAGACACATGCAAGCATATGTTCACAATAGCAAAGACATGGAATCAACCTAAATAAACATCAGTGATAGAATATAAAGAAAATGTGCTACATATACATAATGGAATACAATACAGCCATAAAAAAGAATGAGATAATGTCCTTTGTAGGGACATGTTTGAAACTAGAGGCTGTTATCCTTAGAAAACTAACACAGGGACAGAAATCCAAATACCACATGTTCTCACTTGGAAGTAGGAGCTAAATGATGAAAATACATGGACACATAGAGAAGAACAATCCACACTGGGGCCTTTCAGAGAGTGTGGAGTAAAAGGAGACAGAAAACCAGGAAAAATAACTATTGGGTACTAAGTCTAATACCTGGGTGACAACATAATCTGCACAACAAACCCCATGAAAAAAGTTCACCTATGTAACAAACCTGCACTTGTATGCCTGAACTTAAAATAAAAGTTAAAATATGTAAAAATAAAAAAAATTAAAAATAGAGAAAAGCTTATATAATAAGGGTATTAGGAAAGAAAATCGTTTTGTACAGCTGTACAATGTGTTTGTTTTTTTAACCCATTTATGCCGGAGGTTGCATTTTTTTTTTTTTTTTTTTTTTTTTTTTTGAGATGGAGTCTTGCTCTGTCACCCAAGCTGGAGTACAGTGGTGCGATATCGGCTTACTACAACCTCTGCTTCCGGGTTCAAGCGATTCTCCTGCCTCAGCCTACAGAGTAGCTGGGACTAAAGGCTGCCGCCACCACACCTGGCTAATTTTTTGTATTTTTAGTAGAGAGGGGGTTTCACCGTTTTAGCCAGGATGGTCTTGATCTGAGCTCCTGATCCGCCCGCCTCGGCCTCCCAAAGTGCTGGGATTACAGGCGTAAGCCACCGCACCTGGCTGCAATGATTTTATTTTATTTTTTTTGTGCATGAAAAATCAGACCTTGTCAATGACCCTAAGCAGTAGGATATTAATAACTCCCACAAGCTTAGCGTTCCAATAATGGAACACTAGGCATAAATGGGTTAATCTAAGTGTCACAAAAGAGTGAAAAAGTTAAAAAACTAAAAACAAAACTTTATAAAGTAAAAATGTTACAATAAGTTAAGGTTTATTATTAAATAAAGAAAAATATTATTTATGCATTTAGTGTAGTGTAAGTGTACAATGTTTATCAAAATTGTTTATAATTGCATTAGCTAAGGGTGTAAAGTTTTTTTGTTTTTGTTTTGTTTTTGTTTTTTTGTTTCTTACCATCTTGTGAAAGGTTTCTGAAACTCAATAAAAATCAGTTGGTGTAAATTATTCTTTTGGGTCATATTTTTAGAATGAAAAACAAAGAATGTATCCTTCATACTGTTTCTTAAACAGCCGGTAAAAACCCATTGGCCTGAAGCTTGTTTCAGGCCCGTGCCCATCCTACAATTTTGAAAGACAAAAGGCTGGTAGAGACAGTCTTCAATGGTTTCAATGGCTTCAGCCATGCTCTGTGGAGTTCAGAGTATCTGAGTGCTTTAACGCCCGCGCTATGATCCCAAACACTGGGCTAGCCTGGCCTCTGTATCTCCCCACCACCAACTCTTAAAAGAATAAAGTAACAGCGTATCTACAGTAAAACCATCTCTGCATAGAAACTGTTCAAACGCTCTGTTTTCACAAAATGTTAAAAGTTAAAAAAAAAAAAAAAGGTCCTAGGCCTTCACATTCACTCACCAGTCATTCACTGACTTATTTAAAACAGGTTTCAGTTCTGCAAGCTCCATGGATGGTAGGTGTACCTTACAGGTGTATCACTTTTTACCTTTTATACCATATATTTACTGTATCTTCTCTATGTTTAGATATGTTTAGATATACAAATATTTACCAATTGTCTACAGCATTCAGTAAGTAACAGGCTGTACAGGTTTGTAGACCAGGAGCTATACCATGTAGCCTAGGTGTGTAGGAGACTATGCCACCTAGGTTTGCGTAAGTACACTCTGCGATATTCACACAGCAAGAATATCACCTAATGATGCATTTCTTAGAATATCTCCTGGAATTAAGTGATTCATGACTGTATTGTAACATCATTTCTATTATTACAGATAAACACATCACAGATCTAGTCAGTGCCATTGGATTTATTTAATTAGAATGATAGTTTTTTTTTCTACACACAAATATAAAATTTTAATGTGTTTACTTGAATATTTTATACCAACAGCATAAATTGCAGTGAGCACTGGACTTGTCTCATTGAACAATATATAAACTCAAATATTGGCCTGTAATACATTGACAATGAAAATGAAAGCAAATGTCATTCACACAGATAGTCTGAGAAGTACTTATCTTATTGATTTTGACCCCCAAAGGTCTAAAACATAATTTTTAAGTTACATATATGCATGTTCCACATAGCCAGGTTATTTTTATTATAATCTATAACCATCAGTAAAAAAATGGGGATTTAAAAAACATAAATTATTGTAGGTTCTAAAATTTGTATATAGTACGCTAATAGATTGGTAGGCCTAATTCATGGAGTTCTACTACTCTTGTTTGAACACTTCTGTTCTAAACCATCATAGCTTCTCAGCTCTGAAACATTTCAAATGAGATAGTGAAAATGTCAGTAGCCATCAACCTAATTATGAATAATTTATCTACCACAAAGGACCACTGGATATAACAATATTATCAATTTTAAGTTTTAATTTGTTAAGTCCAGTGAAACTATACTATTTTCATGGGCTGAAACTGAGAATAATGAAACTACCAGTGCTTTGCATAAATATATATAAAATATTTGCTTTGTTATTCTTTCATATAATTTCTTGATCTGGAGGTAATTTAAGATATTCAAAGGACTTTTTTTTTTCCTAACACCAATATATTTTTAAAGATATTTGCCTTGGAGAACAAACTGCTCAAGTGTAATTAATTCAGACTCTGCTGAGGTAAACTTTGAAGCTGACTGAACTGAGAATCCTGAGATCAAAATTCTGGCAAATAAATAATAAAACATACACAGAGATTACTAGTAGAAGACCCTAAAGGTGAGCAGTGCTATGCTTTACCATACTGAAGAAAAAAGGCAGAAGCGTACTGAAAAATATGTAGTTGGAAATATCTCTTTAAAAAGTGAGCATGTGTGTCTACTAAATCCAGAAATGACACCACTAAATACCAACTCCGGTGGTGTAAGAAAATAAAAATGAATTATCTTTTACAATTGGATCATATAGGTCTTACTTTACCTTTTTAATAACCAGAACACAATGTCTTATAATTCCATGCTAATTTATTATTTGTTTGAAATATAAAGATTTTGAACAAATAACATCTATCCTCTCTTTTAAATTCTTGTGTGTGTGTGCGCACCTGCATGCACATGCACGTGTATCATCTTTAATTTAAGAATGTGGGTTGAACCAATGAAAATGTAATATTATTCAATTTTATTTTATTTATTCTGCAAAATTGATAGTTTTGCATCATGTGGTTCCACCACATCAGTGAACTTGGTCAACACCAACTGCTCATACTAGAATAATTTTTTCTACAATCCACAGCCATTTATCTTTTCTGTGTTTTAAATGATTTTTTAGGAAGTTGCATTCTGAGAAGAGATACATGGAATTAACAAACAAAAAGCAAGGTATCTAAATTTTCCTTGTTCTCTTTAGTAGTGTTGATGTAACAACTTAAAAATGTACTTCTTACCAGCACAGAGTTAGTTTTAAATTTTTGGAGATTAGATTTAAACAAGATAGGTACCAATTGTCACCTTCAAAGAACAATTCTAACACCATAAAAGATACAAATGATTAATTAGATCAGTGATTTAACTCTTCAGACAAGATTTAGTGTTTGCTTTAAGATGTTGACATATTTTACAACATTTGGTAAAAATCAAATTGTCTTTTTATAAGTGGGAATGACTTTTGAAAGACCTAACAGCTTTGACCCATAGAATTATATTCTTAAGTAGATAACTGGCTTATTTCTGTTCTGATAATAGTAGCACGATAAAAACAGACAGCCCATTTCACTTCTACATATTATCATAAAGGCATAAACAATTACATTATATCCCAGAAGACAATATGTGTATATATACATATTACCTAAGACCATATATATGTGTGTGTGTGTGTGTGTATACACATAACCAAGGGATATATATGTGTGTGTATATATATATACACACACATGTATACATATATATATACATACACACACACATATATATACACACATAACCGAGGGACATTAAAACAAGTACTTTAATTTATTGTGCTAAAAGATTTGGGACTTCAATAAAAATTTGCAGCAATCTAATATGCCACATTCTACAGAAAATTTTTTGCAATAGACTCATAGAAAATATTACTTATTACTCGTTCACAAATTTAGAGAGTGCAGTTTATTGATTTGATTTGCCTTAAAAAGAAATATAGCAAAGATTGGTTATTTTCTGAGTTATCTTATTTTTATTATTCATTGATTTATTTCCTGTCACCATTTCTCTTTTTTCAGCTTTTCCCACCCTCTTTGTCATTTTACTTTCCAGATGTACTAGTTGTTAATAGTTGGTATACCTGCACCTGTTCCTTAACAAAAGCATAACAAGATCATAGATATTGCTACAGTTGAAGTAAAGTCAGCACTTTCATAATAAAAACTGCTCTTTGGAGATTTATAATAACGCAACTGTAAAAGTTCATACTGGGCTCATCTTGTCGTATAAGGTCACAGTCTGAAGTGAATTTGCTTTGTCAATTTTCAAACAAATTAATGTAGCCACTCCTCTAAGTAATGCAAATATAAATCAAACACTGGAGAAACGCAATCCCCCAAAATAATAAACATCATTTGGCTGATACTTATTTTCAAGATATTTAGTTGTTGTTAAATTTGCATGTGTCCCACACAGGTGTCAAGAGGATAACTCTAGGAGAGAAAGAAAGCAAAAACAAAAACAAAAACAAACATGGCTTTTTCCCAAGAAAATAACACTGACATACGTGAGCATATAATAAATAGCCTTCATGGCAAGTGGTTTACCCTAAAACAACAAACCCAATCTCTTAGTCTTTTACACAGACAACTATGTAAACTATGTCAAGACCCTATTTAGAGAAAGAAACTGTCACGTTACCACTTTCTGAAACAATTTTAAAAATACGATACAAATCTGAGAAATGTTTCAGTCACTTTATATAATATTGTAAGTAATATTGTAACTATTATATATATAATATATAAGTAAGATATTAAGTAACTTAATATCATTGCATGGTTTTATAATAATGGCAATGGAATGCATACACTATTTCTATAGATATGCTTCCAAATGTAAATACACAATCAAATAGAAGTAAATTTATATCACTATTGGATCCAGAAATTAAGGCTTTGAGAAAGAAAAAGCTTGACTGTTTCATCTCAAGATTCTTCCTGCTAGTATCATTCAGAGCCTGTAAGGCAATTATTTTGAATCCACACTAATGATTTTGTTAATGCAATAACAGAAAAATAAAAATAGAAATAAACAAAGAAAGGAAAAGAGTAGGGTAAAGGGTAGAAAAGGATTCCATTGCAACAGTGTTAATGCCATTCTGGAGAATGCAGGAGAAGCCATTCATATAGAAAGCTATTATAAGGTATTTAATGTTACCAATTTATTAGTAAGTAAAAGTCAGGCACCATAATAAATGCTAAAAGTCAAATGAAATCTCATCAACTTAAAAACCTCCTGGCCTTTTTGTAACTCAATTCCATTTTGGGAGGGGTGTATGACTCAATGCAATGATATAATTTTTATTTTCATCTAATGACCTTCTATTTTAAAACCTTATAATGTTTATATAGCTACAACGATTATAAAAATCATAATCAATAATAACTGAAACAAACAGGGAACTTACTATGTGCTTTAAATATCTTTATTTCATCTTCACAATAACTTTGAAGTTAAGTGATATTATGAGCTCTACTTTATACACAAGAGGAGACTTTGAGTTACCAAGTTTTAAGTAATTGGCAAAAGGTGTCATGATTACCGGATAGTAAACCTAGGGTTCAGACTCAGGCAACATATCTTCATAATGTGTTCTTCACAACTATGCTAGATATTTATCATTTTAACTTGTCATTTGTTAGTTTCTTTTTTAAAAACACACTTCCCTACTGTTAGAAAAAAATGGCTATTTCCCACCATTTTTTTTGAGAACGACATTGCTTTGAAAATCTTTAAGTATATATTTATTTACTTTTTTATATATTTATTTAAATATATATTTATTGTTTTTATATTATTTTCTTGGAACTGGTGACTAGAAGTAATATTACTGAGACAAAAATGCATAAACTTACTTTACATATTTTTGATTGTGTTTTTTTAATGGAATACAAGTATTAATCTGTATCCTTGTCAACATAAACTCAGGTATTTGTGGGTAAACACACATGCAAAAACCCAAGAATATCTAATTTAATAGCTGTAAAATGGAACTTCATTCCTTTGAAAAATCATTTGTAGAGTTAAACATTTTTTAAATGTTTAAATAAGTTTATGTTCTCACTTTTCTCCTAACATCTCTCCATGGCTTTATTAATTCTATATTATTTTTAGTAGATTTAATGACAGCAAAATTATATCTTAAACAGAGATATCATGTAAAGAAGTATAAAAGTGTTCAATACATACAAGTTAAAGTCAGAAATTTAATTTGGCTTGACTTTTATGAACTAGGGTGTGTGAGTAATTATCAGAGGTTGTTGAGGAGATATGATTGGGAATGGCCATGACAGCTGGATCACAAAAGTCTTCATCATTTGCCAGCAGCTTTGAATCTTTGAAGAGCCTGACAACAAATCACACCCCACTGGCCCTATTAGAGACACAATTACAGCTGATATATTGAATGGGTGAATCTGGGTATACTGGGGAAGAGGACTGGATCTACACGAGATTCTAAATGGGAAGAACTTACTCCCTATATTATGGGTTCATGGATCACATTGGAGGGGCATGAACTTTAGTGGAAACCAGTGATATCTTTGTTCTTATTTATCTTCAACCAAAATTTGGTGTTTCCTTCAATTAAGTATTGAGACAACACACCACAATAGGAGTCAATATCTGTGACTTTATCACTAATAGATTCCTCAATGTATGTATTTTGCCTACCGTTGCTGCTAATATCTCAAAACAATGTCTGTACTCATTTATAGTAATTATTAGGCCCAAAATTAGGTCTTGCCTATTAAAAATATATATTAATGGCCAGGTGCCGTGGCTCACGCCTGTAATCCCAGAACTTTGGGAGGCCGAGGTGGGCAGATCATGAGGTCAGGAGATTAAGACCATCCTGGCAAACATGGTGAAACCCGTCTCTACTAAAAACACAAAAATTAGCTGAGTATGGTGGCGCTTGCCTGTAATCCCAGCTATTTAGGAGGCTGAGCCAGGAGAATCGTTTGAACCTGGGAGTTGGAGGTTTTAGTGAGCTGAGATGGTGCCACTGCACTCCAGCCTGGCGACAGAATGAGACTCCATCTCAAAACAAGAAAAAAAAAAAATATATATATATATATATATACACACACACACACACACACACACATACACATATACACACAATATCCACACACACACACACACACACATATATATATATATATATATATCACATCTTTCATATTTGGTACATGCATTTCAGGAAAAAAACGGTGTCTTTAAATTTTAAGTATTTCACTTGATGAATATAGAAAAATTATTTTGAGAAGTGATCTGAGCCCCCCTGAAGGTTTAGAGCTTCTGAGAAAGCATGTGATTTAAAGGATTTTCAGACAATGAGAGATTGACTAGGACAGAGGCAAACATGATGAAAAGAACACACACTGTAAGGAAGACACAAGAGCTCATTACCTCTCTATATAACCAGTGAGTTCAATGGGGGCAGAGTAGGCATTTGGGGGCTTAATTTGTTTCCACAGTTGGGTCCTATCCAATTTCATGCCTAGCTCTCAAAGACAAGGATTGTGATTTCCAGCAATTTATACAAATAAAATAATCACTTGGGATATTAAGAGTAGCAGCTAATACCCTCTACAGTACATGACGGTCTATTTGAACCTAAAATGTGCTGGCAATTTGTCTATAAGATCATGTTTCACTAACTTGGTTGCAATACAAGGGTTTGTTTCCTTGATATCAGAAAAAAAAATGTCTTCTTCTCTAACTGTAACTTTCCTAATATTGCTTGTGTGAGGCAAGAAGTGTGAGCAGGCACAAGCCTGCTGGGAATCCAATCTGTGTGTGCAATGTGTTATAGGCTTGTCACCCCAAATTGTTTACGGCGAGACATTCTTTGACGTATAGACATTTGTCAAGGTCATGCTGCTGTAGATGACCTTCAGTTTGAGAACTGAGAACATTCTTTTCACAATAAGTTTTCTCTAAATAAGTTTTGTTAGCATGAAGTTTTTTAGCTACTTGAGAAAACAGCCACCAGATTTCAAGGACAACAAATTAAATCAGACATGAACTCTAGCCAGAGAACAGCAGAGGTATGAGAATCAGTCTTTGACAAAATGCTACTTTCAATATATAAATGGGGTACCCATTATGTATAACATCAATCAGCAGGAGGTTAGAATGCTTAGGAAAAATATTTGTGGAAAAAAAAATGGAAATAGGAGAAACACGTACTACTTTTGAGCAGAAATTATAGGGACTGATTAGAACAGGAACACTTTCCCTTGTCAATTAGCTTCAATATCAGGATCTCTGGAAAATCTGTAAGAATCAGCTAAGGTACAATTTTGTTATATTTTAACAAGCTAGTTAGCATATTCTTAATTTCACGAATACTTAACTACTAGACTTGTTACTATAATTCAGCTTTCTGCTTAGAGAGAAAAGTTCTGCTCTCTCATATGTAGTTTTCTCACTTTGGAAGAGAATGGATATTGAAAATTGGCCTCATTTATGTGGCTCTATTGTTTTAATATAATCAATACATTCATTGAAGTTTATTTATTTTAAAAGTCATTAGTTGTAGACAAGAAGGCACGGTTTTTGTTTCCAGGAACAGAATTTGTATTTTTTAACACACATTGGGGGAAGATAGTACTGAAGTAGAAATTAACTCAAGTGGTGCCACTCTCCTCTGAGCAGTATCTTCTCACTCAAAAGAAGTGCTTCTCATTCTTAAGGAGTTCTAAGATAATATGAGAGGGAAGATACAAACATGTATAAAGCAATATGAACAGGTATAAAGCAAAATAAAATACATTCAAACACAGATCATTGGTACAACTAAAGATTGAAGAGGCCTGAAACAGATCCACTCAAAAATTGTTTTAGTCTCTGGGCTGACTTAATTTTTGAGGCAAGTAAATAGTAGATCAGATATTAACATATTATTACATCTCCCATTAAATATGTGTGATGCCTAACTGCCAAAAGCTTTGTTGATTTTTTTTTTTTTCTTTCCTGGAGCGGAGTTTCGCTCTTGTTGTTTAGGCTGGAGTGAAGCGGCATAATCTTGGCTCACTACAACCTCCGCCTCCCAGGCTCAAGCAATTCTTCTTCCTCAGCCTCCCAAGTAGCTAGGACAACAGGCACCCACCACCACAACTGGCTAATTTTTGTACTTTTAGCAGAGATGGGATTTCACCATGTTGGCCTGACTGGTCTTGAACTCCTGACCTCAGGTAATCTGCCCACCTCCGCCTCCCAAAGCGCTGGGAGTACAGGCGTAAGCCATCATGCCTGGCCAGCTTTGTTGATTTTTTTAATTAAACACTAACCTCTGTTGTTTTTCTATTGGAAGAGGATATTTTTCTGATATTTCATAGATTCAACTATAGATGGCAGGATATTGGAAGCAGTATCAAACATTTTACTATATGATTAAATTCACTTTAATAATCACAATACTAATATTTTTTCTTGTATATAACCACTATATACATCCATTTTTAGGGTAGGAAATATGTAAAAGTTCTGTGACTCAGCTTTTCTCTGTGCATTAAAGTTGTACCTTTATGTTAGAAATGAATAAATATTTGGATTAGAGAGTACAGATTAATCTGTACATAAGAAGTATTTTATACTGCTGATTAATATATTCTCAGCAGCAGAGAAAAGTAGTTGGTGCAGTTTAGAAAAAAGTAAAAGATTCTTTTACATGCTAAATTGTTTCAATTCACTACATTTTCATTTACTCGGGGGAATAAAAAGGAAAATATATTATTATCTGAATTATGATTATGAGACATTTATATCTAGGAAATTTTAATCAATTTAACTCCCTTCCCATCACTTTCCCTAGTGTATTCAAAGCTCTTTTGCTTTACAGTTATCTTAGGGCTATTAATGCATGATTATCATATGTGTATTTGCAGAGAAAAAAATAAAAAATATTGGAAAAGCAATAGAAGGGAAAAAATCTATTGTTCTCAGAGAATCCACTTGAATAATTATGTTCTATTGATTAACTGTTATGAGTAACCTGTTGTAATTCCTCAGAGTTCCAGATTCTATGTTGAGCCATTGGTCAAATTCTCTATTGAGCATTTTAAAATCCAACGTGATAGAATAAAAATTTAAGATTAGTGCATTGGTTATTTGGTTTACATGATTATGAAATCACAGTGCTTTATTCTAGATTGATATAGACAACCTTATTTCATGTCCCTGAATAGGATTAAATAAAATCTCATTGCAGACATTTTGTGCTGACTATTAAATTGTCTTAAAAAATTGCTGAGGGACCTCAGCTATATTCAAAGGTATGTACTTCTGGAAAGTCTATGAACTGATTCAAGGTACAATGTATTTGTATCATGCTCCAGAGGAAAATTCTGATTGATGCCTACCAATCCTAGTGGTCTCTATTTATAGCTCTAGCCAGTGACTATGACAGATAGATGGCTGGGGGTCTTTTGTATAAGGTTGTCTTGCCTTTGAAAGAAGGTAGTCAGAAGCGAAGCCTTTTCCCTCTTGAACATTGCCAGATCCACCTTGATAGGGCATCAAACTATCAAGGAGGACAAAACAAAGAAAAGTACAGAACACAGAGCTGAAATCTGGATATAGACTTACCTGGCTTCTTTTGCATGTGAAAAAACAAAATTCCTTAATTCACTTTAAAGTTACATTTTCTTTTTCTTATAGTTTTAAGCATCCCAAACCTTATACATAAAACTTGTGCTTACATAAGATCAATTCAGCATTTTACAGGACCATGTAGGGAAGTGGAACAATCCTCAACCACTTCTTTGAAATAATTAAAACATATATGGTAGGCAAAGAATGGGGAGTGTATGTGGGGTATCAGGGGGAGGTGAAGGAAGGTGTGTTAGCATAATAAACATGACCTCCATTAATAGTCATTTAGAATGAAGCCATGTATTCTTTTGAATAGAAGTTTTCTCTCCCCTCTCATTCTTGCTATCACTCTTTCATACATAAAAATACATATGAATATATATGTGTGTGTATATATATGTACATAAATTTATATATACCCTCTTGGACATATGTGATACATTATATTTTAGAGGGGAAACACATATTCCTGGGGAATTGAATAAAATAGTGAATCCTGGAAATACACGAAATAGCAGTTTTAACTCTGGTTAATAAACCAAAATAAAAAGAGAATGCCCAGTTTTATTAAAAACAGAATTGGTACCTTTATAGTCAGAAAATTTTTATAAATTTAGTCAAAATTATAAAGTGACGTATGAATTAAATTGAAGAGGATGAAATTTGAAATACACTTCTGATTTTAATTTTTGTAAAAAAAAAACCCTCTACAATTTATTATAAGAAGTTAAGGTCTAGGCAACACATTTTGATAATTCATAGCTAACACATTTTGATGATTCAAATCCTACACTATGTATTCCTTTCATTTTTGTAATTATCTTGTATTATCTGCAGAACATATAGTGTAGTATTATTTGGCAAGAAGAAACATCTGCCTGGTGAAATTAGCTAGGTTTTTATTTCAGAAAGCATCATAGCTTTTAATTATTGAGTACCTCCTATATAATAGTATTTTTAATTACTGAGCAACTCGTATGCAACATACTTTACATTAGGCTAGGTGTGATCTCCTAATAAAAGTGTTATAAGGAGTGAGTAAATGCACATAAATGTGTATTAGAAAGATTGGTTAATATAGTGGTTGAGATCATCAGCCCTGAAGCATCCTGAGTGGGCTCAATTCTGGCCCTCCCATTAGATGCTTTATGAAGCTGGACAAATGTGCTCATCTCTCTTTGTATGAGCATCCTCATCTGTGAAATAGAAGTCGTGATAATATCTTCTATGCAAGCTTTCTGAGAGAATGGAGGAAATATTAATAATAAATGTGCTTAAACACTTCTTGACAAAGAATATGTGTTCAATAGTATTATTTTGTTTTTATCAGTATTATTACTACTTGGCTAAAAATAAAATAATATTTTGTGAAAACACAAAATTAATACATAGAACTGTTCTATTTGTGTAATTCAGTTTCTTCTATTCTTCAAATGTCTAGTCCAAAATACATTGTTGATATCAGTAGCTATATCTCCCCCACTTCTTTTTAGCCTCTACCTACTTTTTAATGCTATGAACAATTACTCCCATGTTAATGTCATTTTATTCATGTGTTATATAATCTACTTAACCTGGTTGTTTGCACCCTGAGTAGGATTTCTTTCTCAATATATAGACTCTATTCTATATAAATATGTTGATGTTAACTTCTGTTTCATGTAATTTTCTTAAATTAGCCATATTACAGCAATTTATACCATGTCCAAACTAATGTAAAACTAGTGATGAACAACGTAATGGAAGCATTAACTGAATGTCTTGCTCTTAGATTGGAGCAAGGCAGCCAGTTAGCTGACAATACAGGAAACTCCAGATAAGAGTCTCCATCCTTCACCTGAAATGACTTCCTGCTTACAGAATATTATGAGAGCAATTATACATCTCTGTATGGCATGAATAATTTATACTTTTATATTAAGTCAAAAGTAAAAAGGTACCAAATATGTTACATGAAAATAGTTTAAAAATATAGACATTTGTACCACATAAATGTCTTGCACAAGCTTGGGGCCCATTTTAGCTTTCATTTGACAAACAAATCACCATCATTAGAACACAGGTATTTCCTGGAAGGATACTTCAAATGATAAAATCGTGATTCATTCTACCTATTTTGGTATGGATAATTACATACATATTCATATATTTTAAAGTAGCTTTTTATGCTATGTCATCAGACTCACTCTTTAAATAAAGACATCTTGAAAATTAAAGCTATCTTTGGGAAGAGCTGGGAATATGGAGTTCTGCTTATTGTTTTAAATGTCTTCTTATTTCACTCTCTCTGTATCCCACTTTACTCATTACAACCTGACACTCTGAAGATGAAAACTATTGCACAAGTAAATCACTTTTCCATTGTAGTCACATCTTTCCATTGCTATTACTAAAAGCAGTATTGACTTCAAGTATAGTTTATGTCCTGATATCATAGGTTTTACCTGGACACAGTGGCTCATGCCTGTAAACCCAGCACTTTGGGAGGCCAAGGTGGGCGGATCATGAGGTCTGGAAATCGAGACTATCCTGGATAACACAGTGAAACCCATCTCTACTAAAAATACAAAAAATTAGCTGGGTATGGTTGCACGCACCTGTAGCTTCAGCTACTTGGGAGGCTGAAGCAGAATTGCTTGAACCTAGGAGGCAGAGGGTGCAGCGAGCTGAGATCACGCCATTGCACTCCTGCCAAGGTGACTGGTGAGAGGTCGTATATATATCTATATAGTATTTCAATTTTACTTTTTTGTTGTTTTGAGACAGAGTTTTCCTCTTGTTGACCAGGCTGGAGTGCAGTAGCGCGATCTCGGCTCACTGTAGTCTCCATCTCTGGTTTCAAGCGATTATCCTGCCTCAGCCTCCCAAGTAGCTGGGATTACAGGCGTGAGCCATCGCGCCCGGCCCTTTACTTTTTTTCTTTTGGCTCTATAACCAGCATATTCTTTATACTTGGAAAAAAATATTTTATGTACTTTTTTTTAATAAGCGGAATTTATCTGTGGGTTTCTTTGTGCATGTGATGCTATTTGATAGCACTTTACCCACAGTAAAACTTCTTTCAATATTGGAATCATTTTTCTCAAACCTTGCTGCTGCTTTATCAACTAAGTTTATAAATTTAATATTCCAAATATTTTCTGTCATTTCAACATTGTTTGAAGCATCTTCACCAGGAGTAGATTCTAACTCAAGAAATTACTTTATTTACTCATCCATTGGAAGCAATTCCTATTTATTAAAGTTTTATCACAAGATTGCAGCAATTCAGTCACATTTTCAGGTCCCACTTCTAATGTTGGTTCTCCTGCAATTGTCATCACATCTGCAGTTACTTCCTCCACTGAAGTATTGAATCCCTCAAATTTGTCCATGAGGGTGGGAACTGACATCTTCCACACTCCTGTTAATGTTGATATTTTGATCTACTTCCAAGAAACACAAATGTTCTTAAGAATATCTTGCATAGAAAATAATTTTTATATTATTTTGTTGAGATCCAACAAAAGAATCACTGTCTATGAAGCTATGGCCTTATGTGAGATATTTCTTAAACAATAAGACTTTGAAGTTGAGAATACTCTTTGGTCTTTGGGCTACAGAATGGGTGTTGTCTTAGCAGACATGAAAACAACATTAATATTTTGGTACATTTCCATCAGAGTTCTTGAGTGACCAGGTGCATTGTCAGTGAGCAGTAATATTTTGAAATAAATCTTTTTTTCTTTTTTTCTCTGAGCAGTAAGTCTCAACGGTGAGTCTAAAATATTCCGTGAACCATGTTATAAACAACTATGCTATCACTCAGGTTTTGTTGTTCCATTTAGGGCATAGGCAGAGTAGATTTAGCATAATTTTTAAGAACCCTAGAAGTTTTTGAATGGTAAATGACTGTTGGTTTCAACTTATCACCAGCTGCATTAGGATCTACCAAGAGAGTCAGCCTGTCCTTTGAAATTTCAAGCCAAGAATTGACTTCGGTTTAGTTATAAAAGTTGTAGATGGGATCTTCCTCCAGTAGTAGGCTGTTTTGTTTACACTGAAAATCTATTGTTTAGTGTTACTACCTTCATCAATGATCTTAGCGAGATCTTCTGGATAACTTGCTGCAGCTTCTATGTCAGCATTTTCTGCTTCACCTTGCACTTTTATGTTATGGAGATGACTTATTCCTTAAACCTCATGAATCAACCTCTGTTAGATTCCAACTTTTCTACAGCTTCCTAACCTCTCCCAGAATTGAAGAGCATCAGGGTCTTGCTCTGGATTAGGTATTCATCTAAGGCAATGTTGTGGCTGGTTTGATCTTCTTTTCAGACCGCTCAAACTTCCTCCAGATCAGCAGTAAAGATGTTTCACTTTATTTTCATTCGTGTGTTTACTGAAGTAGATCTTCTAATATTCTTTAAGAACTTTTCCTTTGAATTCACAATTTAGAAAATTGATGCAAGGGCCTGGATTTCAACGATTTCAACTTTCAACAGGCCTTTCTCATTAAGCTTAACCATTTCTAGCTTTTCATTTAAGGTGCGAGATGTGGCAGTCTTCCTTTCACTTGAACATTTAGAGGCTATTGTAGGGTTGTTAATTGGCCTCATTTCAATATTTTTGTGTATCAGGTAATAGGGATGCTCAAGGAAAAGGAGTGAGATAGAAACAGCTGATTGGTGGAGCAGTCAGAATGATGCACAACATTGATCTAAATTTGCCACCTTATATGGGTGCTGTGTTAGTCTGTTTTTATGCTGCTGTGAAGAAATACCCAAGACTGGGTAATTTATAAAGGAAAGAGGTTTAATTGACTTACAATTCTGGATGGCTGGGGAGGCCTCATGAAACTTACAATCATGGCAGAAGGGGAAGCAAATTCAACCTTCTTCACATGGTGGCAGGAGAGAGAAGTGCTAGCAAGGGAAATGTCAGATGCTTATAAAAGCATCAGATCTTTTGAGACTCACTCACTGTCATGAGAACAGCATGACAGAACCATCTCCATGATCTAATCACCTCCCATGACGTCTCTCCCCCAACACGTGGGGATTACAATTGGATTGCAATTCAGATGAGATTTGGGTGGGAACACAGAGTCATATCATATCAGGTGCACTTCATGGCACCACAAAACAATTATAATAGTAGCAACAAAAATCACTGATCACAGATCACCATCAACAGATATAATAATAATGAAAACATTAAAAGTAATTTTTGAATTACCATAATATGACACAGAGATATACAATGAGCCCATGCTGTTGGAAATATGGTACTGATAGGCCTGCTCAATGCAACGTTGCCACAAACGTTCAATTTGTAAATAATGTAGTATCTGCAAAGTACACTACAGCAAGCACCATAAAATGAAGTATCCCTGTAATAGCAGATACACACTTATAATTCTGGAATTCTATGTGTATAATCTCATTGATTAATTCTTATATTAGCTTGGTGATATATATTGCACCAAGCTAATAACAATTATATAGTTTGCATTGTTTCTGTATGATCAATGAGAAATCTCAGCATCTTTTCCGTGCATTTACTAACTGAAGAAGAAAGAGTTGCATTGATAGAATTAATGTTTTACCTCCACTTCTCAGACTGAGCTGGTAAAGTTATCAAAATATGTTGCTTTGCTTTGGTTTTGGTGGGATTATTCCTATCTCACTCCTTTTCTTTGAGTGAGGTGGGAATACGGCTTGGTCTGTTTCCTCTTCCTTATTGCACCTATTCATGCATCTTTCTTCCATTCAAAAGCAAAACATAAAATGTGCAAAAATAGAAATCTATAGAGGAGCATTCTTATCTTTTCTCATTTAAGTTGACGTATTACAGCATTCAAGTAGCATAATATAATCGTGAACATTTATCAAAAAGAACTATCTTGGACCTTTTAAAGTACATGTGAATTCTTTTGAATTTATAACCACGACTTGAATACAATAATGAAAATATAATATTGCCTAATCTTTATTAAGGATGTGTAACACCAGGCACTGTGTTATGCACATTATATATATTATTGTGATTATTTCTTGCATAAAATCAATCAAACAATAATACCTACATATTATTCAGTTATAATGTTCTAAGTATTGTGCCAGGTTTAAGCCATATGTTTTTTATTAAAGTAAATATTTGGGGATAAGGATATGGGATTTTACATGCAAAGAATCAAGGAAAATTCATTTGACTATTTCTAAGACAATTGTAAAAATACAAACAATAACAAAATAAATGTTGCAGTTTTCAAAATTCAATTTCACTGAACTTTTAATCTAATTAAACATAGATTTGGCACATATCCTCTTTTCTTTTATTGTTTAGAACTATCCTTAAAATTAATTTACAAGATTTATTTGACATAAATTATGAGTGAAGTCTTGGCACAGTTTCATTTTAGACTTTAGAACTGGAATATCAGTTTTTAAAATGGATAGAATTTTGTCAAATATATTAACCACAAATATGACTTTATTTGTGTATCATTTTTACTCTTTTGAAGTTACTATTTTCAGTAACTCAGGCACACACACATTCTTATCTACATATTCATGATATATCACATTATATGCCTATATATATATATAATATGCACACAAAAATCTATGTGAATATGTATGATGAACTATAAACCCACTGCAGTAAGAGTCTTTATTCTAGAGATAAAATAAGGGTAAGCTTTTATTATCTTACTGTCCCAAAATGAATTTAACTGATACATTGGAATAAAATTAGAAGTAATATTTTAAAAGTTATATGTATCTTATTTTCATTTATTGAGCTAAATCTGAAATGATTTTCATTTCTTGAGTTAAATTTCAGGTGTCTTTTGAAAATAAGATTTACTAATAACAGAGAGCCAACCTTTCAGAGTGCACTGTTTTAGTTCCAATAGGAAGGAATCCCTTAAGAATCTTTTAACTTAGTAAATGAGTAAAATTCAACATTATGAAAAGTGTACCAGCTTCTGAATTCTAATATGATGTGGTAGCTCATAAGAAAACAAGAAAAGGACACAGAGAGGGGAATATAACATACCAAGGCCTGTCAGGAGGTCAGATGCAAGGGAGGGAGAGCATTAGGACAAATACCTAATTAATGTGGGGCTTAAAACCCAGATGATGGGTTGATGGGTGCAGCAAACCACCATGGCATATGTATATCTATGTAACAAACCTGCACATTCTGCACATGTATCACAAAACTTAAAGTATAATAATAACAAAAGAGGAAGAAAGGATGATCTGGGACATGAAAGTTGACAAAAAAAAGAAAAAAGAGAAAGATGTTATTCCTTGAATAACATTACATTTAAAAAACACTAAACTTAAGAATCTACTCACATTTAATTTTTAGTAAACTCAATCATGTTATAAAATGAAACGGGTGCTTTTCTAAGGAGTAAAGAGTAAAGCTGTACTTTACTTAGCTGTAAAGATAGGAGGTATATTTAAAATTAATTTTGAGTTATGGTAGTTGAATATTGGGGTCTATATTAGAAGACTATAATCAGTGTCAGGAGATTTTGAATAAGCTCTGAAAAATCTTTCTAATATAAGAAGCTTAAATCATTTTTTATCCCTTAATATTAATAATTGAGAAGTTAACCCAAACTCACTTATGTTGTTGAGTAACTGAAAAGTCTTGGTTAAAATCATTTTCAATGTGTGACTTCCATCAAAGTCACAGAAAACTATACATATCAGATTTCCTGGGGCAGTAGATCAAGGCGAGAGAGTTAATAGAAGCTGTTTGAAGACACTGAAAGGGCAATTTGAAGGTAGAAAAAACCTCTACAACTAGTTTTTTGCCCACTTGGTGATTTAATTGGTGACAGAGTAGTGTCCTGCATAGAAAATATATTCAATACTTAAAATTAACATATTCCATGATGAAATACGGAGAACTATTAAAGGGTTTTTATTTCAGATCTTTACTATGACAGCTATTGTTGGACTTGCATAAAAAGTTTAAACCGAATCCTTTTATTTCATTCATTATTTTGGTAATTTACATTGAGGTTGGAACGTATAATTCATTTATCTAGTTAATTGATGCCATGTAGACATGGATTAACCAAGTTTTAAGTGTCTGAGATTGAATTATTTCAAAAAGTATTCATTGTACTTTCTGACTGGAATTTGAATTATTCCCTTCAGCCAATAAAATATAAGCAGTATCTTCGGACAACAACAGGGCATTAAAGAAAGAGTTCCGAGGATGGTTGATAAAAGAAATCTCATTATCTTTAATCTGAATATGAATCAAACTTTAAAGTGTGGAAAAATGAATACAAATCAGTTAATAAAACATCCATAAGATATGTGTTTTAAGTTGAATATGTCTTGTACTAGTCTTATATGTTATGTAATACATGAGTTGCCATAAATGAATGCTGTTGTCAAAATCAGCAATAGTATGTCTACTTTTAAAAACCCATCCCCTTGATGAAAGATTTATAATTTGAAATGTACCATGTATGTGATGTGAAAGAATAGTTCACTCATGGTGAGCAGAAATAATCATTCGCTTTGCAAATGAACATTAACACTTGAAAAATAATAATTATATTTATTTAATAATTATGAAGTACCAGCACTATTTTAAGCACTATTTTATTTTATTTTATTTTTTTGAGATGGAATCTCATTCTGTGGCCCAGGCTGGAGTGCAGTGGCAGGATCTCGGCTCATTGAAACCTCCGCCTTTCTCCTGCCTCAGCTTCCTGAGTAGCTGGGATTACAGGTGCAGCCATCACACCCAGATAATTAAGCACTTTATTTCAATAATTTATTTAAATCTCACAATCACCCTATGGAATAGGTTACAAATAGCATGCTCATTTTATAGGTGAGAAAATGGAGGCAAACAAGATTAAATCACTTGCCCAAGTGACTAATTCAGTAAGCTAAGTTAATGATTTAGCTCAGTGATGCAGCCAGAATTTTAACTTAAGAAGTCAGTTATCAGTGTTTATAATCTTACTCAAGACTCTATGCTCCGTCCTCCTTAACATTTTGTGCTGCCCGTGGCAGTAGCCGACTAGCCCCCATAACTACAAATTAGACAATAAACTTTGAAGCCTGCTTCCCAACCATAGCCATCATGTCTTGCCAGACAGCTCTGCCAAGGCTGGCTCTGCTTCCCTGTAGCAACTGGTATTTCTCTGCCAAGAATGCTCTCAATGGCAGACAAATTGGCTCCAGCTGAGCTAGTGTCTCTGCTGTCACCAACCACTCGGGGCTAATCCAGGAAACTTCATCAACCTCTTCTACAGTGGACTTGGGCCCTGAGGACCCTGGCTTGTTTGGTAGAAATCTTTCATCACTGAACACGATCTGAGAAGGTAGGGTGGCTAGGACAGGTCACTCTGCCCAGTGATCTCTTCCCCGAGACCCATAGTGCTACTCTGTCTTGGCTGGTGCCTTTCGTGACAGACTATGTTCTGATTATAAAAACAACAGGCTAGGCTAGGCGCAGTGGCTCATGTCTGTAATCTCAACACTTTGGGAAGCTGAGGTGGTGGATCACCCCCCTCATTGGGGTTTCGAGACCAGCCTAACCAACCTGGAGAAACCCTGTCTCTACTAAAAATACAAAAAAAAATTAGCCAGACATGGTGGTGGGTGCTTATAATCCCAGCTACTCGGGAGGCTGAGACAGGAGAATTGCTTGAACCCAGGAGGTGGAGATTGCAGTGAGCCGAGATTGCACCATTGCACTCCAGACTGGGCAACAAGAGGGAAACTCTGTGTCAAACAACAACAACAAACAACAAACAAACAAACAAACAAACACTCAACTAAGCTTGCTGCAATATGGGAAGCCCTCTCTTATCCTGGACATGAATGAGCAGCAGACAAGTATAGAGTTGGATATAAAAACCTAGAGGAATGACCCTGTGAAAAGAAGCTGAACTTTCTTGTAAGGGTTGTCATGTGGCAGACTGAACACCATATTCTGGAAACAGGGACATTCCACTTATATCTGAATGAGAAGAAAGGTTTTTATTGACTTAATTGCCAAATGGGAAATGATGAAAGAGTATAATATTTCTTAATAAGAGAAGATGTTTTATATATTGTAGCTAAAAACAAAATAAATTATCGTAGAAATCAGTAATGCAAAATCCAAGTTGCTTCTTATTTAATTGAATAAAGCACAGTCATAAGACCAATGAAAATGCTGGTGTGACATTTAAGATCTGAGGTTTGTTGATTTTGCCAACATTTTACATTCTCTTGAAGATTTGTTGGCTCTACCACCTGGCCTAAGTACTGAGCCTGTGTCAGCCAAAAGGATGGGAAAATGAATCAAATAAATGAGACAACATAGACAGTGTTCAAATGAGTGTCTAACTCTCCCTCCTTGTGAAATGCTGAGTTACACAAATGACAAGACACAAATCACCTGAATCTGCTGAAAGAGGAATAGGAGAGTGTAAGGCATTTTAGAAATTTTCCCAGTCCTCCTTTTTTTTTAAGTCAGATTTTGACACTTGAAGGATACATTTATGTTATCTAAAGATCCAATTATGTAGAATATATAAATGCTTTCTTAACCGTGATATACATATTAATTATTACTCAATGATCTCTACATTCTTTCTGGTTTTGATTTTAATATACACAATTCTAGATGGATTATGTAACATATAATCTAACCTCTAGGTGTGCAATTTTCTGTCCTACTTCTGAAGAATAATTTTGCTTTCCACAGAGCAGAGAGGAAGGTAGCTATGGAGGTCATTTTTTAAAGAGACCAAAATAAACTAAAATAGCTACAAAATAAATCTTCAAATACCATTCAAATCCCTTTGGATGAATTCACAAGGTCTTTGAATGAATTCTCAAGGATATTAAACAGTAAAAGTCCCAGAGAAATATATCTAAATAACCTCCACTTCAATGTTCCCAATGCCTGTTATTTAAAATCGTAGGCAAAACATACATATATAAAAGTAACATATATTATATCCATAATTGTAGACAAATATTTACTCATTTGCAATACACATCATTATTTTTCTATACTGAGACACTCATAAGCTTTTACCACTCAATAAAAATTTTGGCATCCTAACTAAAGCCTAGAAACATCTTCAAAGTATTATCAACTGAATAAGAAGTATAAGTAGAGTTTATTGAAAGTTTTAGGCTCCACAGCTATTATGATTAGCTTCATATATTACTTTTAGTACTTTTAGTAGTCTTTTTTTTTTTTTTTTTTAATTTTTAGAGGGAGTCTTGCTCTGTCACCCAGGCTGGAGTGCAGTGGCGCTATCTCGGCTCACTGCAAGCTCGGCCTCCCGGGTTCACAGCATTCTCCTGCCTCAGCCTCCTGAGTAGCTGGGACTACAGGTGCCTGCCACCACTCCCAGCTAATTTTTGTATTTTTAGTAGAGACGGGGTTTCACTGTGTTAACCAGGATGGTCTCGATCTCCTGACCTCATGATCCGCCCGCCTCGGCCTCCCAAAGTGCTGGGATTACAGGCTTGAGCCACCATGCTCAGCCCTACTTTTAGTACTCTTTACATAAAAAGTTAGTAACAATTATGCTGTGATAAAATTATTTGTGGTCATTTGTGATGTCATAAAAACATAGTTAGAAAATTATTGTTTAAAGATTTTTTCCTATATTACTTTTCTATGAACAAATGATGAGTCAGTTTGATTGATAGTAAATTATTATAATGTTTCATTAAATTGAGGTGATAAGAGGTAGTTTTCTACAGATTGTTTAGATTTAGTATGTGTGATCCATCCTATGGAAAAATAAAAAATACGTTAATTACGTCTCTAATTCCTAAAGGACTTAATTTGGATTTTATACATTTCAAATGAAACAAATATTTAAGTAATAGATTGTATCCTGTTGCATATGTTATATATAATAATATTAAATGTATATCCATAAAAACTCATAAGAACAAGATATTATAAAATGGGAAGTTACAGTTTAAAAAGTGGAAGCAATGAACTTTCAACTATAAATAGTAATCATATCCAGTGGTTTGCACAACAGTATGATGTTAAAACAAAAATGGGTTCAGGACCTACGTAATCCAAGTTCAGTTTTGGCTCTTCTACTAATTATCTGACTGGTGTGAATCTTCTCTAAGAATCTTCATTTGTAAAATAGGCATAATAAGACTGGCTTCATGGGCATCATTAACTACCTCTTATGTTATGGGGAATCTTAGTTTATGCCTATGCCTTTTGTCAAGATATTTACACCAGGTTTTAAAATAAAGACTGTTATTAATAGTTGAAATGAAACAATCTGAAATGGGGTTATGGACTGAATGTCTCTGTCTTCCCTAAACTCGTATGTTGAAACCCTAAGCCCCAGTGTGATGGTATGAGGAGGTGGAGACTATGGGAGTTAAACAGGGTTAGATGAGGTCATAAGGGCAGAGCTCTCATGATGGAATTAATGTTCTTATCAAAAGAGAAAGAGAACTGAGGTAGCTCTCCCTCCATTGTGTGAGGATGCAGCAAGAAGACAGCCAACCAACAATCAAATTAGCTAGCCACCCACATTGTGGGATTTCCCAGCCTCCAGAACAGTGAGAAATAAATTTCTGTTGTTTAGGCCATCCAGTCTATGACATTTCGTTGCAGTAGCCTGAGCTGACTAAGATAGACGGTAGGGCAGATATCTTTGTATTAGGTGGCTCTTCACAGACTTGAGAAGGGCCCGTGAAGCACAAGAACCTAGAACAGTTCTCACCTTAACCCATGGCCAAATGTAATGATGACTCATAACTCATATTTCTTTTTCTGACACTCTAAAATTAATTTTCTTTAAAAGATATGATGGAGAACACTCACTGATTAAACCAAGTACACTTAGATAGGTACTCCCTCAAGTCTCTGGTGATGGTGGGCTTGCTGCTGACAGTTAACCTGTAACTCATGTAGCAAACGTCTGTGTATCTCAAGCAGTCAGACTGCCTCCTAGGTGGTCAGTGGGAAAAGTGTGAAATTGTAGATTAATCAAAATAACTGAAGGAAAGAGAGGCTGAATCTCAAAGTGAAGACACCAGAAAACTAATCTAGTTTGCATGGAAGAACAGATAAGCTTCATATGGATGTTCTTTCTATATGGTTTTGTCATTTATTGTCTGATCTAAATCTTTACTTGTTTTGTTGTTTGGCTACATTTTTAAGACATTATGTAAATAATTTGCCATCAACAAGCTAAACAAATACATGTGTAGTAAAAAATTGAGCAATAAATTGTTATGTATTAAGAAAGTAATGGAGTAATAAATTAAGTAAAAAATTGAGTAATAAATGCTATGTGATGAATATAAAACTGGCCCAAAATACTTGTTTATCTTCTGGATATGTGTTTGATAATAAAATGACATGGAAAGTGGAAAACAAAAATTCCAGTCAATGTCAATTACTTTTAAGACTATGTCCAAAGATGACATATAAAGTGTGCAGCCACAGAAGCTGTATTTACATATTACTTTGTGAAACAAGACTTTATTTTACCAAATAAATACTTTTCCTAAATTAAATTCACTCTTTTCAATTTCTTTTTTAAATGTTTTTGTATTTTTTAATGGCTGTTATGCTTTTATTTTTTATTATATTAAGATTTCTGATAAATGCACAAAAGCTGAAATAACAGTAGTTAAGTGTTTACTCCATATCTAAACAACAATCTTTTTAGTTGAATGGCCAAATGCAGAGCTGGCATTTGCATGGCAGTTATGAATATCTTCCAAGATGTTATGTCCCAAAGAGCTCACTTGCCCCTCATGAGTCCCAATTCTGGTGGTCACATACTTCAAACAGAAGATTTAATTCCAACAAGAGTTTAGTATTTTAAGCAGTTAACAGTATCACATAAAATTTTTTTAAAAAGTGGAATCCATCTGGGTTAAACTATCTAATATTATTGTAAATTCAGTTTAAAAGTTCAATGCTAAACATTAAAATGTCCTGTTTCAGTAATAATAATATAAAAACAAATTTATGTGGGTTATAATAGTGGGGCAAAGTGATATTCTGACTGAATTAAGAAGGTAAGGTATATAAACCCAGAAGTCAGACTACTGGATCATTTTCAATTTTTTGAGAAAACTTCATAATGTTTTCTATAATGGCTGTACTAATTTACATTCTCACCAACAGTGTGTGAGTGTTTCTTTTTTTTCACATCCTCTCCAGTACTTGCTATATTTTGTCTTTTGATAATAGCATATTGATGAGTATGAAGTGATATCTCATTGCAGTTTTAATTTGCATTTTCCTGATAATTAGTGATAATTGAGCATTTTTTTCATATACCTGTTAGCTGTTAGAGTGTTTTACTATGAAAAAATATTTATTCAAGCCTTTTGCCCTTTTTAAAATTGGGTTATTTGTTTTTATACTATTGAGTTGTTTGAGTTCCTTATATATCTTGGATATTAACTACCAATCAGATGCATGGTCTGCAAATATTTTCTTCCATTCTGTTGTTCTCTCTTCATTCTGTTGATTGCTTCTTTTGCTGTGCACAGCTTTATAGTTTGATGCAATTCCATTTGTCTACTTATTTTTTATTTTAGTTGCTTGTGCTTTTGGGGTCTTTTTGGAAATGTCTAAAGCACATGTTAGTATTTTGAATAGACATCTTCACTATCAGTTACATTGAGCATTACTCACAATAGCCAATATATAGTTTTGACCTACGTGTCCTTTGGTGGATACATGGATACAAAATCTGATATATATGTATTAAGAAAGGTAGTGATAAATATAAAACTTGCGAAGACTGTGGGAAAAGAATAGTATCTGGGCTGGAGAGCACTGTTCCTTACAGCACAGTCCCTCACGGCTTCCCTTGACAAGGGAAGGGAGTTTCCCGGCCCCCTTGTGCTTCCCGGGTGAGGTGACGACCCACCCTGCTTCTGCTCGCCCTCCATGGGCTTCACCCACTATCTAACAAGTCTCAATGACATGAGCTGGGTACCTCAGTTGGAAATGCAGAAATCGCTCGCCTTCTGCATTGATCTCGCTGGGCGCTGCAGACCACAGCTCTTCCTATTTGACCATCTTAACTGCCTGTGTGGCTCCTGGGAGGAATCGACACCCCAACATCACAATTAAAAGAACTAGAGAAGCAAGAGCAAACAAATTCAAAAGCTAGCAGAAGACAAGAAATAACTAATATCAGAGCAGAACTGAAGGAGATAGAGATACAAAAACCCTTCAAAAAAATTAATGAATCCAGGAGTTGGTTTTTTTTGAAAAGATCAGCAAAATAGATAGACTGCTAGCCAGACTAATAAAGAAGAAAAGAGAGAAGAATCAAATAGATACAATAAAAAAATGATAAAAGGGATATCACCACCGATCCCACAGAAATACAAATAACCATCAGAGAATAGTATGAACACCTCTACATAAATAAACTAGAAAATCTAGAAGAAATGAATGAATTCTAGGACACATACACCCTCCAAAGTCTAAACCAGAAAGTCAAATCCCTGAATAGACCAATAACAAGTTCTGAAATTGAGGCATTAATTTAATAGCCTACCAACCAAAAAAGCCCAGAACCAGGCAGATTTCACAGCAAAATGCTACCAGAGGTACAAAGAGGAGCTGGTACTATTCCTTCTGAAACTATAGAAAAAGAGGGACTCCTCCCTAACTCATTTTTTGAGGTCAGCTTCATCTTGATACCAAAACCTGGCAGAGACACAACAACAAAAAATTTCAGGCCAATATTCCTGATGAACATCGATGTGAAAATCCTCAATAAAATACTGGCGAACTGAATCCAGCAGCACATCAAAAAGCGTATCCACCATGATCAAGTTGGCTTCATCTCTGGGATATAAGGCTGGTTAAACATATACAAATCAATAAATATAATCTATCACATAAACAGAACCAATGACAAAAACCACATGATTATCTAAATAGATGCAGGAAATTCCTTTGACAAAATTTAACACCCTTTTACGCTAGAAACTCTCAGTAAACTACATATTGATGGAACATATCTCAAAACAATAAAAGCTATTTATGACAAGCCCCCAGCCAATATCATACTGAATGGGCAAAACCTGGAAGAATTCTCTTTGAAAATCAGCACAAGACAAGAATACCCTTTCTCACCACTCCTATTAAACATAGTATCGGACGCTCTGGCCAGGTCAATCAGGCAAGAAAAAGAAATAAAGTGTATTCAAATAGGAAGAGAGGAAGTCAAGTTGTCTCTATTTGCAGATGACATGATTATATATTTACAAAACCCCACTGTCTCAGCCCCAAATGTCCTTAAGCTGATAAGCAGCTTCAGCAAAGTCTCAGGATACAAAATCAATGTGCAAAAATCACAAGCATTTCTATACACAAATAATAGCCAAATCATGTGTGAACTCCCATTCACAATTGCTACAAAGAGAATAAAATATGAAGGAATACAACTTACAAAGGATGTGAAGGACCTCTTCAAGAGAACTACAAGTCACTGCTCAAGGAAATCCGAGAGGACACAAGCAAACGGAAAAACATTCCATCCTCATGGATAGAAAGAATCAGTATTGTGAAAATGGCCATACTGTCCAAAAGAATTTATAGATTCAATGGTATCCCCATCAAGCTACCATTGACCTTCTTCACAGAATTAGAAAAAACTACTTTCAATTTCATATGGAACCAAAAAAGACTCCACATAGCCAAGACAATCCTAAGCAAAAAGAACAAAGCTGGAGGCATCATGCTACCTGACTTCAAACTATACTATAAAGCTACAGTAACCAAAACAGCATGGTACTGGTATCAAAACAGACATGTAGACCAATGGAACAGAACAGAGGCCTCAGAAATAACACTACACATCTACTACCATCTGTTCTTTGACAAACCTGACAAAAACAAGCAATAGGGAAAGGATTCTTTATTTAATAAATGGTGTTGGGAAAACTGGCTGGCCATAGGCAGAAAAATGAAACTGGACCCCTTCCTTATACCTTATACAAAAATTAACTCAAGATGGATTACAGACTTAAATGTAAGCCTAAAAATCATAAAAACCCTAGAAGAAAACCTAGGCAATGCCATTCAGGATATAGGCATCGGCAAAGGCTTCATGAGTAAAACACCAAAAGCAATGGCAAAAAAAGCCAAAATTGATAAATGGAATACAATTAAACTAAAGAGCTTCTGCACAGCAAAATAAACTATCATCAGAGTGAACAGGAAACCTACAGAATGGGAGAAAATTTTGGCAATCTATCCATCTGACAAAGAACTAACATCCAGAATCTATAAGGAACTTACAAATTTACAAGAAGAAAACAAACCCCATCAAAAAGAGGGCAAAGCTATGAACAGACACTTCTCAAAAGAAGACATTTATGTGGACAACAAACATATGTAGAAAAGCTCATCATCACTGGTCATTAGAGAAATGCAAATCAAAACAACGAGACACCATCTGACACCAGTTAGAATGGAGATCATTAAAAGTCAGGAAACAACAGATGCTGGAGAGGATGTGGATAAATAGGAACGCTTATACACTGTTGGTGGGAGTGTAAATTAGTTCAACCATTGTGGAAGACAGTGTAATGATTCCTAAAGGAGCTACAACTAGAAATACCACTTGACCCAGCAATCCCATTACTGGATATATACCCAAAGGATTATAAATCATTCTAGTATAAAGACATAGGAACACATATGTTTATTATCACACTGTTCACAATAGCAAAGACTTGGAACCAACCCAACTGCCCATCAATGATAGACTGGATAAAGAAAATGTGGCACATATATACCATGGAATACTATGCAGCCATAAAAAAGGGTGGTTTGTGTCCTTTGCAGAGGGACATGGATGAAGCTGAACATCATCATTCTCAGCAAACTAACACAAGAACAGAAAACCAAACACCACATGTTCTCACTCATAAGTGGTAGTTGAACAATTAGAACACATAGACACAGAGAGGGGAACATCACGCACTGGGGCCTGTTGGGCGGTGGGGGGCTAGGGGAGGGATAGCATTAGGAGAAATACCTAATGCAGATGATGGGTTGATAGCTGCAACAAACCACCATGTCACCTCTATACCTATGTCACAAACCTGCATGTTCTGCACATGTACCCTAGAACTTAAAGTATAAAAAAAAAAATACACAGAATATTTGTCCATCTTCTGGAAATGTGTTTGATAATAACGTAACATGGAAAATGAAAAACAAATAATTCCTAGAGGAACATCTGCGAGATATATATATATATACACATATATACACACACACACACACACACACACATAACATTTATATATATATCACATATATCACATTTACATGTATCACACTTATAGTGAAAAAAATTATATATGTGATATATACACATGTATACACACAAATGAATACTGTTTAGACTTAACAAATGAGAAAATGTATTCAGTTGCAACAACATGGTTGAATTTTGAAGGCATTATGATAAATAAAATAAGCACAGAAAGGCAAATACTGATCTTCACTTATATGTGGAATCTAAAAAGTCAAACTCACAGGAGTAGAGGGTAGAATGGTGGTTGCTGGGAGCTGAAGGAGGGAAGGAGGAAAGAGAAATTTTTTGTTAAAAGGTAAAAAGTTTCAGCTAGACAGAAGGAATAATAGATCCAGAGACCTATTGCATAGCATGGTGACCATAAGTGATAATATTCTACTGTATACTTGAAAATTCTGACAATAGATCTTTAATGTTTTTACCACAGGAAAAATAAAATAGACCTCTGCAAGGTGATGAATATCTTAATTAGCTTGATTTAGTCATTTCACAATGTATGTGTATATTAAAACATCACATTTTGTGCCATCAATACCTTCAATTTTAATAGATCTGGGGAAAATTATATAAATGGAATTGTTGGCGATGCACACATAAATCATAATCAGGTTTACAGACATTTCAATATCTATTATTCAAAATAAAAGCAGCTGTCAATTTTTAAAATAAAACTTGTTACTGACTGCATTTTTTATTGGTACATAAACTGATATTCAAGCTGATGTTGAGTGCAAAAAAGTTTTTTCAAATAAAAACCTCAATGTGACAGAGCATAAAAATATTCTGTCTTTGCCTCTATCAAACAAATTTTAAAATATACCTTTGAAGAACTGCAGAATTTATCTTTTAAAAGATGATATGAGAAAAAAGTAGCAATGAGCATGAAAAACCTTAAGTATTTGTTATTTACTGCTGTATAAAATACTCCACAAAACTTAGGCTATCACAGCAATATACATTTATTGTCTCAGTTTCTTTAGGTCAGAGATCTAGCCACAAATTAGCTAGGTCCTCTCTCAAGGCTACAGTCAGGATGTTATCCAGGTCTGTGGTCTCATCTGAAGACTGAGGATGGAGTACTTCTAAGATCATATGCTTTTCGGCATAATTCAGTTTCTTGAGAGATATTGGTGCAAGGGTCCCAGTTTCTACCTGCTGTTACCTGAAGGCCACCATCAATTTCCTGCCATGTGGGCTTTTACAGCATGGCAGCTTGCTTCATCAAAGTATGAAAGCAAAACAGGAAATACAGCCCGTTGGCATGTAACCTATTCATGGAAATTACATTCCACGTAAGTTACACGTAACCTATTCATGGAAATTACATTACAAGTTTTGTCATATTCTATTGTTTAGAAACAAGTCTATACCCCATTCCATACTCATAGGAAGAGGATTCAACAAATGTCTGAATACCAGAAAGTGGGGATTATTGAGAGACAACTTAGAGCCACCTTGCCACAACTTAGCCACATTGTATTTGCGGATTTGCTTTAATAATGAGAAACAAAAACGAAAGAAGGGATTTTTTAAAAATGAAAAAAGACCAGGAAAAGGGAAAGAAGTCAGGGAAGAATAGGAAGATGAGATGAAAGAATAAAGACAAAAGAGGAAAAAAAGGGAAGAAGAAATAAAAAATAAAAAAGAATTGAGCAAAGTACAATTAAGTATGTGTAAAGAATACAAAATGAACCATTACATTTTTAAAGTCTATTATTGAGGCTGAAAAAACATGCATTGAGAAAGAAGTTAGTTCTCTTACAAATTCATGGAATAAATGATGCTCCAGATACCTGGGGCTCACTATAGCGCTCACTGCCTGCCACTGAGTGCTGTCAAGGGCTCAAATTCCCTGAAGTTGGCCTAACACTTGTGTGGGCTTATGATTGAATCCTCCATGCATATCTGAAGTCTGGGGCTCTGTGGTCTTGCCTGGCTCCAGGACATGTCTAGTATTTCATTCCTTGGGTGCTGGACTAGAATATGGGGCATGATAATGTGCTCAGTGCTGAGTTTTCAGAGGCAAAGTCTTTTGATCACTTCCCTCTCTTTCCCCCAAGAAGACAGTTCCTCTCTTGTGCTGTGCTACCTGGAGTCAGGAGAGAGTGATGCAGGTAATCTAAGAATATTCTTCCTACCTCCCTTCTTCAGTGGATATTTTTGATTATTGTGCTCCAGCCAGGTACTGTGATCTCCCACCTGGATTTCTTATCTCTTTTGAAAGTATTCTTGTTTGTGGATAGTTGTTAAATTGATGTTTCCGTGGAAGGACTATTGCTGAAGACTCTTGCTTTTATTCCAGTATTGTCCAAAGACAATATTCATGGAAGACACAGCTTTGACTTTTCACATTTTATGCAATCTTCCTTTTATGTTAAACTAAAATTATAACAATTGGCTGTATATGGCATTCTTGATGAACAGATAACTTCTCTCCATAATCCATTAATTTTATTCAGATGCCCTTCAATTTCTGGTTTGTAGATGAGAATTTCCAGGATTGACAGTATTTCTTTACTTTTTTGGAATTTTTTTATATTCTGAAGATTGTAAGATTTTATCTGTTTTTTGAATTAAAGATTTGTATCAGGGTCTTATGACTTGTTTGTCAATTTTCATTAATCCTCTCTGGGACTTGATAAGCACTTTAAATCTCAAAGCTCAAAGAAAATGTTTCTGTTGTTTTTCCCTTTATTTATGCCTTTATGCTGTGGAAACTCTTTCCTGGGGTTATGTCTGCTTTATGATACAAATCTCTTAGATTCTTCATATTACGTTTTATTCCTTTTTGTTTTTGTTTTATAGATGGAGTCTTGCTATGTAGCCTAGGCTCATTTCAAACTTCTGGGCTCAAGCAATCCTTTCGCCTTAGCCTTCTTCATAACTAAGAATAGTTTTCATTTTTATATTTCTTCAATATTAACACTATGTCTCCCTACCCAGTCTGCACACTATGAATTTCGATTTAAGTTGTTATTATCTTGTATTTTCTGTAGTTAAAGAAATTTTAAATTCAAGATCTATTAATACCAGTCATTATGTTTACATACTTGTTTCATTTCTTTCAGGAAAAAAATGACTACTGCCTTCTAAGGGCTAGCAATGTAAACAATTTAGTACACCACTGCACATCCCAGCCTCTAAATCTCAGCATATACCTCTTATCTATACATCTCAGCTACTTACTCAGAGACACAAATTCTTCACTAAAAGGCAGCTCACATAGATTTGTCACTAACTTATTCTTCTTCTGTCTTCCAAAACTGTAGATCCGTCATTGCTAACTTTAATAAGTATAAGTAGAATAGAAAATAGATACAGGTACAGACATGCACACATATAGCTACATACATACACATACACACTTGTACAAACAAACATTATGTTTCTACAAACACGATATGATGACAATGTTTAGAAGCAGCATCTGGCAAACTGTATATGTATGTATATAGATATATAATGCTATTAACATTCATGTTTTAGCTGTACATTCACATTTAAATATAAATTTCATAAATTGGTCATATTTACCTCAGATAGCTTTTGTTTCTCCAATAAGTGTATATTTTTGCTCATGTTCTCTATCTTCAAGTCAAGATAAATAAGGTTCAGATAGAAGATGTGGGGAGACATATTTCCATATCTTCTGAAAGAGCCAGAGAATGGGTCTGGCTCTGACCTAAAAATTAGACATTTTAATCATGGAATCCAAGGAGGCAGTCTCATCCTAGACTTTAAAATATGACATTATATTTAAGGACAGCAGAGGGTCATAATTCAGTAGATCTGTGCACCATTCAGGATTTATTTGATGACTTGGTAGAATGTTCTGTAAACAATTCAAATATGTGCTAAACTACAGAGCTCGCACATAGGGAATAGCCATATCTTAGAAAAGGAAATGGGCATCGTTCTCTAGAAACCTGTTAGTAAGCATCATCTTGATAACAGTCTTTTTCAGAATATTCCATTAAAAGAAATCTGAAACCCAAATTTACATTACATCTAATTGATTTTATATTGTTTATTTTATTTTATGATTTATGTGAAATATTGTTATACATTTTATTCAATTTTATATTTTAACTGTACTATAAAATTTATATTTGGTAACATAAATTGACATTTATATTATTAAATTTAAACTTCTTTCTGAGCTGCCTTAACAAATATAGTATTAAGTTACCTAGTGGAATTTAATAAAAGCTAATATATTTCACATTCCTCTGTCTGTAGGTAAAAGAAACCAAAACAATCAGACGTAAATGGCAAAAGGAGACTCTTATTACAAAGCATTAGAAGCATAACCATAACAAAGTTTGTTGTGTCTCATCTGTGTTGCTGTCTGTCCTCTACTTCTCTATTCTCTTATGGTCAACCAGCTTCATTTGTTTCTGTGATCTGTATATATATGGTGACTTGAATGATAATCTCAAAGCCCAGTTCAGGGCTTCCTCCATAGGAACATTTGTTCAACTTTCTGATTCTCCCTGGATACCCCACCTGGTTATGGAAACAGTGGTATATTTTCTGTCTTTAATGTCTAAAGATGAATATAGGTATTTTCTAACTCAGGGACAAGAAGGCAAAGCATCCAATACAAACTGCGTTACTTCATAAATGTCTCAGTATCACCAAATTCAACACATATAAAAACAATGATTTTGCTTAACATGATACAAAATATCTTTCTTTATTCATTAAAATGACCATGTTCAGTCAAATAAGTGGCTATATCAGTCTACATTTTCGAATTAAACCTGACTGCAAGTTATTGACTCACTACTTGATCTAAGTAAAGTTAAAAAAAAAAAAAAAGAAAGAAAGAAAAAATGAAACTGTGATTTATTTGTTGAAAATGCTGTGCAGGTAAACTTCTTTCTATATGAGAGGATTTCTGTGATATTCATCATTCTTGACATTCTGGTTCACATTGTCTTGTATTTCACACACACAAAAAATGGGTATTACTTTTGTTCCTCACCTTGACCATTTAACATTATTGCAGAAGATGAAACCTGACTCTGCTGTCCTTTAACCTTGTGTGTCTAGAATTTCATTTTATCTTTTAGGTTTATGTGGTTGAAGTGCCATAAGGTAAAGGATGGCCCATCTACTTTAGGTGCCAGCCAAGATGGATGACTTGTCCTAGATGATATATATTTTTTCGAGCCAATTGAGTGTCTGATTAATTGAAGAGAGAAAATTATTGCAAAAATTGCTAGCATGCCATTTATTCTCTTTCTGCTTTGCGTGACTTGCCTTTATGAGAATTATATTTTTGATTCAATTTCTATCTGAATTGTTTCTGCCAGAATACTACATATATGACATTTTGAATTGGCAGAAATTAGGAAATAATGCATGAGATAAAATGCTGTAACAAATCTCTGAGGCAATAAGAAATAAGTTACTATCAAAGTATATTAAAACTCAAACTAAGAGTACTTATATTGTCAATATAAGAGCACTTATGAATTTTACAGAATAATTGATAAAAATAATTATAAAGATAAATGTTTAAAAATAATTTCAAGCATGATATATATGCTTTTATCCTATACATGCCTCTACATGCAAATGAATGCCATTTCCATGAGGCAGGGAGTTCACTTTCTTTAGCACCTTATCCTCAGATGTAAGAATGCCTGATACACAGGGGGTGTCAGTAAATACTTTTCGAATAAATGAAGGACCTAACCATTTTTTAATATCCTTTCCAAAGTTTCCAGTATATAATAAAAGAAAAAAAAAAACAAGTTAAAGCCAAATGATATTTTTCAGAACTGAAAGTTGACTTAAATATGAAGACTAAAATTTCTAAAGCCAGATTTTTCTTCTAACTTAGTTAGATATAGGGTTTATATAATGCCATATAACACCAATTCTTTAATTCAGCGGTTATTTAGTGGATACCACCTGAGTGTTCAGCAAGGTTCTAACCAAGATTTTTTTTTCTTAATTCTCATGACACTATGAAATAATTATTGATTTGTCACACTTTTACATAAGGGAATGAAGTTCAGCATAGCGTTTTTAAATGCTGAATCAATCAATTATTTACAAAGAACCATGTAGTTAAAATACGATGAATATCTATGTCTGTCCATGTCCAGACACTCATATACATAAAATTCTGAAATTTAGCTAGGGACTAAGAGCAAATATGCACAGTTCACAAATCTTAACTTATTTTTTATGTCTTAGAGAAAGTGTAACATCTTGAACCATGATTCAAGATTTATTTTAAGGAAAAGCAATTTATTTTCAAGTGTTTTAAATAATGAAGTGATAGGTAGAAAATATACATCTTTCTCCATCATTATTTAAGTAGAGAAATTCTTACCCACTTAAAAATAGTCCTCCTTTATTTTAAAGACAATCAGCAAAGTTCAAAAAAATACAGGGAAGTTATTCAATGAAATGAGGAAAATGATAAATGAGCAAAACAAGAAATTTAATAGAGAGATTAGAGTGACAAAGGAACAAAAATCAAATAGATATCTTGGAAGTGAAAAATATAATGAATGAAACCAAAAATGCAATAGTGGATCAACAGCAGAATTGTTCAAACAGGAGGGAGAATCTGTGAACCCAAAAACAGATTATTTGAAAATCGTCAGATAAGAACAAAGAAAAAGAAGTGAAAATGAGTCAAGAAAGTTTATAGAATTTATGGGACAGCACCAAAAGAGCAAATGATTGAGTCATAGGGGTAATTAAAATTGATACCATAGAAATACAAAGGATCCCGAGAGACCGTTATGAACAATTAGACACCAACAAATTGGAAAAAATAAATAACTTAATACATACAACCTACCAAGACTGAGTTATGAAGAAACAGAAATTCTTAGCAGGCCTATAATGAGTAAGGAAACTAAAGTGGTAATAAAAAGTCCCCCATGCAAGAAAAGCCCAGGAGTTGATGTCTTCAATGATGACTTCTATTAAACATTTAAAGAAGATCTAATACTAGTTCTTCTCAACCTCTTCCAAAAAACTGAAGAGAACAAATTAAATAGTACATTTTACAAATACTTTATGATGATCATGTGGGATTTATTCCAGGGATGTGAGGATGATTCAACATACATAAATCAATAGATGTGATACATCAAATTAATAGAATTAAGAACAAAAGCCATATGATTATTTCAATAGCAGAAAAAGCATTTGAAAAAATTTAACATCCTTTCATTGTAAAAACACTCAGCAAATTAGATATAAATTAATGTGTCTCAACATAATAAAGACTGTATATCACAAACCCACAGCTAATATCATACTAAACCTAAAAGTGTCTTCTCTGAGACTTCACTAGAAAATAAAAAGAATGCCAACTCTTGCCACTTCTATTCATTATAGTACACTGGAAGTCCTTAGCAGAGCAATTATGCAAGAGAAAGAAATAAAATGTATCCAAATTACAAAGGGAGAAGTTAAATCATCTCTGTTTGCTGATGACATAATTTTATATATAGAAAACTAAAGAGTCCACTAAAGTGCTGTTAGAATTAAGTAAACCATTTCAGTAAAGTTGCAGAATACAATATCAACAGATAAAAATCAGTAATATTTGTATGCACAAATTGCAAACTTCCTGAAAAAGAAAGTGAGAAAATCCTATTTATACTAGCTACAAAAACATAAAATACTTGAATTTAACAAAGGAGGTGAAAGGTCTCTACACTGACAACTACAAAACATTCATTAAATAGACTGAAGAAGACATAAATACATGAAATAACAAATGTGTTCATGGATTGGATTAATTAATATTGTTTAAATGCCTATACTCTCCAAAGTGAACTACACATTTAATGTAATTCCTATTTAAATACCAATGATATTCTTCACGGAAAGAGAAAAGATCATCCTAAAATTTGTATGAAATCATAAAAGACCCCAAATAGCTGAATAAATTTTGAGCAAAAAGAACAAAGTTAGAGGCATTATACCACCTGACTTCAAAATATACTACAAAGCTACTGTTGTAATCAAAACAGCATGATACTGGCATAAAAACAGACACAAAAACTAATGGAAAATAACAGAGAGTGCAGAAATAAATCCATGCATTTACAGCCAACTGATTTTCAACAAAGAAGCCAAGAATACACTACGGGGACAATCTCTCAATAAATGGTTTTGGCAACACTAGATATCTGCATTTAGAAGAATGAAATTAAACCCTTATACTGTATGCAAAAGTAAACTCAACATGGATTAAAGAATTAATTACAAGACCCAAAACTATGAAACCACTAGAAGAAAATATAAGGGCTAACCTCTATGACATTGATCTGGGCAACAATTTTTTTTGGTTGTTGTTTTTTGTTTTTGTTTGTTTGTTTGTTTTTGGTTATGGCTCCAACAACAGACAAGAAAAGTAAAAATAGACAAATGGGATTACATAAAACTTAAAAGCTTCTGCACAACAAAGGAAACAATCAACAGAGTAAAGGACAATCTAGAGAACTGGACAAAGTATTTGCGAATTACCCATCTGATAAGGAATTGAAATCCAAAATATATGAGGAACTGAACTCAATAGCACAAATAAAACAAAACAATCAAACAAACAAAACACATAGCCCCAAAATCAAAAATTGGACAAAGGACCTGAAAGATCCTTTAAAAACAAACAAACAAACAAACAAACTTGTTTAACACCATTAGTCATCAGTGGACATCATATCTGTCACAATGGCTATTATCAAAAAGATGAAAAATTACAAATGTTGGTGAGGGTGTAGAAAAACAAGAACCCTAATGCACTATTGGTGGGAATGTAAATTAGTACAGATACGATGGAAAACAGTATGAAGTTTCCTCAATATTAGAAACAGTGAGTTCCTTTTCAAAGGTTCCACTTGTCCTCTATTTTCAAAGCCTAATTTCCTTGCCTCCTTGCCCCTAGTTATGGTAAACAAGCTTCCAGCCATTCCCAATCTGTAACTCACAGCTGTTGCCAATTTGTAACCCATAGCCACTCCTAATCTGTAACTGACATCCATTCCCAATCTGTAACCGACATCCATTCCCAATCTGTAACCCACATCCATTCTCAAGCTATAAAAACCCACATCTGTTCCTTATTTGGCACCCTTAGTTCTGAAACTGCTCTTCCTGCTGCTGTAGCCCCTAGCCCTGCTCCATTTGAAGTAGGCAAGTGGGATCAACTTAGATTGTGTGGTCTGACCCCAGCCAATGGGGACTGGACACAGTATCAGGGACTGACTGTGTTAGGGATAAAAACCCCTTCCCTCCTTTGTTTGGTGTGCTCTTGCAGTGACCAGAAGAATGAGCAGCACCCTTCTGCAGAAGTAAATTTGCCTTGCTGAGAAACCCTTCATTTGCGTGCTCATTTTCTTTGTGACTCTGAGCTCTTATTTCCAACACTCAAAAAAAATTAAAACTAGAGCTACCATATATCATGCAATCCCATTATTAGGTATATATCCGAAGAAAATAAAATCTTTATGTCAAAGAGATTTCTGCACTTTCATTTTTATTGCAGCATTATTCACATTAGCCAAGATATGAAATCAATCTAAGTGTCCATCAATGGATGAATGAATAAAGAAAATGTGGTGTATACATATATATTATATACACACACACACATACACACACACATATACATCAGAATACTATTCAGTCATAAAAAAGAAAAGAATTCTGTCATTTGTGATGACACGGATGAACCTAGAGGCCATTATTTTAAGTGCAATAAGCAAGGCACAGAAAGACAAATACTGCATGATATCATTTACATATCTAAAAACATAATTGATCTCACAGAAGTAAAGAGTAGAATGATGGCTACCAGAGGCTAGGGTGGTTGGTGGTTAAGATGGTGTTGGTGAAAGGATACAAAATGTCAGTTACATACAAAAAATAAGCTCAAGAGGTCTGACTATGATTAACAATGTATTGTATTCTTGAGAAACGCTAAGAGAGTATGTAAAGTGTTCTCACCACAAAAATAATAACTATGTGAGGTAATGCGTATGTTCATTGCATATGTTAATTAGTCATTCCACAATGTATATGCTCTTCAGGACAATATATTGTATGTGATAAATACATATAATTTTCTCAGTTTAGAAAAACAAAGAATACAAACTAAAAAGAAATTAAATTGAAAAATAAAAATAGATATGAGATACAGATAGACAGAAAAAGATATAAAAATAGATCTATCAGCAAACACATGATAGAGCAAGGATTAAAGGATACTAATTTACCATCCAGATGATAATCGAGGGGAGAGTGTTTCCTGTGAGCAGGTAGATGCAAATCTACCCCCAAGCTGAGGAATCTAAGAGGCTGAAGAAAGGGGATGATAAATCCAGTTTCTTAGAATAAAACATTTAACAGAGACTTAAGAACAGAAGCCGTGTGTTGGAAGCCACTATTCCCAAACTGTTACCCCCTCCCAGACACAGGGCCTATGTCCATAAAGAAAGTGTATAGGTGCCTCAGAAGGAATGTATAGTACAATTGAAGTATCCCTCAAGGAAAGGCAAGAATGCTTAAGGGCGGGATTTAAGGTAAGTACATGCTCTTACACAAGGAATTTTAGATAAATTAGAAATCTTAGAGGAATTCCTGGAACTGGGGTTAATCTGAAGTCAACATGGCAGATTAGCATCCAAGATGGAGTTGCTTTAACCTCCACAGAGATTAGGCAAGTAAATTGTCATTAGGTGAGGAAGTAGCAAGCACAAGTTACTTTTTATATAGTGAACAAAATGGCCGTAAGGTTGTCCTGAGTTTGACTAAACCTTAGACAGGTTTATTCCTGATTATAGGTCCATCACCTCTCTTTTCTTATGTTTACCTTAGAAAATTTGCAATTATTTATCTGCCTTTTTGAGATACAAATCTTCTCTCAGTATCTTGCCAGTTTTACAAAGCAGGAACATCTTTCCCAAGAACCTGGGAGAATCTCTATGAAATGTAATCATCAAGAAAAGACCCCCATCTCCCGGTTTCTGTGAGTGGGTAAGAGCCTAACTTCAATAAGCACCAATCAGCAACAGAGATGTCCTAATCACCTTGACCAACCTCCCCACTAATGTCCTCTAACACTTTTCCATTCGTTCCTCCTCTTGCTTAAAAACCCTCTCACCTTTTGTTTCAGCAAAGTTGACATCACTGCCTACTGCCTCTTCCCTTTGAAATAGTCTTGAGAAAAGTCTTCCTTGCCTGTTGACTTCACCTGGTGCAATTTTACTTTTCCTTGCTTTTCTCTTTTTTAATGAGTAATATATTGCTAGAGAAGGAGTTTAAATTATGAAAAACCATGAAAATAGAATTCACTGCACTTCTGATTAAGAATACACAAGTTAAAAACCACAATTTTCTTATTTCAAACTTCAGAATTGATAAATTTAAGTGTTTGCCATTGCACACAATACTATAGTAAAATGGGCATCAATTGGAATCTAAATTGCTATAACATTTTTTGGAAAAAAGTCTGCAGTATATATTAAAATTACAAATTCACACTCTTTGAACTAGAAAAACCAGTTAGTAACACAACCAACAGAAATAAAAGCACCAATGCCTGGGGAAATATGAACAAATTTTTTTAGTATAGTGTTATTTTAATGGAAGGAATTTATAAAGTAATTAGTCCATTTAATGGCAAGAGGTTGAACAAATATGTGTTACATCTACACATCATGGAAATTCAGAAACCTTTGAAAATGAATGAAATGTTCATTATATTGACAATAACTAAATACTAATGACTAATCTGGAGAGATGAACTATATATTAAGAAAAATAAGGTCCTGAGTAGTATAGGCTATATGAAATTTACTAAAGTTATATGACAAGAATCTCTATGTTCCTGCAGAGGTATAGAGAATGAACACCAGCAAGCCAATACTGGTTTTTCAAGGAATTTGGAAATAGAGAGAAACATTAGAAGGGACAAGTAACAGTTGCATATTTATAATAAAAATCGCATCATTTCTATAGGTAATTTGTACACATATAATTTTATTACTTTAAAATATCATAAAACATTTCTAATGAAAATCCAATTTTGCTGACATTGACTAATTCTGTATGAGATCATTTAATGGACACTAACTTTATGATACCTATAGGAGAAAAACAAGGCTTAAAGGGAAAAAAAAATACAACATTGGTATAACTTTATAACAATGTATTTGAAAAATTGTAATATATTTTTATTGTTCAGTAACACCAGCCCATGAACAAATTAATTGTTGATTTTAGCAGTAGGAAAATGTCAAACTAATAACTTACAAGACTACAGGGCACATGAACTAATTTGCTAATCTACCTTAGAGCATCTATGTTAGAGGAAATAAAGAAAATCAGAGACCTATTCTAAAACATATGCTTAGAATTATATCTACAAATTATATGCTAATATATGTCTCTAGTTAATAAAGAAGGATGTAAAGGTATCACTGGGAATGGTATTTTGTATTAACTTTCTCTGTAAATCATGAATATTAAAGCAAATATTTATATATGCAATGATTTTCATTTTGTGATAGATACTTACTTGGAGAGAAGCTTTATTTTGTAATTTACTGCTCTCTCCCATAATGAAGCTTTAAACGTAAAAATCAGTATTGAACTTACGAAATAGGAAATATTTCTAAACAAACAATTCAGTGAGTATTAATTTTTCTTAATTAATTTTTCTTCTCTATTTTCAAATATACATGCTATCTAATATAAAGAAATTGAGTTTTACTAATTGAGACAATAAAATTGTGCTAATCTGCTTTAAGAGTGAAGTTGGCTCTGGTTTCGGAGCTTACAAATGATTTCAGTAAAACCTTTCTAAGCAATAAAGTTTTGCTGCTTTGCTCAATAAACAATTAAATATTGAAGACAATGCAGTAGAGCTTCACTCCTATGCATAGCACCATCACAGCACGAACAGAGAAGGAAAAAAATACCTTTAGGAAAGCATACGAGATGGCAATACTCTTTTTTGAAAATAAATCGTTATCACGCATATTTCTTTTATTCCTTTGTTGTTATGGTTGTTGTTGTTGTTGTTGTCGTTGTTGTTTTTGACTTTTGGGATGGAGTTTTACTCTTGTTGTCCAGGCTGGAGTGCGATGGCGCCATCTTCGCTCACCGCAACTTCCGCCTCCTGGGTTCAAGCAATTTTCCTGCCTCAGCCTCCCGAGTAGCTGGGATTACAGGCATGCGCCACCATGCCTGGCTAATTTTGTATTTTTAGTAGAGATGGGGTTTCTCCATATTGTTCAGGCTGGTCTCAAACTCCCGACCTCAGGTGGTCTGCCCGCCTAGGCCTCCTGAAGTGCTGGGATTATAGGCTTGAGCCACCACGCCCGGCCTTCACATGTATTTCTATTTTAGAAAAGTGTATTGCTAACTAAGTCAAATGACTTTTTGCTTTAAATTATGCAAAGGTTTAAAAAGAAGATATGTATCTATGCTGATGTCTGATTAGAGTAGAATCAGAATTCATTACTTTATATGCATTTATTTCACACTCCTAGATTCGAATTATTATACAATGACATATATGGCAAGAAGTACTTTCCTTGTGTCCTCAAGGTGCTTCTAAACCTAATTTACAACACGCAATTGTATTTGTATTACTAATTAATCTTCAATTATTAAGTACATTAAATGGGATTAAAATATTTTTCAAACATTGTTTTAGATTGCTGGGCTGATGCTGAAGAAGGGGAAAGATTTTAAACTGTATATAACAGACTGTTGATTTTAAGTCAAATCACTTAATCCATCTGCAATTGTTATTGCTTATCTTTACATTTTGAACTCCATCTTTTATTCCAATGGGAGGTGTTGATGTTTACATTTTCAGAAATTTAATTATAAATGTATCATAATGAATGAGAATTAGTACTCTGAAATTTTACTTCCAGTAACTTCATTATTTTTTAGACATTAACTTAGTTTATTTTTTATATTTCAAGATTTATGCTATTGCTTTTAATAGCATTTAGTGTTTGTCAATGAAATTCAAATAAATTTAACTCTTCCATCTAGTCCGTAACATACTTCATTTTGTGCTGATGCCTAATGGAGAAAAATAAATAATATATATGATACAATCTAATTATATATAATATATATATTGCTCACTCTTAGTTTTCACTTAGCACTGGGTGTTTATACACACACACTCATATACATATATATGCATTGTATATGCATATATTTGTGTGTGTGTGTGTGTATATATATATAAATAGCACTTATTTAAATGGTAAGAAAGAATATGAGTGTGTGTGTATATATAACCAACTAATGACATGTTTAAACTGGTATATATATATATATATATATACACACACACACACACACACACACACACACACACACACACACACACACACATATTATTTCTTACCCTTGAAATAAGCCCTGTTTGTTTAAGTTCTAACGATGTTTCTATGTATATATCTAAGCAAACCTCTAATTTGGTTTTATATGTTATTGTATAATATTCCATAAAATGTGGCTACCACATCTTTCTGTTTACTCTCTACTCTCTTTCAATGATGGATTCTGTAGCAGAAGCTTTGAATGAACTCTAAAGCCATTTTTATCTCCTAATACTAATCTATATCACATAGTGTACATTTTTACACTTTTTTACAGCTTTTTTACATAGAGAAAACTAATATCTTCTCAAGAACTGAGCTTCCTTTAAGCATTCACTGTTCTCATTCCTACCACCAGTTGGTTATATTAGTGATGACAGAGAGATTTAAATACCTTCTAGCTGCCAAGATACTTGCTATGGAATGAAACAAAACAGGAAGCAATTGATAAAGTGAAAATAATATCAACAAGTCTTTAAATAATCCAAAGACTTCATTCATGTTTCTCTAATAGATCAATGCACACTCTTTGGCATATCAACAAAGACACAGTTGTTTCCCACTTCCTCTTGACTCTATATAATTTACTTTTTGGAAATGCAAATTAATAACTCATTACTCATCCATGAATTCAGCAACAAAAAATATTATGGTCTACTATAATCTAAACACTGTTTTTAGAGGTAGGGATATAGCAGTTAATAAAATGGAAACCTTAATCAGGCTGGTCAGGAAAAGACTCATTTTAGAATGTGAGATTTAAGCAATGACCTAAAGGTGAGAAACGGAACCATACCTATATCTGAGAAAAGAACATTTAGGAAAATAATGAGGAAGTGCAAACCTCAGGAGAGGGAAAATGACTGACAGGTTAGCTGTAAAGTAAGGAACCCAATGTAGTTAGGGAAGTTGGTAAGGAAGAGATAGGGGATGGGGTTGGAGAGAGAGAGAGAGAGAGAGAGCAGGAGTGCAATGGTTTACCTAGGGTCATGTAGTGCCCTGGAAAGACCTTTCCTTTGTCTCTGAATAAAAGATGGGGAGCCAATGAATGCTTTGTTGCAAACAAGAGGAAAGATGAAGTAGAAATGTTTTGGAGTACTCAAGCTATTTGTGGACACATTTGTAAAAATTATAAAATTATGCTGCAAAATAAGTTACCAAATTATTGTTTAAATCATTATGCAATAAGTAGCACGGCGCAATGCAAAGAACTTCTTTGAAAGAGCTTGAGAACGTGGAATTTTTGCCATATCTGATTAATGATCTCTGTAAGCCTGAATAAGGCAAATAATCCCTTTGGCCTCAGCTTTCTATTGGCTGTGAGAGATTGCCAGGTGCGATTTCCCAGGTCTAAATTTCTATAACTTTATGCTCTGGATCAAATCCTTATGCCTTATTCCAGCTGTTAGATAAGTAAATCAGTAGTTATATTTTACTTAACAAGTCAAATTGTCTTTTGTTATTTGAGAGAAAGACATTTTTATTTCCTTCATTCTTATTTTTCTTGATATTAGGTTAAAAAAATTGATTTAGTGATAGACGAGGGTATAGTAATATTTTTAGATGTTCCTGTCATTGTTTCTTCCTATTCTTTTGCAGAGTCATACACTTTTAAAGAAATTAATTCCCAAGCAAATTAACTAAAGCATATAGTAGGCTTTTACTCAAGTGCATAGATACAAAGATGACAATAGACTGAGAGGTTATAATTTCACATTTTAAGTACATATGTATTTATTTAAGCTAGGGTAGACAGAATTCTAGTTAGAACAGTAGTAGGAGTGAATAAGAACTGAAAGAAATGACATTTGGATGGAAATGGAGTTACTCCATCCAATAATAGCACTGTCTAAAAGGCACATCTATTTGCATTAAAGATGTGGACAGCCAGAAGCCACAAAGTAAAAGTGTGGGTGCCATTGGGTCTGTGGTATGCACTTTGGCTATGTAAAAGCTACAGCTATGACAACAACATTTATTAGGAATCCACAATATGTATGCACTGGTTCCTCTCCTCTATGTAAAACATCTAACTGGTTCTTCTTGATATTATTTTAAAGACTGTCTAATATTAGCCCAGGAAAGAGGATGTTTCTTCCATCTGCAGTTCCAAATTATATTTCTCCTTAAATCTATACCTTCCAAAGGTCAAAATCTAGAAGTACTCTGAGAATTCCCTACCAGGTTATTACAGCTGTCACTTTCAAAGAACTGATTACCGGCCCTGCCGTACTCCAGTTTTCAATTGAAAAACGTGAATGACAACAATTTTGAAGCCACACGTTTTTAACCTTCTGCACCAAAGCTCAACTCTCAATATAACATATTTCAGCATAATGCTGTGAAATGTTATGAAATATTTCTCAAATGTATGAATGTAGCCATTAGGAAACTGATTTTTGGATTTACTGTGTGTAATGTTGTTTCCATACAGGATCCATAACGGTCATATACAAAACTCATTCATTTCCTAAATAGGTTTGGTGTTCTGATGTACACAGCTAAAATAGAAAACCAATAGCATTTGTAACTTTATCAGATTTCTCTCAAACTTTAAAACTATTTTCCCAAGGTATATAATTTTAAGTTAAATATGAATGCATTCAATTAAACAACATTTAGTACATTTTCTATGAGCCAAGTATAAAACGGATTAATATTTTGCATAACAATAACAGTATTTTTGACTTTGTTAACCTTGATCATAAAATAATACAGTTCATTTCCTCCATAATAGCAGTGAAGACATTAAAAAATAGTATGGATTTTATATAATTTGTCCTTTATTTTAGAGACTAAGTTCAGTAATGTATTTGTATTGAACAAGATTTTCTATCAAGGAATATTTAAATTCTACCCAGGTGTATTGAAAAGCTGTTGAGCAGATGCTGGAATAGGGTGGCTATTATGATATGTAAAATATTGCCCTTGTTCCCGAGATACTTTCTACCAAAATAAAAAATATTTTGTTTATTCATTCACCAAATAGTAGTCAGGGGCACAGTATCTGCCTGGCACAGGTCACAATGCCAATTCAAAACTAATATAGCTCACAGAGATGACAAGGATAAGAAATGTTTACTGTCTTCAAATATGTAGTATGGATGCATAAAGCAAAATAACTAAAGCGCCACATCAGTAAAGTGTCATTTTTGAATCATCAGATAACAGAAAAAACTTGCATTCTACAAAAGAGCCAAGTAAACTTCAGCCACAACAAAATATACTGCAAAATTTCAGTGAAATATAGAGATTTTGACTCCCAATTTTATAATAATAGTAATTTAGTAACCACCTAAAACAAACGTTTTTCACCCCCCCCCCCACCTTTTTTTTTTTTTTTTTTTTTTTTTGAGACAGGGTTTTGCTCTGTCACTCAGGCTGGAGTGCAGTGGCTTGATCTTGGCTCACTGCAACCTCCACCCCATGGGTTCAAGAGATCCTCCCACCTCAGCCTCCCAAGTAGCTGGTACCACACGTACGTGCCACCATGCCCAGCTATTTTTATTTTATTTTATTTTTTTATTTTTGGTAGAGACAGGGTCTCACCATGTTGCCCAGGCTGCTCTCAAACTCCTTAGCTCATGCAATTTGCCCACTTCAGCGTCCCAAATTGCTGGGATTACAGGTGTGAGCCTGTTCCCAGCCCATCTACTTTATAAAAACATGTAGGTTAAAAAACATATATATATATATATATATATATATATATAACATATATATATATAGTCTCAAACAATTAAATACATAAAATACAAAAGCAATTATATTTTTAGTTTTATATGCTACACATAAATATTGTGAACAATTTATAAAAAGCAAATTCGTTTTAGACACAAGGTCAAGAAAATAAAAATGGATTGAGAGAGAGCAAAACAAGTAAGAAAAAAATGAACAAAATTAGTACAGCCGCTCCACATACACACACACAGACATATGCATGTACATAGACAAATTAGTGCTTGTGTCAATAAATAACAATGCAAATTTTCAAATCAGAGACTGTAAAAATTGCATTTGTATAATCTGGTAACCTCATATATCCATATAAGTGAGAGAAAATTTCCTCAAAAATTATTCCAGGATGCTTATTTCATAACACTGGGAGAGTATGCAATTAATGGAGATTGAGTAGACATTTTTCTGGGAAGGGGGTATGAATTCTACCTTGGATAGGTTGAATTTTAACTGCTTGCAGGAAATCCAGATGAAGATGTCAATAAAGCATCTTCAAAGTAGGGAATGCAATTCTCAACTTTAAGATCATCTAAAAAAATTTGATTGATCTACATAGATATTCAAGTCATTGGAACATATAAAATTCTAAAAAATATGAGAATAGCTTAGGAAAACAGTAAGAAGGTTATCAGTGTACAGGTCTCTCAAAACATGTGTATCTAGAGAAAAAGGAAGGCAAAATAAGAGTAATTTTGGAAATAAGAGTAAAATGAACTCTTTTCTATTGTTTGAAAGAGAATAATTCTTTAAAAATAAGAAATCATCATGAATGTAAAGTGTACTAGGAACATCAAATTGATTAAAGACCACATATATACACACACACGATTTCTGAGTTAAGAGACTGTTGGCTATCTTAAAAAAAAATCATGTTAACCATTAGAGTGAAAGCTAAACTGGATGATAAATGTTGAAATCTGAATGGGGTTGAATAACTAAAGAAGTGTATACTGCTTTGACTAATACCTGTTTTAAAAGGGAAGAAGTAAGAGGAGAGCTAGAGGCAAAAAAAAATGTGGGTACAAATATTTTAAGGAACAGTATTTTAAATTACTAACATGAAGATATTGTATCTGATTAAATGTCAAATTGTTATGACAGTAAGACAGCTCATTGAGAAAGGAGCACTTTAAATATATGAAAAACCATTTTTTGAAAGACTCCTCAGAGGAATTTAAAGAAGAAAATGTGTACTTGGGCTTTGTCAATACAATGACAAACGTATGATTTTTTTTTTTCAGCGTAAAAAGTCTATTCAAAAACAACAAGTCACATTAGTTTATTGTTTAGGTTGAAATTAAATAGCTTTTATTCATATTATTTTGATGACATCATTAAACAACAAACAAAACACTTGAAAGTGTTTATATTATCAATGCAACAATTTACTTTAAAATTTTGAAAATTATAATACACAAGCTGCCAATAAAACATTTTCTAAATGGAGAGTGAGGGCTATAGAATTAATGGGAAAAAATGTGATTCGGAATGTACCATAAAGATTCATTTTTAATTATTGATATCACAATTTCTACATTTTAGTCAGCAGTAACAAAAAAGGCCACTATTATTAGTTCGCTTAAGCAATGAAATAGACTAATATCATCATTATTCAAATACTCATAGAATCATGGGTGTTTTGAAGAGATATCTGCCACTGAAGCCAGTTCATGACCGATTATCTTACAAATTTATAACATTTTTGAGCTAGACAATATGACAACTATGTTCAACTATATTATTTGAGAACTCTAAGTGGAGAGCAGTCAGCTAACCTATCAAAGCCTCAGAGACAATTGTCAACATTGCTAAGTCACCTGCCTGTATCATAGCTCAGAGATCATTCCACCACACCATGGTGATACCATAAGATTCATAAACTAATATATTTTAGGATCATATTAATCATTAATGCATTCTATATTTTCCAAAATGAATTATACTGAACATTTTATAACAACCCCAAAAGTATTCAAACTACCCACCCTTCTAGGAGTAAATATTTTAGTCAAAAATGAGAATTATTTAATAAACGTTTTCTGTCAGGTCACGTATTACTCAGCATGTTGATAAGCTAATGTTTAAAATAACTTAGAAGTATCCTAGATAAGGCAGCTATGTAATTTAATATGTAAACCAGGACATTTGGAGAGTTAACGAGATGCTATAAATAATTGTGTGGAAACCAAGGCATAAACCAAGACTCATGGTCACCCTGGCTACAGGTTACACTCATTTGACTGTTTTTACCTGTTTCACTAGATATGAGACAGCATAAAATTACTTCCATTAATTCTTTCTATAAGCTTTCTATAAGCTCTTTCTATGAAAGAAAGGGGGTGTGTGTGCATGTACTTATGTTGGCTTTCTCATTTGGTTATTAGTAGGAAATGCCTTTCTTGCTATGCACTCTCAACTCCAACTTCAAAGTCATACATGTATATATTATTTTCTTGGCACAAATCCAATCCTATTAACTAATGAAACGTGAAATCAAAAAGGCACAAAAGAGCTAAATTGGAAGCAGCGAAGTCTGATAATGGCATTCAGCATTCAAATGTGTATGCAGGAGACATGAAGGTAAAGAAACAAACTTTCTTGTATCTTTTCCTGTGTTTATGAATGATAGGATGTGAATAATCACTAACCGTTTTCATTTAAATGTGCAAGTTGCCCTTGGGCATCAATTATAACCTAACTGAGGACATAAGCAACAGCTAAAACCTGACAAATGTGTGTGTAGAAAGTCCATTAACGCATAATCACTGTCCCATCAAAGAAGAAACAAGGATACCATAACCAGGCAATTGGGACACCTTGTCAATAATGCACAAATTGGGCAATCAAGAAAATAGCTTGACATAAGGGATGCCACATCCTGAAAAGGCTGCTAAGGGGACAGAATATTTACTTCAATTTGGACTTGTCTGCTGTAAACCTTCAAAAATACTCAAAGGCCCCAACGTGTGTGGCAGAGTCAATTTATAAATATTCAAATGCCAAGCAATAAAATAATTGCTAAAAATACTCTCAGGTCATAAACAATATTTTTTAAGTTTTCAACCAGAATAATTTTAAAAGCCTCTGAAATATATCTATAACATGAAACATATAAAAGGTATTTTGGATTTGTTGTTTTTAAAAGTCCCCAAATACAAATTTCCACTAATTATTTATTCCTGAGCTATAGTCCTGATTATCCTTCCATCTGCAGGAGATAATCATCTAGTTCATCTACTGTTCCCTCCAATACAGTAAGCTCCAACTGAATGCATTGCTTTTTAACACCGTCCTCTTTGTTGTTTCCTCTTTTGATAACAAAGCCTCAATTCAGGTACTTCGGCATTATTATCACAGGTTGGATTCTCAAACGCAGATGCTCAGGTAGTGTCTGTGTACATTAAAAAAACAAAACAAAAAAAAAAAAACCTACTGTCATCTGTGAAAAGAAGAGAAAGAAATAAGATTGGGTAGAGGGTCTAGTTGAAGTGCCACGCTGGCTGCATGAAGCCACGGACAAAATTCTGGAGCTACAATGACCCATCTTCAGATGGTCCTTGGCAACCTTAAAGTGCCTGGGTCATTGTATCCACTCTATGATCAGTCACTGGATGCAGGCCGCCCTAGGGAAGGGCATAACCTTGGGAGAGGTGTGAGCCTTAAGCGAACTCATAGCCGCAGGCAATCCACTGGTCCCACTGTGGGCAGCAAGTCCTCTGAGGATCCATCACTGGATTCCCCACATTCTGCATCTCACTCCCCTATTCAATAATTCACTCACTAGGGCCAGTAAATGTTGACTGTAAATGGTTTCTATCTGCTACCTCACTTATAGCTTTGCTGCGACTACCTTGATCCTGGCTGTCTTTTCTTCTTTCTTAGTATTTCTGTCCACCTTCTTGCCCACTTTCATGCTAAGGCACCCTGAATGATCTTCTTTCATAAACTTCTTAAATTACATAGCACCTTCTCTCTGCCTCCTAGATAAGATTCATGCTGACACTGACCAACCTCTTTAAACACCTGCTCATCTACAAACTGACCAATTGAACTGTTATAATTCTCTCTGTGTGCCATGCTCTTTAATGTCTTTATACTTTTATTCAGGCTCTTTCCTCTGATACAAATGCTTTATTTTGCCAGCACCCCCCCCTCCACCGACCCCATACTACAAGAACCCTTCTGCTCACCAGTCACAATTGATACTGTTCTTTGAATCAGCAACATTGAAAGCAAAAAACCTCAGCACATGACCCTTTGTATCTTTATTCATTTGAGTGTAACAAAGGAATTCACCATTCTAGTGAAGTGCCTGGTACACAGAGTCACAGAGAATATGCTTTGCCTTGTGGTATAAGGAAAAAAATTAGTGGGAGAAAGATAAAGAAAGAGAGAGGGAGGGGCAGAGAGAGAGAGTGAGAGAGAGAGAGAGAGAGAGAGAGAGAGATTACAGAGACAGAGATAGAATTAAGATTCGGACAGATACACAATCAGCTAGTTAAAAATGACATATTTTACTCATAGAGGTTTTTAAATAGCCCACTTGCTAAAAAGAAATTCTGTGTAACATCAAGAAATTTACTCCACTTCTCTGAGTTTTTTTTTTAACCTAATATGCAAAATGTAGCTAATGATACATTACAGAAATTAAATGAGGATGCTTACAGTTTCTAGCATAAACTTTGTGCTCAATAAATATAATTATTACAGCTCTTGGTTCTGGGGCCAAATGAATGAGATTTCTGTCTCATTCATATCTACAAGCAAAATAAGTAACCTTTTTTTTTTAAACTGTTTTTAAAGTTATGAGAAAAGTTTGCATGAAAATCAAGTACATCCGTGCTACTTAAGATACTTATAAATATTAGGAATAAAATGGAAAGAATAAAAATTAGATGTACCATGCCTCTACCCTAAAGATCTTACAGTTTTAAAATCATAGCTACTTTCTAAAAATTAGGTGGGAAAATATCATTCTTTAATGTAAAGTTTCTGTGAGTGTTTTATTAAGCTGCTATTTTTATCTAAACATATACTTAGTTATATGCTGATATGAAAATTATTTCTGAGTAGAACTAAGTGGCTTTTAGAGTGGATCTAGCATCCCTGATTATAGCTCTATGGGGTAAAGCTGATTCAAAACAATTTTCTGCAGAGAATTTGAGTCCTGAATGTGGAAACTCTCACAGCTCACCTCAGATGACTTTAATGAGATTTTCAGCCTCTATAAAAGGATTATAACCCTACCGCACTTTGACTTCTCCCAAAGAGCATGGCTCTGAATTCCAATGATCATACAGAAGAGCTGTGTTCCTGGCGTCTTCCAGAGTCAATGGAAGAAAATCTCCAGTCAACGTCAGCCAAAATTTACTAAAAGAATTATGATACTAAATGATTTGCAAGGACACAGTTCATCCTGTCTTTAAAATAGTTTTTACTATGTTGTGATTGTGTGGCAATGCCTTCAACCTTACATAACTTGTTGTTGATTCTCTTTAAAGGCCAGTGGAGTAGGAGACACAATGTATGTGGGTGCTTTGAGCAAAGGGATTTTCAACCATTTCTTCTTTGATGTGTCCCAAGCACATAGTATCATGTCTGACACATCCTAGGTTGAATAAATATTTGTTAGATATGTGACACCACTTTATTACACTGTCCTCATCCGGAGACCATTTGACATAAATAATTAAAATTTTATACCAAGAAATATTGTGTTTTTCCTAAACAATTAGTTTGTTTAGGAAACTATTGAGGCCATTTAAAATTATGATGAAAAAGAGTCTTCTTGCACATTAATTTTAAAAATATTGGTGACAAACTGCTATCCCAACCCTAGTAACTAATATGGGTCATTTTGGCACTCAGTGTCAACTTAATTCACAGCTGTACTTTCTAATAACATTTTAATCATTTTAATTTGTATATATTTTTGCTGCTTTCTTTTAGGTTCTTTTTTTCTTTTTTTGAGATGGAGTCTTGCTCTGTTGCCCAGGCTGGAGTGCAGTGGCGTGATCTCGGCTCACTGCAAGCTCCGCGTCCTGGGTTCACACTATTCTCCTGCCTCAGCCTCCCTTCTGAATAGCTGGGACTGCAGGTGCCCGCCACCACGCTCGGCTAATTTTTTTGTATTTTTAGTAGAGATGGGGTTTCGCCGCATTAGCCAGGAAGGTCTCGATCTCCTGACCTCTTGATCCACCCACCTCGGCCTCCCAAAGTGCTAGGATTACAGGCGTGAGCCACCGCACCTGGCCTAGATGCTTTTTAAGTCATATGAGATTCTAGAAAAGCAGAAAGAAAGAGATGTTCTCTAAATTTCGATTCTAGAGTTCAACAGGATGTATTATTATTTTAATGGGTGTTTTCCATGAAGAGTATTACGGCAAATTGTACAGGATCACAGACATTTCCCTAAGGATCATTAATCTGTCATTATCACATTGCCATCTGCACTCCACTGCTAACAGAAGGATGGCTGAATTATTTTGACCATGTATGACTGAGATGCTGTCACCTGTATTAAGCAATAGTTATATTATTTTTATTAAAAAAGATATCCTTAAGAATGAGCATGAGATTTATTTATAGGTAATCCAATTGTTCTGAAATTAAAGTAAGTGGATAGTTGTACAACCCAATAAATATACTAAGAACCAGTTAATTGTAGACTTAAATGTACAAATTATGTAAATTGAATTTTAAACTCCTCCTTGGATCTAAGAGATAATTCAGGATAATCTCCCCATTTCCAGATCCTTAACTTGATGACATCAACAAAGTAATTTTCCATGTATCATTCACAGGTTTCAGGAATTAGGACACAGACACCTTGGAAAGGATATTATTTAGCCTACAACAATGCCCATAAGGGCAAATACACACACACACACACACACACACACACACACACACACACACACAGAGAGAGAGAGAGAGAGAGAGAGAGAGAGACAGAGACAGAGACAGAGAGAGAGGGAGAGATCACTTCATATATGAGAGAAAAGCAGGATGTAACATGACAGAACTATTCAATAATGGGAGAGTTTGTAAGCCACTTATAAATCAAGGTATACAGTACTGCACCATAATTCACAAATAAATACAAAGGTTAACTCAGCTATTATATTGAGGCTGGCATAAGAAAAGGTAGTTCAGGTAACAAAAAATATTCCAAAAATATTCCTTGTTCTCTAAGGTTGTTGTGTAAGTCTATCTGATTAGTAAAGAACACAAGAATATGCATGTTTGTAAATGTTTCCAGGATTAACAGAACAATAACAAAAAGAAAGTGTATGTGTTTAAGAATCACAGAATCACATACAGAGAAAGTGAAAAAAGAACAAAACAGGTAAAATAGCAGATGAAAAGTATGGATATATTGACTAAAGTAAAAACTGAGTAAGCTACCACAGGAAAATGATGAGTCTGAAACTATTTTTTATTGTATAAATTAATGATGTAGAACATGATGTCTTGATATACATATATATAGGAAAGTGATTGCTACAGTAAAACCAATTAACATTTCCCTCATCTCACAGTTAACTGTGTGTGTGTGTGTGTGTGTGTGTGTGTGTGTGTGTGTGTGTGTGTTGGGAGCACCTAAAAACTATTCTCTTAGCTAATTTCCACTATACGATACAATATCATTAACTATAGTCCTCATGTTGTACATTAGGTATCTATATTTATTCATCCTCCATAACTATAATGTTGAGTTTACTATATTTTAAGGTTAGTCACCAGGGAAGTCTCATTCCAAATGAGTTTCCTGAGGTCCAAAAAGTGCCTTGATTGATAGTTTCTGCCAGTCAATATTCTTCCAGAATAAACCCCTTCAATAAGACGTTTCATTTGGAAAGGGGGAACTAAACAAAAATTCTATCTTAAATCCACTGGCTCCCAAATTCTGCCATTAATAAATAAACAATTATCAAGTTAAAAAACAAAAACAAACATGACCGCGGTGGGGGCATCACACACCTGGACCTGTCATGGAGTAGGGAAAGATAGCATTAGAAGAAACACCTAATGTAGATGACAGGTTGATGGGTGCAGCAAACCACCATGGAATGTGTATACCTATGTAACAAACCTGCATGTTCTGCACATGTATCCCAGAACTTAAATAAAAACAACAACAATAACAATAACAACAACAACAACAGGCTGAGGGCGGTGGTTCACGCCTATATTCCCTGCACTTTGGGAGACTGAGGTGGGCGGTTCATCTGAGGTCAGGAGTTTGAGACCAGCCTGGCCAACATGGTGAAACCCCATCTCTACTAAGAATACAAAACATTAGCCAGACATGATGGCAGGCATCTGTAATCCCAGCTACTCAGGAGACTGAGGAAGGAGAATCGCTTGAACCCAGGGAGACAGAGATTGCAGTGAGCCGAGATTGTGCCAGTGTACTCCAGCCTGGGTGACAGAGGGAGACTTTGTCCCAAAAAAATAAAAAAAAAAGATGTATGTATGTGTGTGTGTGTGTGTGTGTGTGTGTATAGCAATTGCAAAAGTATAATAAACCATTATAATTATAAAGGGGCTCATCTCACCAAAACTTTAATATCTAATTTGATTCCACCACAGTTTTACACTTTCCCTTTTAGCATTTTCAAATTTTCTTGTATTGCATGTAAGACTACCCAGTAGCATCTACCCAAAAGAAAAAGCCAACTGGTCTTGTTATCCACATGACCACCTTGAGAGCACATAGCAGCTTGCAGAGCACATGGTATTGTGCTACTTATGGCATCGATTACGATGTCTAAATCATACAAGGTTTAATCGCAGTCATCTTTTATCATCATGGATGTTCCCTGGGCTCTTTCTAATCTGATCATATTGAAATGTGCTGTCTTGATTTTTTACGAATTAGGGCAAAGTCACCCTTCCTCACCATCTGAAATCTCAGATGGTTCTTCCTACCTAGTAATAAAAATGAAAATTATTTTCCTTGGCAACTCAGGCAGTATTCTGGTTAATTATGTGGATGTAAGTCTTAGATTATTTGCATATTTTATAGCTGGAAATACCTTTACTGCCAGTTCTTTTTAAAACTTTAACATACTACTTTATATTACTTTATGTTATTTTATCACATTTTAAGAACTTATTCAATTCATCTGAAATTCTTTCTGTTACAAATGTGGCTCTAAAGGGAAGAGGTAACTGTAACACAAGTAGACAGTTTATTTGAGCCAAGCTTAAGGATTGCAACTGAAGAGCATAGATTCAAGTTGCCCTAAATATATGTTCGGATTAGGAGCAATTATAAGTAGGATTTTAAAGAAGAGGAGGCAGTTTATAAGTTCTTTGTCATGAATTTACATTAAAATAACATAAATTATTGATTGGCTACACATTTTTCTTTGTATCAGAAAGCTAAGGATCATAAAAATAATGAGTAAGGCAGCTCTTCAGGAACAAAATGCCTTTAAACAATTGCCGGCCGGGCGCAGTGACTCACGCCTGCAATCCCAGCACTTTGGGAGGCCGAGGAGGGTGGATCATGAGGTCAGGAGTTCAAGACCAGCCTGACCAACATGGTGAAACCTCATCTCTACTAAAAATACAACAATTAGCCAGGCATAGTGGCACATGCCTATAATCCCAGCTACTCAGGAGGCTGAGGCAGGAGAATCACTTGAACCTGGGAGGCAGAGGTTTTAGTGAGCTGAGATCGCGCTATTACACTCCAGTCTAGGTGACAGAGCGAGACTCCATCTAAAAAAAAAAAAATGCCTCCGCCCCTGTGCATGGGTACATGGTGGTGGTGTGGTGGTCTAGGGAGGTTCATGACTGAAGTCTGGTACTCATGTCTCTCTGGGCCTGATAAATTTTGCATACCTCACATAGCTCAGACTGCTCCAAACTATTTTTCTCTTCTCACAAGGCAGATTCTGCATACATTTAAAAACATGTTTACATTTTAAAATTAATTTTTAAAATATTTATAATGGTAACTATATATCAAAATATGATGTGTCCCCAAAACTATCAAGATCATGCAGTACCAGCTTATAAAATGTAGGCTAAAAATAATAAATACACATATAACTGAATTAGTTATCTTTTGAAATATTTCTTAAATGGCTTCCACACTATGCTGCATTTAGAAGTAGATATATAAACCCTGACCAAAAAAAGGGGCTCATTCAGAATACATCACTTGCAAAAAGATTATACATTATGGTTAATAAAAATATATTAGATGTTTAGAAGTCATACACTAAAATGAGTTTTTAGCATATATGTTATCAAGTTGAATATAAACATATTGAATACATATTTTGCAAGATGTTACCATTAGGGGAAACCAAAGAAAGTATCCATGGAACCTTCTATTATTTCTCACAACTCAATGTGACTTTACAATTATCTCAAAATAAAAGCATTAGTTAAAAAAGTTAGATAACTCTGGAAAAATGAGAATTAAAAAATAAATATACCCTTTTGGCTTTCTTTTAAAATTTTCTAAATGTATTCACTTATTATTCATTTGTTCATATAGCTTTTTTATTTCTTTTTACTTCACTTAATTACTTATCAATTTCAAAAGGTATTTTGTGATATATTTCACTTGGATTATTTCACTTACTGTCCTTTATTGCTGCAAGTATCCCAAACTGATAATAATGAGGAACTTAAATAGTCTCTTGTCTGTACTTAAGTTAGTTAAAAAGTTAAAAGAAAAAAGTTGCTATTTGTTTCCGTGTGAATCAGTAGCTTTCTGTTCCCTACTAAACACTAATACATCTTTTTTTTTTCATTCATACATTCAACAAATATTTATTCAGCACCTATCTGCAGCTTCTTGCTGTTCCAAGCATTGAGAATTCTGGTGAAAATATAGCCTCTTCCCCTTCCATCAGAGGTACGGACATGAATTGGAGAGTTCCACACATAAACAAGTAGACAAATATAACAAGAATATATTTTCAAATGCCTAGGAGATGGCTTCTACTTTCCCCTTCAAACTTTTCCCCTTTGTGTATTCCATCTCTTAGGACAAAGTTTAACAGCACACTTGTTATTGTGGGATTGAAAGTTCTCTGTTTGGGGTAGCTGTGCAGTGCATGTTATCAGCATCCTAGGCCACGACATCCCATCCACTACATGTCAGTTAGCATTTACTTCTCAGGTTGTGAAAACAAAACTGTTTGCAGACATTACTCCCCTTGGTGGAGAAGGGTAAAATTGTGGTTGTATATCACTGTCTAAAATATTTCTGAAATTTTTGCCCAAACGGATTCACATAAATGCCCCAAGGACCTCAGAGTAGGTATTAAACCTTTTTTATCAAGATGATAAATTCTGAAGGTAGACTTTGAGAACACAGAAAGTGCCATGTTTTTTCCTAAATTTTTAGACTAAAGTCAAATGAGGAAAAAAAAGACATAAAATAAAGTCAAAGAAGGGATATGAAACTTTAAAATACTTTTTACTGTAATTCTGATGAGATGAACGTCTTCTGGAGACTTTTTGAGCAGAAGAGTAATATTATACAAATTTAGGGTGACCAACTTATTCTGGTTTGCCTGGGACTTTCCCAGTCTTTGTTCTAAAAGTCCCATTTCCTGTGAAAGCTCTTAGCCTTAAACAAACCAGGGTTATTGATCACACTACATAAATTTTATTTTAAAATGATTACTCCATGGATAAAGAAAATTTGATATATATACCCCATGGAATACTACACAGCCATTAAAAGGAACAAAACAATATTTTTTGCAGCAACTGGGATGGAACTGGTGGCCATTATGCTAAGTGGAGTAACACAGAAGTGGAAAACCAAAAACCGTATGTTCTCACTTAGAAGTGGAAGCAAGCTATGAGTATGCAAAGGCATGCAGAGCGATATAATGAATTTTAGAGACTCAGAGGGGAGGGCCCAGGGATAAAAATACTACACATTACGTACAATGTACACCACTCCAGTGACAGGTACACTATAATCTCAGAATTTACCAATATGTAGTTTGCCCATGTAACAAAAAAAACACTTGTACCCCAAAACCTATTGAAATAAAAAAAAAAAGAAAAAAGCTCACTTTGTTTAAGAATATATGGTAGGGTTAGGGTTGATGGCAGATAGTGGAAGGTATTAGAAGAATACGGTAATAATCTAAGAGACGAAGGTAGCTTTTTCAGGTGATATTCTGTTCCATTTGGGGCATATAAAGCTTGAGATGTGTGTTATATACTCGACTGGAGGTGTCAATCTACGTTTTGTACAAATCTGAAGCTAAGGAACCCAGAGGTAACTTTGAGAGTAGTCAGGGTTTTTAAAAACCATGGTGTTGAGGTTGAATTGAGTACCGTCAAATTCATACATGGAAGTCTCAACCTCCAGTACCTCAGAATGTAAGTATATTTGGAGATACGGTCTTTGAGAGGTAATTCAGTTAAAAATGAGGCTTTTAGGGTGGAGCCCTAATCCACTATGGGTGATGTCTTTATTAGAAGTGGCAGAGACATTCGGGTCGCACTCACACAGAGAAAAAGTCGTGCTTGGACACAGCAGGAAGGCAACCAACTCCTCAGAAGAAACTGAACCTGCTGCCCTCTTGATTTTGGTTCCCAAAACTGTGAGAAAATATATATCTGTTATTGAAGTCACTGAAGCTGTGCTGTGTTATTATGAAAGTTCTAAAATGTGAATATACATGGTTTTAGACGGTATACCATGTAAGGTGAGCTCGTAAATGCAGGACGCTGAGTGAAGGGCGCTACACAAAGTAAAGGCAGGGAAGAAGAACCAACGTTTGTCAGAAGGATTGTAAAATTACAAGCTGATGCAATGCAATAGAAATCCCAAGAACATACAAACCAAAAGAGGAATGAGGAAAGATCACAAACATTAGAGGAATTCAAGGTCACTAGGGTTAGAATAAGTTTTTTTTTGTTTGTTTGTTTTTCAACTCTTTTTTTTTTTTTTTTGAGACGGAGTCTCGCTGTGTTGCCCAGGCTGGAGTGCAGTGGCCGGATCTCAGCTCACTGTAAGTTCCACCTCCCGGGTTTTCGCCATTCTCCTGCCTCAGCCTCCTGAGTAGCTGGGACTACAGGCCCACCACCTCGCCTGGCTAGTTTTTTGTATTTTTTAGTAGAGATGGGGTTTCACCGTGTTAGCCAGGATGGTCTCGATCTCCTGACCTCGTGATCCACCCGTCTCGGCCTCCCAAAGTGCTGGGATTACAGGCTTGAGCCAACGCGCCCGGCCTGTTTGTTTGTTTTTAAATATAAGAAGAAAGATAATATTTTTAAAACATGTTTGAGTCCTCAAGCGGATAAAAGCAGAAGTCCCTGGACTGAACTGTTCTTTTCTTTTCTCTCTGTCTCTCTCTCTCTCTTTTTTTTTTTTTTTTTTACGGAGTCTCACTCTGTCGCCCAGGCTGGAGTGCAGTGGCTCGATCTTGGCTCACTGCAAGCTCAGTCTCCCAGATTCACGCCATTCTCTTGCCTCCTCCCTCAGTAGCCAGGACTACAGGCGCCTGCCACCACCGCCTGGCTATTTTTTTTATTTTTTCATTTTTTATTTTTAGTAGACACGGGGTTTCACCTGGTTACCCAGGATGCTCTTGATCTCCTGACCTCGTGATCTGCCCGCCCAGGCCTCGCAAAGTGCTAGGATTACAGGCATGAGCAACCCCGACCAGCCTGGGCTGTTCTTTTACACAAGAGAAAAGATCATTTATCCTTTTTTCACAGTAAACAACAACAACAAAAACCTTGGAGTTCATGCAGATAGCTTAGCAGATTTTGTGACGATTAGGTTATTTTTATATGGAGGTGTCTATTCATTTCTATAAATAAGAAATGAGAGGAAGAAGGTGGATGGAGCTTATATAGATTGGAAGTGAAGAAACATAGTATTATCTCTGAGAGTTGGAAAGTGAACTTATTAAGAAAATGTAGGAGAATGAAAAGTCCTGTGTGTGCTTGTGAGGTATTTACTCATAAAATTAAGGTGAGATTCATCAGAAAGGTGAAGGTCTAGAAAAGACATACGTATTAAAATAATGGATTAGAAATGTACACTGGATTCTATCCTAGCTAAAAAAAAAAAAACAAACAAAAAATCTGTATTTTTTAGTCTTAGGACAAGTTTGGGACAATAATTTTGGGGCTTTAGGGGGACAACTTGGAAATATGTTATGGATAAAGTTTTCAAGATGGAAGAGGAACAGGAGAGAAGTAATAAAAGATGGCATTTAAGTTTTGTGATTGAGGAATTGGTGGCTGTATTACCAGACACCTTTTGCAAACTCTATGAAGGAGGTTTTGAAACAGAAATTATGAGTTTCATTTTTTTTAATTCTTTTGCAAACTGCTAATACCTCTCTTATTCCATAAAGTCAGGGTTTAAATAGACACAAGATCACCCCGCCTATGGGAACGTTTCTTAGCCTCTCTTCTAAGGTGGAATAAAAAAGTAACAGAGTCCTGACAAGAGAACGTGATAGGGGCTGCCTCTAGATCTTGTTCTTAAAGAATTGGATTCCTCAGATGGGTAGGTGAATATCTACCAGTGTATCAGCCAGAAACGAATGACATGAATTAAGGATGCCAAAACTATTAAACTATCTCCAATACATACCAATCTAAGACTAAAAAACGTTAAGAGAATGCTAAGATTTTTCTTTTTGGTTTTGTATTATGTTATTAAATAGCTCATAAACTCATTGATAAAACCTTTAGATACAGAGAACAACCCATTTCCAAATAAGCCCCCCCAACACACATGCAGACATCACAAAATATATTAAAAATAAAAAATTTGTAAAAGACTGCCTTTGCATTCTTTACATTCTACTAGTTCTCACACAATCATTCAGTTCCATATAAGGCCATTATTATTTTATTTTGTTCCCTTAGGCCCGAATAATGTTTACCCTGAACTCAAAGAGAATTTTACTGTAAAACTAAAATATTGTCTGATTCCTAAATAACCAGCAAATACATGATGTGATTGATTTTTATTAGTTACTTTTGCAACCAGGGGACTAATCTGTAAATATACCTCATGTTTTGAGATTCCAAAATTATATCTGTACCTATAACACCCTATGATTCTAACCCTAATTGTTTATTCTTTTAAACATAATACAAACAAAATAATAAAGAAATGATACAGTTCATCCTCTCGATATGTAAAAGGTCTATAATGAGGTTATTTAATACTACAATGATACACATTTATATTCAAGTAGGAAAAAAGACATATTAGATGAACAGTGCCAGAAACTAGGAATGGGTTACATAATTTATTATTTTTCCCTCTGCTTTAGGATGTGTGTTTTGGCTTTACTTTAAGATAATGGTATCAGAACATTTTATGTGTCCAGATACCAGGAGGCATATTGCTACTCTACTAGATGAGAAATATACCACTTTAAAGACGGTAGTGGACTATTTCACTAGATAGATTAACTATTAAAAGTAAGCATAGCCTGTAACCCCAGCACTTTGGGAGACCATGGTGGGTGGATCACCCTAGCTCAGGAGTTCGAGACCAGCCTGGCCAACATGGTGAAACCCCATCTCTACTAAAAATACAGAAATTAGGTGTGGTGGTGGTTGCCTGTAATCCCAGCTACTCGGGAGGCTGATGCAGGAGAACGGCCTGAACCAGGGAGGCGGAGGTTTCAGTGAGCCGAGATTGCATCATTGCAATCCAGCCTGAGCAACAGAGCGAGGCTCCGTCTCAAAAAAAAAAAAAAAAAAAAAAAAAAAAAAAAAAAAAAAATTAAGCCCAAAATATTTTATTAAAGATATTATTTGTACCTTCTAGTTGAAATAAAACATATTCGCAGATATATACTATGCTTATATATAAACACATATATACACACACACATATATTACAGGTATACATAAATTTACACACACCTATGTATTTAAAGAGATTATAATACAACCAGCCATGAATACAGAGAAAGACAAAGTGATAGAATGTTATATATTAGTTTTTGTTAATTTGATTGTAATCTGAATATATAGTTCCTATAACTCTGGTTGTTTTCACTTAAAACAGGTATAAAATGAAAAGTTCGATACACATATTTTTTAAAATATCTACTTTTACCTGCAAGTAATATTCAAAGCATAATAACCATTTGCACAATAAATACTTCTTGCTCATGTCAGAAATGGCACTAATAACAGTGTTTATAATAAAAATTAGTAATGCAATAATTTGTCTTGATGCCAAGTGACATGAACTTAAATTTTGTTTCTAAGCAAAGAGGGTACTTAAGGCAACTGTGAATTGGCATCGGTGTGTTGACACACAGCAAGATTCACTTGCAATCCATATTTTTGGCCTAAAACTGCAATTCGGTGTTTAGATAATAAGTCCCATAATCATCCAGGCAACTAAGGCAAAGAATACATTTTCTGAACCTGTCCTCACAAGTTTTTCTTTCTTCCATCTTAATTTACAAATCCCTGAGCACTTAATGGGGAAGAATCATTTGAGTTTGAGGAAATGAAAGAACTGAAATAGCCTTTATTTTGAAAACAATCAGTAGAGTAACTTCGATGTGCCAAGTGGAGTGTCAAATCAAATCACTTTAGAAAGCGGTCCTCATGTGTTTAGGTTTCATCAGCCAGTGGGAAAAAATAAATTCTTGTTACTATCTACAGCTTTGTTGCTGGTATATTAGAGTCTACAGAGACATCACATGGCACCAATAAACCTGGCCAATTTGCCTTTTTTGGGCTGCCTCTGAGATCATAAGCTCCTGACTTTTTGCTTCCTGCAAAGATTAGCACGTTGCCTTGATGATATACTATTCGGGAACATATGTGCACTGTTGCAATCAACCTGTCAACTCAGAATCAAAGTTCATTTCCCTCATGTGAAATGTGTAGGGGGAGGCTCCCTTATCCCTATATGAGTATCATTTATCAAAGTTCCATTTGAAGATTGCATGGCCTCCAAAGTATTATAATTTTGATCCCCAAAGAATGCTCACAAAAGTTTAATGCATCTGCAATTGAGGCAATCCAAGTAACAGGAATCAAGCTGTACCTGAAGCCATGCCTTCTCAGCCCTCAGGCACTAAGGGGAGATTTTCTTTCAGGGGCTCTGTGGTGCCAGCCTTGCAATTTGCCTTTGGAAAGAATCTCTTTCAATTTGTCCTCTTCATCCAAACACGACATGCTTGTATATGTAAATGTGCGTGTGTGTGAACATATTTGTCAAATGTTGAGACTATTTTAATTATTTATATATTATGATCATCAGGCTTCTGTAACCCAATCATTAAAATATGCCTGTCTGGTAGGGGAATAAAAAACAAAAAACAAACAACAAAAAAAAACTGTTAATGGCTTTGCTCATCTAATATATGTGTCAATGTCTCTGGTTTGTGAAAAACATGATTTAAAATGTTCAAAGGCCTGGAAAAAAGCATAGGATCATTTATGGCAATCTTATGTAGTATGGCTTTACATAACCTTAGTTTTCAAGGGCAAACTGAAATTTCATATCACAGCCAATCTGTGTTATGTGACAACAACCACCAGAGAAAAATCAGAGCTACTTAGATTTTAAGATTTAAAGCAAATCAAGAAATATTTTAGAGATGCTAATTCAGCACTGTGAGTTAGAGAAAGGATAAGTAAGATAGATGGGTGCTCCAGTTATGTGAATTAGAACAGAAATAGACTCATTGGCGATACTCTAATAACAGGAGAGAAGAATAGAGTGCAGCGGAAGCAAAGGGTTAACTTGAAAGCTGGGATGTCAACCTCTCTTATTCCCTTTTTAAAAGGGAAATGACAGAGCTCAGCAAATACCTCAAGACCAACATCCTATGTGGGAAGAAAAGGGACAAAAGACAACGCAGTTTACACAAATGCTAGCAGCAGAGTATGGAAATTTAGGGTTTGTCTATGTGGAAAGGCAAACTTCTTCACTTATAAGAATATAGTTTCTCTCTCACAGGGCCCCATTGCTCAGCACCGTAATAACTGACATTACAATGATAAAAAGGAAGAATTCAATAAAATCACAGGGTTCATCATGCAAATGGTAATCAATAGAAACATTATATTGTGATTAGGCTAATAACATATTTTTCAAACATATGGGCAAATTATATTTATAAATTATTTAGTAACATTTTTCTTTCATATTTGTTTATTACAAGGGTATATGAACTAGATGAAAAAATATCACCCTTTCCATTGGGATAATTTCAGGGTTCCTTTAGAGAGAGTGATGGAAGTGGGAAAGAGGGAGGGGGAGTGAGAGAAAGAAGAAAGGGGGAAGGAAGAGGAGGGAGAGAGGAAGAGAGAAAAGAGAAGGAAGAAGAAAAGGAGGAGAAACATAAGAAAAGGAAGAAGGATAAAAAGGGGAAGGGGAAGAGGAAGGGAGCAGGAGAAGGGAGATTGAGACTAACTGATACTTCCATCTATTGAGCAGTAGGGGGATATCTGGGAGACCACATTCTCAAGCCTTCAGCCTGAAACTAATGAAACTCTTCCAAAACCAAACCCACTTACATCCTCCCTTATTCTGACCCAGAATGAAGGTTTGAGATTTGTTCCCCATCACCAGTTTTTGACTTGTGTCCTGAGAAGGTGGAAAAATCAGAAAACTAGAGAATAGGACAAACAGAATTAGCCAATGCCTGAGAAGAAAGCAAAAATCGTAAAATGTTAAAAGTGAAATAATTAAGTATAGGTGACTTGATATTTCACATAGGGGAGAGTTTAAAATTAATATGTCTTATTGAACTAATTAAAAGTTGTTATCACAACTCAAAGTCACTCTGATTTTCTTGGGTGATAAAATTGAAAATGGGTTATTCAATTTATGCAGGAGAATTTTTTGATATATAAATTCATTATTTGGAAATTTGAATGGTTTTTCTCTATTTAATCTCACATTGATAACGCATGTCATAAAATAAAGGTCTCAGATTTTTATTTTTAGAGTAAAATAAAAATATATAGAATATTTTTCAAGCAGACCATGCATACCTATGTGAAATACAAATAAACAAGTGAACAAGCAAAACCCCAGGAATTAAACCGACATTTATTTACTGACTATAGATGTCTCCAGTATTTAACTTCATATCAGAAGGAGGCTTGAGATTAAACATTTCACCTGAGATCATTTGCTTTTCTCTCAGTACTACTTAGCCTAAGCTAAATTGTACAGTGATGACTATCAAACCCAACATGCTCTGAGGCTCTTAAAAAACAAAGGTTTATTTTTTACTTATAGTACTTATTTGTCACTGATCACTGTCTTCACTGTGAGCTCCAGGCTAGTGGCAGGGGATATCTATCTAAATTATCAGTTTTCTATAATTCCTAAAGTGGGGATCGGAACATATTTTGAATAATAACAATGCAACGTATCACAGTTCAACTATATTATGAGAGGGCAAAGTAATTATTCCAAATAGTCCTATGTTGCTCTATGATAACTTGCACAAAATAAATAGTGAATAGGCATTTTTTGACTAAAGGTTCAGATTAAAATAATTATCATTCTGTGAAACGTTTGTTTTGGTAAAAGCGTTGCACAACTGATAGGAAGTAAATTGTTGGTTTTCAAAACAATAAATTTAATACTAAAGGTATCACTATATTTTTGCATTTTTACATTTAAGTAACATTTTATCAGACTATAGACTAAATTAAAATTTTAATTTTAATGTATTTATTTTGTAATATCTCAGTGCAGACCTTTTATTCAGATACCCCTCCACCTCCAGAATAGCAAGCAACAACATATTATTAAAGAAATTACTGGTTAAGTCCAGAATTATAAATTCCTTATTATTATGATTAGCAGAGAGGTAATTTATGACAGTAAAATTTCAGACCAAACCTGTGTCTCTAATCTTAATAAACAATGTACTTTTTTACAATAAGCAAATTTTATATCTATTTCATAAATAGCAAATAAATGGACAACCTCAGAATATCATTTTAATGAGTGTGACTTTCCTGACTGTAACCACACATTCAGTATTCACTGAAGCTTCCTGTGTAGGATGAGAGTCAGGAAAACTTAAAAAGCACTTAAAAACCATAGCAGACAATGGAAAGTATAAAGGCCATTTAGGTTTCAGAAAGTTAAGCATAACAATATGCCTTCAAAAGATTCTCAAAAGGCATCAGCTTAGGATTCCTCTCATGGAGTTAAGGCCAAGAATTAAAAGGCAAATGTATCAGAAGCAGCAGAAAAGTCACCCCTTTAAGAAAATCTGAAAGTTTCATAAATATATTTCAGCTTTATTTTTTTTTTTTTAAACACATGGTAATCTGCTTTGATTTAATGTTATTCACAAGAGCATGAAAAAATTCTCTCGTGAAGGTTAGGACTCCAGAAATATTTTATATCATTATTTCCTCTGTTCAGTTGGCTTCATTGCCAAATATCCAGTAGAAACTCAATAAATTTAAATTGATGATGATGATGGTGATGATGATCATGATGATAACTGCTCTGAGACACACGCACACACAGGTTGAAAAATCAGTTATTAGGTCCATGTGCACTTTAACTTGAATCTGTCTTTCTAAATAATTTGAAATCAGATTTATTTTCTTTTGTGTCTGCTATATTTTGATGAGAAGTGAAGAAATTGCAGGCACAGGCTTTGTATATTGATGATGCAGAATTTATTTATTAGGCTCATTCACTGGGCAGGTGAGTGAGCTATCTTTTTTGATCACACCCACTGAATTCTGGGGCAATGAGCCCTTGTACAATTGCAAACTCAATTATGGCCTGAATTAATATTTTATACATTAAATTTCATAAGTTATACTTGGTTGAACAGAGTAACTGAATTAAAATATGATTTATAATTAAATCCTTATCAATCACCCTAAAAGTGCAACCAATCTGTATATTTGGCTCCCAGTTCTCATTTAAAATTGTGAAATGACTTGTCAGGTAATAAGAGTAATCAGTTTTAGGCAAGAGACAATTGCTTGCTGTAATACAGTCCCATTTGTAGTTGATCAGCAATGGCATGATGATTTATCATTCATGAGATATATACCACATCAGAAAGCTTAACTTACACAGTTAAGCATTCAGTCTCAAATGTGAAAACATTTTACAACCGGGACAGGTCTATACTCTGTATGTTTCATGTTTTCTGCCTCTTAAAAAATTTGACTAGATTGACTTCCTGTTATATATAATTCACAGTATTAAAATTTATATTAGATACAAACATATATGCAGGTTTATCGTTGCTCTTATAAAAATACTTTCAAACCATTAATAATGTGAACTGTGTCAACACTGGCTACATTGGAGAAGGATTACTTATATATATTGACTTTTTATTAACAGAAAAATCCAGTAAATTTTATCTATTTGTCTCTGACTACGAAATACTCATGAGTTATCAGAATTTCTAATAGAAGATTATATATTTTATGTTTACTGGCATAAATTGTTTAATATCACACATGGAAAATAATGACGTAAAGGCTCAAATTTGAAATGGGCTTCTATATGAAGAATCAAGAAACGTATCACCACATGGCAAGTGCTCTGTAAGTACAAGGCCCAGGGAAGACAGAAAATGAAGGAATGGTGAAACACGATTAAAATAAGGAGACATGGAGTTGTATCACAATAAACATAAGATTAAGTGTTGGTACGTTTTCAGGTGTTTTGTTTGCTTTGCTTTAAGTTATAGAAAGAAGAGGGAGAAGGAACATGTTATACATCACAAGCTGGAGTTAAATCCTAGAGCACTGGTTTAGGTTTAGCTAAATTACTTGTGCTCTTAATCTTTCATTTCTTCATCTGTAAATCTGAATAATAGTAATTTACTTGCCCAAAAGTCTTGAGGCTCATCAAAATAGTACATGTGAAAGAAATTATCTCAATAATTTAGCTCCATTGGAACATGCTATTACTGTAACTTTATATATTAAATGTTTTTTGTTGTTAAGTTTTGCATGGGCATACAACGCATTTACTTCTTCAGCACAATGCACAAAATTCACAATGATTAGATGACTTCAGTGATGACAAGGCTTGCAATGATGATATTATAACAAAGTAATTTTATTTAAACTGTAGGTTATAAAGATTCAGTGGTGCAAAGTTTACTAAAATTATTAGCAAATAGGAAGTTAGGAATGATTTCAGTTAATCTTATCATTTTAAGGTTATGGAATTTGTATCTTATTGGTAAATTACCACATATATTTTTTATAAACCATTATCATTTTTTATTCATGAGAAAAAGGTAACTAGCTTTAGATATCTATATGTAATAGTTAAAATATCCTTGTTTATACTACTTTATTTAGGAGGTGACCGTGTTAACCCTCTTAAGTTAGATTGCATCATATAGAATTCTGTAAGTCAGATTTTGAAAAGTTACTAAATTATCATGGTTGTAGGTTACCTTACTGAGTGTATCTCAAGTTCTAAAATTTAAAAAAGAGTACATATGAGAAAACTTTAAACTTTTTATTGCAATAAATAACCAAATACTTTATTATTTTATAAAATAGATTTAGATATTTTATCTGACCACTTAACTTTAGGAAGCAGGAAAAAAAGTATTTGTAATTATTTTCAGTTTAATGTGGCTTCAAAAATAAATAAAATAATTTATCCCTGATCACAATTATGGCAATGGCCTCTTCTGTCTGATATGTTCTTTAAGAATACAACACAGTAAGTTTCTTTATTCTAAATCTGAAAATGAAGTTTCCGTCACACTAATTTGTAATAGAATATAATAGTTCATAGGAAAATTTATGCTGTTTACATTAAACAGCATAAACCCAAGCTGGCTAACTTAATAAAGCAGGATGGGATGATCATTATCTAAGTGGGGAGCTGACTTAAAATACCCTATACCTGTAAAATGCCATTCATTAAAAATTGACTCAAGATTTATAGCTGTAGATAATAATTCAATGTCAGTGAAAATCAGGGCATGTGCCTCAGCAGCAGAAATTAACCTGCAAGAAAATGGTCGTGTTTTGGTGCTGGGTGGGACACTTCTCTCTACTAATGATCTGCAAGTATGAAAACATTTGGCAAAATCCCCAAATTGTTCCCTTACTTGTATACAAATGATGTTAAAATATAAATCATAACAAAAACAAGCTTCCTTTGATTGCAATAAAATTTATATTCATTTTATGTGATATAGTGAATATAAGTTATAATACTAAACCTCAAAGCAAAAAGTCAGAAAGCATATTAAAAAGCTCACTTTTAGAGGAAAAGCCAAATCAGATACTACTTAGAAATATCAATGATGAAGGCTTTACCATGTTGATTTCAAATAATACCACATGAAAAAAAGTATGTTGTATTCCAAAAGTAAATATATTTATGTGTTATATCACATTATACAAAACAAATGGAAAAATCTAAATTTACAGTATCAGAGATCCACAGTTGAGAAAGTAGAACTTCACTCTCCACTCTGACTGAATCATTTCTCTTGTGTAAGTAACCTAAAAACAAAGGTAATCATGGCCAGGAAGGGTGGCTCACGCCTGTAATCTCAGAGCTTTGGGAGGCCGAGGCGGGCGCATCACGAGGTCAACAGACCAAGACCATTCTGCCTAACACTATGAAACCCCGTCTCTGCTAAAAAATACAAAAAATTAGCCGGGAGCAGTGGCGGGCGCCTGTAGTCCCAGCTACTTGGGAGGTTGAGGCAGGAGAAGGGCGTGAACCCGGGAGGCGGAGCTTGCAGTGAGCCGATATTGCGCCACTGCACTCCAGCCTGGGCGACAGAGCAAGACTCCGCCTCAAACAACAACAACAACAACAAAAGGTAAGCACAAGCAATAAAGTTAATCAAAATAAATTCATTGGATTAATGAGTGAAAAAGTTATAGTGCATATGATCCTAAAAGGGAATGGTCATAAATGAATCTAATTACAAGAGGTCAATATCATATTTGTCACTGTGAAATATTATATTATTCAAGATATTAAGTACAGTTAAGAATAGCTTTTCGCTTTTTCTCGCCTAATGTCAGTATTTGGAAACAAAGCAAAACAAAATTCATTCTCTCAATCAAGGATTTATCTACTTCACCAGGACTCTAATTTCCCAGTTGGCTTTACATCTCATGAAACTACAAAGAATAACCGCGTTAACATTCTACACATCTAACAACATATCACATCAAATATATGCTCAAAAGTATCCTAGATAGACAGGAATGTAGAACAAGAAATAGACACAAGGAAGAAATGTTTCCTTTCACTTGTGAAAAATTGTACCTATAAAATCCTGTCAAATTCTGTGTCTATACTTGACAGTGAAAATATATTGAATATCAAGCCATTTTTCTAGCCCCATCGCTGATAATGATCATATGAATGTGGCAAGGTTTAATACTTCAAAATACCCAAAAGGCAGTGTTGTATATGCTGTGTTTCACTTATTCCGGCTATATGCATATTGTATGAAAGCCTGATTATGAAAATATTTTTATGTACGCTAGACAGCAAAAGCATTTAGGCAAATTATATTGCTCAAGAAATCTTGCAATCTTGTTCTTTTCATAATTAGTAAAGAAAAAATAATAAATTTGTGAGAGTTTTTTTTTACTCAGTGGCCATTTCATTTCATAGTGCTTATTTCTCGTTTTGTTTGGAAAGACATAATTCTTTTAAAGGGCACGAGGGAGCAGAAAAACTTTTTTCTGCTTGACGAGACATTTAATACAATAGAAATTTCTAATTGGTGTCACACAAGGTCAGGTGGCTTTGTCCTCACACTCAAGGACTCCTGGGAAATGAAAGGTCAACATGTAATGTCTTCAGACCTACCAAGAAAGAATTTTATTTCTTCCCCAAAGACACAAAGTCGTTTTTATTATAAAAAATAAACAAACAAAAATGGCATCTATTAAAATGGTAATTTTTTTCATAAATTGTCAATATTTTATTATTTTGTGTTAAAATGACAGCTCACCAAGAGAGTCACTGACTGAGAGATAAAATTTGTGCCTCTGTGTGTGTGTGCACTAAACTGAAAGTGTTTTAATTATGACAATTGCATTTTGGCATCAATTTACATAAAATAAACTTGACGCCTTCTGCATATCTTAAGCATGGTCCATGTAAAATAAGTTATTCTTTCAGAGGGTCATAGAGTGCTGGTCCTGGACAAAAAGAAAGAAATAGACATTATTACTTTTACCTCTTACTACTACATTACCTTCCAAGTTCTGAAAACCCATAACTCTCTTTTCTGTCTTCTTATTTTATCTTTAGTCATCTCCTGATAAAATACCCTGGACCATTTCCCTCTTTCAAGGCTACATGACATGTTTTAAATTTTTAAAAGTCTTCTTGGCTTAAACAAAATCACCTTGTCCTTTGATCTCCCTGTGAGAGGTCTTAGTAGTAAGTTCTAATTTGATAAATAGATTCCAAAAATATGCTTATGTAATAAATGTAAATGTATTATAGTAGTTTATTATGTTAGCTGGCTATATGTCCATTTGAAAACAGATATCTGTATTGGAGTGATAAAGCATGAGTGTGTAATCTAAGAATATTAGTCACAGTGGCTTAATTAATATTGTTTGGAAATGGAAGGGGGAGGCAAGGGTTAGTCAGAAAAAAGGGAAAAAAGCTTCACTAGAACTTCTATCTATAAATCCTCCTGGGTCACCAAATGTAGAGGCCCACACACCCTGTGTACTTTGTAAACTTCTATTTGAAACTAAATGATTGTCTTGATCTTACTAAATCAGTTTTTGAAAAAACATATGTTTAGGATTTTAATTCTACTACTGCTCATACATAGTTACTAGTTATTTTCAAATTGCTTCATTTAGCACTTAAGATTTACGCTTTAAAATATTATTTGTTTAAGATCTATCAGACACATAAAGGAGGTGCTTATGTTGAAATGTGTTTATTAGTTCAACACATTCATTAAGAGATACTTTATGGATTTATAGTATGTGTCATTCCAGAGAGCCATGCATCTAGTTATTAATTATTGGGGAAATTAGTCTGTGATCGCCTGCTAAAAATAAAATGGAATATCAATATGTGGCAACAACTTCTAACATTTCTTCAGGCAGTGTTTTTAAACACTAGGTGAGAATTGCTAAGAATCAGAAAAGTGATTGAATAGCATAGAAGCAGATTGGAGAGCCATTTGTGCCATAAAACAGCAGGATTTGGTGTCTCTAAAGATGTAAGAAGGAGAGAAACAGAAAAATTGATGAAGGTTTTGAATAGCTACATCTGGCAATAAAAAGAGGTGAAAAAATATAACAAGAGAGTAATAGGTTGTGTTGAGGGAAACAAAGAAGATGTTGAACTAGATTTGAGATCAGATCTGTCATGGGCTTTTAAGAAATCTATAGTCAGATGTTGAGATGTAGGACTTTTTGCATAGGACATTTCCAAAGGAAGTAGGGAGAGTAAGAAGCCACAAAGTATTGGAAAGGAATTTTGAGCCCACTAAAATTTAAATTCCATAGCAGGATGGTAGTATAAAACAGAACAAAACTTAGAATAAATCCTAGAAAGGCAAAATAAACAAGACAAGAGAAGAGAAGAGATAATTTAAAGAAAGAAGGATATCAAATAACACTGATTAATTAATATATTCCAGGCTCAGTGAATTAACATTCAATTAACAAAGATAAAATTGACCCTGATAAACAGTGCTATGATGTGGTCAAATGATATCATTAAAAATTAATGCTAGAACATGAGGCTAAAGGCAAAACAAACTAAAACAAAGCATTTTACCTGAGAGTAAATGTCAGACTTAAACAGGATGAAATTCACAGAGAAGTTGAAAAATTTTAATACCAGGAATAGAGAACCCTCCTTTAAGAAGCTGTACTAAGAAGGAAACAAGAAAGTGTAAAGCTACAATACTTCTTGAGTCACACAATTATACAATCTCCCACCACCTTGAGTGCCACTGTTTGTTTCTAACCATTAGAATATGGCAGGGTGGGTGGTGCAAGATGGAAGAATAGAAGCTTACATCATTTGTCCCCACTGCCACTGGAACACCAAATTTTAACAACCATCTGCACACAGAAAAGCAGAATCACCAGAACCAAAAATCAGGTGAGCAATCATAGTAACTTGTTTTAGCTTCATATATTAAAAGAATCATTGAAACGGGTAAGAAAGACAGTTATGACTCACTGATGTTATGCCTCTCTCATCCCCCAGCAGCAGCCCTGATACAGAGAGAATCTGTGCACTTTAGAGAGAGAGACTTTATATTGAACTCAGCAATGCCCTGTCATAACAGAATAAATCCATGTTGGGCTCAGCCAGCGCCTACACATGGAGGGAGCATTTTTGACCAGCCTAGCCAGAGAGAGTTCACCCATTGTATCAGTGGGAACTTGAGTTTATTGGCAGCCCCTGCCACTGTGGACTGAAGTGCTCTGGGCTCCTAGGTAAACTGGAAAGCCAGTCTAGGACACAAGGACTGCAATTCCTAGGCAACTCCAAGTGCTAGCCTGGGCTTAGAGCCAGTGGACTAGGGTGGAATGTGACCTATGGAGACACCAGTTGTGGGGCTAAAGGAGTGCTTGCATTATGCTTCTTCCAACCTTAGGCACTTCAGTTTGCATCAGAGAGACTGACTCCTTCTTTCTGCTTAAGGAGAGGAGAATGAAGAGTAAAGAGGACTTTGTTTTGCATCGTGGATACCAGCTCAGCCACAGTAGGACAGGGCACCAGGCAGAGTAGTGAGGCTACCATTCCAGTTTGTAGCTCCAGGATGACATTCCTAGACACAGCGTGTGTCAAAAGGGACCCCACTACCTTGAAAGGAAGGATCCAGTACTGGCAGGATATTACCTGCTGACTAAAGAACCCTTGGGCCCTGAATAAGCAGCAGCAATACCTAGGGAGTAAGCCATGGTCTTTGGGCTATGAGATGTACTGGCTTCAGGGGTGACCCAGAACATTCCCAGCTGTAGAGGATGTGGTGAAAGACTCCCTATATTAAAGAAAAGGAGGGTCCGGGTGTGGTGGTTCACACTTGTAATCCCAGCACTTTGGGAGGCCAAGATGGGTGGATCACGAGGTCAAGAGATCAAGACAATCCTGGCTAAGATGGTGAAATCCTGTCTCTACTAAAAATACAAAAATTAGTTGGGTGTGGTGTGGTGGTGCACATCTGGAGTCCCAGCTACTTGGGAGGCTGAGGCAGGAGAATCGCTTGAACCCAGGAGGCGGAGGTAGCAGTGAACTGAGATCACACCACTGCGCTCCAGCCTGACAGCAGAGCAAGACTCCTTCAAAAAAAAAAAAAAAAAAAAAAAAAAGCAGAGGGAAAAGTAAAAGTAAAGGGAACTTTGTCTTGCACTTTAGGAACCAGCTTGACTACTGTGGAGCAGAGCAATAAGCAGGCCCTAGAAGTCCTTGAGTCCAGGCATAGGCTCTTGTACAGCATTTCTGGACATTCCATGGGCCAAAGGTGAGCACACTGCCCTAAAGGGTGAGTCTCAGGCCATGCAGCATGTACTACAAGCTGATGGAACAGCCTTTGGGCTTCAGGTGAACATCACGGTAGCCTAGCAGAATTCCCCATGGGTTGCTGGTGGTGGTGGCCACAAAGAGAGGCTCCTCTGCCTGTGGAAAGGGGGAAAATATAACAAGACTGGCTTTGCGTTGTGGTTTGAGCTCCAGATTAGCCCCAGTAAAATAGAATATCAGATAAATTGCTCAGTTTTTTTTGTTTGTTTGTTTTGTGTTTTGTTTTTCTTTACTTTAATCCTGGGCTCGTAGACAGCATGTCTGGATATCCCTGGGTCCTGGGGGAGCTTGCCACTCTTAAGAAAAGGGCCTTGGGCAATGCATAGTGCTGTGCTAGATTCAGGGCTGACTCAGCAGTCTCAGTGGTGGTAGCCACATGTGTGCTTGCATCAACACATCTCCAGTGCCAGGTGGTCCAGCACAGAAAGAGAGACTGCATATCTTTGTGAGCAAGGAAGATAAAAGAATTAGAGTCTCTTCCTGGTAATCCACGGAATTCTTTCAGATTATATTTAAGACCACCAAGGTGGTACCTCTACAAGTTTGCAAAAAACACATCATGATTGGACTTTGAGCCCAAGTCTCTTTGAATACCTGGAAAGCCTTCCTAGGGAGGACAAGCACAAACAAGTCCAGGATGTAAAGACTAGATATTGATGAACATCTACAAGCATCAACACTATCCAGGAAAATATGACATCGCCAAATGAACTAAATAAGGCATCAGAGACCAAATACTGGGGAAATAGAGATACATAACATTTCAAACACAGAATTCAAAATAGCTGTTTTGATGAAACTCAAATAAATTCAAGATAACACAGAAAAGGAATTCAGAACTCCTTTAAATACATTTAACAAACATGTTGAAATAACCAAAAAAAATCAAACAGAAATTCTGAAGTTCAAAAATGCAAGTGAGACACTGAAGAATGAATTGGAGTATTTTAACAGCAGAACTGATCAAAAAGAAGAAATAATTATTGAGCTTGGAGACACGCTATTTGAAAATACACTATCAGAGGAGACAAAGAAAAGAATAAAAATAAATTAAGCATACCTACAGGATCTATAAAATAACTTCAAAAGGGCAAATCTAAGATTTACTGACCTTAAAAAGGAGATAGAGAAAAAGACAGGGTTAGAAAGTTTGTTCAAAAGATAATAACAGAGAACTTTCAAACCAAGAGAAAGATATCAGTATCAAAGCACAAGAAGGTTACAGAACACCAAGCAGATGGAACACAAATAAGGCTACCTCAAGGAATTTAATAATCAATTCCCAAAGGACAAAAATAAAGAAATTATCCTAAAGTCAGCAAGAGAAAAAAAAATAACATAAAATGGAGCTCCAGTACACCTAGGCAGCAGACTTTTTAGTGAAAACCCTACAGGCCAGGAGAAAGGGGCACGACATATTTAAAGTGCAGAAGAAATAATACTTTTACCTAGAATAGTATGTCCAGCAAAAATATTCTTCAAAGATTTAAAAGCATTGGAACAAAAGCCTAAATTGACAAATGGAATTTAATTAAACTGAAGAGCTTCTGCACAGCAAAAAGAACTATCATCAGAGTGAACAGGCCACCTACAGAATGGGAGAATATTTTTGCAATCTACCCATTTGACAAAGGTCTAATATCCATAATCTACAAGGAACTTAAACATATTTACAAGAATAAAATAAACAACCCCATCAAAAAGTGGGCAAAGTACATGAACAGGGACTTCTCAAAAGAAGTCATTTATGCAGCCAAAAAAATATGGAAAAAAAGCTCAACATCACTGATCATTAGAGAAATGCAAATCAAAACCACGATGAGATACCATCTCACTCCAGTCAGAATGGTGATTATTAAAAAGTCAAGAAACAATAGATGCTGGTGAGGATGTGGAGAAATAGGAATGCTTTTACAATGTTGGTGGGAGTGCAAATTAGTTCAACCATTGTGGAAGACAGTTTGGTGATTCCTCAAGGATCTAGAACCAGAAATATCATTTGACCCAGCAATTCCATTACTGGCTATATACCCAAAGGATTATAAAGCATTCTACTATAAAGACACATGCACACATATGTTTATTGCAACACTATTTACAATAACAAAGACATGGAACCAACCCAACCACCTTTCAATGATAGGCTGGATAAAGAAAATGTGGTACACATACACCATGGAATACCGTGCAGCTATGAAAAGGAATCAGATAATGTCCTTTGCAGTGACATAGATAAAGCTAGAAGCCATCATCCTCAGCAAACTAACACAGGAATGGAAACCAAAAACTGCAAGTTTTCACTCATAAGTTGGAGTTGAATAATGATAACACATGGGCATAGCGAGAGTAGCAACACACACTGGGGCCTCTCAGGGGGTAGGGGAAAGGGGAGGGAGAGCATTAGGACAAAGAGCTAATGCAAGTGAGGCTTAAAACCTAGATGATGTATGGCGATTCCTCAAGGATCTAGAACTAGATGTACCATATGACCCAGCCATCCCATTACTGGGTATATACCCAAAGGATTCTAAACCATGCTGCTATAAAGACACATGCACACGTATGTTTATTGCGGCACTATTCACAATAGCAAAGACTTGGAATCAACCCAAATGTCCATCAGTGACAGACTGGATTAAGAAAATGTGGCACATATACACCATGGAATACTATGCAGCCATCAAAAAGGATGAGTTTGTGTCCTTTGTAGGGACATGGATGCAGCTGGAAACCATCATTCTTAGCAAACTATCACAAGAACAGAAAACCAAACACCGCATGTTCTCACTCATAGGTGGGAACTGAACAATGAGATCACTTGGACTTGGGAAGGGGAACATCACACACTGGGGCCTATCATGGGGAGGGGGGAGGGGGGAGGGATGTGTGCCATGTTGCACTGGGAGTTATACCTGATGTAAATGACGAGTTGATGGGTGCTGACGAGTTGATGGGTGCAGCACAGCAACATGGCACAAGTATACATATGTAACAAACCTGCACGTTATGCACATGTACCCTAGAACTTAAAGTATAATAATAATAAATAAATGAATAAAATAATAATAATTAAAAAAAACCTAGATGATGGGTTGATAGGTGCAGGAAACTATCATGGCACACATATAATGATGTAACAAACCTGAACATTCTGCACGTGTATCCTAGAACTTAAACTAAATTCATTTTTAAAAAAAAGGCTCCCAGAAAAGAAAAGCCCAGGATCCACTGGCTTCACCACTAAATTCTGCCAAAGATCTAAAGAAGAACTAGTAATAATTCTGCTCTAACTGTTGTGAAAAAATAGAGGAGGAGGGGACACTATCAGATGCGTTCTAGAAGGTCAGTATTACCCTGATCCCCAAACTAGAAAAAGACATTCAAGAAAACAAAACTAAAGGTCTGTAGCTTTAATGAATATTGATACAAACATTCTTAACAATACACTAGTAAATTGAATTAAACAATACATTAGAAAGATTACGCATCATGAACAAGTTAGATTTATCCCAGGGATGCAAGAATGGTTCAACACACACACATCCATGTGGTACATCACATCAACAGAATGAAGCACAAAAACCATATGATAATTTCAACTGATGTTGAAAAAGAATTTGATAAAGTTCAACATCCTGTAATGACAAAAACCCTTTAAAAAGTGAGTATAGAAGGAACAGACCTCAACCTAATTAAAGCTATGTATAACGGACCACCTGTAGTATCACATTGACTGGGTAAGAATTGAAAGTCTTTTCTCTTATATCTGGAACATGACAAAGATGCCCACAGTTACCACTGTTACTTACCATAATACTGAAAGTCTTAGCTGGAACAATCAGACAAAAGAAAGAAATAAAGGGCATCCAAATTAGAAAGGAAGGAGTCAAATTATCTCTGTTTTAACAGTAAACAATAAAAAAAAAATTTAAAAAGTAACCACATGTATGAAAGCCACAAATAAAATTAAATATTAAGTTAATTTGAAATTAACTTAATCAAGTGGAATATCTCTACAGTGAAAAGTATACAACACTGATGAAAGAAATTGAAGAGATAGAAAAAAAAATGAAATTCCATGTTCATGGATTGGAAGAATCAATATTGTTAAAATGTCCATACTACCCAAAGCAATCTAAAGATTCAATGAAATTCTATGAAAATATCAATGACATCCTTCATAGAAATAGAAAAAAAAATCCTAAAACTTATAGGGAAATACAAAAGACCCAGAGTAGCCAAAGCTATCCTGAACAAAAAGAACACAACTGGAGGAATTGCACTACCTGACTTTGTACTACAGAGCTATTGTAACGAAAACGGCATGAGACTGGCATAAAAACAGACACATAGACCAGAAATAGACTAGAGAACCCAGAAATAAATAGACAAATCCACAGTGAATTCATTTTCAACAAAGGTGACAAGAACATATATTGGGGAAAACACAGTCTCTTTGATATATGGTGATGGGAAAGCTGGATATCCACATGCTGAAGAAAGAAACTAGACCCTCTCCCTCACCATATACAAAAAAACAAGTAACAATGTATTAAAGACTTAAATCTAAGGCCTCAAACTATAAAAATACTACAAGAAAACATGCAGAAACTCTCCACATCATTTGTTTGGACAAAAATTTCTTGAGTAATACCCCATAACACAGGCAACCAAAGCAAAAATGGACAAATGGGATTACATCAAGCTAAAAAACTTCAGCATAGAAAAGGAAACAGTCAACAAAGTGAAGAGACAACCCACAGAATAGGAGAAAAAAATTCAAAACTACTCATCTGACAAGAGATTAATAATGAGAATAAGGAGCTCAAACAATGCTATGTGAAAAAAAATCAAATTATCTAATTTTTTAATGGGTGATATGGTTTGGTTCTGTGTCCCCAACCAAATCTCATCTTGTAGCTCCCCAAATTCTCACATGTTGTGGGAGGGATCCTGTGGGAGATGATTGAATTATGGGGGCAGGTATTTCCCTTGCTGTTCTTGTGATAGTGAACAGGTCTCATGAGATCTGATGGTTTTAAAAATGGGTAGGCGGATCATGAGTTCAGGAGATTGAGACCATCCTGGCTAAGATGGTGAAACCTCATCTCTACTAAAAATACAGAAAATTAGCCAGATGTGGTGGCAGGCACCTGTAGTCCCAACTACTTGGGAGGCTGAGGCAGGAGAATGGCATCAACCTGGGAAGCGGAGCTTGCAGTGAGCTGAGGTGGTGCCACTGCACTGCAGCCTGGGTGACAGAGCAAGACTCCATCTCAAAAAAAAAAAAAAAAAAAAAAAAAGGGAGTTTCCTTGCACAAGCTCTTTTTACCTGCTGCCATCTATGTAAAACATGGCTTGCTCCTTCTTGCCTTCCACCATGATTGTGAGGCCTCCCCAGCCACATGTAACTGTGAGTCCAATTAAACCCCTTTCCTTTGTAAATTGCCCAGTCTTGGATATGTCTTTATCAGCAGTGTGGAAATGGACTAACACAGTAAATTGTTACCAGTAGAGTGGGGCACTGCTGAAAGATACCTGAAAATGTAGAGGCAAGTCACTTTGGAACTGGGTAACAGGCAGAGGTTGGAACAGTTTGGAGGGCTCAGAAGAAGACAGGAAAATGTGGGAAAGTTTGGAACTTATTGAATGGCTTTGACCAAAAACCTGACAGCAATATGGACAATAAGATTCAAGCCTAGGTGGTCATAGATGGAGAGGAGGAACTTGTTGAGAACTGGAGCAAAGGTGACTCTTCTTATGTTTTAGCAAATAGACTGGTGGCATTTTGCCCCTGTCCTAGAGATTTGTGAAACTTTGAACTAGAGAGAGATAATTTAGGATGTCTGACTGATGAAATTTCTAAGCAGCACATCATTTAAGAGGTGAGTTGGGGGCCGTAAGAATCATTCAGTTTTAAAAGGGAAACAGACTATAAAAGTTCAGAAAATTTTCAGCCAGATAAAGTGATGGAAAAGCAAATCCCATTTTCTGAGGAGAAATTCAAGGGAGCTGAAGAAATTTGCCTAAGTAATGAGGAGCCAAATGTTAATCTCCAAGACAATGGGGAAAATATCTCCAGGGCATGTTAGAGGTCTTCACAGCAGCCCCTTTCATCACATGCCTGGAGGCCTAGGAAGAAAAAATGGTTTCATGAGCCAGACCCAGGGTTCTTGTGCTGTGTGCAATCTAGGGACTTGGTGCTCAGCTTCCCAACCACTCCAGCTGTGACTCAAAGTGGCCAAGGTACAGCTTGGGCCATGGCTTCAGAGGATGCAAGTCACAAGCCTTGGTAGTTTCCACATGGTGTTGAGCCTGCCAGTGCACACAAGTCAAGAATTGGGCTTTAGGAACCTTTACCTGGATTTCAGAAGTTGTATGGAATGGCCTAGATGCCCAGGCAGAAGTTTGCCGTAGGGGTGGGGCCCTCATGAAGAACCTCTGCTAGGGCAGTGTGGAAGGGAAATGTGAGGTTGGAGCCCCACACGTAGTCCCTATTGGGGCACTGCCTAGTGGAGCTGTGAGAAGAGAGCAACAATCCTGCAAATCCCATAATGGTAGATCCATTGACAGCTTGCACAATCCACCTGGAAATACTGCAAATACTCAATGCCAGCTGTGAAGGCAGCTGGGAGGGAGACTGTACCCTGCAAAGCCACAGGGTTGGAGCTATCCAAGACTATGGGAACCTACCTCTTGCATAAGTGTGACCTGAATGTGAGACGTGGAGTCAAAGGAGATCATTTTGGAGCTTTTAGATTGACTGCCCTGCTGGCTTTCAGACTTGCATGGGGCCTGTAGCTCCTTTGTTTTGGCCAATTTCTTTCATTTGGAATGGCTGTATTTACCCAATGCCTGTACCCCATTGTATCTAGGAAGTACCTATCTTGTTTTTGATTTTACAGGCTCATAGGCAGAAGGGACATGCCTTGTCTGGGATGAGACTTTGGAATATGGACTTTTGATTTAATGCTGAAATGAGTTGAGACTTTGGGGGACTATTAGGGAGGCATGATTTGTTTCAAAATGTGAGGACATGAGATTTTGGAGGTGCCAGGGTGAAATGATATGGTTTGGCCCTGTGTCTCCACCCAAATCTCATCTTATAGCTCCCATAATTCCCATGTGTTGTGGGAAGGATCTTGTGGGAGATGATTGAATCATGGGGGTAAGTGTTTCCCATGCTGGTTTCATGACAGCGAATGTGTCTCATGAGATCTGATGGTTTAAAAAAATGAGAGTTTCCCTGCACAAGCTCTTTTTTCCTGCTGCTATACATGTAAAACGTGACTTACTCCTTCTTGTCTTCCATCATGATGGTGAGGCCTCCCTTGCCACGTGGAACTGTGAGTCCAATTAAACCTCTCTCTTTTGCAAACTGCCCAGTCTTCATATGTCTTTATCAGTAATGTGAAAATGGACTAATACAATGGGCAAAATATTTTAATAGACATTTCTCTAAAGAACATATACAAATGGCAAACAGGTATATGAAAAGGTTCTTTACTTCATTGATTTTAAGAGAAACGCCAATCAAAACCACAATGAAATATCATCTTATCCCACTTAAAATGGCTTTTATCCAGAAGTCAGGCAATAACAAATGCTTGTGAGGGTGTGGTGGAAAAGAAACCCTTATAAACTCTTGATGGGAATGTGAGTGAGTATAACCACTATGCAGAACTCTTTGGAGCTTCCTCAAAAAAATAAAAACAGAGCTACCATATATTCTAGCAATCTCCCTGCTGGGTATATATCCAAAAGATAGAAAATTAGTAAATCAAAGACATATCTGTAGTCCTATGTTTATGGCAGTGCTGTTCCTTATAGCTAAGATTTGGAAGAAACCTAAGTGTCTATCTACAGATGAACCAATTAAAAAAAAAGTGGTACTTATACATGATGGAGTACTACTATTCAGCCATAAAAGAGAATAAGATTATGCCATTTGCAACAACATGGATAGAACTCTAGGTGATTATATTAGGTGAAATAAGCTAGGTACAAAAAGGAAAATATCACATGTTCTCACTTATTTGTGGGATCTAGAAATCAAAACGATTGAACACATGGAGAAAGAGAATAGAAGGATGACGACCAGAGGCTGGGAAGGGTACTGCGAGGGTGATGGGAAACTGGAGATGGTTAATGGAAAAAAATATATATATAGAAAGATAAACAAGACCTAATATTTGCTAGCACAATAGGGGTACTATAGCCAATAATAATTTAATTGTATATTTAAAAATAACTAAAAGGTTTTTTGTAACATGAAGGATAAATGCTTGAGAGGATGAATACCCAATTTTCCATGATGGGATTATTACTCATTGCCCCCCTGTACCAAAATATCTCATGTACCCCATAAATATATACAAATACTATGTACCCACACATTTTTTTTAAATTTAAACATTTAAAAAATGTAAAAATAATGTGGCAAAGATGATGGAGTGTCATATAAGATTCTGATCTTAGCAGACTGGAGATGGAAATTTACTTGTTGACTTTGAAGAAGTAAGCTCCTGTGTTGTGAGATGGCTGAGTAGGACAATGTGGAAGGGAACAAATGGGACCTCCAGGAGCTAAAGGTAACTCCCAGCTGACGGCCAGCAAAAAGAACAGGGGCTTCAGTCCTATTACTGCAAGGAACTGAAAACTGCCAACAACTGCATGAATTTGGAAGAGGACCTAGAGTTCTATAAAGAACAAAATCCAGTAATACCTTCATTGCAACCTTACGACTCCTGAGCAGAGAAATCAGCCAAGCTGTACCAATACTCCTAACCCATGGAAAATAGGACATAACAAACGTTTGTTGTTTTAAACAAGGAAATTTGTAGTAAACTTCTGCACCACAGTAGAAAGTACTGTCTGGAAAGTAATTTTGTCTGCATTTTTGCCTTAGAGACGGCAGTGCTGAGTGACTAAACAGACAAATCATGCCCCTGAGCTGGATTTCAAACCTTAGGTTGGACAGTTTTTTAGTGTTTTAAGTGTTACTTAAATTCGCTACATCGTAATGACTTTATTGGTCACGGAGGTAATATACTTATATCATGGGGTTGCTGTGGAGGTTAATTCAGTTAAGTGCTTAAAGCACAGTAAATATTAGCTATATTTCTAAATATTTGGTTTTGAAGGTTCTGTTTGTTTATTTTGTTTTAAAGAAAATTAATTGAATTAATTTGTAGGCTGAGGAGAAGCAATAAATGAAGCTAATGATTCATGAGAGAGATTTTTAGGGAACACAACCCTAGAGAAAATCAGATCCAGAAAACACTCAGAGTAAAGAATGAGGTAAATAAATGTAACTACAAAAGGGATAATCTAGCTTTAATTTATTTTATTCATTTTCACTAGCTTTTTGAAAAGTCAAAATATATTTCACTGATTTTAATGAACAAAATTCACAAGCCTCCAGCAGGTCTTTGAAAAATGGAGGAAAAGGAACAGATGGCCAGTATCAGGACATTAATAAGCTTTTATTTTTCATTTAAAATAAAGAGCAGAAGAGTGAAAGATAGATGTTACATATATACATAGAAAATGTTTTTCTTAATAATGTATTGCATTTTCTTAAAATTTAAATTTATGTCATAATTATGTATTGCTATTTTCCATATATGTATGCATATGTGTATGTATGTATATAAGTACATTTCTATTTTACTATCTGTTCAATGATTCCTTGTAAACACTCATAAGAAGGAAAGGCATTAAATTCAATTTAATCTGGATAATTTTTATGCTTACAAAGTGTCTCTATTATAAACGAATTGGAGTTATTTGAATATTTTATATATCTTGAGCATTAGCACTTCAGAAAAATGATTTTTCCTTAAACCTTCCTTAAGTTATCAAATGTAGGTTTCTTAGCTCCATGGGGCTACATTTATAGCTATTTTTTTTAAAATTCTGGGCTGGGCGTGGTGGCTCATGCCTGTAATCCCAGCACTTTGGGAGGCTGAGGCGGTTGGATCACAAGGTCAGAAGATCGAGACCATCCTGGCTAACAAGGTGAAACCCCATCTCTACTAAAAATACAATAAAATTAGCCAGGCGTGGTGACGGGTGCCTGTAGTCCCAGCTACTCAGGAGGCTGAGGCAGGAGAATGGCGTGAACCCAGGAGCAGTGCTTGCAGTGAGCCAAAATCACACCACTGCACTCCAGTCTGGGAGACAGAGCAAGACTCGGTCTCAAAAACAACAACAACAACAACAACAACAAAATCTGTTTTCAAACTCTAGTGTTTTTCACAACTAGAAAATATTCTTAAATAATCTTCATTTATTTGGAATTAGTCACTCATTTCTTATTTATTCATTCACAAATATTTACTAAATGTATACCCTTATAAGCTGTTTTGAGTAGCTGTTAAATATTCTATAGACAATAATTCTGCTTTAAATCTCACTCTTGTAAAGTTTTCTAAAATACTTTTACTCTCATGTGTGTTAATAGTAAATGTCTCTGGGAGGTTTTCCTTCTCAGTTTACAAAAGTCTGAGTGTCTTCATTTCATTTATTCTTCAGTATGACTTGGAATACTGAAGAAAAATGCCTACCCTTTTGTAAGAAAAGGAATTAGTCAAAATTTTCGTGTTCTTAATAGTCATGTCTTTTGCTTCCATATTGTTGTAATATAAATGAAAGCTTTTATGTAAAGTTTTAGCTCTAAATTTTCATGCAGCATGTCATCTGGTTTACAGATCTGAAAATATTCTAGTAATCTATGTGGATAATTCTTACTATAGTCTATATACTTTTTGAGATTCAGCTAATGTAAACTGTCCTATTTTAAGAACTGTTCAATTTCTCAATTATCAGGAATCCTGGTGTCTCTCTGTCTGTGAATTCAAACAGATATTCTTTTAACATAAAGAATGGTCAGGCCAGGTGCAGTAGTTCATAGTTGCCATACAACTGAGATGGGAGGATCACTTGAGTCCACGAGTTAGAGACCAGCCTAGGCAACACAGTGATACCCCTATCTCTACAAAAAGAAGAAAGAAAGAATGGTTAGACTTAAAATACAGGCTATGTTTGACATGAGAAGTTGCAGAAAAGATACACAGGCATCCTTTAGAGCTACCAAACTAAAATATGAGGGATGCCATTTGGACTTCTGATAGAGGGGTTATGCTGGGCATATTAAGATATGAAAGATAAGAAACATCATGATTTTGATTATGACCCAAATAATAAGCCATAATACACCTTTCTAAGGGTAGATGTCAGCTGACTATTCCTACTTAGGTAGCTGTCTGTGACTGCTTCAGGCTGAGCTGTGATGGAGCTGTATTTACTGCACAGACATGGTGAGGATCCTGAGAAACTTCAAGTAGGCTAGCTATTTCAGACAGAAGTTGTTTTAGTCATGCAGTTCTTACCCTTCATTATATCAAATATTTTTTATAAGATCATTTCACTGTTAAGCAACCATTAGGCAGTCATACATCTCTGCAGAACCAAGAACCAAAATCCAGGGTTCTTGATGCAATCTTTCATTTCATTTCAGCTGCTTTCATTCCTAGAACTTTTTATTCTACAGAGAGAGAGGTACTCTTGATGAATTTGCAAGCAGAAGATTGTCTAAGTCAGTTTGGGCTGCTATATAAAAAAATAACATAACTGGCAGCTTAAACTGTGAACCTACATTTCTCGTGGTTCTTGGGGCAGAAAGTCCAAGATGAGAGTATCAGCAAGTTTCAGATCTTGCTGGGGACCTTCTTGCTGCTATGTCCTCACATGGCCTTTCCTTGGTGCATTCATTGAGAGAGAGGTCTCAACTCTCTTCCTCTTTTTATAAGGGCATTAATGCCATCCTGGGGCCTCAATCACATTACTAATATAACCTTCAATATCTCCCAAAGGTCCCATTTCTGAATACCATCACACTAGGATAAGGGTTTCAACACATAAATTTGAGAAGCACAAAAGCATTCAGTCCTTAGCAGAGAGAAATGAGGAAAGTGTTCTCAATATTGTATCACAAATTGATCAGAACAGCTGTATAACTCTCAGAAACCATAGAATGTATCTAAAGATTTGAGGAATATTACTAATACATTATTCTCTCCAAATCTTGTATGAACATAAGGGCTTGAACAAGCACCACAGCATCCAGCAAAATCTATTACCATTTGTTCTTACTGAGAATTTATAAAATGTCTGTGTCCCCTGATATTTCCTTCCTTCCTTCCTTCCTTTCTTCCTTCCTTCCTTCTTTCCTTCCCTCCTTCTTTCCCTCCTTTATTTTGATCTTTCTTTTTCTTTCTTTTCTTTTTTCTTTCCTTCTTTTTCTCTTTCTTTTTCTTTCTTTCTTTTTCTCTCTCTCTTTCTTTTTCCTTCTTTTCTTTTCTTTCTTTTTTCTGTCTCTCTTTCCTTCCCTCTTTCTCTCTCTCCTTCCTTATTTTCTTCCTTATTTCCTTCCTTCCTTCGTTCATTCCTTCCTTCATTCGTTCCTTCCTTCCTTCCTTCAGTCCGTCCTTCCTTCCTTCCTTCCTTCCTTCCTCCCTCCCTCCCTTCCTTCCTCCCTTCCTTCCTTCCTCCCTCCCTACCTCCCTACCTCCCCTTCCCTCCCTCTCTCCCTACCTCCCCTTCCCTCCCTCCCTACCTCCCCTTCCCTCCCTCCCTCCTTACCTCCCCTTACCTCCCTCCCTCCCCTTCCCTCCCCTCTCCTTTCCCCTGTCTTGATGGAGCCTCACTCTGTTGCCCAGGCTGGATTGCAGTGGCAGGATCTCAGCTCATTGCAACCTCCACCTCCTGGGTTAAGCAAATTCTTGTGCCTCAGCCTCCTGAGTAGCTGAGATTACAGGCGCCCACCACCATGCCTGGCTAGTTTTTGTATTTTTAGTAGAGATGGGGTTTCACCATGTTGACCAGGCTGGTTTCCAACTACTGACCCCATGTGATCTGCCCGACTCAGCCTCCCAAAGTACTAGGATTACAGTCCTAAGCCACCTATCTGGCATCCCCTGGTATTTTCAAAGAAGAACATAGACTAAAATGGGAAGTTTCCATATACTTCGAATATTCCATCCATCAGAATTTTTTAAGTTTACATCAGACAAAAATAAATCACAGATAAAACATAAACTCTCCACACACATGCACGCGCGCACACACACACATACACAGCACAGACTAAAAGTTGTTGAAAGGAGAAAATAAGTTGGTTCTTTTGTTTTGTTGTTGTTTGTTTGTTTTTTTGAGACGGAGTCTCGCTCTGTTGCCCAGGCTGGAGTGCACCGGCAATCTCCGCTCACTGCAAGCTCCGCCTCTCAGGTTCACGCCATTCTCCTGCCTCAGCCTCCCGAGTAGCTAGGATTACAGGCGCCCGCCACCTCGCCCGGCTAATTTTTTGTATTTTTTAGTAGAGACGGGGTCTCACTGTGTTAGCCAGGATGGTCTCAATCTCCTGACCTCGTGATCCGCCCGTCTCGGCCTCCCAAAGTGCTGGGATTACAGGCATGAGAAGTTGGTTCTTTTGAAATTTAATGTGGAAAGTTGTCTTCAGACATAGGATTTCTGTGATCATTAGAAATCCTGAATATTTTTAAGCACATTGTGGTTATTTCTGACAGCCACTTGCAATTTTTCAGGAATATCCAGCAACAGCAAATTCTCTCTTAGCACAACAATACCTTATTGATTGCTCACTTTACCCTAGCATATGTTGTAGATACATTTTCACTTTAATTCACTGCGTTTTTATTTTATTTAAGACAACAAGCTGAAACTTTTCATACTTTATAAATGCTCAAAGCAATGCTACTTTGGCATAGGCAACTATAAGAAATCACCTAAGAAACACCCTGAAGGGCTTGAAAAATGGATTATGGTTTTCTGCTTACAGGAAATAAAGTTCTAATATGTTATGATGGGGAAAAGATTCTAGAGGAAGCCATCCAAAACTAATTGTCCTGTCATAGGCGAAAATTGGGCCTTAGGTCTTTGATGTCCAAAATAGCTGACTTAAATATTTATAGTTACCATATACATTTTCAATTATTCTTGTGAGCCTTAAGGAAATCATGTTTGTTTTCTTGTTGCATTATACTTACCAATTACTTTAAATCTTTATGTGATGACCATATTTTATATACTTTAGAAAAAAGAGAGAAAACTGATTATTGTTTTTGCTTTCTAAGCTAAAGTTTAAAATTTCATGTACCAGGGCTTATTCGAATGTAGATTAATAATAAAACAACAACAATATGAATGTGTTGATTAATCTGAAAATGCATAAGGAAATTAATTTTACCACATAACTTATGATAAAATATAAGTTTCAATGTATTTGGGGATTTGAAAGAAACATGAGACTCAGATTTCACCTGTGGCAACAACCACCTACAGCTAACAGCTATGTAGCCATGATAGCTTTGAACTACCAAGCATCATTACAGATGAAATCACTATGATTACTGCTTATTAGATATGTGAACACAGGCAAATAGACTAAATTCTCTGACTCTAAAGCCTTCATTAAAAAAAAATTAAAAAGCATGAAAGCAATATGTATGTTCCAGGATCATTTTGTGTTTGGCAAATACTGTGTAAGAGTACAGATGCATCGCCAACATTACTGACTTTTGTAGATGTTAGCAAGCAGCTCACAAAGTAATATGGTGCCTCGTCTCATAATAGAGAATGTGTGTATGTTTGTGTGTATCATCCAAATTTAACAATCTCTTCATCTTTTTCTCACCAAAGTAGTCAGAGAATCACTTAGAAAAGTTTTCAAAACGCTTTTAATAAGATTTTTCTCAAAGTAAGCCATTTCTCTAACTGGCATACATTTCAAAACTGCCTGTGTTCTGACGAACTTTGATTTTTGAAACTTGTCATTTCAAAATAAAACACAATGTCTTAAACTTAACAGCACACTGCAACTTTGATTTGATGAGGACGGGGTAAAGAGGCCCATGGTGTTCCTATTCTGACAATTACTCTTTTATTAATGCGGCTCAAATCACTTTAGATTTTTTTTTTTTCTTTTGGCTTCCACATCATGCTGATGATTCATGCTGAGATTGCAGTCAATTATAGCCTGGTACCTACAGTTCTTTTTCTTTACAGAAAACACTGTTAAAATAGTCTTTTCCCTGTCCTGTGATTGTCGAGTTGGTCCTTTTGAAATTTAATGTGTAAAATTCTCTTTTTTTCTCTTGAAGTGTATACCTTGTTAAACTGTATGCATTGTTCTAAACTAAATAAATTTTCTGAATCACAATTCTAAAATCTAAAACATCAGACTTGTGTCAGTCACAGATTCTTTAACTTATAGTCTGAACTTGATGTAAGTTACCTTTTAACACTAATCAATATAAAAATGTTAAATACATTTTTTAACCTGTTAGGTTGGTGCAAAAGTAATTGCAGTTTTTGCCATTATTGATGTCTGTCATTTCAATAGCTAGTTCTATCTGAGTGTTCTTGCTCAATCAATTAAAAATCATCTAACTGTATTATCATAAATTCATACGTCTTCACTTTTTAAAAGAAGATATTTTAAAAAATTGTCAAATGTTTGTTGAAATCAAGATACACTATGTATAACCACAGCAATATCCAAGGCTGTCTAGTCTACTAATTATGCCAAAAAGGAGAATGGGCAGTGGCTCACACCTATAATCCTAGCACTTTGGGAGGCTGAGGCAGGAGGATCGCCTGAGGTCAGGAGTTGGAGACCAGCCTGGCCAATGTGGTGAAATTCTATCTTTACTAAAAATACAAAAAAAAATTAACTGGATGTGGTGGCACACGTCTGTAATCCCAGCTACTCAGGAGGCTGAGGCAGGAGAATCACTTGAACCCAGGAGGCAGAGGTTGCAGTGAGCCGAAATTGCATCATTGCACTCTATCCTGGGTGACAGAGAAATACTTCATCTCAAAAAATATAAATACATAAAAAGGAGAATGGAACTAGTTGTCATGATTTTCTTCTGAAAGCAGTATTGGCTTCAGTGGTTATTGCATCGTGTCTTGAATTCTTCTAAATAAAAAGGTGTCATTCTAGAAATTTGCATTACATTACCATCAATTTTAACTCTTCTTTGTTCATACAGTCCCTCTTATCCCACTTTTGAAAAATCCTATCATTCATATTTTTAGCATTATTTACATAACATATTTACATACTTCTTTACATAATTTCTGAGATTATTTTCTCCCCAGATTACTGTCAGTTCTACTTCCCTAATTGGTTCATTGTGGCCCAAATTTAAAACAAACAAATCACATCATTGTCTTCACAGACTTTGAGATAAAATATCACCTTAAAAATGTTATATGTCACTTTCCACACAGAAAAAAATGAACACAAGTGCTAGATTATATAATAGATTCTAGGTTTGGATACTATAAAAATATTTCAAACATTAATTAAAAATAGCCTGTGTAAGAAATGTCAACCTGGGAGTTGGTACATGGCATGAAAGTTGAACATGAAACATGGTACTCACTCCAGAGGCCCTTGACATTTCTCGATAGTTGAAAGTTGTTCAGAGGTTGATTGCCCACTACGAGCTCTTGCTAAAGGGATCTATTCATGTATAGTACAACCTGCTGGGAAAGGTCAGTGCAAAAGTCAAAACCCTTAAAACTGGGGAGTTTTGTATCTTAATGATGCTTTCAAATGTTACTCACTACAAAGTGGATCACCTGTAGGTAACTGGAAAAGAAGAAAATAAAAAAAAAACCTAGAAGGGTTGAAGTGAGGAGAGCTGGACTTGAGTTACCCATCTCCATTTAACAGGTATCTTATTTTGAGTAATACAGAAAACCAACTTCAGATACAAGTTCCTTATGTACCAAATGAGCTTAATATCGATGTTGGATATATTTCTAAAGGATAAAAGTGATTGTTGCTGTACAAGCCATGTTTAACTACTGCATCAGTATTTATTGCTGTGACAGTGAATATTGAGTGTCAACTTGATTGGATTGAAGGATGCAAAATATTGTTCCTGGGTGTGTCTGTGAGGGTGTTGCCAAAGGAGATTAACATTTGAGTCAGTAGACTAGTAGAGGGAGACTCATCCTCAATCTGGATGGGCACCCTCTAATAAGCTGCCAGTGTGTCTAGGATAAAAGCAAGCAGAAGAACGGGGAAGGATTTGACTGGCTAAGTCTCCGGCCTTCATCTTTCTCCTGTGCTGGAGGCTACCTGCCCTCAAACATCAGACTCTAAATTCTTCATCTTTTGGGCTTTTGGACCTACACCCGTGGTTGTCAGGGGCTCTCAGACCTTCAACCACAGAATGAAGACTGTACCGTCGGCTTCCCTGCTTTTGAGGTTTGGGGGTGCTGCCTGGCTTCCTTGCTCCTCAGCTTGCAGACGGCCTGTTGTGGGACTTCACCTTATGATTCTTTGAGTCAATACTCCTTAATAAACTCCTCTTCATATATACATCTATCCTTTTAGTTCTGTCCCTCTAAAGAATCCTAATACATTGCTATTATTGCTTATTTAAACCCCACAAATTGGTTGAGGCATATGATGGTGATTATTATTTTTTGTAGCATTAGTAGTATAACCACCAAGATTCCTACTAGTACTAGTTGTAGTGCCCGTAATATCACTGATATTAAATCATAAAAGCTTTGAAACATCCAGCGTGATGTAGTCTGCAATGTAATCAGAATCTGTCTACCCCATGTGGATTTCAATGTTTTCCAGTCATTTTCCTGAGGTGGAGATTATGAACTTGGCCTCAGCTGTTAACTATATTAACAAGAGGCCATGGGGTTAAGCATAATGCCTGTGGAGATTTTTGGCTCTCCTCTAGGACGTTTCACCTTCCAACAACCAGAACCAAAGCTCATGCCCAGAGAACCTCATTGTGAGGGGCAAATCTGAAAGCTGTTATTACGGAGAAGGTCATTTTTGCAGTGTAGTCTAGTCTGGCACTAAGGTTACAGGCAGCAGCAACCACCGCAGCCCTGACAGAGTCAGGATCTGCACAACCTCTTCTGGCTGCCCATAGCACAGGCTTCTGACATTTTACTGAGATAACCGTTAGAGCTTTCTCTAAGCCTGAGTGCTTTTGGAGTAGAAGGAATAAAATGACGAGGCTCACTCTGAACCCTTAGTGGTAGCAAAGAGGTTATTGTCAGTTTCCTGAAATTGTGTATCCTAAGCTCCATTTATTTTGAATGTCAGAATTTGTTCAGTCTGCTGAACCAACAAAATGCAATGCTAATTTGATTAGAGTGTAAAGAGCTTTATTTTTATTTAAATTCAGTTCCCTAGTTAAAGCTTCAACCCAGAAATGTATTTTTAAAGAAAACTATATAGTGATGTGACCAGACTGGAAAAATTAGATGATTGTTCATGTACATATACATACACACGCACAACAAATACTTATATATAATCCACGATGAGACAGATTTTATACTTGAAAAAGTAAGCATATTTGAATAAAACATTACTCTGGGACTTGCTGGCTCTATCATCTTGAGTGGTCACCTTCAGTTTTCTCATCTGTAAACTGGTACTAATGGTATCAGCCTAGCAGGATACTATAATGAATTGAATTATTTCAAGTATTTAAAAGACATGGATGCATTATCCATAATGCTAGACACTCATTGGTGACATAGAATTAAGCATAAATAGACAATGCCGTAAGCCTTACATTCCAGTGATGGCAATATAGAGAGTGTAGTTAGCAAACAGCCTGGCATACAGAAGGCATTCAATAAATGCCAGTGCTGTGATCTGAATGTTTGTGTCCCCCCATAATTCATATGTTAAAATCCTAACCCCCAAGGTGGTGGTATTAGCATGGTATTGGGAGGTGATTAAGTCATAAGAATAGAGAGCCCTTGTGAATGGGATGAGTACCCTATAGAGGCATCCACAGAGAGCTGCCTTGTGCCTTCACCATATGAGGACACGGTGTGCAGGCACAGAGAAGGCACCACCTATGAGAAAGTGGGGCCTCACCAGATACCACTTTTGCCTGATCTGGACTTCCAGCACTGTGAGAAATACATTTCTGTTGTTTTTAAGCCCTCTGGTTCATGGCATTTTGTTACAGTTGCCTAAATAAACCTTGACAGTCAGTTTCCCTCCTCTGGACTGAACCATTGTGTGGAAGAGCTTGCAGGATAAAAACATGATCATCTCATGATAATGATACAAAAGCAGATTATACCTAAATTTTTATCAACCTGAAATTGTAATTTCTCTTTCTCCATTCTTATATGTCTTGTGCAGATTTCAAATCCTGTTTACAGCACTCATTCCGTTGGTTTCAAATTTTTAATTTATTTGTTTCTTAGTGGCTGTAATACTTACTCACAATTTTAATCCCCCCTTTCCCAATTCGGAATAACATCAATATAATTTTGTAACCTGGCATTCAAGGTATTTTCCAATACATTCCTGTATTCTTTATATCACACTTCCAACCAATGTCAATCTTAAGATTGTTTGCTCATCCCCAAATATGTTTCTCATTTCTTTTATATTTTCATGGCATGTCAGTGTTTGAATCCCTGTCTCACTATAGACTTACTTTAACTAATCTTTAAAAAATTTGTCAACCGGTAGTTCGTTGAAAGATTAAATAATAGAATAAATAAATGATTGTACACAGTTCAAGACTGCAAACCTTTTGGGAACAACAGTGGGCCTATTATTTTCTGTAACATATGAGGACATCTAGCATACCTATAAACTTATACATTGTAAGTTCTCTACTTAGTTGAAATAAATTGAGCTATTTATACACATTCAGTTTAAATTAATAATTTTAGCAACAACTAAGAAAAAAAAAGAGTAAGCTCTATGATTCCAGACGTTTGATTAACTAGAATTCTGATTTTTCTGTTCAACAAATTATATAAATCACAGGAGTTACAATAAAAGACTTAAAGTTATTATGCAATGAAAATACTTGTTGATAAATGTTATTCTTAAATATTATATAGAAGCTACAAGGTTTTTTTTCAGGTTAGACTCATTGTATTTATACATATAATTAGCTCATTATTTTTATTAAAGCAGATGTCAACTTGAACTATGCAGTCAGAATAAGATTGTCAAATGTGGTAGGAAGTAAATCCACCAGGAAAAGATATTGAAGGAAAGCACTAAGTGTTACTCTTTTTTAATGTTTTATTACTTTGGATACAATGAGATAGTCCAGTGGTACTTTTAAAATTCAATATCCAAGTATCTCCATAGGGTTTGTTCAATGTACCACTGACTATTATATAACAGGACCATGTTTACTAAGGAAAGGTCGGGAAATAATTGTATTGATTTTTATCTTGCAAAATATCGAATGGTAGATATTATCCTACCTTTGTGGATACAATTATAGATAATATTTCAAAATTGTAGTAATTTGAAAGTCATAAGGAAGACAGGTAGACAAGTGGCTAGGTTTATGGTCAGGATCCTTAGTCAAAATGTTTTGGATTAATGTTAAATCTAATTTATTGACATAGAATAAGCAACCAAAGTTTCTTTAGGTGTTATGTTTCTAGGTAAAGGTAAGGGAAATTGGGATTTCACATCTAGCAGAGGAGTAGAGAGTTTTCACAAAGTAGAGTAGTATGTTCTACAGACTAAAACAGATAGTCTTAAAAGAAGCTTTGGCTAAGTCACATGTTAAACAAGTTTTTAATATAAAACTGAAGACAATGGAATTCAGGCAGAGTCAAGCCTTACAGAGTAACATCTTTAACTTCAACAATCTACTAATACCCTGTTATATGATGTCTAAGGAGCTCTAAAATCTCAGTGGTAGTAAAACTGTGCATATTATTGAGTGCCCTATCATATAAAGTCTTTCCAAGATTATATTGAGAGTGGATTGAATAAAGAAAATACAGAATAATAAAGATAGAAATAAATAAGGGCAGGCTTTTGGGTATTTCAGATTGATAAACAATGGAAGCAAATAAGAAAGAAGTTAAGTCTGGCTGGGTTGAAGTCATGCTTTGGGCAGTGATGTTTGGGGCAAGTGAGCCAAAGGTGATGGCCCTGCCAAGCCAGCCGACTCAACTGGACTAGCTAAGCAGGCAGAGCTGACTCATATAACGAGTGGAAAAACAATACAAATTAGTGCTTTATTACAATGCCTCAGGCCCATTGATTCTTATCAGGGAATGAGAGGAGTTGAGTCAAAACTATAGTATTTCAAAATGGTATGTCATCTGCCACTTTGAAATTAATTTATTAATGATTTAATGAGATGCTACTATAGTTTCTAAAATGATGTCACTATTTACTTTCTACTTTATAAATTAATAACATTTTAAAAATAAAAAATCATTACAATATTTAATATTAAACCTCTATTAGGTGTTTGGAATCATTTGTTTAGACTTGTTTTTCTTTTTTCTTTTTTTTTTTTTTTACTTTGGAAACCCAGCAGACTTTTTCCATCTCTTCATTATCTAGCTCTCCTTTACGTTCTCAGAAAGCCATATTATTTTATACTTGGTATCTGCTAGCAATAAAATTGAATCCATTCTTGTCTACTAGTGTTTTTTTCCTCAATAATTTGTGTTACTAGTTGCTTATCCTCTTTTCCTTTCATATCCCTGACCCTTTTCTTTTCTTCTGATCTGTTGCCTAGTGTTAGGAGACATAGTGATAATAAAAATTGCAAAATAAATAAATAAATAAAACCCCTGCAATGTAGAAGTTGTCTTTTGACAGCAAAATAATTACAAAGAAAAGAAAAAGTTGAAGTTTGACAGGATTAGCCTGCTGACTTGCTGAGTTTATGAGCCCTGTAAAGAATACCAATAAGAGAAAAAATAGGAGTGAGACAACATTATAAATTTTACCCGCAGACTTCTTCACAGCACTTTGGGAAATAAAATCAAGTTCTGGATACCATTAATGGTTATTGTCACGAAAGAGAACCAGTTTGCCATCTGCTTGTCTGTTCGAGATGAATAGAAATACTGGAGGTGGAGCTTTCTTTGAAATAGTTAAGTGATCTGCAGAACAATGTGAAACCCTCTGACATCTGGACATTATACTGGAACTGGCAAAAATATTTATTTTAAAACTGTTGAGTTAGTCTATCTAGCATAAGAGCTAGTAACACAATCTACTGAGGATCAGAATCAAAATACTATGACTAGATCAAGGTGTGTTGTGATTATAATAACGCAACATAAAGTAGAAGCTCAAAGTCAGTTCTACAAAGCACAGAATTCATGTTATGTAGAGGCATTGCCAAAGATGAATACCAAACAGATCCTCACTTATGCTAGTTAGAGGGCTGGAATGTGTGACATGATTCTGGATTACCATGACACAATTTGTAAAAACAAACAGACAACAACAAAAAATCACCGTTACAGTCATCAGTCTTATATCATCATGTTCTCTCCAACAGTGTTTATATATTTTCTAAAGCAATTTGATACCCATTCTGGAAAAACAAAACCACATAACTGATTTTAAAATTTTGTGAAAATCTGATAAAATATGGAAATTTTTAGGAATAAATTAACCTATGCATGGACACAAATATTGTCTACATAATTACAGAGAATGACTGAACCCAGTAATATCTGCTCAAAGACCCTAAATTAACTATTCCTAAGACTTACCTGTATGTTCTAACATTTTCCCACATTTAACAATTATAATTTATGGAAAGAAATATTAATACATGATCTTATAAAACATATATTGTAAATAGTTCCTAAATGGCTCACATTAAGAAATAGGCTACAGATATGAAATATCCAAATAGTGGAATTTATTCCATCTTTAAAATTGACATTTTAAATTAAATAGTTTATTATTTTAAATAGGTAGATCACACAGACATACTCACACAAACATATAATCACAATCACAAGTTTCAAATTGTGTATACTAGAGGTCCTATTATTATTGTAAAAATATACCAGACCTATATGCAAAGAGAAAGTCTCAGAAAAGTATACTCCAAAAGCTTAGTCATTATTTCCGTATTTGGTATTTTTTCTTCATATCAATTTTTGAATTTTTTATACTAAATGTGTACCAAAAATACACTAAGATCAACCTATCTCAGTGATGTGCATTTAAACTACAGATATTTCTGAGAATTGCAATGTTTCAAGTGTCTACAATCCTGGTACGTGGATTGTATATGGGTTGCCTTAAAGGAGACAGAACGAACAGGAATAAACACAAATATGAATGGCATAAAATGTGCAGATGCTGAAACCTTTATCTCATGACCACCCACCTATACAAAGGAGAGACCAATAATGAAGTCCCTTAGGAACTGACGAAGTTCACATCCAAGTCTCAGAAAGCACTTTCCTCTGAAGTGAATCTTATCTGAGAGTGGCCTATGTTCCTGAGTCCAGAATTCAGGGCAGTTGCTATTAAATTATCAAAGGCAGAAAGGAATTACATTAGGGGAAGCTTCTGGAAAGTAGGTGGGGAATAATGGAAATGAATCTGACAAAATAAGACAGGAAATAATTTTTCAGTACATAAGCACCAGAGACCCAGTCAGCTGGGAATTCTTAAAGGGCTAAAGGAATCTTTCCTGCAATGTAGTAAACTGTCCCCTGACACAACCACCCCCAAGCCCCAACCATCAACCATCGCCATCACCACCAGTGGTGGGGAAATAAAGTTTATTGTCAGTAGGTTGAGGGAGTTGCCATTTACTATATCTACACATTTGAACACCCAAATACAAGACAGATTATTTAAGAAGACACACATAAATTAGAAACTAACTCCTAAAAGCAGGACAGACTGTCTACTATTGGTCCTGATACTAAGCAAAGCTGCCTGAGATGCCTGGATGCCAACATTTAAGTTGAGTACGGATATCTAGGTCATACTGGAGGATCTGCTGGGGAGAAGGGAATAGTGAGTCAAGTAATATTCTTCCATGTTCCATAGTTCTAACTAGCGCTAGCTCCAAAGGCAGCACTCTCAAATGAATTCCACTGGAGAAAAACATTTTTAAGAGGTAAAAAGAAAGAGGTGATCACAGATGCTTATTAAAGGTATTTCAAACCCTTTTATATTCCCATTATATGTGAAAGTCCCAAGTAAGACAAACAAGGAAAGGTCATATATATACTGGTTTATAATTTTCAAACAGTTGCCACTTGCATTTTTCCTTTCATCTTTATCCCTAGTGTTCATCACATCACCATTTCATAATAACAGAAGCTGAAGCACTAGAAATTTAATGGAATTGACTAGGGCCATCTGAGTTCTAACAGAGCTGGGACTCACACCTTGGCCTTCTCAGGCTAATTGCCTATATTAAACCCACATACCATGCTGTTTATCATGGCCATAAACCCATAAAGAGATGATTTATAGTGGGGCATTCATTTTGAATATGATTAATTTCATTTTTATAAAGGATTTTGGATGACTTCCTCATCTGGGTATCATAATGACTGTCATTACTAAACAAATTTGCTCTTTGAAGTAGAAATAACGTGGGTGATATCTTCCTTTTCGTGAGTAATTTACTGCCAAGAGGGGATTCTGTCATTATACAGTAATAATGTTCCTAAATCAATGTGCTCTAGCAACAGTGGAAATCAGAATGCAGCTTACTTTTCATGAACTGAAATTGTCAATTAGAAACAGTCTTGATGTTCTGAAGTCCCAATAAAAGTAATTAAAGAGCAATAACATTGGTTAAGTTGTTGAGTCCTTTTTAAACAAGACTTCAAGTATGAAGTACTGCTGAACACCCAAACTATTTTTAAGTGTGTGTGTGTGTGGTGTGTGTGTGTGTGTGTGTGTGTATTTAAATGTCTTTCAAATGTCTTTTAAAATGAAAACATAGCAATATCTTTTAAAAAGAACCTGGCATTCCTATGTAAGTGCACAGTGGGAGTACTTAAAAAGCTGGACTAAGGAAGAGGGACCTGCTCTCAGATTTCATTCAGATCATCACTAAATATCCAAACTTGCATAATCTTGACATTCTTGGCACCTCATGGGGCTCCCGGGGTTATGTCCACGGCTTAGAATGTGAACTAAACAACAAACAAATTCTTGAACTAATACACACATATATACTGAAACATACACACGCACAAATGTGTAGTTTAAAAGGAGTCAAGTTATTTATGACTAAGCAATAGAGGTTGGGAAACATATACAGGCACAGAAATCATCTTTGGAGTGGGTTATCCCACCAGTTAAATGAATGGTTGGTTTGCATATGCCATCACTGGCCTCCTGAGAATGATGTGTTAAGTAAGAAAGTCATCTGTTATTCTTTTAATATTAAGGTAATGAAATATAAAATAGAAGTAGTTAGAGCAGTCAGATGAACTTTGTCAGCATGGTCAAAATGCAGAAACATTCCTGCCATAAGACTATACAAGAGTCTTTTTCAAAAATGCATTCATTTTAAGCTCTGTAATATCAAAATCTGTTTGTGGTGTTTATGTTAATTTGGGGGGAGAATAGCAATATTTTCTAAATATGAAAGCCCTAAATAACAACCTATGAAAACACACAGTTTTAAAAATTTTACTTATTTATATGACATTATAAATTAGGGTAAGATAATTCATATCACATTTAGATAACAAGGGTTTTATTATGCAGCTTATCTGAATTCAAAGCCAACCCCAACCGTGTTGTCATTTGAGAATGTGTTAATCATTCCATTTACAATGAGTATGTAGCATAGATAAAAGTTGCATTCACACTGTCCTTGGCATTTAAATAAATTTGCTTAATCCTCCTATCTCATGTTCTGGAGTAGTTCAGGTGAGCCTCCACAATTTGTTTATTAATTCCCAAAGTGATTAATTTTTATGATACCTCAAGGTTTTGAATTATTGCAATAAATATATCTGATGTATACATATGGATGACTGAGTCTTAAATAATTTTCATATGTCAGCATATTGGTTCAGGTCATAGTGCTAATTAGTGCTGAACCATGATTAACTCCAAGTATATCTTCAATCCTTCAATGCCAGTATCTTCAATACCAATTTCAATCTTATTTTGATTAAGAGATGTAGTCTCAGATCTCAAGGACCAAATGATTCTCTTAGTAAGATGAACTGTGCTCACATGTAACTAAAAACAACATTAGGTATGAGTGTCAACTGATGGTTTGAGAAAAAAGTTTGCTGTGGAGAAACATATTAGTAGCAACTAACATAATTTTTTTCAAATATAGCTTCAGTGGAGTTATCTTGCAGTTAATTTTTGAATAATTAGAAGACAGGTTCAATGGACCTTTTCTAAATATTTATTTACGTGTAGCTATCTATCTAGCTAGCTAGACAGACAGCTAGCTAGATATAGAGACAGCCAGATAGAGATATTATTTGTATTTTTCTGCCATTAAAAAGGAGAGAAGTTGATAGTATAAATACTTGTATCTGACAAGCCAAAAGTGAACATGGTGGGAACAGCAGAATTACAAAACTGTCTAGGTTGGAGATTCCCATGAGAGATGCACGTATTATTTATTCTTGCAGCTACTGTCAATTATTTCTGATTTCTAGTGTTTACTTATATCTGTTTCTATCCAGGTAGACGATTGACGACTATTTTAAAATTGACATATTGAAAGAGACAGCATAGGTTTCGAAGTAGTCTGCTCACAGAAAATCCTTGTCAGATGTTAACTTGGTACCCCAAATAGAATATAACAATTAATCCATAAAAATAATACCATCATGATTTGTAATAATGAAAATAACTCCAATTAACATAAAAACATTATCTACCTAATAAAGGAATGGGGAAAATGACTGCCAATGTATTACCATATTAGTCTGTTTTTGTATTTTACAATAAAAAAGTGGGCATTTTTGTATTAATTTAAGTAAAAAGCATTGGATCGATATAAGAAAGTACTCTATTCCCAAGAGGGGTGTACAAGTCAGTGAGCAGTTAATATATTTAAGTTTATTATTAATAGTATAAATTGATCAGATTTTTCCCTCAAAAATTGATCAATTTTTCCATCAGGAGAAGAATAGACATAAAGGTGCACATTACTTTCATTTCAATATGAGACATAGGAAACATAAAATAGACAGAATGGGTAGAAGATAAAGTTATAAAAGCAGACTTTGTCTTGATAAAAGTTCTTATTTAAAAATGCATGATTCCTTGCCAAAAATTTTTAACCTCATAAAAATTCATGAGCATTTCTGTTTGGTATTTAATGTATATTTCATTAAATATGAGTTTTTAATATATGATTAATATTGTTAACTCTAGCTCATCCTCTCCTGCTAAAGTGCATTGAAAATCCTAAACAACGTTAAATAGTTTTCAGTGGTGATACATCTACCGCTTTCATCGATGACATTTCCTTAAAAAATGCTAATGGCAGGCCGGGTGTGGTGGCTCATGCCTGTAATCCTAGCACTTTGGGAGGCCAAGGCGGGTGGATCCCTTGAGGTCAGGAGTTCGAGACCAGCCTAGCCAACATGACAAAACCCCATCTCTACTAAAAATACAAAAATTAGCTGGGTGTGGTGGCAGGCACCTGTAATCCCAGATACTCGAGAGGTTGAGGCAGGAGAATCACTTGAACCCAGGAGGTGGAGGTTGCAGTGAGCCAAGATCATGCCACTGCATTCCACTCCAGCCTGGAAGATAGAGTGACACTCTGCCTACAAAAAAAAAAAAAAAAAAAGGCTAATGGAAAAAAAAGCAGCCCCCACTTTAAATGAATTTGACAATGGCTGATGTTTTCAGGTCTGTTCTGTGTTTAACACTTCACTGACAATCTGGAGTGACATGAATCTGGATAATTTAGCTACACAATGTATATAATTGAGCCTAAAAATTAGTAAAAATGAACACTCTTATATATTCCTTTCCAAATGTGGCCCAGTGGCTATTGGTAGAAAGTTATTGAATTCGTCAGAAATTGTGAAAAGCAGGAATCATTACAGAGAAAGTTCACGTAGAGCCTAACTAAATATGTGATTTGTCTTACCCATGGTGACCATAAGAGTGATGACACAAGATTTTCATATGCTGCTTTGTTAAGCCAATAAACACACTGATGGTAGTTCATGTTGAATGATTCACTAAATTCTGTTACAATGGTTCACAAAATTCCAAACTACAAAGTAGCTGTTTAATTTATATAAGAAATCTATTATTCACCACCAAATTTCAATGTATTATATTTTTACCTAGAAGATATTTTCAAAACTTATTTATTATATTACAGAAATAAATGAAGCTCTGTGTTTAACAGACATATATTTTCAAATGAAAAATTTTAGAGATTGTAAAAAGAAAAATTGGTAACTAAAGTAAAATAATTAAGATGTAACACCACTGAATCTATAAATAAATAATGATAACATCAATACAGATTTCTTAAAATTATCAATATGTGAAACAAATGAAGAAATGCATGTGGTCTTTCTCAGCATGTGTCTTTCCAGGTTTATATAACACTTATTAAACATTTTGATATTTTAATGGCAGTTAGTCCATTGGGAAACACAACACTTAGGGAATGCAAACAACCATTAAATTACATGCCAACCAGGCTTGTTACATTGGCAGAGTATGATGAATATGCGTATGATGCCTATTAAGTGGCATGAAGAAGTTGTTTCTGCTCCTCTAAACAACCTTTTACACAGCTAATCTCTACTGATTGAAACTGTCTTCAAAATACGTAAAATATTGATATTTAATAAGCTTTTTCTTTCTTTTCTCCAAGGATATATGTCCTTGGAAAGCTGACAGAAAACAATAGTAGAGACTCTTGATTACATTTATATACAAGTTTGTTATTTAAATATTCCTAAAGTGAAACAAGAATCTCATAGATCCAAAGCACTAAAAAAAATGCATCTTTGGGAAGTGAAGACATGATGTTGTGTGAGACAAAATGCATTGAGTAGAAATGGAGGCAATGCCTGTATCATCTTCAATCAAAGCATGTAAAACCTGATCATCTGTTCTTAAACTAGACCAAAGGAACAGATTTCTTAATAAGCTGATACTCTGTCAACAATCACATTGGTTTTATTTGATGGTTTTCATAAACATGGCCTTTTATCCTGTGGCCTTATAAAGACCTTGCCTTCATGCCCCTCCCCTCATTCTCCTACCTCGCCCTCACCATGAGGTCTGTATTCTGCAGTAATGCAGGTGTTGAAAGTGGCACCAAGAGAGACATTTGTGGTTTCCAATTTAATACAGCCTAGTTTTAAAAGATAAGATTGTATGGCTTTGTGCAAAATGAAAAAAAAAAAAAGGTATTGCATGACCCTGTAAAAATAAAACCATATTGTTTTGTCTTGTTTTAAGGATATTATCCGTTATACACTAGTGAGATTAGGAGGAAAAGAAAGAGGGGAAGAAAGGAAGTCCATGCACCCTTAATAGGAGCGATGGGAAGAAAAGGCAACACTTTCATGAACGATGTAAACAAACGGATTCAAATTTTAACTAAAAAGATGCCTAGGTGAATCATATATAATATAAGGAGATCTGATATACAATTTAATTTTGTGTATCCCCTGGGAAATAACTTACTTGGTTCATGACAGATTTGAAATGAACCTTCAGCAGTTGGGGTTCACACGGGAGTTTTTCTGTGTGGCAATCTGTGGTCGGCAATAGGGAGTCTTATATTGGCAGAAGATGGTTACAGGTGAGAAAAATAAGTGAAGGAGAATGGGGTGGATCACAGTATGGAATATTTATAACAATGGTGTGGAAAAAATATTTGATTCAGGCATCTTGCTACCTAGAAGACTGCTAGTCACTACCTAATAATTGAATGAATAAATGAATGAATACTTTCAGAAAGTGATAAAAATGAATAATGCACCATTGTTACCTTAGTATCATGCTGTTTGTATATAAATGATTTACGAAATTTATCTGTGATCAGATGGCTCCTTTCTGAATGGGCAGAATTTGATGATGTGTATCTGGGGCTAAAGGCATGCTAAAAGTAGAAGAAATCAGGTCAAGAACAAAATTCAAGCATTTCAAAATTTTGTTGACACTGACATAAATGTAAACACTCTTCAAAGAGAGAGAACAACAAGAGAATAAGCTGATTTTTTCCCTAAATACAAACATAATAAGCAACATTTTAAAGTAACATGTAGGCTAACAGTGGAACAGATTCTCTTTCTTCTAATCTCAATCAACTGCATGACAAAGTATTTCCTTTTATATCACACTGAGAATTTCACTTTTTATTCAGATTTGGTGCATTTCTTTCTCTGCTAATAGACATAGCCAGTGACTAAATTTCTAAGGGTATGGGCATACACAATATTGATGGTGTGAATCTTGCTTTTTCTTATTAATAGCTGACAATTTGAAATACTAGTACAGCCCAGGTATAAGCAGTTTTTCAAATACCTACAGAAAATGGGTATAGGTAATAAATGCTACTGTTCTAGTAAAATCATCTCATCTCTAGTTTTTCAATAATGCACTTGGTTTGTAATATTTAGAAAGCAATTTTGACAGAGATATTCACTCAATAGTTTTATTAAATGACTTCTAGGTGCCCAGCTCCTGGCATACACAAGATAAATAAGCTATCTATGTCATTTTCAAAGAGCTTATAATCCTTAAGAAGATAAATTATATACATAAATAAGCATATGATAAATAGGTACTAATAAATGTCACAATGTGAGCAAAATGGAATGAAATTCTATGGATGCTTGGAGAAAGTTAACTGGCTAGATTGATTAAATCTCCTTGGAGAAAAGTTTCCTTCTTATAGAAATGAAGCATCACTTTGCTTCCAGATTTAACTGATCCACAAAAACTCAACAACTCTCTTGCAGCTATTGTTTTGAACCACTTCCCTCATCATGAAAAATGCTTTAACATCAGTATTGTGCCAGTTAATTTTAATTTGTTGTAGCTAAATGGAAAACAAATGAACAAAAATTATGCTAAACTATTGCATTAATTAGAAAAAAAAACAGAGGCAGAGGAGCATTAACATTTTATTTTTCATTCAAGAAATATCCAATGAATATTTTTCAGTTGAGTGGCATGGAAAATAAAACTTCACAATACTCAGTCTATTTTATTTATTTATTTATTTATTTATTTATTTATTTATTTAGACTGAGTCTAGCTTTGTCACCTAGGCTGCAGTGCAGTGGCGTGATCTTGGCTCACTGCAACCTCTGCCTCCCGGGTTCAAGTGATTCTTCTCCCTCAGCCTCCTGAGTAGCTGGGATTACAGGCGCCCGCCACCATGTCCAGCTAATTTTTGTATTTTCAGTAGAGAGGGGGTTTCACTGTGTTGACCAGGCTGGTGTCGAACTCCTGACCTCGTGATCCACCTGTCTTGGTCTCCCAAAGTGCTGGGATTAAGAGTGTGAGCCACCACACCCGCCCTCAGTCTATTCATCTAGAAAATATATATTCTTTCTTTTTTTTACATCATGTGAGCCAATTCCCCAAATAAATCCCCTTTAATAAACCGATATATCATTTTATATATAGATAATATATATAGAGAGAGATAAATATATAAATAGACTGATAGACAGAAATCCTATTGGTTTCTCTGAAGAATTCTATAATATGACATCTTTGTCTTTATCTTGATCACTTACTGCCAACTGTGAAAGGTCCTTCTGGAGATAAAGTTTAGAAAAATTTATTCTCCTGGAATTTCACCCATAATGAATTTGTTTTGATTACAGTAAGCTCTCGTTTTGAGACTTCAGAAAATGAATCAGTTCTGACTTTTGTTCATACTTTTTCATATGTTGACAGATGCATAGTAGCTTTTGTTACTTTATTGTGGAATGGATGGATGGGAAGATGGATAAATAGTGGAATAAATAAAATTCAACTGAATGTTAATGTTGCCATACTACTAGCTTCAAAGTTTAGATAGAGTATATTGATTTAATAGCAAACTAGTGTGAAGATTCTTTGAGTGTAACCGAATGGAGTACTAATCAGCCCTGTACTGAGTATAATCTTGGTTCTAATTTTATCTCTGCCTTTTACTGGGTGTGTCACTTTGTGAAATGTGCTTGACTTTCCTGACCTTCGATCTTCTCTTTAATAAACTGGGAAGAACAAAGTCCATATATAAGATTGCGGTTTTTAAAAATGTGTTTTCTTTTATTTCTGTTTCACTTTGTTCAGAAAGTATTTGTGCAAAAAAAAAAAAATTTTAAATAACTAATTCTAGAAAATAATTGAAGGAGAATGATTGAGCTCTTTTGGTTACTTGTATTTTTGTGTTTTTTAAATTATCTTTTGAATCTTTAGACAGCTGAAATCTTACTTTATCCTCCGAAAGTCATTTCCTTCTCCTTTCTGCACCACTGTGCTCCAGGTACCTAGTGATCTAATGGTACTCATTCTGTCTATGTCCTTCCTTACAGCAATTTGGGATGGGAATGAGGAAATGTTGGAAAGTTAAAGTGTTGGTGGGAAATGGAAACCAGTAACAAGGGTCAAGAAGAGAAGCTGGGTCTCGGTGATGTCTGCAGGAGATATTTATAAATTTGCTGTCTAGAATGTTATATAATCCCATAAAATCCCCCATTTGTATTTGCGCAAACATTTTATAAAATATATGTTGTTAGTTGGTTATAGTTTCAGAATTGGATTTGTGTTACTTGGAATAAAATTCACCCTAATTGCCGAGTCTGATGTGAAGAAAGATACCTTGTGACAGCAGAGAAAGCTCAAAGATCCTTGGTCATATTTTAGGTTACAAGTATTTCTGTACTTAATGTACATAAGAAATTCCTTATGTTTTCAATTCTTCTTGGCTTATGGTGTGTATTTATGCTCTATATTTTTATGTATATATCAGGTAAATACAGAAGCCCATTCCTCTCTAATAGTAGAGATAACATCTTTTTCTATTTTAGTACATATTTGAATCCTAACAAATGCTTGCAAGATTCATATTATGACCAAAAATTTGTTAAATTTTGTCAACTCCATCTGCATTTGTGCCTTCCATTGTATTCATTTAACAAACCATATCCATAAAAATAAATATTCCTATAAATGTGATAGATTAACACATTATTTTTTCCTGCAAATAAAAAAAACCTATATACATCGAGGTTAATCTTTTACTGGTGCATTATCACCAGAAATATGAAGTATATTCTAATCATCAAGTATTTATACCACTAATACATGAATAAAAAAGTTGAAATGTAACTTCTTCAGTCTTCTATATCTATTGACATATGTTAAGGCAAATTGTTTTAGATATGTGAAATTTAAACTAAATATATATTCATTATTAATCAGCAGTTATTAAACACTTGAGCCTAAACTTTATATATTTAAATTTAATTTTTTCAGATATTTATGTAATTTGCAGAACTGAAGTTCTAAAATAGCTCCTTGAGATATTTTTACTAATTTGCATTAATGTTTTCATTAATTTTCATTAATTTTATGTTATTGTTTTTAAAACAGGGTCGTGTTCTGTTGTCCAGACTGGAGTGCAGTGATGCAATCCCAGCTCACTGCGGCCTCAACCTACCAGGCTCATGTGATCCTCTCAAGTCAGCCTCCCAAGTAGCTGGGACTACAGGGAGTCTGCCACCAAGTCTGGCCAGTTTTTTTTTTTTTTTTTTTTTTTTGTAGAGACAAGGTTTCACCATGTTTCCCAGGCTGGTTTCAAACTACCGAGCTCAAGAGACGCTCCTGCCTTAGTGTATGGATATTTAAGTAATAACTGCTGATTAATAATAAATATGTATTTAGTTTTAATTTCACAATCTAAAACAATTTGCCTTAACATATGTCTGTAGAAATAGAAGGCTGAACAAGTCTTTCACTTTTTTATTCATTTAGTATTGATATAAATGCTCGATGATTATAATCTTCCTTCATATTTCTAGTGATAATGCACAAATAAGTAAAACGTTGACCTCAAAAAGTGCTGGGTTTTAGAGTGTAAGCTACTGTGCTCAACCTTTATTCCTCTTTTAAAATATCTTTTGGGTCACGCCCTGTGGCTCACGCTGTAATCCCAGCACCTTGGGAGGCCGAGGTGGGTGGATCACTTGAGGTCAGGAGTTCAAGACCAGCCTGGCCGACATGGTGAAACCCCATCTCCACTAAAAATACAAAAATCAGCTAGTTGTAGTGGTGTGCACTTGTAATCCCAGCTACTCGGGAGGTTGAGGCAGGAGAATCACTTGAACTTGGGAAGCAGAGGGTGCAATGAATCGAGATTGCACCACTACACTCCAGCCAGGGCCATGGAGCAAGACTATCTCAAAGAAAAAAATAATAATAAATGAATAAAAAATAAAATAAAATAAAAACATCTTTTGAAATTTGATGTCCCTCACACATGTCTTAACAAATGTTTAAAGGCAAAACACTGTATTTTGTTTCATATGCTAAAAGTTGAAGACAAGGAAACATTTTTGCTTAACTTTTTAAAGAAATGTTAAAATTTGTTTTAAATATGTACACAAGATTTAATAGAAAAATACTTTCTAATAACTCAGAAAAAATTAGTCTTTCTTTAAAGACACTTTAAATACATTTTTCCAACATTGTTTTTTCTAGAAAACAGGCATAAAAGTGTCACCTAAAAGAGAGCACCATATTTAATTCTCTGCACAATAGGGTTCTTAAAAAACATATACAGATAGAAAAAAAATCAACACATGCCTTTAGGATATCACATTTTAAAGAAGCAGCTTTGTTTGACTTCTTACATGAATTTTAAAGTTTATGTCATCAATTCTTCTCCACAATATGAGAGCATCATTACCTTTGAAGGACTGAGGAGATGCCACCATTTTACTCTAATCTCAGAGTGCTAATGATATCTTTTAAGCTCTTCAAACACACAAAATCTCAAACAATTTGCTAAATTTGATGAGTAAAATTTAAAGGCAAATAAGAATAATTAGGCCAAACATTTTGTCCCTGTATGCTATTTTCAAACACTCAAAATCATTCATAGTGACTGTCAGAATATGTGAAAACCCTGTCTTAGAAAGAAAAAGAGTGAATAAATTAACTGAAAATTTGTGATCAATCACATTTTTTCCTTAAAACATGGTGTCAGTTTCCATAGCTACAGACACAATAACAGAAAAATCACCTCAAAAATTATTTAGGCAATATACATATTTTATGTACTTAAAAAAAAAAAACATTTACTCAAGTATATTGTTCCTGAATTGATTAATTCAATGATTCTATCATGTCATCAGAAGCTTTTCTTTCCCCTTTATCAGCCTCAATATTTTATCTTTGGTCACTCAAATGGCAATATTAAGAGCTGAATAAAGAAGATGTGCTTATATTATGCACATTTTCAAGAGAAATTATTTTTAGACACCCCTCAACTCCTGGTAGATTGTATTTTCCTTTTTTGCCTAGAAAAGTGTGCCTTGCTGTAACGTACTTCCATTTTTCAACCAATCACTGTCAAGAAAAGCAGATCATTAAAACTGTCTTAGTCTATTTAACTTTCACCCCCAAGCTGACTGGACTCTCTGATAACTGTGAGCAAAGAAGAAAAGTGCTCAATGGAGTAATGCCTGCTGAGTAGACAAACAGTGGCATCTGTCAATTAAGTAAATGTGTGAGTAATTTTTTGTGTGAATAAATTATTTAAATCATGATATCTTCCTTGAAGAGAATTTATAACACATAGATGCCTTTTAGAAAAGTGTTTTATAGAACCCTCAATTATAATCCATGAACTATTTTTCTAATATCTTTGAGTATTTTCTTAACAGAAAAATACTTTATATTCATAAATTTAAAAACCCAAAAATTGTAGCACTTATTATATGCCTAGACCTGTGTTAGTCAAGATTATAGAATCAAAGCAGAGATGAAATAGGGTCAAGTTCAGTAGGAAACCTTGGTATGCTTGTAAAAACCGATTAAAAACATAAAATAACCATAAACCAGTAAGTCATATGTATGGGAATAACTTGACCAGGAGTTAGATAACCTGATCTGCTCTGCCTTCAACAGAAAAAAAAAAAAAAAAAAAAAAATCATCTGGAAAGAAAACGACTGGAAAAATTCTAGGCATAGATGCAACAATTAACAAGCGCCTTCAAGATTAACTAAGAACTGTCTCTTGCTGAGAAGCAGTAGGAGCAAAATACAAACAAATAAATTACTTTTTGTTTGGAAGCTGTAGTAAAGGATCTTGAGAACAGAGGTATAAACAGAATAGCAGGCTGTTATATACTAATTAGCAAATAATTGGAGGTCAAGCATGGGGATATAGGTCAGAGTATAATTAATAATATGTAAGAAAAATATTTGCAGGTTGAAATTTTCCCTAAAAGCTTAATTTTGATTTCTGGAAAATTTAGTAAGTGTAATTCGTCTAGGTGCCACTTTGAGAACAGAATTCAAATATTTGATGAACTATGGAACTCAGACATGTTATGAAAATAGTTCTGATTTAAAGTAGAAAGATTGTCAAATAAATGTACACACACATTTTATATGCTTCTACATGTAAGTATTAAAAGCTAAAGCAAAGAAAAATTACATTAATCTTAACACAACAGTTCTGTAATAGTATAGTTGAATCATAATTTAAATATGCAAAGTGAAAAAGAAAGAATTCTCTTTTTAAATTTGAAAATAAGGTCATTTTACTTCTCTTTAAGTAGAGCAATACAGTTTGAGATGTTATTTTCCAAGAAGAAACTGAGTTTACATTGGATCCTCCATGTATTCCTATCTATTATATTATTATTTTTTAACCAACCACTCTTAAATATAGTTAACTTGTCTAAGACTTTGAACAGGGCTTTTTATTAGTATATTAGTTCATCTTAAGCATTAGCCTGTTTTAATGAGCATCTTGTATTTTGTGAATTAACTAGCTTTTAAAATCAATTATACATAGAGCACATATGTAGAATATTATGTACCAAGCATCTGTTGCAAGAAAAATCAAGGTATCCTCCAAGGATTGGAAAAAAGAAAGATTTTGGCTAGAGCATGGAAAATGAAGGAAGATTTTAGTAAAATTGAGATTAAGAACATAGATAGAAGCCAGTCCATGAAAGAACCTTGTGGGAGATGATAAGGCTTTGTCCTTTATCCTCAAAGATTTGGAAAACCTTTGGGGGATTTTAAGTTAAGCCAAGACATGATGATATTTTTGTTCTTAACACAAAGTTTGGATTCAGTCTGAAGAATGAATTGTGGACAAATTTAGAACTTGTTAAGACAAGAGGCTAATACATGTCACTGGTCCAGGGATTATGCTAGCTTAGTTCAGAGTGGCTGGTGTACTGATGAAGAAAATATTAACCAGTTAAGATTTCTAGAGGAGGGAAATCCAAGAAGGCTGACTAGAAGCAGCCAGTGTATGCCTCTTGCTTGGAGAGGAATTGAAATAGCAAGTAGTTATTCACACACTGGATAGATCATCTAAGAGAGAGTACTGGGACTCCACAGAGAAGGGAAGGGAAGCACTGAAACCTAAGGAGAGGGAACTAGGCTGCCTGCTTGGCAGCTGGGAGAAGCTGCTGGAGGCCAGGAAAGGGTGAGTGAGTGACCCCCAGTGCTCTACATTCCTGCACAGACTTCCACAATCCTAATCACAGGACATTCCCTTCATCCTCATTGGCAAAACAGAGAACTGCCTACAGATTGTGCAGAGGTGTTTGTTGTTCGAGAGGGGACACTCATGCTGAGTCACCAGGCTTCCAAGCCCTGAGCAGTTGCGACACACAAGGGAGTTGAGCCCCCAGAGGACTGCCCAGGAGAAAGATTGGAGGCTGGGTACTTTCACGCATCTCGAAAACAAATCTCACTTCTGATAATGCTTTGGGCTGTTATGGGACCCAGACATAGAGAAACTGTAAGCCTGTAGCTGCCTTCCCACAGTTCTCCCACTAAGACATGCTCTGTCCTTCCAGGTGGTGGGCCCACGGCTGGCACCAATCTTAACACACATCCCCCAAAGGACTTTCTGTCCTGAAGCTGATACTGCTATTGCTGCAGGAGTGAGAGGAGAGGCCAGCAGCTTCCACATGCTCCGAGGACAAATGCCACTGCCACTCCCATGGGTTGCTATGGGATGGAAGTGCCAGCAAACCACCAGCTCCACAGCTGCCCCAATAAGCTACTCCCACTGAAAGCAGCCCTGCCATCCCTTGGGGCAGACTCCTAGTGCAGCTGCCACTGCCCCCACCTAAGCATTCTTCAGGAGGTCTGGGGAACACCCTGCCCCTATCACAGTGACAGCCTGAATGCACCATAACAAGGGCACCTGAGGACAAGCCTGCCAGCCAAGTCCCATTCCCCCAAGATTTAAGCATGCCATCCAAGGACCTGGACATCATGCAGCCCAGTCCACCCCTGTTGGCTCCAAGCCCTCCTCCCAGAGTCTGAGGTCAGGACAAAATAACCTGCTGATCCAACAGTTCGCACTCCCTGGCATGAGGCACCTGTGCAGAATGACCTGCCCAGTCCATTGCAGCCACCACTAGCACCAGCATGAACCACTTGAGTTCCAGTGGGTTGCCCCACAACTGCTAATGCTATCACCCACCATGGCCAAGGGGCCTGAGAAACCTCTCACATGCCCAGCTCACTGCTGCCACTACCAGCATCCAAGCAGGCCATCTGGAGGCCCAAGAATTGGTTCACCTAAACCTGTTAACATGAAGCCAGCATACACTCTTCTGGGGCTCAAGGACAGGCATGTCAGAACACTGCTGCCACCACTGGTGCCAAAGACTGGCCTACCTGGCATTCTATTCCCCAGCAAAACTTCACCACAGTCTCCACTCATAAATGCTCCCTGAGCCAGCAAGGAAATAACAGATACCACTAATGCTGTGTACAGCCAAAGGAATCATATAGACACCACATTCCTGCATGTACCCAAAGTCAAAGTCAAAGTGCCCTACCCAACCAACAACATACATACATTTTCAGGAAAACGTCCTTCCCTATAAAGGCAAATTCAAAAGGATGGAAGAAGTAACTATTACAACAGATGTGTAGATATCAATGTAAGGCCAGAGGAAACATGAAAAAACAATCAAGGAAATAGGACATCTCCTAAGGAACATTGTAATTCTCCAACAACAGATTCAAACAAAAAACGTTCATAAAATCTCGAATAAAGAATTTAAAATAGTAAACCAGATAAGGGTACAACAACAAACAAAGAAAACTACTGGCCCATATCTCTGATGAACACAGATGCAAAAATCCTTAGCAAAATACTAGCAAATTGAATCCAACAGCACATCAAAAAGATAATATGCCATGACAAAGTAGGAATTACACCAGGGATACAAAAATAGCTCACAATATACAAATCAATAAATGTGATACCTCACATTAACAGAACAAAGGGCAAAAAGTGTATGATCACCTCAATAGATCCTGAATAAAAAATTGAAAAAAATTCAATATCCCTTCATGATAAAAACTCTCAACAAAATAGAAATAGAAGAAACATACCTCAAAATAGTAAAGACTGGACATGACAAACACACAGCTATCATTACATCGAATGGGGAAAAGCTGAAAGTCTTTCTTTCAAGCTCTGGAACAAGAGAGTTGTCCACTTTTACCATTCCTATTCAAAATGTTCTGGAAATCCTAGCCAGAGCAATCAAGAAAGAAAGTCATCCAAATTGGAAAAGAGGGAGCTGAATTATTCCTCCTTGCTGGTAATATAATCTTATATCTAGAAAAACCTAAAAACTCTACCACAAAACCGCTAGTTTTGATAAAGAAATTTAGTAAAGTTGCAGTGTACAAAATCAACATAAAAAATCATTAGCATTTCTATACTCCAATAATGAACTAGCTGGGAAAGAAATCAAGAAGACAATACTATTAACAATAGCTATAAAAAATTAAAATAGCTAGGGATAAATTTAACAAAGGAAGTGAAAGATTTCTACAAGGAAAACTACAAAACACTAATACAAAGAAAAGTGAAGAGAAAACAAACATGGAAAGACATGGCATGTTCATGAATTGAAAAAAGTATTATTGTTAAAATGATCATGCAGCTCAAAGCAATCTACAGATTCCATGCAATCCCTATCAAATTATCAACATCATTTTTCACAGAATTAAAAATCGTCCTAAAATGGGTATAAAACTACAAAAGATGCCAAATAGTCAAAGCAATCCTGAGCAAAAAGTACAAAGCTATAGGCATCACACTACCTGATAAAATATATTATAAAGCTATAATAATCAAAACAGCTTAATATTGGTATAAAAACAGACATGCCGACTAATGGAACAGAATAAAGAGTCCAGAAATAGATCCAAATATTTGCATTCAACTCATTTTTGATAAATATGCCAAGAACAATTCTGAGGACAGGAAATCCTCTTCAATAAATGGTATTGGGAATTAGTCATATGCAGAAAAATGAAAATGAACTTATATTTCTCCCCACATATAAAATTCAACTCAATATGTATTAGAGACTTAAACATAAGACCTGAAAGTATAAAATTATTGGAAAAAGAAATGTAAGCAAAACCCTTCAATACATCAGACTAGGCAAAGGTTTTATGACTAAGACCTCAAAAGTCACAACTAACTGTAACACAAATAGACAAATGGAACTATGTGAAATGAAAAAGCTTCTGCACAGCAAAGGAGACAAACAGAATGAAGAGAAAACCTGTTAAAAGGGAGGATATGTTTGCAAACTATTCATCTGACAAAGGATTAATATCCAAAATATGTGAAGAACTCAAACAATTCAGCAATAAAACAGACACAAATAATTCAAAAGGGGGCAAAGAGCATAAATAGACATTTCTTAAAAGAACACATAGAAATGGCTGATAAATATTTGAAAAAAGGTTCAACTGCATTAATAATCAGGGAAATGTAACATAAAACCAAACTGAGGTATCATCTTACCCCAGTAAGAATGGCCATTATTAAAAAGACAAAAATAAATAAATAAAACAGATGCTAACGAGGCTGGGGAGAAAAGAGAATTCACACACTGTTAGTGGGAATGTAAATTAGTATAGTCACTATGGAAAACAGTATGTAGATTTCTCAAAAGACTAAAAATAAAACTACTGTTTGATCTAGCAACCCACTGCTGGGTTTTTATCCAAGGAAAATAAATCTGTATACCAAGGGGACACCTGCACTTGCATGTTTATTGTGGCATTATTCACCATCACAAAAATACAGAATCAAACTAAATGGATGAATGGATAAAGAAAATGTGGTGTATACACAGAATGGAATACTATTCTGCCATAAAAAAGAATGAAATCATGTCATTCACAGCAGCATGGATGGAACCACAGGTCATTATGTTAAGTGAGAAAAGCCAGGCACAGAAAGATGGACACCACATGTTGTCACTCACATGTGGAAGTCACAATTTCATGGAGATAGAGAATAGAAAGATAGATGCAAGACACTGTGAAGGGTTTGTGTCTGGGAGGGAGGATAAAGAGAGATTGATTATTGGGTGCAAACATATAGTTAAATACAAAAATAAGCCCAATATTCCATAGCAGAGCAGAGTGACTGTATTTGTCAACAATGTAATGTATATTTCAAAGTAGCTAGAAGAGAGGACTTGAAATGTTTCTAACACATAGAAATGACACATTCAAATTGTGATGGATACCTTACATACCCTGACTTGATCATTACACATTCTATTGTAATTTTTTTTGAGACAGGGTCTCACTCTGTCATCCAGGCTGGAGTGCAGTGGCTAATGCCTCAACCTCCTGGGCTCAAGCAGTCCTCCCACCTCAGCCTTATAAGTAGCTGCGACTACAGGCATGTGCCACCATCGTTGACTAATTTTTATTTTTTATTTTTTATTTTATTTTATTTCATTTTTCAGAGATGAGGTCTCACTACATTGTCCAGGCCAGTCTCAAAATTCTGGGCTCAAGTGATCCTGCCAGCTCAGCCTCCCAAAGTTCTGGGATTACAGATGTGAGCCACTGTGCCTAGCCGCATTCTATTATTGTAACAAATACATGTACCCCATAAGTATGTAAAATAGTTTCTATCAATAATAAATAAGTAAATGAATAAGTAAATAAATACAAATAGTTCTGTTTAGCAGGTAAACAGAAATTCAAATTTGATTTGGCTGAATTATTAAAGACAGGGTATTAGTTTATAAATTACCACCAGAGGCATCATGGGACCTTACTGAAGGCAGCAAGTAGATCTCAAGGTACAACTTCCTAAATTTTTCCTACTGGCACTTTCCATGCTGAATCATAGATAGGTATACGGTGTGCTCCCAGAGTGAACATGTGAGTTTCCATTTGACTCATACAGCAACTCAATAATATCAATGACAGATTCTTCAGATTCTTTTAATCCTACAGTTCTTCCATCCACAATTGTATATGCAAAATAAACTGGATTCTCTTGTGTAGAAAAACTTACATATTAAAGTATATGTATTGGTTCAAGAAAATAGAATAGTCACTGACAGCAACTGAGTTTACAAAAGTTTGGTAGAGTCACTAGCTCAACAAGGTCACCAATGACACAGGTTCTCTGTACTCTGTCATGAACAGTGCCAGCTTTCCTCTAAAATGAGCCTTCCTGGTAGAATAGGATGGCTTCCAGCACAGTGAGGGCCAAGTGTACCCTCATTTGCATCCGGCTTGAGAGAGAGCGAGACGACAACCATACACAAGTTGTCATGAGCCTGACTCTTATCAAACCTGTTGAACTAAGTGTTTCAAAACTGTATAGCAAAGATCTGCAACCCGCCCCGCCCCGTCCCTGACATTCCTTCCTCGGCATCTGGATTCCAATTGTTTATTCCTTTAAACACCTCACTTTCTATGCCAGATTTTCAGTATAATTCTGTCAGTTTTTACTAACACTTACTAAAGAAACGTTTTATCTCTCATTTGACAAAGAACACATGTATCATATCTTTTTAAAGTTGGAGAGAGGAGGGCTGAATGGTACCCTAATTCTGAACAATAAAAGCTCACTGATGCATCATTTAATTTAGTGCGCAAGGTAATGACAAAGATGATTTAATGCGTTTGGAAATTCATACTATGTACATTGCTAATATACTAAAATGTAATAGAAATTTTGTGAAAGTTAATTTATAAAGCTAATATTATTTCACTCACTAATGGAGAAATATTGTTTTCAGGATATAACTTTTTTTAAGGTTAGGATAACTGATTATGATTAATAATGTTTTTTTCCTCTTACTACTTATAGTGCAATAACATTATTTAATTTTCCATGTTAATATCTTTGGTCTTTGGTCCAGAACCCAAACATACCAGAATGGACTTATAATAGGTACAGGTAAATCCACTGTGTACAAATACAGAATCAGTTGCTATTCCAGACCAGAAGCTATTGAAATTCAAGACAAAATGTGTTAATGTATTAGAATGCAATAAACTGAAGGACTTTTTTCCTCATTCTTAAAACTCGTATTTTTCTTCTGATAAATATAGATCATATATATTACTACAGTCTGCCAAAAACTATTTCATTGTAAATATTTATGCAGTATTTTTTGGTTTGGTTAATAATGAATGGCTTGAAATGCTACCATTAACTGAAGAAGCAGTGTCATAACTCAAGCATAGTGGACGTATATAACAAAAGTAGTTGTGATAAGTAAAATCATGTAGTTTATAGAGTTGGATGAAATATAAACTTTTGGTTCAGATGAATATAAAAAAGTATGAATTAGGGTGTAAATCTCCACAAATGACCACTAGTAAAAGTTCTAAAAACTAAGAGAACATCATTTCACCGATGTTTATACTAGAATATTTATTGCATGCATTTTGGTATTTATTCTACTGAGTTATGTCTGTTTATATAAGCCAATAATTTTTTCTAAATTTAAAAATAAAATCAATAGTAACATAATTTTGAAAGTTGTGTTGTGCTTTTTGAGAGTTATACAACATTTGATACAAAATTATTTGTATTGTGTTTCTACTTCAAGCTAAGAAACTTGTCTTTAGAAATTGCATTTATTTTCGTAGGTCATAAAATATAATGCCATATATATGCCTATGGCTTGATGAGTAATTTCTGCTTAAAGTAATTTGAAAAGCTAGTGAAATACAATGCAGTGAATGTTGTATTCCATCCAATAGAGTCATCTATTGTTTCATAGGTTTGCCTGTTTTTAATATTATACTAGAACTAAAACAACTGCTTAACATTATAAAAGAAAATACTATATAGTGTCTGAGAAACACAAATAGTTGTCCTTATACTAGCAAAAATAAGTCATGGAGGGTTACAGAATTGTAGTAAGAAATTTAATACAGTCCTGGGAAAATATAAAAACTAGTTTTCTGCATTTTAAGAAACAAAACTGCCAAGATGTTGCAAGATACAAATGGTGGAAAGAGATCATGCTCTAGAATGAATTGTTTTGTGGTAAAATTAAAGTTTAGTTACTGTGTGTACTGGGAAGAAAGGAAATTATGATATGGTCAGTAGATGGGGAATTAGCACACTTGCTATTTATTTATATTAATACCTAGAAAACAAATGATAGTGTCCAAATTGTTCACATCACAAGTACTTAAGTTCCTCTGGATCACCCAACTCATGTTCCAAGTTATGCATTGGACAAGAAATAAACAGGTTGTTCACATGATTAAATGACTTATTAACTTGGGATAATATAAAATAATGGTATCTGTGAAATAAGAGAAAGATTACTAAAGCCAATGTTAACCGACCTGTGCTTAAAGTGCCAGGTCTTTGATTCATCTGTGTGATTCTAATTCTTCTGGTCCTAATTTATATCCTTAATAATGAATTAGGAATAATAAAACCCTCCCAGAGATTACTGTGAGAGTCTACTGACAAAATATGTTTGCAAGGTGAATTATGAAGCTTCATCCCAACTTTTTATGTATGTATGTATGTATGTGTGTATGTATGTATGTATGTAGGTATGTATGTATGTATGTATGTATTTGAGATTTAGTCTCCTTCTGTTGCTTTGGCCAGAGTGCAAAAGTTTCATCAGTTCACTGCAGCCTCAAACTCCTGGGCTTAAGTGATCTTTCTGCCTCAGCCTCCCAAGTAGTTAGGATTACTGGCATGCTCCATCATGCCCAGCCAATTCTGTATTTTTATTTCTGTAGAGACGAGGTCTCTCTGTTTTACCCAGGCTGGTGTCAAACCCTTGGTTTCAAGCAATCCTCCTGCCTTGGCCTCCCAAAGTACTAGCTTACAGTCATGAACCACCATGCCTGGTCCACTCAAACATTAAAAATGTGAATTTAACTCTAATTTCAATGCTAAGGCAATACTGGAAGGTAGTTTAGGCATATTCTGAACACAGAGAAAGGAGGGTAAACTCATAGAGCGTCTGAGGTATAGAAGACTTTTGAGTTAATAGACTTTGAAAGTGGCAAAATCTTTACTCCTTAAGCTACATTAAAAAAATTAATTAACCTCCACTGGGGACTTTTCAGTATATTTCATACTAATTATTTCTTCTGAAAGCCTTAACATAGGCAAATTTCTTTGCCCCTTTTAAATTATTTATTCTCAAAGTTTCTTTTATTATAACTCTCTCTGAGAGAAATTCCCCAAAGAATGGAGTCAACACAAAATGCCTTTTTTAACGTATGTGTAATATGATTTTATCTAACATAGAATTAGATACTATTTTCAACATTGACTTGTTTTATGCTTATTATTTTATGTAATATGATATAACATAAATATAAAAATGTAAACTATGTACTTTCATAATAGAATTAATTATTTTGAGTAGGCATATATGTTTAAAATGACACGCATTTTCTTAAAACTAACAATTTATTACAACTACTAAATCTACTGTGCCTATTTTTACAATATGTGAATAATGATGTAGCTGCACTGTGTTAGTCATCTTGTACCATTTTAGCAATTCCTGTCATTGTTCTGTGATTTTGAAAATGTTTTAATAAGAATGCACACATAACATAAAGTTCATTTTTATGTAAACAGGGTAATTAATACAGAAATCTCAACCTCTCTTTACTGTCAAGATCAATATGCTTATAACTTATAAAAATCCTGGCTTACTGCCTTGAACAACTTAGAAAACATTAGGTAATTGGCTTTCAGCACAATAAATGTATTTATATAGCATGTAGATGAGATTCAAGAAATATTATACTGTATAAGAAGTGCTGGAGGATATGATACTGAGTTGCCTATTTTTTTTCTCTGTGTGATAATAAAGAAAACAAATTATGACAATGTTTGAATAGAAAAAAAGGCAATTAATCTTAGTATAAGAGAATAAAAATTCATGTAGTTGATCACAATTGCAATCTATTCTATCTTTCTCTTGGGGAAACATGTCGTTTTTATATATGCTCATCAAAGTTTAATTGGAATATAAGTGTACTTATTGACTCTCCTCCCTCATAATATTTGAAAATACTATGCACATCTCCAAATACAAAGCTGTAGTTACTTAAACATTATGCCTTTGCTCTGTAAACGTTTCACTTTCAAAATCTCAAAAGTGTCAATATTACTATATTTAGAAAAACTTTTAAAAATCATGTAAATAGATAGTATTTGTTAATGAAAAAAATGTAAGTTTACTTTTCATTTTATTCTATTTTCAACCTTCAGGTTGGTCATTTAATGGCCTTTTCCAGTAGGAACATTTTTGTTTCTCTGGGACATTTTATTTATTTATTGTTCTTTAGTGCTTTATTCCTATATGATTTCTCCATTTTCTACTATTGGGTCTCTTATTACTCAGATGGCAGATGTCCTGAATAATTGTCCATTTATTTTCTTTCTGAGTAAAGTTTGGTCAAAATCCTAACAAAAACTCTTCCTGTGGAGACTATAATACTCTATATCATAGTTCTTAGTTTTGAATTTGTTCTTAGTAATGAATTTGGGGAACTCAACTTTCAGTGTATATGTTTTTACTTTATTCTCTTGCTTTTATTTTGAAAACCTATCCTTAAATACATTTGGTTTTCTCTACTAACAGACACCAAAGGAACTTCTGGGAAAAAAAATGAAACTGCCATCTTCGATCTACATTAGGGAGGGACATTCGTATAAATATGAAAGCATGAAGTCAAGAGAAAAATCGGGAAATTTAATGGACATATATATATATATATTTCTGTATAGCGAGACTTTCCTCATAATATATACTATTACATAGTATATGTTATAATATTCAAACTTATATAAGTTTTGAGAGTGAGTCCCTTTCTGTTGCTTTGGCCACAGTTCAGGGGTTTCATCAGTTCACTGCAGTCTCAAACTCCTGGGCTCAAGTGATCCTTCTGCCTTGGATATTATAATATATAATATAAATATAATATAATATATATTTATAATATATGACATATAAACGTTTTTATATATTTATAATATATATTTTATATATTATAAAATACATATTTTTATATAATACATAGATATAAAGTCTATATATAGAAATATATATTTCTATGTCTATATATAGAGAGAGAAATATATGTGTATATATATGTATATACAGACTTTCCTTATCAGCCCACTGTCACTTCCCTACCAGAGGCACCCTGTGCCACCAGTCCCTGACAGTGACCGGACCCTGTAGAGATGCACCATAAGTGTTGCATCTGAGGCTTCCTAGCTTTCTTCCTGCCATTTCAAGACTTAGATTTCTCAGGGCCACTGGTTATGTAATACTTGGCGTATCTGCTTTTCATCTTCAAGAATTTATTAATGATGTCTCCTCTACAAATTATTTGCTAGCTGGATTAATAATATTAATAAAACATTTTATTTGTTTCTTAGGATGCAGTGAGGGCTAGTATGTGCATATACAACCTGCCATCTTTAACCAGAAGCATCCCTTTATTTGTAAGTGTAGCAAAATCAGAATTTAGTACTAATTTTATATTTCTAAAAAGAAAAGGATTACTTCCAAGTGTTGAGACTGAATTGACCTTGGGCTAAATTTCATATTATTATTATTATTATTATTATTATTTTTAAGATGGAGTTTCACTCTTGTTACTCAGGCTGTAGTGCAATGGCATGATCTCAGCTCACTGCAACCTCTGCCTCCCAGGTTCAAGTGATTCTCCTGCCTCAGCCTCCCGAATAGCTGGGATTTCTGGAGCACGCTGCCACGCCCAGCATTTTTTTATGTGTTTTGAGTAAAGACGGGGTTTCACCATGTTGGCCAGGGTGGTCTTAAACTCCCGAAATCAGGTGGTCCACCCACCTCGGCCTCTCAAAGTGCTGGAATTACAGGTGTGAGCCACCGCGCCCAGCCTCGTATTCAAATTTCATAACTAAATCAATCTAATTGCAGAGTGTGTTGGCACTACCGAGAGGAAAATGAGTAAGAAAGTTCCTGCTCTCAGAGGACCAGCATTATAATTGAGGAGATTCAATAACTACTATAAAGTGACTAGGATATTAGGAAGAATTAGGGAAATATTATTAGAAATGAGCACACACAAGTCCAATGGGCCACATAGACTAAGATACACACACAGAAATCCAAAATGACTTAGAAAAGTGTCAATCAAGATGAATTTTGTGAATTTAGTTCATTTATTATGGTTAATAAACACGGGGAAGGTCCTGTTGCAGATGTTATTTTTGAGAGAACATAAGCAAAGGCATTGGCAAGACAGCATGTGTGGGTTTCAGGTCACTGAGTAGGTTCCTTTGGTTGAAGTATAGAATACACTCAGAGAAAAGGAAAAACGTTGCTGGCAGAAATTCTCAGTTTGAGAGTTCCTTTCTTACTGGGCATTGCTGGTCTCATATATTTTGCTTAGACAATTAAACCTTCTAGGCCAAAATAATATCCCAATTCGTGTGTATATTTCTCTAACTGGCATAAATCAACCAAACAAAACATAAAATTCCAGTAGCTACTTTTAGGAACTTTTCACATGAACATGATTGTTCATCTAAGATACTAATTATAATCATACCAGAAATCATTCACATTTGGAGATCTCTTTCCCCCATTTCCCCCATGTCTCCCTCCCTTCTCTCAGAGGACTGTTTAATGTATACAATCCCCCTCTTTTGGTAACTTATTTCAGGAATGAATAACCAATGGTGTTTTAATCATATAATTAGATGGAATTGTTATGGGTCTGAGTTATTGTTATACTACATGTAATATCTCCGTGGGTGTTAAATGGGTTTTCCTAGATTTAAGCTTTCTCTCAAACCTGGAATGTAAAGAAAATTAGACTTTTATGATATTTATTTCATATCTGTCTGTAGATAGCTCTTCCTCAATTATTTTAGTATTTTTCTTGTTTTTCTCTTCTAAGGAAACTTTGCTCTGTTACTTACACACACTGTAGTGTATCTATTTAGTCTAGATAAATATTTTTAAAATGTCCAAAAGAAAAGAAAATATCCTTTTTATCCATTACCAAAACTAATTCAGAAAAAAGTTTCACAATTGCTTGGCAATGGCCTATGTTCCTCAATAACAATAGCTAGACTCAGAGATCTTGGCATGAATTCACAAATTTTTAAGGCATTTGATGTATTAGTATAGATGTTTATGTATGTTAAAATGAGTTCATGCAATAGTCTTGATTAATATGCAACTTTTTGAACAAATTAGAATGACTAAATTTTAACTTAAAAACAACTTTTTTCTTAGCACAGTAAAAATAATAGTGCAATCTTTCAGCTAGTACAAGCCTTGGGTCCGATTTCTAATGATTTTAATGTTTTAAATTCCCTACATTTGTTCTATATACATTCCCTACATTTGTTCTATAGGGTCCATGTGCTGTCATTGTTTCTACAAATTGTTTAGGATTTGTTACAAAATAAAAAATATGTTAAACTAAATAAAATTTTAATCATGAATGACTTGTATTAATGAATGTCTTTTAGTAGAGTGAAATCTTAGGAATCCTTGTAATACTGCAAATCATAAACATTAAATATATTGGGTAAAGTGGTTATCTTAACATCTTCAGTCAAATTTACTACCTTTAACTTACATTAAACTGTGATTCTTTAGATACTTGGATCATTTCCCAGTAAGAAAAATATATGGATATTGGCTACCAAATATGATTTTAAATGCCCTTCATTTCTACATACATTTTGGTTAAAGCTTAATATACTATGCAGATACAGATCTTTCTAAATAGTAATGCACACATGTTTCTTTATTTTACCACCTTTGACCAAGATGGATTCAATGTTCCCCCAAACTTGATTAATAAAATAGGCTGCTTTCTAACTCCAGATTTCTGACTTCCCTTTTCTTAAAGCATGTACCTTTCAGAAAACTTACTAGAAAACTTCCAATTGTATAATCTTTCTCTGCTCTTTTGACATGTAAATATTTTCACAACCTCAACATTTGACAATCCATACACATTTTTCTGGAAGATCAGGAGTCATCCCTTTGAAATGTAATCATTAAGAGAAATGAGGCCCTTATCTTTCTGCCTCCTAAGACAGTAGGAGCTGATATAGCACCAGTTAACAAACCCAGACGACCTGTATTAGTCTGTTCTTGCACTGCTGTAAAGAATGACCTGAGACTGGGTAATTTATAAATAAAAGATGTTTAATTGACTCATAATTCCACAGGTTGTGTAAGAAGCATGACTGGGGAGGCCTCAGGAAACTTTCAATCATAGCAGAAGAGGAAACAGGCACTTGTGACATGGCCAGAGGAAGAGGAAGGGAGAGAAGATGGAATGGCTACACACTTTTTAAATTTTTTTTTTTTTTTTGATACGGAGTTTCACTCTCGTTGCCCAGGCTGGATTAGCAATGGCACAATCTTGGCTCACGGCAACCTCTGCCTCCCAGTTTCAAGCAATTCTCCTGCCTCAGCCTCCTGAGTAGCTGGGATTACAGGCATGTGGCACCATGCTTGGCTAATTTTGTGTATTTAGTAGAGACGAGGGTTCACCATGTTGGTGAGACTGGTCTCGAACTCCCGACCTCAGGTCTCAAAAAGTGCTAGGATTACAGGCATGAGCCACTGTGCCCGGCCAGCTACACACTTTTAAACAACCAGATCTCGTGAGACCTCACTGTGGCAAGAACAGCAAGGGATAAATCCAACCCCACAATCCAGTCATCTCCCACGAGGCCTCGTCTCCAACATTGGGGATTACAATTCGACATGATATTTGGTCAGAGACACAAATCCAAGCCATATCATTGCCTAATAACATTACCCCAAATTCTCCCCTAACTTCCTTCAGCACTTTTCTACTAAGCCATTCTGATGCTTAAAACCTCTCTCATATTTTGTTTTAGTGCAGTTCATTCCAATCAAACTCCTTATTTCAATAGTCTTGAATAAAGTCTTTCTTTCCTGTTTAATTCCATCTAGAACAATTTTACATTGACATTTTCTAAAAAATGATATAAAATATATGCCCATGAAAAGAAAATCTATTATTCTTAGTTTCCAACTATCTAGAGTTATTTTATTATCAGGGAAAAAATTATTACTTAAATGTGATTATTCATATATATTTTTACAGAGTAACTGAAATATGCATGAAAGATAAATATTTTGTCTATTGTTCATTAAGATGAAAAACCAATAATATAATGCATTTATTGTGTTGTTTAATATGATGACAGGTTATATTTTAATGCTAAAAATAGAAGTCTTAATTGAATATTAAGGTTAATTTAAAAGCTTATTAATAAATAAAATTTTAAAAAGCAAATTTGAGGGCATACTATAATTTTTTAAAAATTGAGAAATGTGATTTACTTAAAATTTGAGCTTCTTTTCTATAAACTGATGAAGTCATCCTGTGCCTAGAAAATAGAGGATACTTTTTATTACCAAAATGTTTATAAACTCTTTGAACTTCTAAAATAGCTAACTTATTTTGATCAAAAATGCCTTTAAAAGGTTACATTTATAAATATTGTAATGTGTTATTAATTTTCAAAAAATATATTATCTGTAACTGTATCTGCCCTTTAGTTGTTACAGCTTGTTGCCTCTGAAACCCTTTCTTGATTTTGTGTTACTAAAATTTACTCCTGGTGTCTTTTAGACCAAACCTATCCCTATCTACCTTTGTTAGAGTGGCTTTGACTGAAAACAGGTCACTAAGGTTCCCTAATGACTGGTATTGACTTTGTAGCACAAAAGCCTATTGGCTGCTGTCTACATATAGAATATGTAGAATATCAAATATTGAATATGTAGCACAGAAGTCAGTTATCTCAGCAAAGTGGTACCTGCCTCCGAATAGCATTGGATTTAAGCAGGAATTTATTTCGGCCCATAGTTCTCATGAGGGAGAATGACAGATGGGGGTGGGAGAAATTGAGAGCTCTTTAGATATTGTAATGTTTCAAAGACCAAAAACAGCCTCTGTTTGAGTTCACATGCTTGAACCACTAAAGGGAAATTTTTAAATGTCTATATCTGCTCCCAAAGCTTTTTTCTTTTATGTTTTATAATGGGCATGAAAATAAGCAGACTGCATCATATTATATAGTTCAGGGAATATATGAACTAGAGATTGTCACTAAGACTACCAGGCTCATCATAAGAGAAGTTTATGGAATTAGACAAGCAGTGTTTCAAATAGAGCTGTTGTAGAAATAATACTGTCCACTGGAGGCAGAGTATATGATGCCTAAGAAGACTGTTGCATTTACATTCTGTAGACTTGTCCATTCCATTAAATATTTCTAAGAAAACAAAAAGTCGTGAAACTAGGCAATTTGCTTAATACTTCCTAATCTTCTTTTGTGGGTTATTTGGATTGGTGGATGGGATATAGGATATGTTCTTAAACTCTCTTTGCTTCCGTCTTACAGATGAACTACACTACAGTATTAGAATACACACAATAGAAAAGTCCTCTTTCATGTATAAAGCAATTATAGGTAATGGGGGCAGAAAATTAAATTCTATTAATGTATAATAATATATGAAAGAAAAAAGCATGTTGCTTTAAGAAGGGACAAATAGAGGTCATATGAAAATTTATTTGAGGATAAAAATAATTAAAAGCCAACAACCTAACACAGTTGCCTGAGATCATAAAGTTTAAGAAAACATATTTCTTTTTATTTATTTATTTATATATATATATTTAATTTATTTATTATTATTATACTTTAAGTTGTAGGGTACATGTGCATAACGTGCAGGTTTGTTACATATGTATACTTGTGCCATGTTGCTGTGCTGCACCCATCAACTCGTCATTTACATCAGGTATAACTCCCAATGCAATCCCTCCCCCCTCCCCCCTCCCCATGATAGGCCCCGGTGTGTGATGTTCCCCTTCCTGTAAGACCTAACAAGGACATTAACTAAGATCACAAAATTCAAGGCATGAATAAAAGACATTTTAATGTCTTCATTCATTATTTTTTATAACAACCCTTTTTTAATAGATTCCAATTTGAAGCATCTCAACAAAATACAATTTTATGTCATATTATGTACATCAGTCTTATTTACAAAATATACTTAATTCTAAAATTCTTAAAATCACAGAAACTTTAATTCTATGCTGTATCTTATCACATAAACGTGAACTGCTTTGGGAAAGGAATCTAAATGTCAACGTAAATGCCTTAAATATAACTCTTCTGATAACTCTTAAATGCAATTTGATCAATATTTGGGATTATGGAAGGAATGCTGAATTGCTATGAAAATTAATAGCTGAAAGTCTTATATTTAGTTTTTGTAATGCTTCCAAGAACAGGAAACAATACAAGCAAAGTGCCACAGCTGGAGTTTAAACAAATGTCCATCCTTTAAAGTTTTTCAAAGCATTTTAAACATCTTTTCTTATGGTTCTTGACAGCCGAGGGCAAACAAGGTTCTTTGTCAATTTATGACTAAGCCAATACCTATAAAGATCCTCTGAGATTACTGTAAGCTCTAACTAATGTCCATTTCCTTTATGCTACATTTGGGCATTCAAGAGTGATGTCTTCCTAGGTGGCTATCAGTCTCCCAGGCTCATTTACCTGAATACATAAAATGAAAAGTGATGAGCTTTTGGGGTGGACTTAATATTTGGCACATTAAAAGCTAATTTATTATAGATTAATATGACCTTAACAATACCACGTTTTCTTCATTTCATTTTACTTTTCAAGTAAGAATAAAAAGACCTTATGGGATAAGGACAAGCTGACTTAAACAGATTATGGATTGTCAAGTTTCATATGTGTGTGTATTTTAAATATATATATATATATACACACACACATGTAATCCCCAAGAAGTTGAAATCTATGAATGATATGGATTCTAGAACATACTAAAGATCTAACTTTGGCTTGAAGAGTAAGAAGTCTTTATTATTTTACTTAGGTAAAACAATGCAATATTTCTTTTTCACATAAAAGTGAGTTTTGCCTAAAATATCAATCCAAAAATATAAATGTGCTCTGATGAGCAAATAAAATTTAGGTGAGGAGAATATAGACACAAATTTTATTTCTTAATAAAAAGACAATTGATTTTTTAAAATTACATAAAGCCATGTTTTATAAGATTTGATAAAAATGTCAGAATACACACACACACACACACACACAAAACACACACATTAGGTATTGGCATAGATTCACAGATATTCCAGCATCATTGAAGACATACATCATCTAGGTATTTTCTACAAGTACCTGAAAAGATGCTGGCCTAGAAGCCACTGAAAACCTATCAAAAACTCTTACTCCTGGAGGATGCGCTTATTCTAAGAGTAGGCTCAGGATTCATTTGCCAAGAACCTCAACCTTAACACTTTTGAACTTGCAATAATAGACTCAACCAAATTAAAGCCTGTATGAGCTGACACGTTTTGCTTAAATAAAAGCAACTATAAAACTATGTCTACAATAGTAATGTAACTTACTTCAAATGATCATAATTTTTGTTTGAAAATATACCAAAATCTTTTAAGCTTCTTTCATATAAAGTTTAAAGGTTTGAAGCAAAATTAGTTTATATCTATACATATATACATATAATTATTAATATATATTTTCATAAGCATCTCACTTCCAAAGTAAATCTTTGTACATGTAATATTACCTTTCAATTTCCAAAAGCCCTGATTAGATGGATGGATGGATAGATAAATAGACACATACATACATACATACATACATACATACATACATAGATTTAAATATATATACATATATACACACACATATATACATATAAACTGGTTTAACAAAATGGCATCTCTAGGTTTAGGGAAGCAGCTGGTTTGACAGTTGCTGTATTAATAGTGGGAAAGACAAAATTGTGGTCAAGAACACAAAAGCAAACCTAACTTGCATGCAAAACATCACATGAGACTCTATATAACTCATTGCAGCACAGTACTTTTTAATCCATAGTCTTAAACATAAGTATGTCTAACACCTCTGGGAATGTAAAAATAGCATATTTAATAGCTTGACCTTAAAATCCTTGCTCAAATGTTAATGTGAAAAACAAAATCTCTCTAGTTACTGAAGAGACAGACTGGCATTAGACCTGGTTTGGTTGGGATGATGCTACATTCTGTGATAGAGCGAGCTATAGAGGGTTGCAGTGCTGGGATTAGAGTCGTGTTCTTCTATGGTAGCACCAGGAACAGAGTGATGTCACTCAGCAGAGGATGTTGCTCTATGGTGGTGCTGGGAACAGAGCACTGTGTCTTTCTGTATGACAGAGTTATGAACCACAGAGTGTTGCAGATGAGAAGAACTTGTGTTGCCAGGGAGGTTTTCCAAATAAGGTGACATTCCACATGAGATCTGAATGGATAAACAAGGAACTCTGGGAAAGGCATTCCAAAAAGTGGAAAGTTATTGCTCAAAACTCAAAGGCAATATAAAATATAAAAGAAATTAAATAACTCCAAGGAAGTTATTATCATCTGTTAGTAATGCATTCATTCAACAAATATGTATTGAATGCCAGCCATTTGAATGCAGACATGTCTTTTAAAAAACATCAAAATTTGGGTTTACTAGTTTTTTTGAATGTTGAGGACATGTGCAACTACTTGCCTGACCATTACTTTTCCTTTTGCCCCACATAAATCAGAGGAGAATTTCTCTTTTTTGCTTATTCATTTTTTTGTGCCAATACATTAAGTATTTTATAAATATATGTGAAAATAGTAAATATATTATGTAAAATACATTATCAATGGAATTAGTGCCCTGCCTAAACAATTATTTTGGTTTATGACTGATAAATTTTTTTAAATGTCCTGAGGTTTTCCTGTGCAGGTCAGAGGTCTAAATAAGCACTCATTTAAAGATTGATTTATCTTATCAATATCATGGTCAATATAAATCAATCAAATAAAACCAATAATATCAGGAAACATAAGAAAGCAAAAATCTCCATATTTTATAGATTTCAAAACTCAGAACAAAATTACTTTTTAAAAAATGAAAATAGCATGGCCACTAAAACTTAGAGAAGTTAAATCAGATAACTTGAGATTTAAGCAAGAGGCAGCAATGAAAGGCACCAAAGAGGTAAGGGACGGAAAAGCTTGGGAAGAGTGTCAGATGAGAAAACTTGTTCTTCACTTCTCCTGTGTTCATACAGAGGGACGTTTAGTCCGGTAACACTTCAGGCTTCCTGTCCTACCCCTTTCTTTGGTATGACCCAGGGGAGTAAGAGAGACTCACTAAATAGTGATTTGGGGAGAAACCTGGACATGAATGAATAAGGCTCCTCTGACTTCTCTTCTAATCAGCCTGCCTGAAAGACGGTGCCTTCTGGTCTGTTGAGAAGTTTGAAGATGTGTTGGTTAATTTTACTCTAGTGTGACTATAAGGAAATCACATATTACACTTACATCCCATCCACCAATCTTTCATCAGTCATTAAAAAAACTTACACTTGACCCCCACTTGTTCGTTCCCTACTTTTGTTTCTCAACTGCTTCTGTACCATTAGTAGTTTTGTGACTTTGGGCAAAACACAAATACTGACCCTGCCTCAATGCATTCATCTGTAAAATGAAGATAATTTTTTGAGGGTTAAATTAATATTATTAACATTCATCAGTGCTTAGCCATATTTGGCACATAGTAAGCACTATGTAAATGTAGTTAAATAAACATTATTTAGTTGTTCCTTTACAACTCCAACAGTGAGGCCAGAGAGGTATCCTTGCTTCATCTCATTCAAGTCTTTATTGACCAAAGAAAGAAATGTGAAAATTGTTCAAAGCACAGCAGAATGCAGTGTGTATCCTGGATTGTAGGGAAGTACAAAGAAGAGTTATGTTGGCTGTTGCAGCAGTCTACACAAGATGTGATGCTGACACGAGCTAGAACAACAATTTTACAAAGATAGATAGAGTATAGTGGAGACATTGTTTGGGAAATCCTTTCTCACACTGTACTATAGTTTACAACACTTATTACAAACTTCTCAACCACTCCTTGTCATTAGGAAGAGATTTTTCACTGTAGTCAGGCTGCTCTCTCGGTCACCTCCAGGCAGCCTATTTTTTTTCTCACATAGATACCTCTTATATGTAGCAGATTGAATGATGTTCCACAACAATATCTCTCTATGTCCTAATTAATGGAAACTGGGAATGTTACCTCTTAGGGAAAAGGTCTTCACAGAATTAACAAAGTTAAAATCTTAAAATAAGGAGATCATCCTGGATGATCTGAGTGAGTCCAAAATCCAATGACATGTCCTTCCAAGACAAAAGTAGAGGGGAATTTGAGACAGACAGAATAAGAGAATACACAAAGGAGAAAAGGTGTCAATTTTACCAAAAAAGGAAATGTTAGAGTGAAGTAGCCATAAGCCAAGGAAGTCAGGAACACTAATGACTACCAGAAACTTTATAAGGCAAGTTACAGAATCTCGACTAGGTCACTTAAGGAAATATGGCCTTGAGATACTTTGATTACAGACTTCTGGCCTCTAAAATTATGAGAGAATATATTTGTTAACCACCCATTTGTATGGGCAGTCACAGGAAGCTAACGCAGATATTGGCATCTGGAAGTCAGGTTCTGCTACGACAAATGCCAAAAAATAGGAATCTGGCTTCTAAATTTCGTAACGGTTAAAGACTGGAAGAATTTGGAGAAGCACAACAGAAAATTCCTGAATTTTCTTGAAAAGACTGTTGGTAGAAATATGAATGTCAGGTTAATTCTGATGTGCACTTAGATGGAATTGAGAAACATGGTAGAGAAAGTCTCTAATGCCTTAGAGAATAAATAAATTTCATAAATTGAATATTGGTATGAATATGAATGTTAAATGCATGATGGAGAGGACTCAGAAGTATATATTTTTGGAAGCCGAGGGAAAGGTAATCCTTGTTATATAGTGGTCAGAATCTTGGCTGAATCATGTTTCCCTCTTCGATGAGATGTAGAACTTTTAAGTGATGACTTTAGCTGAGGAGGTTTCCAAACAAAATGTTAAGAGCGCAGCCTGTTTTTTCTTTACTGCTTATTGGAAACTGTGAGAGGAAAAACTAAATAAATTGAAGAAGTAACTATTAAGCAAAAAGCAACCAGCATTTGATGACTGAAGAGGTTCTAAGCCTGTACAAATTGCGAAGAATACTACAATTAGAAAATTCACTGTTGGAAACGTGTGCTGTTAAGAGAAGTCCAAAGGTGTTACTGGACAACTTTCTCCCAAAGGTTTACAAATTAAGAATTTACTTTTAAATCTCATTATAAGCTGAGAATAGAAATGGTATTACCCAGAGGAAAAAAAATCTGTGGATGACTCTTGTCTAATGATATGAATCATTGTGATTCACACAGGAGAACCACTAGGTTTTTGAGACTGTTATAGCAGGCATACTGCTAGCTTGGATCGAAAGGAACATGAGATGATAATATAACGGAAAACTGCAGGATTTTCAAAATTCTAAGAAACAGAAATATAGAGCTACTCAGCTATTAATGTGTGTGAACCTTCAAGGAAAAGGAAGAATTACTGAAAGGCAGAGGCTGGCGGAGCAATGGGTGTAGAAAGTAAAGTACATGAAATCTCATGCCCACAGCAGTGAGCCCCAGGCCGAGAGAAAGGAGCTGTGAGTTACAAAATATTAATTACTCTGAGACCCTGAAACTTAATGGAATTTGTCTTGTTAGATTTCAAACTTGCTTGGGACTGGTGACCTTTTCATTGTTTACAATTTCTGCCTTTTGGAATGGGGCTGTCTATCTTATGCCAGACTGATCATTATATTTTTAAAGTAGGTAACTTGTTTTCTGGTTTCACAGGTTCATAAATGGAGAGAAATTTTGCCTCAAGATCAATCATATGCAGAGTCTCACACACATCTAAGTTAAATTCTCAGATTTTGACTTCTGAGTTGATGATATATACAGAAGATTACAAATTTAGAGTTTGTGCTATAATGGATTTAGACTTCTGAGTATGCTGGGATAGGCTGGCTATTGTTGCATATAGATTCACATAAATTTTCAAGGACTGGGGTTAGACTGTGGTAGGACTGGAAGGTGACTATCATAAAGATAATTTCACATTCTAAACCTCAGAACCTGTAAATGCTAACTTATCTGGGAAAAGAATCTCTGCAGATATAATTAGATTAAGGCTTTTCAGATTAAGATACAAGCCTGGATTATCTGGGCAGGATCTAAATCCAATGGCAAATGTCATTATATGGGAAAGGTAGAGGAATCTTTGAGTCAAACAGAAGAGGAGAAGACATACGGAAGAGGAGGATGCAGTATGACCATGGAGGCAGAGACTGGTGTGATGTGATCATAATCCAAGGAAGTCAAGGGTTGTCAATGACCACCAGAAGCTACAATAGGCAACAGAAGCATTTTCTGCTTCAGTGTCTGGAGGCAATGAGGCCTCGTCAACACACTGATTTTGGACTTCTGCCTTTTTTAGTTTTTAGAGAATTAATTAATTTTGTGTTAAACTGCCAAGTTTTTAATAATGTCTTTGGGCAGCCACAGAAAACTCATAACCTTTAATACAATCCTCTCACATTTAACCTGATATTAGGTTCTGTTTCTCTAAGTGCCTGACATAATACATCTGAGAAAGAAGATTTTTTTACAAACTTTTTATACAAAGCTGGGAATTATTTTTTTCTTTTGGACATATTAAATATAAGGTATCTCTAATATATCTAAGCAGAAATGCCATGTAGGCAGTTTGATATTTGGGTCTGAAGACTAGTGGAAATGCCAGTCCTGGAGAAATAAATATAGGGAACATTGCCATGTAGATGATATTTAGTGATATGGAGCTGTATGAAGTATCCTGTTAAAAAATGTTGTAAATAAAGAAGAGATGGTTAAGGCCTGCCCTGGAGGACTTTAAGTCAGTGAAGAGAACATTAAGTCAGTGAAGGGAACATTAAGTCAGTGAAGAAGAATAAGAAGAAAGAGCCAGTAAGGTTATGTGGTTTGTCTGCCAGATAGTGTCTAACTCCCTCCCCATCTTTAATCTCATTCCTCGCCTCCTGTCTTAGCCTTTTTCCTCTTTTGTCCTCCAACTCTTCTTGGACTCAATATTACAGAAATTGATTCATGATTATTGAATCTTTGATTTATATCGAGGATGATTGGGTTGCACATTTTATAAGATATTTTTAAGCTGGGATTTTTATTACTTTTTAAAAATTCTTTTGAAATATTACCCAAAGACAGACCTATGTGAAAATATAAGAACCATATAAATATTATCAAAATTAAGCACTATTTTCTGTCCAGTGTTCCTAGTGTACAATGGGAAAATGAGGGCATATGAGATGCCCTAGAGAGGTCAGCATCAGAGGGCACTGAGGACTGTAAAAATCTGGCTGAATCAACATTTCTCTAGTTACTCCTGTGGAGCAAAGGAGACTTTCTGTCTGATGTACTAGAAGCCAGTGCTATGACACTGGGTTTTTGAAAAAAGAAAAGTGTTCTATTACAAGCCAACCAATGAGTGCAGCTCAATTCTGTCTCCCTGCACTGGCTTTAAGGCAATAATTTTGTTAGCAAAGGTTTAGGCAGTAGATTCTGGGATTAGCAGGTGACTGGTAGAAGGGAAGGGGAGGTATGGAAAGTCCTCGGGCATGCACAGTTATCTCTTCATGCTGCCTAATGGATCACATGAACAAATTTGGAGGGAGTTAGTATAAAACATGCAGTGTAAATTCAGACTTCGATGTCAGCAAGCTTGTTCTGCCCAGACTCCAATGGGTCATATTGGTTCCAACTGATTTCAGCCAGCTTTTAAAATCTCACAGTTGGAGGAAGTTTCTGCATTTCAGCAAGTTGTTTCTTTTCTAATCTACTATCCTACAAACTCAAGATTTTCTGTTAGTCATTGGTTTATTTAACTCTATGTGGCATGGTTTCTCCCGTGCTGTCTTCCATACCTCCTAAAATAGGCCCAATAGCTTTTTTCTTCTTCAGATCCTGTTTCTTTCTTAATTATCTGCCATTTACTCTGGATCAATATAGCATTAAAATACTCATTGCTTTTCTCTTTTATGTATATAAACTTTGGAGTATCAGAGTCTGCTGGTGACCTCTCAATACTCAATATTCATATTCATCCCTCTTTTCTTTAGATGGGAATTTGGCCACCTCCTAAAAAGGTAATATCTCCTTGCCTCCCTTATAGGTAGATGTGACTGTTATTAAGATGTAGCTGGTGGAATGCAAAAATTATTATCACGTGGCAGATTTCACAAATATTCTTTCAAATAATCATGGCAAAGTCCCTGTCTTCTTTCACCCTTTCCCAATGGCTGGAATGCAGACATAATGCCAGCCTTCAAAATAGGGACTAGTAGGAGAGGAACAAGATCAAAAAGGATCTCTGTCCCATGAACACACTGAAACAAGCCAGTTTATAAGTCTACTTAAGAACATTTAAGTGAGAATTGTGTATCTTATTTTCAGCACGTTTAATTGGTGGTCATTGCAATTTACATTTGAAACTAATCGCAACTGATGCCAGGTTTATTTATTTATTTTTTTTTGGAACTGAGTTGCTTCAAGTAACAGAATATGTGTCATTGGCTTAATGGAAGTTGTCCAGCAGCAGATGGCAAGGATTTACATTACAGATTGGAATGTTGTAACCTTATAATACAATAGCAAAATAAGGTAAATCTTTCTTGTTACTTGCATATGGCAAATCAGGCACTGGTAAAGCAGTAGAATAAGAAGCAGTTATAAGATATTGCTACAGTTAAACTGTATTTCTCCAAAAATAGTAAGTTGAAGCCCTAATCCGCGGTGCTTCAGACTATGACTATATTTTGACATAGGGTCCTTAAAGGAGGTAATTAAGTTAAAATGAGGTTATTATGGTTGGCCTTAATCCAATATAATTGATGCCCTTACAAGTCAGGAGGAATATAGGACATTCACGGGGGAAGACTATATAAAGACACAGGGAGAAGATGGCCATCTAAAAGCCAAGAATAGAGACCTCAGAAGAAATCAACCCTGCTGACACCTTGATATTGGAATTCTAGCCCCCAGGATTTTAATAAAATGAAGATATATTGTGCATTAACTACTCTTGCCACCATTAGGTAAGTTTTATAAGAGAGAAAGTAGCTTAACATTTAGATAATCACCTGCCAAGAGAGATGAAGAGGGATACAATTAAGTCAAAGAAGGCCTTCTCTGAAAGCAGCACACACTTATTCACTAACAGCAGACCAATAATATGGCAAATTCCTGGGTTGAAAAGCCAACCACTGCTATATCTCACAGGGATGCAGCTCTAAGCACTGGTTCTCAATATGGAAGCTTAGCAGGAGATAAAGCTATGCCTCAGGTCTTTTTCCAGGATTTGTCATTATTAGTTCTCAGTGAAACAATGGAAGCTCCCCTGGGTAAAATATATAATTTAAATTGCTACTGCATACCAACACCTCCTTTTACAATTACTTCTAGCTAAGAATAACACAAATAAGAGAGTTAGGTGTGAATGAAACCTAAACCAATAGATCTTTAAGGCGGCATCTAGTAAGATGATTGGCAGTGTTGGAAGGCAATCTTCCCTGGATTTCTTGGTGATTTGACATGGTCTGAACTGCCCAAGCAACAGACATTGCCAAATTATAATGATAAAACATGCATCCTCTTCTTTTCTCCCAGAACTACCTGCTTTTTGGATTCTAAGGGTGGTAGATATGGAGTCTTTTGTATCTTTTTTCACCAGAAACATCTGTTCCTTCTTCGAAAGATAATAGAGCTTTTTTTTTTTTTTAATCTCCATGATTCAATGTTTACATTCTTGGTTGTAGAATTCCTTCTCCTCCCCCAACAGAAGATCTTTTTATATTCCAGAATAAAAGATAAGCACCTTCTTTTAAGTCCAGAAGGGTAGATGGTTTGCTCCTACATAAGCTTTAAGATTCGTAATTTTGGAGTTTCTCTATTGTGGTGTAGACCACTCTATCTGCAGGATACATTTGGCTTTCATTACATAACCTTATGAGGAGCTGGGGTATGGGCACATAGCAACATCCCTAAGGTATTCTGTGAATAAGTAAAAAGAGGTTTTGTTGTTGTTGTTGTTGTTGTTATTTTTGCGTGTGTTCTTTATCATCTCTGGTGCTTCTGCTAGTGTATTTGTGTATATGTGTATAACTGCTGAATGATATTTCTATCTTATATTAATCCAATCTGTATATACATACATATCTATATATATCTTTCTATATAATCTACCTATTATCTAACTATCTATCATCTAATCTACACAAGTAGGGTAACATTTTCAACTCTTCACAGTCCTAAGAGATGTATATATGGTAGCAAGGATATGACAAAAAGCAAACATGTAAGAATTATACTAAGTAATTTTTTTTGAGAATTGTATTGCAAAAATAAAAACAAACGAAAAAGTAATCAAATAATATTTCAAACCTAGCCTGAAACTCTTCAAAACAATTCCTAGGCCAGCAAATCTACATCTATATAAGTATCATTTTAAAGCTTTTCAGCCTCTTAAAAGGACATCTGTTTCATTGCCTACTTCACATGTGGACAGAGCACATAATGGACAAAAACAACCCTTCCAGAAAGAAGGACCCAGAGGCCATAGAGGACAATGAAAAAGGTAACTTGTGCCAGAGAGCAAATCCAGCCACTAACAGATGGTGTAACATGAATTAACTACACTGCCAGAGCAAGGAGCCTTCAATTTCTTCCCAGAATAACGATGGCCTTGTGTTTTCCACTCTTCCTTTTTCTAAATGCAAGTTTTGAAATGTGTTACTCATTACCTCAGTACAATTGTACTGTAAATGTGTTAGGGACATATAACTTGAATTTTACTTTATTGATGTAAATTTTTCTACTTAACTTGTATATAGATATTAAAACTGTGTGTTTTAACACAACCATGATAACCAACAAAATCTCTTAAAATACAATAATATTTGAGTCACCTGACTATGCCAGAACCTCACTGGCCAGACCAAAGAAGAATGATTCTTGTTTTATTAAATAATTATTTGTGTGCAGACTCCTGGACGCATCCCTTCCTAACCACAGAGATTCTTTTCAATCTTCATTAGCATAACTAAGCATAAGTAACATACAGTTTCCACCCTTTCTAGAGGTTAGACATCTCTGATTTGCCTTCTTAGTGAATCACTCCATGATTTTATTCTACTGGTGTGCCTCTTTGCCTGGCAGATTAATAAGCCTGGTTTGCTTTTGTCATTGGATGTTATTTTTTTATTGTATGTTTTTTTAAATTACTGAAGACCATTGTTTACAAAGGTCACAGTACGACAAGGAGTTAATATTTTGATCTGATAAAGAGGACTGTATATTATATAGGGATCTTGGAGTTTGAGCTCAATGAAATAATAGATTAGGGCTTTAGAATGTTTTCTCCCTTAAGAATGAGATTAAATATATAGAATAGAAAAATGAATACTGTGCTGGCAGAGTTTTTATTTTTTTATTTTTTATTTTGGTAGAAAGGAGGTTTCGCCACATTGCCCAGGCTGATCTTGAACCCCTGTGCTCAAGTGATCAGCCCGCCTTGACCTCCCAAAGTGCTGCAATTACAGGCATGAACCACCATGCCTGGCCTGTGCTTGGGTGTTGAAGTTGCAAAACAGATAGACAGCTTTGGATAGAAACCTAATATATTTTATTTGATATCATTAGACCATCTTATATTTTGCTGCCAATGAAACATTTTTTAGCCCCCTTTGCCAGGTATAGCTTTGCAAAAATATTCTGACCACTGGGAAGTGAGTGGAGGTGCATGCAGCTCTCAGGAACATTCTGTAAATGTTAGTTGGCATGCTACATTTGTCCTTTCTTATTTGATCTGCTTCTTCTTGACGACTGGAATATTAATTAGATGACTGTGTTGGATTGGCCAACTTGGAAGTCAGTTGACTTTGGGAATGTAAGCTATGTAAGATGGGATGATATAAATGTAAAATATTTTGTGCTTTGTGGAGAAGAGCATCACATTGTACTCAACTTCTATACATTTGAATATTTTCATATAATAAATAAAGTTATATTTTGTAAAGCTATTATTATATCTTCATTCTTTGTTATTTTAGTCAATCCTAATCATAACTGTTTGCCAAACTAAACTATTACATTGATAACCTCTCAGACAACTTTTTCAACTTTTTCTGATTCTTTCAGACACCATTGGAACTTTTTTCCTGCACATAACATGTATGAAATACCACAGCCACAATTAGAAATTTACAATCACATCTATAATTGCCAACTGAGATCTAAAACTTAGAACTCTTCATGTCAATCACAACATCCTTCCCCTTTCTCTAAAATTTACTGTACCTACTTTTTATTTCTATAAGGATCTCTACCTACCAAAAAACAATCATCTATTGCTAATGTTTTATTTCTCTAAATTCTTTTAGCATTTATGTTTTATACCATGTATTTTGTTACTTCTTAGCACAAGTGAATTATATCATAAAGTAGTTTCGTAATATTTTGTTATATTCCTTTAGTAGTTGTAAAAATACGATAGCACTAAACTAAACTAGTAATAGACACAAATTCTAGATTCTATTTATTGAGGTATATTGCAGGTCAAATACTATAATAGCTCATTTAATTTCTAAACTATCATACAAGTAGTTCATAATAATGTACAGAGTTGAATACTAACCCCTTTCAAATTTTACCACCGAGAATATGTGAGGGTGACATTATTTCAGACAAGAATTTCTGTAAATACCTCAAGATGAGATAGTCCTAGACTAGGTTGGGCCCAACATCCAATAAGAGTATCTTTGTAAGAGACAGAAGATGGGAAGACACACAGAGACACACTGAGGGGAAGGCCATGTGGAGAAGGAAGAAGAGATTAGAATTATGTTTCTAACAAGTCAAGGAACATGAGGGTTAGCTAAGCCACCAGAAGATAAGAAAGAGGTAGTGAACAGACTCTAGGAGTCCCCAAAAGGAAGCAGTCCTGCTAACACGTCATTTTGGCCTTCTGGCCAAATTTTTTGGCCAGACAGAACTTTGAGACAATAAATTCTTGTTGTTTTAAATCACCCAGTGTGTGTCCATTTGTTATGGCAGCCCCAGGAAAACAATACAGATTTTGTTACCAGGAAGTAAGGTGCTGCTGTAACAAATACCTACAAATGCAGAAGGAGATTTGGATTTGGGTAATGGACAGAAGTTGGTAGAATGTGACGGCACCTCTTGAAGAGATGTTAGTAGAAACACGAATATTAAGACTAATGTGGGCCAGGCGCGGTGGCTCATGCCTGTAATCCCAGCACTTTGGGAGACTGACGTGGGAGGATCACGAGGTCAGGAGATGGAGACCATACTGACTAACACGTTGAAACCCCGTCTCCACTAAAAATATTTTAAAAATTAGCCAGGCATGGTGGTGGGCGCCTATAGTCCCAACTACTGGGGAGGCTGAGGCAGGAAAATGGCGTGAATCCGGTAGGCGGAGCTTACAGCAGTGAGCCGAGATTGCACCACTGCTCTCCAGCCTGGGAGACAGAGCAAGACTCCTTCTCAAAAAAAAAAAAAAAAAAGACCATTGTGATGAGGCTCAGAAGGAAGTGAAGTTCACTGTAGAGAATACTTCTTTCTTCGTAAAGAACACATAATTTTTTGAATAGATGTCGGTAGAATCACAACCTTTAAAGATCTTTCTGCAACCCCATCAAAGGATATGAACAGACATTTCTCAAAAGAAGACATTCATACAGCCAACAGACACATGAAAAATGCTCATCATCACTGGCCATCAGAGAAATGCAAATCAAAACCACAATGAGATACCATCTCACACCAGTTAGAATGGCAATCATTCAAAAGTCAGGAAACAACAGGTGCTGGAGAGGATGTGGAGAAATAGGAACACTTTTACACTGTTGGTGGGATTGTAAACTAGTTCAACCATTATGGAAAACAGTATGGCGATTCCTCAAGGATTTAGAACTAGATGTACCATATGACCCAGCCATCCCATTACTGGGTATATACCCAAAGGATTATAAATCATGCTGCTATAAAGACACATGCACACGTATGTTTATTGTGGCACTATTCACAATAGCAAAGATTTGGAATCAACACAAATGTCCATCAGTGACAGACTGGATTAAGAAAATGTAGCACATATACACCATGGAATACTATGCAGCCATAAAAAAGGATGAGTTTGTGTCCTTTGTAGGGACATGGATGCAGCTGGAAACCATCATTCTCAGCAAACTATCACAAGAACAGAAAACCAAACACCGCATGTTCTCACTCATAGGTGGGAACTGAACAATGAGATCACTTGGACTTGGGAAGGGGAACATCACACACCGTGGCCTATCATGGGGAGGGGGGAGGGGGCAGGGATTGCACTGGGAGTTATACCTGATGTAAATGACGAGTTGATGGGTGCTGATGAGTTGATGGGTGCAGCACACCAACATGGCACAAGTATACATATGTAACAAACCTGCACGTTATGCACATGTACCCTACAACTTAAAGTATAATAATAATAATAAATTAATTAATTAATTAAAAACAAAAAAAAGATCTTTCTGGTGATGTCTCCAAAGAAAATGAAGAACAAGTTACTGTAAACTGTAAGAAAGCAGATCCTTGCTGTAAAGTAGCCGATACTTTAGCTGAATTATGTTCTACTATTGGGTAGAAAGCAAGACTTGCAAGGTTAAACTTGAATATATAGCTGAGAAAGTTTCAAGTGAGGTGTTGAGGGTGAAGTATGGTTTTCCCTTGTTCCTTATAGTAAAATATAAAAGAAAAGAGATAAACTGAAGATGAAACTGCTATGTGAGAAGGAAGCAGCACTTGATGGGGTGGAAGATTCTTAGCCTATCTACATTGCAAAGGATGGAAGAATTAGGAATTTCACTGTTGGAGAAGCAAATTCCAAAGAGAGGGTCAAGGGTATGACTGAACAAACTTTTGTTGAAAAAATTAGGTGTGTGATCCATGGATCCAATCAATCATCTTAGGAGAAGCCAGAAATAGAAATGGAGTTATTTCAGAAATGCACAACCATTTTCTAATGCTGAAGACCACTTCATACATAGTAGACCCACAAAGTTTTGGAAAATGTTATATAAGCATAAACATTGGCAGCTTGGATTGAAAGAAAAAGAGATGTGATGGAAAGAAGAAAGACGAACAATCTTCTGGAATGTCAAAGGAAGAAATTTCGCTGATAAAATAACTCAGCCGAAAATGTGCAAACCTTTAAATAAAGAAGAAATAACTACTCGGGTGCTGAAGGCAGTGTAGCCACTGCCAAGCGTGGAGGAGTGAGGCATGGACTGCATTCTCCCAGAAAGGACCAACCCTGCTGGTAAGTAGATTTCAGACTTACAGTCTCTGAAACTGTGAGAGAATGATTTTCTGTTGTTTTAAGACACCCATTGTGCGATAATTATTATGGCAATCCTAGGAAACTGACATATGTGGGTGCAACAACCCTTGAGAAGTGTAAATAACATCATCATGGTCACACAATTATTGGGTAATAAAGTCAGCTTTTGCACCCAAGGAGTCTGCTCCAGAGAATTAATCAATTAATGCAGTATCTCATGGGACATATTACTTTTTTAGAAAGTTCAAAATATAATTATGGACTGAAGAGATAATTGATTGATTCATTTAGTTTGTGGTCATTCCTATCAATGTTCTCCAGATACAGAATTTTCAGGCAACCACAATCCCTGAAGGAACTGTAGTATGAATGTGACCAGTATACAAACCATAATATTTATGACCAGAACCAAAGTATCACCAATGAAAGATTGCAGAGCAACCTCAATCATAAATGGCACTACCTTAATAGAATTAACATGAACACAGCCATGTGAAGACCAAGAAGCAGGAGACCATGAGTTTGCCATTTTCAACTTTTTCGGTGCTAGTATAAAATAAGAAATTGAGAAATGTGTTGCAGTAGTAAGATATTATATTTGAGGCTTAGGTATCTGCAATTGTACTGAGTCAATCACTAGAGGATTATGCTAGGTATATGAGTAACCTCACCAAGATTTTTAAAAATGACCATCATTATGCAATTAAATTATACAATTAAATATAATACAGTAATATATAATATTTGACTATATTATTTTACCATATGATGCATATATAGTAATAATACCTTCCTGATGTGTTAAGTTCTAGTTGGGGAATGCTAAAATTGAACAAAATTGAGGATTAAGGAGCAATTGTAGTATTTTTCACCATTATAAAAGCAATTATTATCTGACATATTTGTATGTAATATGCAATCTGTGCTAGCAAACATTAGGAAGTTCTATATCAATTGCCTTAAAAATAATACATATTTTATAATTTTACACACACACACACACTTTTTTTTTTTTTTTTTTTTTTTAGGTCTGGCAATCTACATCCCTCATTTTGAGCTGAGGAAAATCAAAGCACAAACTCACCTATTTAGATTAGGGTAAAATTTTGCTTAGAATAAAAATTCCTGATTTTCTTTTTAGTTCTTCTTTCCAATATACTCTACAGTCTCTATACATTTTGTAGGCTACAAGCTCCAGAATTCACTTTAGTGATACAAAAGATAAACTTGGCTTAATATTTAACAATTTATCTTATCTTTGTCATCAAGAAGTCTGCCATTTTTTTGTTGTTTTCTTAGCTAACATTCATAAAAGCAGCATCAAAGAAGGATATTAATGTGTAGAAAAATGTTCTTACATACTTGCCTAAATTATGTATTTGATTAAAACTGCTATAACAGCCATGCCTTTCTAACCAGTAAAATGAATCTCATGCATCAAAGTAATGACTAGACCTTTAACTTGGTATATTGTAAGCTACAATACCTGTAGAAATGAGTGAGAAAAGAATAATTACAAAGGAAGTATGTGTTCGAGGAAACAACTTTTGCAATTAGAGGCCTGCATTTAAGGAATGCCAGTGTTTCTGTGTTTCCCCTGGATATTCTTGGTAACTAGCACAGTGTTGTAACAATTTTAAGACATTACAGATTAACATATATGACCATGAGAATTTATCTATGAGGAATATTTTAAAATTAGCGACTCTTCATGGTTTTATATGTATATTCAAAACATAACAATCAACTGGGCGTGGTGGCTCACGCCTATAATCCCATTTCTTTGGGAGGCCAAAGCAGGTGGATCACCTGAGGTTAGGAGTTCAAGACCAGCCTGGCCAACATGGCAAAACCCAATCTCTACTATAAATACAAAATTTAGCTAGGCGTGGTGGTGGGCGCCTGTAATCTCAGCTACTCGGGAGACTGAGGCAGGAGAATGGCTTAAACCCAGGGGGCAGAGGCTGCAGTGAGCCGAGATCATGCCACTTCACTCCAGTCTGGCTGAAAGAGTGAAACTGTCTTAAAAAAAATTTTTTAAAGGAAGAAAAAAATGTAACAATCAATTTACTTACAAGTTAGAGGCAATTTATTTTCTAAGGCAGGCTTATGTATCTTAAATTGTTTTGACCTCCACAGTACTTTGATTCTATAGCATTGGACATCAATGCTGAAAACTATGTTAAAAAAATGCTTTAAGAATATGCAAGACTTTCTGGATTCTGTACATCATTAATTCAGCCTTCTCAGAATATTTGGTTGACACATCTCTATGAAACTTTGAAATCTCTCACATATTATAATTCATAACCAAAGGAGAGTTCTCTAAAGAAAATTCTATCAGACCAAAGATAGTAACTCTGTGGAAAAAATAAAAAAGCTCACATTCTAATCAGCATTGCCTAAGATAGAGAAAACGGTAGGCAGAATGAGAAATAAAATGGTTTAAACAATAAATTTAGTTCCAATCATTCAATGTGACTTAATGGTGACAGAATAGAGTCAACTGCATTAAACAAACCGACCTGGTGGATCATAAGTTTCTAAATACAAGAGCAAAGCCAGCACTGTAATGACATTTCTTATTACAGTCGTCCCTCAGGATCTGTGGGGGACTTGGTTCCAGGACCTCCTACAGATACCAAGATTCACAGATGTTCAAGTTCCTAATATAAAATGGCATAGTATTTGCATAGAGCCTACACACATCTTCCCATATACATTAAATCATCTCTAGATTACTTATAATGCATAAAACAATGCAAATGCTATGTAAATAGTAGTTATATTGGATTGTTTAGGAAATAATGACAAGTAAAAATGTTTGTACATATTCATTACGGATGCAATTTTTTAAAGCATATATTCAGTCTATGATTAAATATATTCAATTCAATATTGGTTGAATCCATAGGTGCAGAATCCACAGATACAGAGGATAGATTGTATTTATATTCTAGTTACAGATTATAAAATGCTTTTATAAGCATAATCTCTTTTTAACTTTAATCATTACAACCACCTTTTTATGTTGGAAAGTCAAGGACTCTTTTTGCTATTATTGAAATGAAAACAACTTTTAGGGATGGAGGGACTCAATTAATATTTAGCTGAACTGCAATGATGAGAGTCATCATTCAATACTAGGTATCGTCAGTTCTGTAATCTCTTTGCTACCCTAACTTGCAGTCATTGACATGATAATGCAGCCTGCATGATATTAAAGGTAAACTAATCAATTGTATTCCTGAGGTACAGTTTACAGGAATATATTTGAAAGGGCTGTAATATTTGTGATTTTTTAATCTAGGAATTTGTTTTAAACTGATAACTTCTCTCAAAATATTACCTTTTCCACCAGATAAAAAATATATTATTCTTTTCACCAGAAAGAAGAAAAGATATTATTTTCCCTAAAAGGTAACAGATTTTTGAAAAGCCAATTACATGCAAAAACAATGATCCTAAGTATGTGGTAATACAGATAAATTTCATTATCTGTTTGTTGAGTGTGGATTTTTCAGATTGTTCAAAAAAACCTCTTTGAAAAGTACACTTAAAGGGAACCATACGCATCACAGTTGAAAGAATCCATACTTGTAATGAACTAATACCAAGTATATGAGTATAGGCCTTGAGAAAATAAAGCAACATATTTATACAAACTCATAATGAGAGAGGAAGCAGCAAATATGAAAGAATATAAATCAGATCAAATACATTATTTTATTTATACTTGGCTATGGT